>NC_080704.1:102986806-103690203 GCF_030445035.2 Dasypus novemcinctus | reverse complement strand
GCTGTCTGTTCATCATTTTATCTTGACAGGTTTAATCAGTTCCTTAGCTTCTTTTTCTAGTCTTGGGGATTAATTAGCTGTTGTTTATGCATAAGTGTTATATCTTCTCTTTGTCACTTTGTTTTTCTTATTCTAATTTCTTATTGCTGGCTGAGTTTACTTTGAAGGTAAGTATTAGGGCCAGGGAAAGGCAATTGAGTAAGCAAGGAAAAGGTGTAAAGTATTATTGGTGATAAATGTTAACAAAGCATCAATATGAGATCTGGGAGGATGGATATTAGATTCATGTAAGTTGTGTAGAGTTATAGCAGTAGGTAGAGTACCTATAAGGAGGTAGTCGACTGAATATGGGAGGAATATGGTATGAATAAAAAAAGCTAGTGTTTTCATTAGAGAGGGAAAGAGAAAAGAAAGGCAATAGTTTCAAGAGTGGATAAAAGACAGAAAACAAAACAAAGATATTAGAAATTAAGAGTTAGACATTTTGGGGATCCAAGAAAGGGAGGTGGAATATAGGAGAGACAGTAGATGATGGAGGATATCAAGGTAGGGGAAAGGGGATAGTGTAGGTAGCCAAAATCAATTTACACAGAAATGAGGCAACGGAGGATGAGGAAACCCAGCAAATGTGAGTTGTTCCCTGCAGCACCTTCCCACGAAATTGATATCCAGACACCTCCTGACCTGCAAAATCCCAAAACAGCCCATTCCTGAAGAATTTCTAATGCTCAAAAAACTGTTGTTGAGACCAGCAGAGGCAGCAGCCGGAGCAGCCGCAGCCTGCGCCCTCTCCCCAACACATACAATTTTAACACATTAATTTTATTCCACTTTTAAACACTTTCTATTCAACTTAAAACATATTAAATTAACTCAACCATGTCATTATTTTACTTTTCGCTTTTACACCTTTACCATGATTATATTAATTAACAGGTAGTTAATTTTAGCAGTACAGGAAAAACTACTTTCCCCATTATTCTATTAAATTCTTAGATTTCCAATTGAATTAAGGTTATTTTCTCCCTAACAGCATTTTAAAATGCAGATTGATGTGGCCTCTGACCGGTTTCCTGTTATGAAGTTGCTTTTTGTTGTCTATATCAATTCAGTTTCTATTCAATAATGATTTCTTTAAATTAGCCATTTGTATTGTAATCTTTCATTTTGGAAAATATTATTACAAACTTCCCATAACCATTCATGACTACATAGTCAGGTACTTCATCTCAAAATAAATTTCACTTTAACACAACACATTCCCATACTTAATGCTACATCCTACAGTACCTTCTATAACTTCCCATATACATTATTATTTTGTCCTGAATATTTCTTTATTGATTTTATGAAAATCAACCATCTTATTTTAGGAAAAACACACTCCTTTAAACAAATATCAAATTTTACTCAGCACTTCCACAAACATTTTACACCTTTGTATATTCATTTAAGCTTATCCCTCATTCTTTTCTGTGAAGAAAAAATGAACTGTTCATTTTAATGTAGGCAAAAACACTTTTTCTAGGAGGTTTTTAGACAATTTCATTAGTCAAAACTTACAATTTTCATTATTTCAAAGATGTAACACATATAATGTTAATTAATCTTATTAGAATCCACATTTATTTATCAATATAAGTGCTTATTTAATTTTTGGCCATTTGAATGGAGCTCTTTTAAACCATCTGGAAGTATGAAAATATACACTGAACAAAAATACAAGTGCAAAAACAATTATGATGCATAAACAGAAACATAAAGCTCACTAATTTGACTCATAATTCTTACTTCTTTGATTAGGCTCTTTCCAAGCTCTACATCATTTCATAATTCTATTTTTTACTGTTTTTAAGATCTCTTCCACAATCTTTTTTGCTTGTAATATGCAAGTTTACTCTTGGAAACATTTTTATTAGTAATCAGCAATTTGCTAAAGATAGTTTAGCAGTATAGATGCAGTTATGCACTAATTTAGCAGTTTGGATAGACATTTAAAACAACTATTTTGGATTACTCTTCAGGAGCACACTTAGGCTCCAAGTTCAGGAGTAAGCTATTGATTCAAAACTGAGAGATCCTTATATTGCCATGAAAAAATTCTAATCAAAATAAAATGACTGAAACTTAAAATAATGTTAAAGTAATGACCTATTTAAATTTTTCTGCAGATTATACAAGTATTTAGAGATTTCGGTTTTATATTATATTTTATTTTTTTATCGCACAAACAAAGGAAATTTATATAGTCAAGAACAAGAAGAGATGTCATTAGTGATCAGTAGAATGCAAATTAAGGCCACAGTTTGATACTGTTTTTCACCTACACAATGTAGAGTAGATAAAATATCTGTCAATTCCAAGTTTTGGACAATGTGTATATTTAGAGGTTGTTTTTTTTTTAAGATTTATTTTTTAATTCCCCCACCGTTGTGGCTTGTTCCTTTCTTTGCTGCCTCTTCTCTGTGTCCATTAGCTGCATGTTTTTTCTGTATCTGCTTGTCTCCTTTTGTTGCACCATCTTGTTATGCCACCAAAGTCTATTTACATGTGTTGGAGCAAGATCGCTGATGATGTCTGTGAGGATTCAGGCTTCCTGTTTTCCACTGGGCTCACCTCCTCTGTTTTCTCCATAAAGTCAGCTGAAGACTATCAGGTGGACAGCTCTGTCTCTTTCCCTGGGGCTCCAGTTTCAGCATCAAACTCCAACATCAAAGCTCCAACATTAAAATCCTTCCAACTCTGTCTTTGCCATGTCTTTTATCTGTGAGTCCCCACACACTAAAGAAGGGGACTCAAGGCCTTTCTGGCACAAGAGGTTTACATAATTACTTAATCAAATAAACCTATGAATCCAATATAATCTAATATGCCCAGAGGAAAAGATCAGTTTACAAATATAATCCAAAATATCTTTTTGGAAATCATCAATAATATCAAATTGCTACAGTGGCTATGCATTTTCAATTAGAATTAGAATGGAAACAAAACAGAGAACATTAACATTGTTACATTTTTCTACTCTTCAAACAGTTGAATTCTATCAGCTCTCACTAACCCCAAATCTTCAGGTGGCAGGGTTTTGTAGAGTTGCTGCCTGAATGTTTTCCTTACCTTAGTTAACTCTTTGGCAGAATGTTTTCTTACAAGCATGGTATCACTAACAAGTGCATATGTGCCTCATATTTTTTTTATCTTTTATTTAAAGATACATAGAGCTCACAAAATGTTACATTAAAAAATATAAAATGTACCCACATACCCCATTCCCCACAACCACCACTCCTCTCACATTAATAACTTCTTTCATTAGTGTGATACATTCATTGCATTTGATGAGTAAATCTTGGAGCACTAATATTAAGCATGGATTATAGGATTTATGGTAGTTTAAATTCTCTCTCAGGCGATTCAGTAGGTTATGACAGGATATATAATGCCTTGCATCTGTCCCTGCAATATCATTAAGGACAACTCCAAGTCCCAAAAATGCCCCTATACGACACCTTTTTCCCTCTTCCTGCCTTCAGCAACTCCTGTCATCACTGTCTCCACATAAATGATATAATTTCTTCTATTGCTAGAATCACAATAATTCTATAGTAGAATACCAATAAGTAAACTCTAATCCATATTTTATTCCTTGATCTTGAGGCTGCAGGGATGGTGGAGGTCACTACATGTACAAACTGAGAGGAAGCTTAGACCCCACATGGTGGGAATTGTGAGTATTGTGGGTATTTAAATATTGTGGAAAGTTATTTGAAAAAGTTGGTAGCAGCAGGAGTAGAAGAAGCAGAGTAGATGGACAGGGGAGACATTTCAGTGTATTCTGAATCATACCATATTTAATTCAATTGATTTGGGCCTTTAAATACTGTAGGAGCTTGATATTGTTTATGAATTAAAAAATAGATATTGGATTATGTTTTTGAACTAGTCTGTCCCTCTGGGCGTATTAGATTGGATTAGATCTGAGGTTTCACTTTTACTTGATTAAATAATGATTAAGGCTTTGATTGGGCCACATCATTATGGCATGGAGTTCCTGTGCCCTTCATGGGTACAGACTCACAGAGAAAATGATATGCAGAAAAGAAAGTTAGCGTTTTGATCCTGGAGCCAGGGAAGTAAGCACATAGAGATGCAGATACATGAAGGAAGAGGCAAGGCCCCATTAGACATGGCAGAGACCCCAGGAAGAGAGATAAGCCATTCACTTGACAGTTTACAGCTGGCAACTTGGAGAGAGCAGATAGCTAAGCCCAGAGAAAAATGAGACCTGAGTGAAAGATAAGCCTTGTCCCAGCCTGTAGCAGGGATTGCAAGAAGCTGGGACCACGTTGCCTTGGGAGGAGGAGGGAGACTGAATGAACATTTGCAGGCATTGCCTGCCATTTTGCATCAACACATGGCCACAGACTCTGGATGAGATTACCTCTTATGGTGCCTTAAGTTGGATTCTTTAGGGCCTTGTGACTGTAGGCTTCTACCCCCAGATAAATACCTTTATAAAAGCCAATAGATTTCTGGTATTTGGATCAACACCTCTCTGGCTGACTAAAACAAATACTGAAATAGTTTTGAGCTAGCAAAGAGGTATTATTAGCAATGCTAACTGTTCATCAAAGGGTTAATATGTGGGTAATGAATCATGGTGTAAATCATTGTTTGGGGGAGTGTTTTGGTACACATTTATACACACAGAGTGGTTACTGGGGCAAGAAAAATGTGACTTTTCTTCTTTCTGTAAAAATGTAATTTCTTTCCATTCTGACAAGATTCTTAAAACATTTAGCAGAACAGAGGAAACCAGCAACAGAACTTACAATAAATAAATTAAAGAACAATATAACTAATCAAAAAATTGAAAAGTAAATCGGAACTTGCCACTGTTTGGTTGAATGTGTCATTTGCTTGTGTAATTGTTTCAAATTCCACACAAATATTAGGAATGCCCCAGCCTACTATTTCTTATTGCTTTGTGCTCTAAACAGACTTAAGTATTATTCAATGGACACATAGGCCTTTGAAAATATTTTAGTTGGCTCCATATTCAATCAGGCTTAGAGCTGAGACTAATATAAAATATCTTTTAAGGTAGAGGATTGAAAATTCCAGTCAAAAATTAAAGCCTTCTGCACCTCAAAGGAGTTTGTAAAGAAAGTAAAAAGGGAACCTACACAATGGGAGAAAACATTTCGCAACCATATATCCGAAAAGAGACTTATAACTTGCATATACAAAGAAATCCTATATCTTGAAAATAAAAAGATAAACAGCACATTTTAAAAATGGGAAAAAGATTTAAACAGACACTTCTCCAAAGAAGAAATACAAATGGCTAAAAAGCACATGAAAAAATGCTCCAAATCTCTAGCTATCAGGGAAATGCAAATCAAAACTACAATGAGATACCATCTTACTCCCATAAGAATGGCAGCTATGAAAAAAACAGAAGAATACAAATGCTGGAGAGGATGTGAAGAAATGGGATCACTCATCCACTGCTGGTGGGAATGTAGAAGGATCCAACCATTCTGGAGGACAGTTTGGCAGTTTCTCAAAAAAGTAACCATAGATTTGCCATATGACCCAGCAATACCACTGCTGGGTATATACCCAGCAGAACTGAAAACAAGGACACGAACCGATATATGCACACCAATGGTCATAGCAGCATTGTTCACTATTGCCAAAAGTTGGAATCGACAAAAATGCCCATCAACAGATGAGTGGATCAATAAAATGTGGTATATACATACAATGGAATACTACTCGGCTTTAAGAACAAATACACTACAAGCACACGTGATAACATGGATGAATCTTGAGAACCTTATGTTGAGTGAAGCAACCCAGGCATTGAAGGACAAATACTACATGACCTCAATGATATGAAATAAGCAATCTGCCTCAGAAAGCTAGAGACTGGAAGATAGGCTTACAGGAAATCGGGGGGTGGAGGAAGGATGTGAGCTGATGTCTGCAGGGGTGGAATCTATGATGAGCTGGCGATAAGTATGAGCACAAAAAAGAGATAAAAAGCATGGAGTTGCCTTTGGGTGGCGCTTTTAGGGTTTGAGGGGGGATGGGGATGAGTGGGTGGCTAATATTGCCCAAAAAATTGGGGCGAGGGAGGGGCAAAATATGAACACGGGAGATTGTCAGGTGTTGGCTGAGAGTAAAATGCTGAGAAAACCATATCAAAATATAATTAAGAGGGTTGCCTGTTTAGGATGCTCAGAGGGGATGGTCTGATGCGGGACAGACTCCTGGGGAATGTCTGAATGCTCATTCTGCCAGGGTGGGTTGTACCATTGTGTAGAGACCCATGCAGTGAGAGTGTGGGTGGACCCATATCCTGGGGAGGACTAATGCCATCAAATAGAGGGAACTGTATATCTCGAGAGAAAGGGTGGCTCCCATGGCATTAGGACGTTTGAGCAAGTCAGGTCCTCAACACTGTTGCAAGTATCTCTGGACGTGGCTCCTCAGGAAATGGAGATTGGCTGTCACTGTGGGCCCCAAGGGGAGGAGGAAATGGATGTAGAATGGATGGAACCAAGGTGAATGTGGGTGCAAGAGAGGAGTTTCACGAGAGTACACAAGTATGGATATAAAACATGTAATATTACATCAAAAACATATAGGGGACGACAGACAAATCTTATAAACCATAATGTAAAACATAGGATAACTGAAAAATTTAGAAAACTGTATAGCCTAAAGTATGGACTACAATGTAAGCACAGATGTCACCTTGTTAAAGCTATTGTCTCAGAGTCTATACATCAGTTTCAATAAATATGATATAAATAAGTTAAAAGATTATCGCTGTGGAAGGGAAAAGGTTTTATGGTGGATGTGTGGGAGTACTCTATATTGTATATATGAATTACTGTGATCTAAGGCTCTTGTGAAGAGATGCTCAATATTTAGGAAAAAAGAAAGAAAAAGATAGGATGTAGAATTTTTCCAAATCAATATGTATTCTATATCTAACCTTTAAACTCATCGCTATATTCCATTTTACTAGTAAGGGAACCTGACATTATATTGGGCTTCACTTTTCAGGAAGTTTTGAATCACAGAGTGGTTCAACAATGGCAGCGGAGGAATACTGGTATGGGATGTTATGGACAGGCGATATATGGTTGACAGGGAGTTATACAGGGCATGTGTCCAGGGTGCATGGAAATGTTTGGATATACTCATAGTGGAAACAATTAAAAACAACAGCTGGGGGGGGGCACTGGGTTCCTGTCCGTGGTGGCTCTGTCGTGGTCCCTAGGGGAGCAGTGGCAATCCCCCAGGTGCAACGGTAAGGACCAGGAAGGAATGACGGTCCAACAGTGAGCCCCTGATACTAATGACTATGCTTGTGAGCCTATACACCTGAAATAAGAACAAGGCCTAGAGCAGCACTGTGCCTAAGAGTTCCCTCCTGACAGCCTCCGTGTTACTCAAATGTAGCCAGTCTTGAAGCCAAACTCAGCATGTAAATGCAATGCCTTCCCCCCAGTGTGGGACATGACACGCGGGGATGAGCCTCCCTGGCACCGAGGGATCACTACCTAGTACCAGCTGATGATGTAAATAGAAAATGACCTTAAATTAAAGGTTCAATGCTGACCAGCAGAATATCCCCGTCAACATATAATAACAGGAGTTGAAAATGCTGTTTGACCTAAAGTAAGGGGGAAATGGAAAAGACAAATGAGTTCATATGGCTATGAGTTTGTAAAAAAAGAGTCTGGAGGTAGTCAGAAAGATTTCCCTTAGGCACACCTGAGCAGAGTCTCAGAGACAAATAAAGTAGATACAACCCCTAATATTGGTCCTTTTGAGGGCTAAAGAGACCCACAGGTTCTATGGTCATGGCAGATGGGGTTCACTGCCATGCCAGTTTGCCCTTCTTTGGAGCTGGTGTTTCTGCGTAATGGACCTGGACTCAGATAGGATCTTTTCACAATCCTTTCATGCTACTTTACTGGAATTGTAGTTGGTGCTGGGGCTTAAGATATATCTAGGGGATTTGAATCTCTGGACTGACAATATGATAGCCAGGCCCTGAGCCTCAACAGACTTCAGCTCCTACACTCTGATTTATTGTACTTACCCCAAGTCAGCTAACATGGAGTTGAAGAATGCCAACCACCACACTATGGAGCCTAGAGTGCCTACAACTGAAAGCAGTAGGATTGCATCCAATATCCATGTGGAATCTAAACCCCCTCTTGACATAGATGTGGAATGGACGCAAACAAGCCAAGGTCCACAAGAAGAAGGAATACAGTAAGGATCAGAGTGGACTTAATGATATCCTATTCATGAACTATTGTGGTTAATAATCGAGAAAATGTGGCATTGATGTGGAAAAAGTGGCCATGGTGGCTGCTGGGCACGGGGAATGGGAGGAAGAGAAGAGATGTGGAGGCATTCTTGGGACTTGGAGTTGTCCTGGGTGATGCTCCATGGACAATTGCCGGATGTTGTATGTCCTCCCATGGCCCACTGGATGGAACGTGGGAAAGTATGGGCTACAGTGTGGAACACGGGACATGGGGTGCAGCGATGTCCAGAGATGTACTCACCAGAAGCAATGGATGTGTCATGATGATGGGGTAGAGTGTTACTGTGGGCGGAGTGGTGGGGTGGGGGCGCTGAGGGTGAATGGGGACCTCATATTTTTTTAATGTAATATCTTTTTAAAAAATGAATAATTTTTTTAATTAAAATTATTTATTTATTTTAAAAAATTACATTAAAAAAAATGAGGTCCCAATCAACCCCACCACCCCCACCCCCCACTCCCCCCACAGCAACACTCTCTCCCATCATAGTGACACATCCATTGCGCCGGGTAAGTACATCTCTGAACATCACTGCATCCCGTAGTCAATGGTCCACATCATAGCCCACACTCTCCCATGTTCCATCCAGTGGGCCCTGGGGGGATCTACAATGTCCCGTAATTGTCCATGGAGCACCACCCAGGACAACTTCACGTTCCAAAAACGCCTCCACATCTCATCTCTTCCTCCCATTCCCCAAACCCAGCAGCCACCATGGCTACCCTTCCCACCCCCATTCCACATTTTCTCTGTGGACATTGGATTGGTTGTGTCCATTGCACATCTATGTAAAGTGGGGACTTAAATTCCACATGGATACTGGATGCACTCCTCCTGCTTTCAGTTGTAGACACTCTAGGCTCCATGGTGTGGTGGTTGACCTTCTTCAACTCCATGTTAGCTGAGTGGGGTAAGTCCAATAAATCAAAGTGTAGGAGCTGAAGTCTGTTGAGGCTCTGGGCCTGGGTGTCATGTTATCAGTCCAGAGATTCAAATCCCCTAAATATATCTTAAACCCCAGCACCAACTACAATTCCAATAAAGTAGCATACAAGTCTTGTGAGAAGAGATCCCCTCTGAGTCCAATTCCATCATGCAGAAACACCAGCTCCAATGAAGGGCCATCTGCCATGGCAGTGAACCCCATCTGCCATGACCAAAGAACCCGTGGATCTTTATCCCTCAAAAGAACCAATACCTGGGGTTGTATCTACTTTATCTGTCTCTTAGACTCTGCTCAGTTGTGCATAAGAGCATTCCTTCTGACAACCTCCAGACTCTTTTTTAGAGACTCATAGCCTTATAATCTCATTTCTCCTTTCCATTTCCCCCTTCCATTAGGTCAAAGAGCATTTTGAAGTCATGTTATTATATATAGACAGGGATATTCTGCTGATCCGTATTGAATCTTTAATTCAAGGTCATTTTCTAGTTGCATCTTCAGCTGGTATGTGGTAGTGATCCCTCGGTGCCAGGGAGGCTCATCCCCGGATGTCATGTCCCATGCTGGGGGGAATGCACTGCATCTACATGCTGAGTTTGGCTGTGAGAGTGGCCACATTTGAGTAAAATGAAGGCTGTCAGGAGGAAACTCCCAGGCACAGTGCTACTCTAGGCCTTGTTCTTATTGCAGGTGTATAGGCTCAAAAGCATAGCCATTATTATCAGGAGCCCACTGTTGGGCCCTCCTTCCTTCCTGGTTCTTGCCGTTGCACCTGGGGGACTGCCGCTGCTCCCCCGGGGTCCACGGCAGTGACTGCCCAGCCAGGGGCCCAGTACCCCCCCCAGCTGTTGTTTTTAATTGTTTCCACTATGAGTATATCTAGACATTACTATATACCCTGGTCATATGCCCTGTATATCTCCCTGTCAACCATTTATATCCTGTCAATAACATCCTATATCAGTATTCCTCCGCTTCCATTGTTGAACCACTCTGTGATCCAAAACTTCCTGTAAAGTGAATCCCAACATAATGTCAGCTTCACAAGAGTCTTAGATCACCGAAATTCATATATACAATATACAGTACTTCCCCAGATCCACCATAAAACCTTTTCCCTTCCACAGCGATAATCTTTTAGCTTATTCATATGATATTTCCTGAAACTGATGTACAGATTCCAAGACAATAGCTTTCAAACAAGGTGACATCTCTGCTTACTATGTGGTCCATAGTTTAGGTTGTACATTTTCTAAATTTTTTAGTTATCCTATGTTTTGCCTTATGGTTTACATTATTAGTCTGTCGTCCCCTATATGTTTTTGGTGTAATATTATATGTTTTATATTCATCCTCGTGTACTCTCACAGAACTCCTCTCTTGCCCCCATATTTACCTTGGTTCCATCCATTCCACATCCATTTTCCCGTCCCCTTGGGGCCCACAACGCCAGCCAATCTCCATTTCCCAAGAAGCCATGTCCAGAGATACTTGCAGCAGTATTCAGGACCTGACTTTCTCAACTGCCCTAATGCCCTGGGAGCCACCCTTTCTCACGAGAGATACAGTTCTCTCTACCTGACGGCATTAGTCCTCCCCAGGATGTGGGTCCACCCCAACTCTCACTTCTTGGGTCTCTTCCCAATGGTACAACTCACCTTGGCAAAATGAGCCTTCAGTCATTCCCCCAGAGTCCGTCCCGCATCAGACCATACCCCCTGAGCATCCTAAACAGGTAACCCTCCTACTTATACTTTGATACGATTTTCTCAACATTTTGTTCTCAACGAACACCTGACACTCTCCCATGTTCGTATGTTGCCCCTCCCTTCCCCCAATTTTTGGACAATATTACCCCTCTTCCCATCCCCAGCCCCCCTCAAACTCACAAAGCCCCACCCAAAGGCAACCCCTTGCCCCCATTTTGTCCCTTCTTTGTGCTCATACTTACTGCCAGCTCATCACAGTTTCCACCCCTGCAGACGTTAACTCACATCCTTCCTCCACACCCCGATATCCTGTAAGCCTCTTTTCCAGACTCTAGCTCTCTGAGGCAGCTTGCTTATTTCATATCATTGAGGTCATGTAGTATTTGTCCTTCAAAGCCTGGGTTGCTTCACTCAACATAAGATTCTCAAGGTACATCCATGTTGATTGTAGTGTATTTGTTCTTACAGCGAGTAGTATTCCATTGTGTGTATATACCACATTTTATTGATCCACTCATCTGTTGATGGACATTTGGATTGATTCCAACTTTTGGCGATAGTGAACAATGCTGCTATGAACATTGGTGCACATATATCGGTTTGTGTCCTTGTTTTCAGTTCTGAGGGGTATATACCCAGCAGTGGTATTGCTGGGTCACATGGCAAATCTATGGTTAGTTTTTTGAGAAACCGCCAAACTGTCCTCCAGAATGGTTGGATCCTTCTACATTCCCACCAGCAGTGGATGAGTGTTCCCCTTTCTTCACATCCTCTCCAGCATTCGTATTCTTCTGTTTTTTTCATAGCTGCCAATCTTATGAGAGTAAGATGGTATCTCATTGTAGTTTTGATTTGCATTTCCCTGATAGCTAGAGATTTGGAGCATTTTTTCATGTGCTTTTTAGCCATTTGTATTTCTTCTTTGGAGAAGTGTCTGCTTAAATCTTTTTCCCATTTTTTAAATGGGTTGTTTATCTTTTTGTTTTCAAGATATATGAGTTCTTTATATATACAAGTTATAAGTCTCTTATCAGATATATGGTTGCCAAATATTTTCTCCCATTGTGTGGGTTCCCTTTTTACTTTCTTGACAAACTCCTTTGAGGTGCAGAAGGCTTTAATTTTGAGGAAGTCCCATTTATGTATTAGTTCTTTTGCTGCTCATGCTTTTGGTGTGATATTCATGAAGCCATTTCCTATTACAAGGTCCTGTAGATGTTTCCCTACACTGCTTTCCAAGATCTTCATGGTCTTGTCTCTTATATTTAGGTCTTTGATACATCGTGAGTTGATCTTTGTATAAGGTGTGAGATGGTAATCCTCTTTCATTCTTCTACATATGGCTATCCAGTTCTCCAGGCACCATTTGTTGAATAGGCCATTCTCTCCCAGTTGAGAGGGTTTGGTGGCTTTATCGAATATTATATGGCTATATACATGAGGTTCTATATCTGAACTTTCATTTCGATTCCATTGGTCTGTGTGTCTCTCCTTATGCCAATACCATGCTGTTTTCACTACTGTATCTTTGTAGTATGTTCTGAAGTCAGGAAGTGTGATTCCTCCTATTTCGTTTTTCTTTTTCAATATGTCTTTGGCTATTCGGGGACTCTTTCCTTTCCAAATAAATTTCATAGTTAGTTTTTCTAGTTCCTTAAAGAAGGCTGTGTTGATTTTTCTTGGGATTGCATTGAATGTGTAGATCAGTTTTGGTAGGATAGACATCTTAATAATATTCAGTCTTCCTATCCATGAACAGGGAATATTCTTCCATTTATTTAGGTCTTCTTTGATTTCCTTGAACAGTCTTGTATAGTTCTCAGTGTATAAGTTTTTTACCTCTTTAGTTAAATTTATTCCTAAGTATTTGATTTTTTAATTTACTATTGTGAATGGTATTTGTTTCTTGATTTCCTCCTGATCTTGCTCATTATTAGTGTACAGAAATGCTACTGATTTTTGCATATTGATCAAAACCTGCGACTTTGCTGAACTCATTTATGAGTTCTAGAAGCTTTGTTGTAGATCTCTCAGGGTTTTCTATGTATAGGATCATGTCATCTGCAAATAATGAAATTTTGACTTCTTCCCTTCCAATTTGAATGCCTTTTATGTCTGGTTCTTGCCTCAGTGCTCGAGCATGTACTTCCAAGACAATGTTAAATAGGAGCGGAGACAATGGGCATCCTTGTCTTGTTCCTGAGTTTAGAGGGAAGGATTTCAGGATTTCGCCATTGTAAACAATGTTGGCTGTAGGTTTTTCATATATACTCTTTATCATGTTCAAAAAGTTTCCTTGTATTCCGATCTTTTGGAGTGTTTTTATCAAGAAGGGGTGCTGTATTTTGTCAAATGCCTTTTCTGCATCTATAGATATAATCATGTGTTTTTTTTCCTTCAATCTGTTTATATGGTGTATCACATTGATTGATTTTCTTATGTTGAAACATCCTTGCATACGTGGAATAAAGCCCACTTGATCTTGCTGTATAATTCGTTTAATGTGTTGTTGAATACGATTAGCAAGTAAAAAATGAATAAATTGAGTAGAATTTGGAAAAAAAGTAAAGAAAATTCCAGTCAAAATCTTGCCAAATTCCACCCTCTCTGTGACAGTTTGATATTATTTATGAATCCCCCCCAAAAAGGAAAAATATACATTTGTAAACTGCTCTGTTCCTTTGGGTGTGATATCCTTTGGTTGTATTAAATTCAAAGGTTTTACATTTACTTGATAAAAGATTCTCCCACTTCAATAGGTTGTGATTCAGGGCTGGGGTCCACCACCTTGGTGAGCTGATATGAATGGACACTCATACAACAAGAAAGAGAGCGCTATAAACACAGGAGCAGAACAATCATCATATACGAAGTTCCCAAAGATACCTAGAAAGGAGGAGTCATTCACCTGATAATTACAGCTGAATAGAATAGGGCAGCTGAGTAGCTGATAAGGCCCAGAAAGAAACAAGCCCTATGCCAGACTGGTGTAGGAAGACTGGAGAGATAAGCCTAATGGCAGCTTAAAGCTAAGATCGGAAGAAGCTGGGCCTATGCATCCTTAAGAGGAAGAAGGAAAGGGAGACCAGGCAAAGATCACCCCCATCTTTCTTCAACAGGTGGCAACTAATTTTGGTGAGAAAGCAAATTTTAATTCTTTTTTTTTTTCAGTGCAAAAACCTCAGTATGAGGTAATTTTAATGTAATAACCACTTGAAAAAAAAAATCCACACAGTGGCACTCTTAAAAATGATAGTTTACATGACAATTGCTGGCTACAAGACAATGTGGACTCAATGTTTTTTAGCTATTTAAACTAATCTTGTCTTGTTTGGACATGTATTTCTCCTTAATCATTTGCTTCTGATTCAGAAACATGGAAAGGCATTTATCAATGCGGAAAGGGAAAATTCCCACAGCCAACTAATGATTTATATATTCAAAGAAAATTTTCTGCTAGAATGTAGATAGAAATTAGAATATTGAAAGGCTAAAACCATTTTATAAGATTACCAACAGAGGGTTAAAACTTGTTTTTATATAATTCCAGACTTGTAGTGCAGCACCTCCTTAACAGAAAGGTGAGGACCCTATCAAAGTTGGTCCAAATAGAACATAAGCTCTTTTACAAGTGCAAACCTTTTCACAAAGGTATTTTTAGGTCTGTATTGAGTTCTATATTGTTCTTTGCTTAAATAGAAATTTTTGAAATTAAACCTAAATTTAAAAAAAAGGAAATGTGAACTCTAACAGATAAATATACTTAACACCAAGGCCAAAATCAACATGAAAGTTATGAAACTACTACTTTGGCAGTGGTGTTTACTGAACTGTGCTAATAAAATCAGAATACATACTTTGGGGGTAACTGTTTCCCCAATGTCTGATGCTGCCAAATGAGCTCTTTATAGAAAAAAGAAAAGAATTATCACCATTTCCAAAAAGTTCAGGAAATATTGGATCATCAGACAGAAATGAATAGAAAATGGCTTTCATTAGTTAGACAAATGAAAAAATAAGTGCATCACCAAACAACTAAACCACTCTATCTCTGTATTACGTTTAACTTGTGAATCATCAAAGTGCAATCTACAGCTTTCTACATATCTTAAAGTTTCCCATTGCAATGGTTAAAGTCAACATTGAAGAGTTGAAGAAAAGGAAAACACAAAGCAAATTATGCTTCATTTTTCACACAGTACTGAAGAGAAAAAGGTACCTTTCTATGATCTTAGTGCTAAATGCTAAATTAAGTTGTTTCTGCTATGACAGGTGTTACTCTGCATGAAACTTTAAGCTTTCTATATAAGAATAAAATTTAAAATCCAGAAGTAGAAAAAAATAGCAACTCTGTAAACCTTTGCAATTCTTCTCTGCAAACTAGGTTTTAAGTACGGAGCTCATGTTAGTATTTCCGATTAGTCTAAGCAATTAGTTTGGGAGCCTGGACAGAAAGGAAGGACCTTTTGTTGTTATATTAACTTAAAAGTAATATAGGATCCTCTAGCTCATAGAAAGGAATAGAGCTAGCTTGACTTTCTCCAGAATCTGAGTCATATGGAGCATCGGGGAGTTCTGTGAAACCATATGCTAGCTGTTCATCTTCCATATCTGATCGAACATAGCAGGAAGGGTTAGAATATTCCTCATCTTCTATACTGTTGAAATCTTGAGGAATATATAACATTCCTGGGTAGTTCCTACTAACTAAGTCACTTGTGGTTTTAAGGGAGATTTTCCTAAATGCCATCAGATGCATATGTGAAAATTTTGAATACTTGAAACGCTTAAAGCCCAGGGACTCTATAGCAATCTTCCAGCTTTTCATCATCATAGCATGACGGTTCTGATGGGAGGAATCAGGCGTGATGATAAGTAATAAACCATTCAATACTAACAATTCATGGGCTTTCTTACAACAAATCCATCGCTGGTAAGGTGATGGAAAATAAGAAAGAAGGAGAGAGAAAACAACCACATGGAAAAGCTCTCCAGGAAGAGAATCAATAGGGTTTTTCAGTTGCTTCAAAAAGGCATCTATAGCATCCTCTGCAAGCTGGAGTGGTTGCTGAAGCTGCAAGTTCAGGAAATCACACTTATAAACACTCTCTACAGCAGGTACAATGTCTATGCCAACAGTTAGAAATTCTTCAAACTTCAGAAATGGGTTAAAGCAGCTGCCAACATCAAGTAATCTGATCTTTCCTGAGGATTGTAGTAACTCAGTTATAATTTCAGGGTTTGTAAAGCTGAGGTTGGTTAAATGACCTCCAAGTTTAGAAGACTCATGCATATTTAAGGCTGGAGTGGTCTTAGGGGCGAGTATAGCTCTTTTTTCATCCTTCTCAAGTGCTTTTCTATTTCCGCCATTTTGGAAATATTCTCTGCATACACTACAACACCATTCAATACGACCTTCGCCCTCACAAGTTTTTGCCCAATGATTATCTGCCAAATTTTTCATTGCAACAGCATATTCACAAAGTGTTTCCTCATCCTCACAGTGTTCTCGCCAGATCTTATCAAAATCTCCCACTTCCCGGTACTTCTTGCGAAGCCTACGGTGGACGCTCTTCACCACCCCGGAGAGCTTCTCCTGCTCCAGCTTCCGCTCCTGCTCCGGGGGCGGCGGAGAGCTCGGGGGTCCAGCCGCCTGCCCGCAAGCAGCGCTTCGGCCGCCGGCCCCCGGCTCCATTGCGCTGCTGCTGCTGCCGCCGCCGCTGCCGCCCCTCGGGCCCCCGCAGACTGCTCGCCTGGCGGAGGAGGTGGGGCCAAATTTTAATTCTTTAGGGCCTTGTAACTGTAAGTTTTTACACTAAATATGTAACCCGTTTTAAAAGTCAACAGATTTCTGATACTTTGAATCAACACCTCTTTGGCTGGCTGACAAACCCTCAAAAAAAAAAAAAAAACCTCATTCCTCATACAGACGTGAGCATATCAGGATACAAGGTGGAAAATATTTAAAAATAATTAAAATTGGAAAAGTGTTAGAACTGAGCATCACCTCAATGCTGCAAAATCTGATGGAAATGGACAAAATTATACAACTTATTGTCATGAAGAGATTAGTTAAACAATTTGTTCAGAATAAAGCATTTCAATAACTTGCTGAATGTATTTCATGATTGCACTCACCATTTTGTGTTCTCTAAATATCAGTTATTTTGGGGATGGGTGTCAGAAAACCATTTCTTCTTCAGAAAGTAATTCAGTTGGCAGTAATAAAAACCAAAGTTCCACCACATGGAACTTATCAGGGAAATCCAGAAAAAAATCACATTCCCTGTAATTGTAGGTATGGCTATGTTGTCCCACTACTAAAAGGTTGGTTTGATAGAGCAAATAACTTTGTAAAATTCTCAATTTCATTTTTGGAAATGAAGTGATAATTTTATTACAAAGAAAACAAATGAATCCTATTACCTCTTCACCCTCCATGGGTATACATATGACATGAAGCTGGAGAGAAAATGTTTTGCTGTCTATGAAAATAGTCATATACCCAATATTTGGCATGCTGCTGTTATTAGCAAATAACTGAGAGGACTCAATTTATCTAAGCAATATGAATCAGTATAATTAATCAAAATTATGAAGAATTCCATAACTGTTTGATAATATGAAGTGACTTGAGGGCAAGCATGCAAAAGTTTGGCTCTCAGACCTGGCCGCCTCCGAGTTCTGAGGCATGAAATACGCCTCCCTTGGTTGACCCCTCAGGACGAGGTATGCACCTATGCCTCCCCACAGGGGAAACTCACGCAAGCCCCCTCACACCACCTCTGTCTGGGCCAATCTCAGGGCCTCCTACCTCGTAAAGTCACGCCTGCTCTCTTCCACCTATCAGCGAGCTATCCAGCTCAGCCCTCTCAAATTTAAGCTCTCCCTAGTAACTACTGACCAGCCTAGTAGACGAGTTCTGCTTCTATGCCCTTATAAGGTACCAACAGCTAATCTAGCCTATCAGAACCCAATCACCCTCCACCAATCCCCTCTCTTCATACTCTATAAAACTGCTTGTACTTCCTCAATAAAGTAGACCTGCGCCATCCGCCTTGTCTCCGCAGTTGTCCTTCGAGTCACTGTGCGTCCTCTCACGCCTCCACCTCCCCACCCTGAGCCCCCTGTCTAGAGAAGCGGGGTCTCCTCACCTCAGTGACTGAAGAATTAGAATCTGATCCTTGATTTAAAAAAATAGTTGTATAAAGACCATAGTCACATTTGTTCAAAAGTTATGTCTGTGTGGACAAATAACAAGCATGATACAAGCCACCAGAACAGCTTGATTTGGAATTACTAAAAAGAGATAAACTTTTTGCTTTTTTAACTTCACTACATTAAATCTCATCAGGAAACTAAGAAGTGTGGATCATTACCATTCAAGGACTATATAGGGGCAAAAGTTAAATGAGTCAGTTGTTTGTCTTCTACTCCCTGTGGACTGTGTCAAATCTGGCCCCAAATAACAAACAGTCAGCATTAATTAGACGTCTGGCTATCTGTCTTAGGGAAATTATCAATGCCATTGTTACAAAAGAGTACAATCCAATAAAGTCAAATTCTACTTTTTACTACAGAAATAACTCCTTTAGGATCAAGTGGTGGCACATTTGCTGAGAATAAACAATGGTCTATCCTTAGTGCCTTCAAATAATTACTAAACACAGAAACTAATATTTTTATTCCATCTGCTTAGGCAACATTTCCTGAAAATATTTACCTTTCTGATTTCTTTCTTGGAAATAATAATTTAATGTCCCATTAATATAATACATGAATAGTCACAGCAATTCAATCTACTGAATGGTTAAGATATGGTGTAGTATCCACATTAGTAAATAATATATTTAGTTTTGTAAGACTTACATCATAAGTTTTAACATAAAGACTTTTTTTCAGCATTTATATTTGTATTGCATATTTTGAAGGTACATAGATCACACAAATTTTACATTAAAAAATATAAAAGGTTTTCAAATACTCCATCCCTCAACCCCCACTCCTCCCTCATCAACAACCTTTCTCATCATTGTGGCACATTCATTGCATTTGATGAATACCTTTTGGACCACTGTTGAGCTGCATGGGTTATAGTATACATTGTAGTTTCCACTATCTCCCAGTACATTCACTGGGTGATGGCAGGATATATAATGTCCAGCATCTGTCCCTGCAATATCATTCAGTAAAACTCCAAGTCCCTAAAATGCCCCCATGTCACATCTCTTCTTCCATCTCCCTGCCCTCAGCAACAACCATGGCCACTTTCTCCAGATCAGTGCTACAGTTTCTTCCATTACTAGTCACAATAATTCTACAGTAGAATAAAAGTAAGTCCACTCTAATTCATATTTTATTCCTCCATCCTTTGGATCCAGAGATGGCAATGCCTACTCCACCTCTATATCCCACATGGTTGATGGATGCAGTTGTCCTGCTTGGAGTTGTAGGCATTCTTGGTTACCTGGTGTGGTGGTTGAACAACCCTGTTAGCTAATCTGGTTAAAGCCAATGAACTGGAGAGTAGGAGTTGCAACTTTGCTGAGGCTCCAGAGATTCAAGTCTCCTGGGTATACACCAACTCCAGTGCCAACCACAGGCTCAGTAATGGTGACAGAAGAGGCATGTGTAGAAAGGTCACATCTGAGTCCAACTCCATCTCACTCAAGAACACAAATTCCAAAGTATGGCCCACTGACATGGCACTGAACTCCAGAGCCAACTGCCATGAATGTAGAACTTGTGTGTCTCTGCAGCCTTCAGGAGTACCAGTACCTGGTGTTGTATCTACTTTGGCTGTCTCTGGGATCCTGTTGAGATGTGCATAGGCATGTCACCTCTGATGACCTCCATACTCTTTTTTGAAGATTCTTAGCCATATAAACTCATCTGTCTTTTCCATTTCCCCCTTTCATTCAAGGTCATTTTCTACTCGCATCATCAGTTAGTGATTGGTAGTAATCCCACCACACCAGGGATGCTCATCCCCAGGAGTAATGTCCCATGCTGGGGGGAAGGTAATGCACTTACATGATGAGTTTGTCTTAGAGTGTGGCCACATTTGAACAACATGGGGCCTCTCAGGTGGTAACTCTTAGGCACCCTGCAGCTCTAGACCAAGCTGAAATTTTAAGCACACATGCTCATAAGCAAACTCATCAATATCAAGGGCCCATCATTGAACCATCCTTCTTCATTGTTCTTTGCCCTTGCAATTGGGGAATTGTCCTTGTTCCATTGTGGAATGCAACAGAGATCCCCACACTGTGTGGGATGTTGTATTTCTGATTTACCTTAACTTTGCTCAAGCAGTTTAACATGACTTAGAGATTATTCTATAGTTTCTACATCTGAATTATTATCTCATTTTTATCTAGTTGCACAGTGAGACGTTTCACTAAAGCATAGATGGAAGTCTTCAAATTCCTTTTTTGTTCTAAATCTTCTTTTCTCTAACCTGAGTATAGACAGATCATTGTCTGCATCTATTCTTGTTCTTCTTCTGATTTCTTACTTAAATGTTCCTGCTTTTCTACTTGTACTAGTCAGTGATGTGTCCCAACCTTACCTCCTCCTCCAGTTGCCTTGACCTTGCTTTGGCTATTCACTGCTTGTTAGTACTATCACACAAGGCAAGGAGGAAGGGTTATGAAATGGTTTCAGCCAATGCATATTGCTCTTTCTCCTTAATAAAAGTTCCCTCTTCTCTTACCGCACTAATCCAGCAAGAGTGTATGAGGCATCCCTCAACTCCCTCGTGGGTCCCCAAGTGTTACCTGCTGGACAAACTCGTACCACATTGACATTCATGGCCACTCTGGGATTTTCCCTGTAGACTCCCTTGCGTAGACTAGGGTGTCCCCCAAAATATGTGACTACAAGCTAGGCAAGCTTATACCACATAGACATACATGGCTGTCCCAAGATTCCTCCCACAAACTCCCCTATGTATTGTAGGGTCTCCTTTACAGGATCTGGAACAGATGACATGATTTCAACCACCATATCTCTGATGGGAGTCCCTGGAATGTTCCTTTGACTATGTCAATTGTGATGTGAGAAGTCAAGCCCTGGAAGGTCAACAAAATAATTTTGATATTCCAAAGAAATCACATAGATGGCCAGCAGCAGTCATGCCATTTATTACTCACAAATTCTGATAATGCCTGGTAAGGTAGGTACAGCGCCACTCAGCAGGGATGCAAAGATTATATAGGGCTTGACAGCACGAAAAGGGGGTTGAGGTAATGTAAAGAACAGCTCAAGGGTGCACACAGCCTAGTAAATGATTAAAAGTTAGTGTGTACATATAGGGGACATTGTGTAAGTTCGAAGACAGTAAAATCATGGGTTCAAGCTCTTAAAGTTCCTTTGAAGCCAACTGTGACTGCCATTTTGACATCAAGCCCTTTCCTTCTGAAGAGGTGTGGACCACTGGCTGATGTGGTCTTCCCACTCCCAGCCCTTCTGCCTTCAGATCATGGAAAGGACATTCCTTCTATATACCCTATCCACAGTCATCATTTCCTTCCAAAATCTTATCAGAAGTATTTTTAATATAAATATTTTGGGCAACAATCTCTTCAAATCATTCTAAAAATCTTCTATCAAGTACCTCAAGATTATTCTAAATGTTTTCACATTTTTAGGTATATTTCATGGCACCCACCCACTTTCTTGTCCCAAACAGTGCATTAATTTAGCATCTGTTGATTCAAGTACCACACGATAGATTGATATTAACAGCAGGAATTTATCACGTCATGGTCTGGGAGATAGGAGAACTGTGAAATCAAGAAATCAAGAAGGTGATGCTTTCTCCTTGAAGAATAAGGAAGTCTGGGGCTGTTTGCTGATCATTCTTGTTCCTTGGCTTTCTGTACATGGCAATGCACATTTCAATCTCTTCTCAATTCTCTTCTGGGTTCCATTGACTTCCAGCTCTTGGCTGTTCCTTATGACTTCTTCTCTGTATCCAATTTCTTTTGCTTATAAAGAATTCAGCCATATGGGGCTGAAGATCAGCCTTAATTTACACACCTTAGTTATTAACATTTACAAAGGTCACAATAACAAATGGGTTCATACCAACAGGACCAGGAGTTGGAACCTGATCATTTATTTTGTGCAAGACTTGACTCAGTTCCCAACAATGACCAGGAAGATTCTCACACTCATTAGTCATGAGGGAAATGATAATAAAAACTATGATGAGAGTTCTGGCAACCAAGATGGTTTGTGTAAGATTTTCAAGGGTACTATTCCCTCACAGAATCTTTGAAAAACTAGCAAAAATTGACAGCACACTTTCCACACTTTCTGAAAAACTCAGGAAATTAACTTAAGGTTTGAATAGCTGAACTAGTGATGAATAAAAAAGACCAAAAATATTAAATTTGTAGGAGAAAGTCATCACATTCCTACTGGCCTCTGTATTACCCCATCAGTGGTAAGGTATGGAGGAATCTTTTGTTTCCATTGTGGATATCTGGCTCTGTTCAAGAGGGAGCAGACATACTGAGGGACCTGTATGGCTGACATTATCTACCAAATTACAGTCTGAAAGAATTTGCTGGTGAATTTTGCTGAACATTTCAAGCCAAATTAACATCAATGTAGCTCAAACATTTCTAAAAAAAAATTGAAGAGTACAGATTATTTCCTTATTCTTTCTATGAGGCTAATACTACATTAACAAAAACCAGAAAAACTACCACCATAAAAAATTACAAACCAATATAATTTTGCATTCAGGTACAAAAATCCTCAACAAAATAACAATAAACCAAATCCAACAGCACATTAAAAGAATTTTACTCCATATTCAAGTAGGATTTATTAAACACAAAAAAGGTTGGTTCAACATAAGGAAACTAATTGATGTAATACTCCATATTAATAGAATGAAGGAACAAAATACACATGATGATCCACAGTGACACAGAAAACTCTTTTGACAAAATGCAGCACCCTTCTTGAAATAAACTCATGGAAAATTCAGAATAGGAGAAAATTTCTTCAATATGATAAAGGGCATATGTAAAAATCCCAGATCTAAAATACATTTCAATGATGGAAGTCGGAAAACTCTTCTTTGAAAATTTACAAATAAAGATAAGGATATCCACTATTTTCCCTGTACTGGAAATGCCAGAAAGAGTAATTAGGCAAGAAAAAATAAAACATTCCATATATGCATATGACATGAACAAGTAGAAAAAGGAAGCTCTCAAAAAAATCCACAACAAAAGTTTTAGAGCTAAAAGATAAATTTGATGTCAAATATATAGGAATAAACTTAACAAAGGATGTAAAGCACATGTATTGCAAAAACTACAATATTACATTGTTAAAGGAAATTTTAAAAATATGTAAATAACTGGAAGGTAATTCCATGCTCATGGATTGGAATACTAAATATCATTAAGATATTAGTTTTACCCAAATTGCTATACAGATTCAAGGCAATCCCAACAGAAATGCCACCAGGAATTTTTAACCAAAATGAAAATAAAATTATCAAATATATTTCAAAGGGTAACAGGCCCCAAATGCCAGAAACATTTTTAAAATTAAAAGCAAAATTCGTGGACTCCCACTTAGGAATTTGAATCATATTGTTGCTGAGTTACAGTAGTAATAACAGCATGGTATTGGCATAAAAGCAAACACATAGACCAAAGGAACTGAACTGATGGTTCGGAAACATACCTTCATATCTATGATCAAGTGATTTTTGACAAGACTGTCAAACTTAATTTTGGCAGAACAAGAACAGTCTATCACAAAATGGTGCTGGATAATTGGATATCAATATCCGAAAGAAAGAAATAGGGCCCCTATCTCATATTTTATACAAAAATTAAGTCAAAATGGATAAAAAAAACCCAAATATAAAAGCAAGAAATATAAGCAAATAGAAGAAAAATTAGGAAAACTTCTTTAAGACTTGGTGGTAGGTGGAAGATTCTTAAACCTTATATCAAAATCATGAGCAATTAATAAAAATAAATGGATAAATGTGGCATCCTCAAATATTAATATTTTTTTGAATCAAAGGACATTGCCAAGAAAGTGAAAGGGCAACTCAGTCAATGGGAGATGTACTTGGAAACCACATATCTGTTAATGGTTTGATTTCCATCCTATACAAAGAGATCATGCAACTCAACCATAAAAAAGCAAGCAATCCTATTTTAAAAAGAGCAAAACCCTTAAGTAGACATTTCTCCATAAAGGAAATAAAAGTGGTCAGAAAGCACATGAAAAGTCTTTCATAAGACTAATTATTATGGAAATGCAAATCAAAATGACTCTGATGTATAAATCTCTCACTACATAGAATGGCCTGTATTGAAAAAAAAAGAAAAAACAATTAGTGTTGAAGATGATGTGAAGAACTAGTAATACTCCACTCTTGGTGGGATGTTAAAGTGGTGTAGCCTCTGTGGAATACAATTTAGTGGTTCCTCAGGAAGCTAAATGTAGAAGTGCCATATGATCCAGCAACTCCTCTATGAGAAATATAATCAGAAGAAATGAAATCTCTTATGAAAACATGCCTTTGCACACCTATGTTCATAGAAGCCTTATTCACAATTGCCAAAAGATGGAAACAACCCACGTGCCCATCAAATAATGAGTGGATAAACAAAATGTGCTATATACATATGATGGAATACTATGCTGTAGTAAGAAGAAATGAAATTGGGACACATGATAACATGGATGAATCTTGAAGACCTATGCTAAGTGGAATAAGCCAGACACCAAAGGACAAATATTGCATGGTCTCACTAAAATGAATTAAATATTAAGAATAAGTGCATGGAATTAAAACCTAGAGTATTGGTTATTAGAACCTAAGAGGGGGCTGTGAAGGACTACTGATGCTTAAAGTATGTAGAAGTTTTAATTAGCCTGACTGTAAAAGTGTGGAAATGGAAAGCATTGAGGGTAACACATTGTAGTGAGTAGTGGCTGGTTTATAAATGAGATTGTTACTGAAAAGTGTATTCTAAGGATGTAAATGTCTAGTGAATACTGTAGGGAGTAAACGATATAGTAAACCCAGAAGTGAATAAGCGTTGTGGTTAGTACAAATACAAAAATTTCCTTCTCTGAAATAAATTGGATATATGTCAATATTGCAGGATGGTGGGAATGTGGAGAAGCACTGGAAAATACAAATAATATAACCTATGAACTATACTTAACAGAAATACTATAATATTATTGCATAATGTCAAAGATGTACTGTGTTAATAACCGGGGTGTTGGAAAGAATATGCCAAATATATTCTATGGACCAAAGTTGGCAGTAATAGTCTGAGGATATCTCATAATTTGTAACAAACTTTCTACAACAATGTGGTGTGTTGGTGAATGGATGTTGGTTGGGAATTCCACACACATGCATAACTCTTGTAAAATCACATCTTCAGTAATAAAAATATAAAAGAAGGTGAATTTGATGAAATGGATTAAATACCAATGTGCAAAAATCAGTAGTTTTTCCCAAAGAATTGCAATCAGGATCTCAAACAGATATTTTCACAATAATATATATCATGGTATTATTCACAGTAACCAAAAGGTGGAAGCCACTCAAGTATCCATCATCCAATGAATGGATAAACAAAATGTGTTATATACATACAATAAAACATTATTTAGCTTTAAAAAGAAATGCATTTCTGATACATGCAAAAGTATGATTCAACCTTGAAAACATCAGGATGATGGAAATAAACCATACACAAAAGGACAAATATTGTATTATCAGAATGATATGAACTTATTAAAATAAGAATATTAATAGAGCCAGAAACTAGTATATAAGCCACCAGTTGCTGTGTGGGATTAGGAAATTAGGGTTAATGCTCAAGATTTTATAGAGGTTTCTATTGGGATGAAGGAAATGTATTGGTAATGAATGCTCATGATTATAGCACATTGTGAATACATTTAAGAATACTGAATAATATAACCAATTATGGTTTAGAAGTCAGTGGTGTTTCTAAGCATTAATAATTAACAATGTAAAGATAAAATCAAGCCAAAATTCCCATTAAACATAGTAACTAAAAGCATCATATATCTGGAAATAAATTTAACCAAGCGTATAAAGAACTTTGTACACCATAAACTACATATTAGTCCTGAAAGAAATCAAAGATCAAAATAAAAGGAAGGACATTCTGTTTTCATGGATTGAAAGACTGAATGTTATTAAAATGTCAATTATATCCAAACGAATTTACAAATCCAACACGATAGCAATGCATATTTTCACAACTTTGTTTGCAGAAATGATATTCACTTATGAAACCTGTATGAAATTGTAAGTATTGTAATGTATTTTTTTAAAAAATTGTGCCTAGTCCACTCATTGGAGAAAGAATAGTCTCTTCAAAAACAGGTGCTGAGACCAGGGCCAAGATGGTGGCTGAGTGAGCTTACCTGATAATATCTCCTGCAAAGAACTGCTGTACAGCATTGGAGGTTCTTCTGGACCAGGCTGTTTTAGGATTTTTGCAGGACAGGAGTTGTCTGGACATCGATTTGGTGGGAAGGTAACAGAGAAAATACATCTATAAAATATAATTAAGACTCTTTACACGGAACTCCGGGCTACGCAGGGAACGCTGCCTCCTACGGTGGGCAGAGCTGCGGCTCCGGGAAGCGCCGCGGTGTTTTTCTTTGTTTTTTGTTTGTTTGTTTGTTTGTTTTTTTCTTGGAGGCTCTGCAGTACTGGAGAATTCATAAGCCCTGAGCAGCCTATTGGGGGGTTAATAGGACAGGAGGTGCTTGCAGACCGATTTGGGGAGACAAACAGGAGTTTTATTGTGAAGCGGGGGAATTTTTGATTGCGGACACAAAGAATAGCACTTCCACCTAGAGCCCCGCCCCACCCAAACCCAGCTGCCAATCTACAGTGGACTTAAATTGATAGCAATAAAGAGACACTACCAGGGTCTGGCAGAGTGGGAGACATTTGGAAGCCGATTAGGGGAATATTTTGCAAAGCGTGGGAATTTTGGGTTTGGACTCTGTTATTAGCATTTCCAGCTGGAGTCCCACCACCAGGCCTGAATATTGATCTGTGTCATTAAATAGGCAGCAGTGTAGAGGCGCCCCCAGGTGGCTGTTCTGAGGGATCACAGCGTGGGAAGGGTCCTGAAGTCGAATTGGTGATACATCCACAGAATAGACCCCAGTGAGTGAGTGAATTGTGGGGTACAGACACACAGGATAGAGTATGTGGATGTGACCTCATCCATAGGGCTGGCCCCCAGCTGCAGGGATCCCTGAAGGCTGTGATGCACTGCAGTGCTCCCAGGTTCCCTGTTAACCAGAGTTGAGTTTGCCAGGTCTGAGTCCCCTAAACCCTGGTGGCCCACACCCCAGAGACACACCTCTTGAGTCTTCAATATCTCACACTTTCCATCCCTGAATCCACCATGCCATGAGGTCCATCTAAGGACCTTGAATGTCCTAGCCCTCAACATTTGCATTTTCTCTTTTTTGTATTGTTTTGTTTTTATTTTTATTCTACTTTAGCTCTTATTTGTTTTAATGTCCTGATTGCTAACATTGCATTATCCCCTAGTCTTTTCTCCCAGGGTATCCCCCAAAGTCTTTTTTTTTCAGTTATTTAGGGTTTTTTTTTTTAATTGTTATTGTGGCTGTAGTGGTAGGTGTATATTATCTTTTTTTTCTTTTCCCTAGCTGTTCCCTGCCCTTTACCCTCCCCCTCTTTCATTTTCCTTTCTTCTCCTTTTTTCTTTCCTTTCTCTCTCTCTGGTCCCTCATTTTCTTCTTATTTTATTTTATCTTAACTATATAATAGGTGCTGCAGGGAACACCTCATATTTGCTGGGTTTCCTCATCCTCCACTGCCTCATTTCTGTGTGAATTGATTTTGGCTACCTACACTCTCCCCTTTCCCCTACACCTCGATAACCTCCATCATCTACGGTCTCTCCTATATTCCACCCCCTTTTCTTTGATCCACAAAGTGTCTAAATCTTAATTTCTAATATCTTTGTTTTGTTTTCTGTCAGTTATCCACTCTTGAAACTATTGCCTTTCTTTCTCTTTCCCTCTCTCATGAAAACAATAGCTTTTTAATACATACCATATTCCTCCCATATTCAGTCGACTACCTCATTATAGGTACTCTACCTTCTGCTATAACTCTACACAACTTACATTAATCTAACATCCATCATCCCAGATCTCATATTGTTGCTCTGTTAACACATATCACCAATACTACTTTGCACTTTTTCCTTGCTTACACAATTGCCTTTCCCTGACCCTAATACTTTCCCTTAAAGTGAACTCAAAGAGCAATAAGAAATTAGAATAAGAAGAAAAAAGTGACAAAGAGAAGTATAACACTCTTGCAAAAACAACAGGTAATTAATCTCCAAGACTAGACAAAGAAGCTAAGGAACTGATTCAACCCATCAAGATAAAATGATGACCAGACGGCAACAAAAAATCTACAAACCAAGCCAGTAATCAGGAAAACATGGCTGAATCCAATGAACAAACTAAAAATCAGGACATGGAACAGAACTTCGCACAAGTAATGAAAGATCTCAGAACATTTATCACAGACAAATTTAATGAAGTAAAGGGAGAGGTTAACAACATGAAGTCAACACTTGGAGGGGAAATTGCAGACATATGCAAAAAGATAATAGATATGATGGGAATGAACACCACAGTTCAAGAAATCAAAAATAGACTTGCAGCAAATATCAGCAGACTAGAAGAGGCAGAGCAGAGAATTAGTGATATGGAAGACAGTACATCAGAAATCAAACAGATAGTAGAATTGATAGATAAAAAGATAGAAAAAATCCAGCTAGGACTTAGGAACCTGAATGACAATGCAAAACGCTCAAACATACATATTATAAGCATTCCAGAAGGAGAAGAGAAGGGAAAGGGGTCAGAAGGAGTGTTGCAGGAAATAATGGCTGAAAACTTCCCAAATCTACTGAAAGAGACAGATGTACATATCCAAGAAGCACAGCGCACACCACTTATCATAACCCCACAGGCCCACCCCAAGCCATATACTTGTCAAATTATCCAATGCTCAAGACAAAGAGAAAATTCTAAAAGCAGCAAGAGAAAAGAAAACCATCACATATAAGGGAAGCTTCATAAGATTAAGTGCTGATTTCTCATCTGAAACGATGGAGGCAAGAAGGCAGTGGTATGATATAGTCAAGGTAATAAAGGAAAAAAATTTCCAACCAAGAATACTCTATCCAGCTCAACAAGCATTCAAAAATGATGGAGACTTCAAAATATTCGCAGATAAACAGAAACTGAAAGAGAATGCCAACAAGAAACCTCCCCTTCAAGAAATTCTAAAGGGAGTTCTGGAGGAAGAAAGGAAAAAACAGGACAGACAGAGTTGAAGGAGAGTGTAAGAACAACAAACAAGACAAAAAGAGAAGGAAAAAGAAAAGGAAACAAAATATGACAAACACAAGTTCAATCAAAATGTGGCTAATACAAATAATTCCTTGAAAGAAAAAACACTGAATGTCAACAGATTAAACTCACCTATCAAAAGATTCAGACTGGGACATTGGATAAGGAAATATGACCCATCTATATGCTGTCTACAAGAGACACATCTTAGACCCAGAGACTCATGGAGGTTGAAAGTGAGTGGCTGGAAAACAATCATACAAGCAAACAATAACCAAAAAAAGGCAGGAATAGCTATATAATATCAGACAAAATAGGCTTTAAATGTGAAACAATTGTGAGACAAAGAAGGATACTACATTTTAGTGAAAGGGACAATCGGTCAAGAAGATCGAACAATCATACATATTTATTCTGCTAACAAGGGTGCCTCTAAATCCGTGAGGCGAATGCTGGAAAAACTAAGTGAAAGAATAGATGCATCTACAATTATAGTGGGGGATTTTAATACACCACTATCAACTCTGGACAGAACATCTCAAAAGGGAATCACTAAAGAAACAAAACATTTGAACAGTATATTAGAGGAGCTGGATCTAATAGACATAAATAGATCATTACACCCAAACACAGCAGGATATACATTTTTCTCAAGTGCACATGGATCACTCTCCAAGATAGACCATATGCTAGGCCACAAAGAAAGGATTAAGGAATTCAAAAAGATTGAAATCATACAAAACAATATCTCTGACCACAGTGGAGTGAAGTTGGAAATTTGCAAGGGACAGAGGCCCAGATTACACACCATGATTTGGAAATTAAACAGCACACTCTTAGAAAAACAGTGCGTCAAAGAAGAAATCTCAAAAGAAATCAATGACTACCTTGAATCAAATGATAATGATAACACAATATATGAAATGGTAAGGGACCCTGCATTGCAAAAAAATACCTTTAAAAAGAAGAACAAAGTTGGAGGACTATCACTTCCTGATTTTAATGCATAATATTTAGCTAGAGTGGTAAAAACACCATGCTTCTGTCATTAAGACAGATAAAATTGACCAACGGAATGAAAATGAGAGCACAGAAACTTACTCTTACATGTATAGTCACATGTTTTTCACAAGGCCTTCAAGCACTCCCACCTGGGCAAGAAAAATCTATTCAACAAATTATCCTGGGAGAACTGGATATCCTTAACCAAAAGAAAGAATGAGGACCCCCAAACCCATACTTTATACAAAAATTCACTCAAAATGGATCAAAGACCTAAATATAAAAGCAACATCCAAAAAAGTCCTATAAGAAAATGTAAGAAAACATCTTCAAGAACTTGTGGTAGGTGGTAGATTCTTAGACCCTACACCCAAATGTGGAACAACAAAAGAAACAGATAAATAGGACCGCCTCAAATTTAAATACTTTGGCAATTCTAAGAATTTGTCTAAAGGATGAAAATGCAGCCAATGCAGTGATACAAAATATTTGAAATCACTTATCCAATAATTATTTAATAGCTATGATATATTAAAAAAATAAAGCAACCTAACAAAAAAAAAAGACAAAGGGCCAAATTAAAAAATGGATGAAGACTTGAATAGACAATTGTCCACAGAAGAAAGATAAATGGTGAAAAAAACACAAGAAAAATGCTTAACATCGCTAATGATTAGGGAAATGTAAATTGAAGCTACAATGAGCTATCACTTCACACACAATAGAAGGGCCACTATTAAAAAGTTGGAAAATTGCACATGTTGAAGAGGATTTTGAGAAGTAGGAATGCTTATTCACTGTTGGTGGGGAAGTAAAATGATACTGCCAGTGTGGAGCACTGTTTGACAGTTCCTAAGGAAGTTGAATATAGATTTGCAATGTGACCTCGACATACCACTAATAGTTATAAAGAAGAACTGAGAGCAGTGACAAGAAAAAACATCTGCACATCGAAGTTCATAGCACTTTTATTAGCAATTGCCAAAAGATGCAAACAGCCCAGGTGTCTATCCACTGGCAAATAAACAAATTGTGGTGTATACACATGATGGAATGTTATGCAGCTGTGAAAAGAAATGAAGTATTGTAGTAGTATATGACAACGTGGCCCTGGAGTACATTATGTTCAGTGAAGCAAGCCAGACCAAAAAGGATAACTACTGTATGACTGTACTACTATAAATTAAATATTTTGTGAAACTCATTGACTTATTTTTTATAATATGTGTCACCAGAAAACAGAATGAGTTTAGAGAATTGGATAGCTGAGGCTTAATCTACATAGAATTGGTAGAAATCTTGTTTGTAAGTATTTATAAAGGAATGGAAATGGTGAGAGCACATGATATTGTTTGTGACTAGCTGACAGCGGTCAAAAGGGAAAATCTACGGACACTTGTATTACGGGAAGGAAAATTTAAAAATGTAACATGGGATTGTGTAACATAGGGAAACCTCATTTAAAAATGTGAATCTGAGTAATACTTCATATATAAGGCTTAAATAAATTAGAGAGATGGAAACAGAATAGCAGGTATGTATGCGAGGAGAAGTATAGTGGATTGAGAGTTGATGAGTTTTTTGTTTGTTGTTTATTATTATTAAAAGTGGAACAATGAAAATTATTTAATTATGATCAAAATGATGAAAGCGCAACTATGTGATTATACCAAATGCCATTGATTGTACACTGGATGGGTTTATGCTTTAATATGTTCCAATATTATTTATTTATTAAAAATAATTTTAAAATTAAAATTTTAAAGAGTCAATTTTGCCAAGGTCTCTACCACTTTAAAGCATAGATCAACTTCCTTACAGTTTGAAATGACACATCAATCATTTCTGTCTAAGTCTTCATCAGAAGTAACTTTAGGACTCATTTAGTACTACAGTCTCTTCATAGCAATATAGGTCTGATCTATTAAGCAACTCAGAATTCCTCCAAATTCTTCCCTCACCTATTTTTAAAGGTGTTCAAAAGAGTTTTTTTTTTAATATTTGCATGATAGAAACACCTTAGTCTCTTTTACCAATTTTTGTTTAATTTGGCAAGGGTCTCCAAAGCAAAACACCAGAAATGTGTTGACATTTATAAAGGGAATTTATTAGGATAAACTATCACAATTCTGAGACTGTGAAAATGTACAAATCAAGGCATGATTAAGAGATTTTGTCTCAGGAATGGCAATCCTGGACTCCTGACACATGGCTAGGCAAAATGTCAGATGGTCTTTGCCTTCTCTTCCAGGCTCATTTTCTCCCTGAGCTCAGCCTTGAGTGATCAAGAATGTTTCTTAATTCTCCCCTCTGTTGGGCTTCATTGCTTCAGCTAAGACTGCCCCACTGATTCCAGACCCTGGCCTCTTTCTCAGCATCTCAGGATTTCTCTGTAATTCTAGAGCTGCAGGTGACACTGGCGTCCTCTCTCAAATGGTAGGGTAAAATGATAGCTCAATTTCACTGTATTTCTTTGCATGTTTCTTCCATTTATATAGGATTCCAGCAAGTAGGCCAAAACCTATACTGATCCATGCATAATGGAAGCACTCCAAGGACCCCAAATTGAATTCAGTTCAATTAAAATGTCCTACAACTGCAAGAATGGATTAACTTCAGAACACAATTTTTGGGGGTCCTCAAAAGACACAAAGCAGGGAAACATTTTTTAATTATCCAAGGTCAAAATAGAAAACAAAATGTAAATTAGAGAATACTTTGAGATAAATGGAGAAAAAATAACGTACTAAAATATCTGTGATGCAAAGTAGTGCTCAGAGAGAAACTTATAGCTGTAATTGCATATTTTATAAAATAATAAACTCATAACTATGAAAAGAAGGGCAAAATAAATCCAAAGAAAATAATTTAAAGGAAATAATATAAAAAATTACAATGTAAATAAAATATAGAAAGAATAGGAAAAAATGAGAAAATAAAACAAAAACTGATTATCTGAAAAGAACAATGATATTGGCAAAATATTAGCTAAGCTGACCAAGAACAGAGACAAGACTTAAAATATCTTAATAAGTAGTGAAAGAAATTAGACATTATAACAGTTCTTAAATAAATATTAAAAGTCACAAAGGGATAAGAAAAATTTTGTCTAATATATTTAAAAATCTAGATGAAATGAACAAATCCTTGCACAAAAACTACCAAAATTTACTCAAGATGAATTATAATTTCTTGATATTCCTATAATACGTAAAGAAATTGAGGAAACGGACTTTGGCCCAGTGGTTAGGGCGTCCGTCTACCATATGGGAGGTCCGCGGTTCAAACCCCGGGCCTCCTTGACCCATGTGGAGCTGGCCATGGGCAGTGCTGATGCACGCAAGGAGTGCCATGCCACGCAAGGGTGTCCCCCGCGTGGGGGAGCCCCACGTGCAAGGAGCGCGCCCGTGAGAAAAGCCGCCCAGCGTGAAAAGAAAGAGCAGCCTGCCCAGGAATGGCGCCACCCACACTTCCCGTGCCGCTGACGACAACAGAAGCGGACAAAGAAACAAGACGCAGCAAATAGACACCAAGAACAGACCACCAGGGGAGGGGGGGGGAATTAAATAAATGAATAAATCTTTAAAAAAAAAATACGTAAAGAAATTGAATTAGTTTTTAAAAAGCCTCTGAGAAAGAAAAGTTAGATTTAGATACCTGCATAGGTTAATTCCATTAAAATTTGGAAGAAGATTATCAAGAAAACTTTGCAAAATCTTTCAAAGCATAGAAAAGGAAACAATACTTCACAATTCATTTTTAAAAAGATTTATTATTTATTTATTTCCTCTACTTGCAGCTTGCTTGCTGTCTGCTCTCTGTGTCCATTTGCTGCACCTTCTTCTGTGTCTGCTTGTCTCTGTTTGTTGCATCATCTTTCTGTGTCAGCTTTCCATGGGAATGGGCCATCATCTCTCCATGGTTGTGGGCCATCAGCTCTCTGTTGGCATGGGCTGTCAGCTTTCCATGGGTGTGGCCCAGCTTGCATTCACAAGAAAGCCCTGGAATGTGAACCCAGGGCCTCCCATCTGGTAGGAAAGAGCCCAATTGATTGAGCCACCACTGCTTCCCCACAATTGATTTTTGATGCCAACATTACACTGATAGCAAAACTTAGACATCTCAATTAAGGACACTGATATCAAAACTTGAGACATCTCAATTAAGGAAACTACAGATTAATATCCTTATGAAACTGTATCATTGATGTGGAGACAGTGGCCATGGTAGTTGCTGAGGGCAGGGAGAGAGAAGAGGAGATGTGATGGGGGGCATTTTTGGGACTTAGAGTTGTCTTAAATGATATTGCAGGGACAAGAATATATGCTGCCATAAGGCACTGAATGGACTGGGGGAGAGTGTAAGCTATGATGTAAACAATAATCCATGCAGTGCAGCAGTGCTCCAAAATGTAGTCACCAAATGCAAATTCACCACAATGATGAAATAGGATGTTGATGTAGGAGGAGTGGGGTGGGGGGTGGGGTATAATGGAACCTCTTACTTTTTAATGTAATATTTTTGTGATCTATGTATCTTTTTAAAAAAGGCACCATGTTTTCTTTATCCATTCATCTCTTGGGCATTTGGGCTGATTCCAACTTTTGGTAATAGTGAATAATGCTGCTATGAATATTGGTGTGACTATATCTGTTTGTGTCTTGGTTTTTGGTACTTCTGGGTATATACAGAGCAGTGGTAGGACTGGGCAAATGGCAAAACTATAGCTTCTTGTTTGAGAAACTGCCAAAATGACCTCCAGAATGGCTGGATGTTTCTGATTTCCCACCAGCAGTGGATGAGTGTTCCCATTCCTCCACATCCTCTCCAACACTTGTAGTCTTCTAATTTTTGATAGCCACCAGTCTTATGGTAGTAATATGGTATCTCATTGTAGTTTTGAGTTGCACTTGGACAATAGCTACTGATTTTGAGCCTTTTTCATGTGCTTTTTAGCCATTTGTATTTTTTCTTTGGAGAAGTGTCTGTTCAAATATCTTGCCCATTTTTTAAATTGTTTGTTTCTTTTTTTATTTTTGAGATATAGGAGTTCTTTTATATATTCAGAATATTAGTTTCTTATCAGATATATGGTTAACAAATATTTTCTCGCATTGTGTAGGCTGTCTTTTGAGGTGAAAAAGCCTTTAATTTTGTGGATGTCCCATTTATTTATTTGTTTTTTTGCTGTTTTGCCATTTCCCCCTTTTATTCAAGGGAAAAAAAGCAGTTTTTAACACATAATCCAATATGTAGCCTGAGATACTCTGCTGCTCTGAGTTGTCCCTTTTATTCAAGGACTCTTTCTTGTTGCATCGCCAGTTAGTGATTGGTAGTAATCAGTCAGTGTTATGGAGACTAATTCCCAGGAGTTATGTCCCATGCTGTGGAGAATGTAGTGCATTTACATGCTGAGTTTGGCTTAGATACTGGCCACATTTGAGCAAAATGGAGGCATTCAGGCATTAGGCATCCTACAACTCTAGGCCTAGTTTATATTTCAGGCACAAATATAGTCATCTGTATCAAGGACTCATTATTGGACCATCCTTCCTTCTGGGTCTTTGCTGTTGTGCTTGGGGGATTATTGCTGTTCCATTGGGGAATGTAACAGAGCTCCCCTGGTTAGGAACTCAGCAGTCTCTCAGTTTACTTTTGTAAATGCAAATACTATAAAAACACCCAACATATATCACATCGCAGTTATGCCTCCTATATATGCCTTGGAGAAATCCCCCCCACTAAAGTGCCCCCCATCAATAAGAACCCACATCAGTGTTCCTCCTCTGCCATAGCTGAACCACTCTGTGGTCCAAATTTTATTCAACCATGAAGCTTAATTTATTGCCAAATTCAATTAATAGGAAATTGAAATATAGTGATGGATTTAAAGTTTAGAAATAGAATACATAAAATAGAAATAGTAAAATGAAGTAAAAATAAGTTTGTGTATAAAAAAATGAAAAAAATATTATAAAACTTTGTATCAAACACTTTGATTTCATCACTGTGATAGTTGTCCTGTATATACTGTGGAAAGGCAATTACTTTAATTTATTCCTCAGTTTCTACATCCTTTCCTTTTTTTTTAATTTTTAATTTTGTCTTCAAAAAAGTTTTAGATTACAGTAATTGACATACACAATATAGGGGATTCACATTTATCCAACATCAAACCCATCTCCCTTTCCCCAGCAATGATCTTTTTACATTTCATGTTATATTTGCTGCAGCTGATGTACAGATTTTGAAACATAGCTATCAAACATGGTTCCATTTTGGTTTACATTATGGTTTATATTTTAGGCTCTACAAATTTCTAAAATTTTTATTTCCTTGTTTTACATTATGGTTTACATTTTAGCTTATAGAGTTTTATACACTTTTGGTGTTAATTAACATGTCCTATATCCATCATTGCATGATCTCATGGAGCACTTCCATTGCCCTCCAGTTGTCCTGCTACCATCTATTCTATACTTCTCTCCCCCTACTCTCAGGGCCCACAGTGAAAATCTTCACCGCTTAAGGGATTATATTTACAGATACTGCAATAATGCTGACAGCTGGACTTACTAGACTGCCCTAACTAATTGGGAGCCACCAATTATCTGGAGAGACAGAATTCCATCTATTTAGGAGCAGCAGGTCTCACCAGGATGTGGGTATACCTTCATGCTCATTGTATGCTTCTCCACCCAATGATATAACACACTACGACAAAATGAGCACTCACACGCTCCCTAGAAACTTGCCCCTGTACCAGATGTCCCACATTAAACACCTTAACCACGTAATCCTTCCTTATTATATTTTCTAAAGATTTTTATCAACATTATATCTTCAAACATATACCTGACATTCTCCCATATTCAACTATTTCCCCCAGGCCTCCCCCCAAGTCCTTGGGCCATTTGACCCATCTGCCCAACCCTAGCCCACATTAAGTCCACAATGCCCCACCCAAAGGTGTCCCTATGTCCCCATCTTATCCCTTCCCTGTACAAATACTTACCTCCAGCTTAACATACACTTCACCAGTGTAGGCATCAGCTCGAAACATTCCTCTCCCCCCAAAATTCCTTTAGACCTATCTTCCAGTCTCTATCTCTTTGAGATAGCTCATTTGCTTGGTTCATATTAAAGAGGTCATGAAGCATTTGTCCTTGAATGTCTGGCCTGCTTCACTTAACATAATGTCCTCAAGATTCATCCATGTTATCACATGTGTTTGTACTGTATTCCTTCTTATAGCTGAGTGCTATTCCATTGTATATATAATCCACATTTTATTTATCCATTCATCTGTTAAATGACATTTCTTTGATTCCATCTTTTGGCAATAGTATATAATGCTGCTATGAACATTGGTGTGCATGTATCAATTTGTATCCTGAATTTTCTGGATATATACCTAGCAGTGGAATTGCAGGGACATATGGCAAATCAATAGCTAAATTCTTGAGAAACTGCCAAACTTTCCTAAAGAATGGCTGGCCCTTTCTGCTTTCCCACGAACAGTGGATGAGTGTTCCCATTCCTCCATATCCTCTCCAGCACTTGCAGTCTTCTGTTTTCTTTGAAAACTGCCAGTATTAAGGAAGTAAGATGGTATCTCATTGTTGTTTTGATTTAAATTTCCCTAATAGCTAGTTATTTTGAGCATTTTTTCATGTGCTTTTTAGCCATTTGTATTTCTTCTTTGGAGAAGCATCTGTTCAAATATTTTTCCCATTTTTAAAATGGGTTGCTTGCCATTTTATTTTTGGGATATAGGAGTTCTTTATATATGCAGGATATGTCTCCAATCAGATGTACTGTTAACAAATATTTTCTGTCATTGTGTAGGCTCTCTTTTCACATTCTTGACAAACTCCTTTGAGGTGTAAAAGGCTTTAATTTTAAGAAAGTCCCATTTATCTATTTTTTCTTTGGCTGCTCGTACTTTGTGTGTGAAATTCGTGAAGCCATTTCCTATTACAAGATCCTGCATATGCTTCCTTACATTGTTTTCCAAGGTCTTTATGGTCTTGCCTCTTATATTTATGTTTTTGGTACATCTTGAGTTGATTTTGGCATAAGGTGTGAGATGGTAATCCTCTTTCATTCTTTCGCATTTGAATATCCAATTCCCTAGGAACCATTTGTGGAAAAGGCCATTCTCTGCCAATTGAGTGGACTTACTGGACTTGTTGAATATCAGATGACTGTATATATAAGGATGTATATCAGAGCTCTCAATTTAGTTCCATTGGTCAGTGTGTCTATGCTTGTGTCAATACCATGTCATTTTCACTACTGTAGCTTTTTAGTATATTTTGAAATACAGCAGTGTGATTCCTCCAGTTTCATTATTCTTTTTCAATATGTCTTTTGCTATTTGGGGTCTCTTTCCTTTCCAAATAAATTCATAGCTAGTTTTTTTTTAGTTCATTAAAAAATGCTGTGTTGATTTTTATTGGGATTCCATTGAATCTGTAAATCAGTTTTGGTAGGATAGACATCTTAACACTATTTAGTCTTCCTATCGATGAACAGGGAATATTCTTCTATTTATTTAGATCTTCTTTGATTTCCTTGAACAGTGTTGAATAGTTTTCTATGTATAATGCTATTTCATTTTAGTTAAATTAATCCCTAGGTATTTAATTTTATTTACTATTTTAAATGGTATTTGTTTCTTGATTTCCTCCTCAGATTGCTCATCATCAGTATACAAAATGCTACTGAATTTTTGAATTGATCTTATACCCTGCATCTTTACTGGACTCATTTAAAATTCCTAGAAGCTTTTTTGTAGACTTCTCAGGGCTTTCTATATATAGGACCATGTCATCTGAAAATAGTGATATTTTGAATTCTTCCTTTCCTGTTTGGATCCCTATTATATCTGGGTCTGCACTTAGTGCTCGAGAAAGTTACTTCTGAGACATTTTTAGAAGGGGTGAGAGTTGGCATCCTTGTCTTGTTCCTGATCTTAGAGGGAAAAAAAATTTGATTTAACCATTGTAAATGATGATAGCTGAGGGTTTTTCATTTATACTCTTTATCTTGTTCAGAAAGTTTCCTTCTATTCCTATCTTTTGCAGTGTTTTTATCAAGAAAGTGTGCTGTATTTTGTCTAATGCTTCTTCTGCATCTATAGGTATGATCATGTGATTTTTATCCTTCAATCTGTTCATGTGGCCTTTTACATCAATTGATTTTCTTATTTTGAACCGTCGTTGCATACCAGGATTAAAACCCAATTGATTGTGGTGTATAATCCATTTAATGTGTTGTTAAATATGATTAGCAAGTACTTTGTTGATGATTTTCACATCTAGATTCATTAGAGAGTTTGGTCTGTATATTTCCATTTTTGTGGTGTCATTTTTTGGCTTTTGTATTAGGGTAATGTTGGTATCATAAAATGGTTTAGGCAATGTTCCTTCTACTTTGATTTTTTGGAAGAGTTTAATCAAGATTGGTGTTAGTTCTTTCCATAATGTTTGCTTGAAAAGAGCTGTGAACCCTTCTGCCCCAGGGAGGTTTTTAATGACTGTTTCTATCTCTTTACTTGAGGTGTGTTTGTTGACATCATTGATTTCTTCTTTCATCAATGTAAGCTGCTTATGTGTTTCTAGGAACTTGTCCATTTCCTCCAAATTTTCATTCTTGTTGGAATATAGTTTCTCAAAATATCCTCTTATGATAGTCTTTATTTCAGTGTGTTTAGTTGTGATATCCCCTCTCTGATTTCTTGTTTTGTTAAATTACATCTTCTCCATTTTTTTCTTTGTTAGTCTGGCTAAGAGTTTGTCAATTTTATTGATTTTTCCAAAGAACTAGCTCTTGTTTTTGTTTATTTCTTTGAGTGTTTCTTATTTTGTATTTCATTTAGTTCTGCTCTGATCTTTGTTATGTATTTCTTTTTTTCTTTGGGGTTAGTTTGTTGTTTTTTAACTTATTCCTCCAATTTTGCAGCTGGTTCTTTGAGAGCCAAACTTTTGCATGCTTGCCCTCCAAGGGAGGCATATTTTGTGCCTCAGACCTCGGAGGCGGCCAGTTCTGAGAGCCAAACTTTTGCATGCTTGCCCTCAGTTCTTCAATTTTAACTCTTCTGCCTTTTTGATGCATGAATTTGTGACTATGAATTTCCCTCATAGTACAGCTTTTGCTGCATCTCATAAGTTTTGATTTGTTGTGTTATCATTTTCATTAATTTCAAGGTAGTTATTGAAGTCTGTTGACATTTCCTCCTTGACCCATTCTTTTTCTAAGAGTGTGTTGAGTATTTTCCATATCTTGGTGTCAAATCTGGGTCTTTGGCCCTTGCAGATTTCCAGCTTTATTCCACTGTGGTCAGAGAAGTTATTTTTATATTTTTTATGTTTTCTCAATTTACTCAGACTTTCTTTGTGGCCTAGTATATGGTTTATCTTGATGAATGATCCATGTGCACTTGAGAAGAATGCATATCCTGCTGCATTTCAGTGTAATTTTCTGTAATTGTCTAATAGTTTCAGATACTCTGATATATTGTTCAAAGTGTTTGTTTCTTTGTTTCTCTTTTGAGATGTTCTGTTCAATGGTGATAGTGGTTTGTTAAAATCCCCCAATATAATTGTAGAGATATCTATTCATTCACTTAGTTTCTCTAGTGTTAGCCTCATGTTTTGGACGTGCCCTTGTTAGGGGAATAAATATTTGCAGTTTTTCTTCCTTTTGAAAGATTATTCCTTTCACTAATACATAGTGTCCATCTTTGTCTCTCATGGTAGTTTTGCATTTAAAGTCTATTTTTTTTTCTGATATTAATATAGCTACACCTACCCTCTTTTGGTTTTTGTGTGCTTGTAAGATTGCCTTCCAGCCATTCACTTTCAATCTCCTTGAATCCCTGGGTCTAAGTTGTATTTCTTGTATACTGCAAATAGATGGGTCGTATTTCCTTATCCAGTCTTCCAAACTATATTTCTTAACAGGTGAGTTTAATCCATTGACATTCAGTGTTATTATCTTGAAGAATTACTTATCTTAGCCATATTTTCTTTGGATTTCTGTTTGTCATATGATGTTTGAGTTTTTTCTTTCTTTTTTGTCATTTTAGTTGATCTTATACTCTCCTCCATCTCTGTCTTTCCTGTTTTTTTTTTTTTCTTTCCTCCTGCAGAACTCCCTTTGGTATTTCTTGAAGGGCAGGTTTCTTGTTGGCTTACTCTCTTACTTTCTGTTTATCTCTGAATATTTGAGCTCTCCATCATTTTTGAATGCTACCTTTACCAGATAGAGTTTTCTTGGTTGGAATTTCTTTTATTTTAGTACCTTGATTATGTCATACCACTGCCTTCTTGCCTCCATGGTTTCAGATGAGAAATCAGCCCTTAACCACAAGGAGCTTCCCTTGTATGTGATGGTTCTCTTTTCTCATGCTGCTTTTAGTATTTTCTCTTTGTCTTTCTCATTGGATAATTTGACAAGTATATGTGTTGGGGTAACCCTTTTGGGATCTATGCCGTTCAGGTTGTGTTGTGCTTCCTGGACATGTACATGCATCTCTCTCAATAGTTTTAGGAATTTTCAGGCATTATTTCCTCCAACTCCCTTCTGGCCCCTTTCCCTTCTCTTCTCTTTCTGGGATGCCTGTGATGTGTATGTTTGTGCATTTTGCCTTGTCATTCATGTCCCTAATTCCTTGCTGGATTTTTTCTTTTTATTGATGAATTCTATTTTCTGGTTTTTATTTCAGATGTACTGTGTAACACATCACTAATTCTTTCCTCTGCCTCTTCAAATCTGCAGTAATTTGCTGAGGGTATATTTTTGATTTCTTGGATTGTGCTGTTGATCTCCTTTATATCCAGTATCTTTTTGTGAATGATTATAATTTCTTCTGTATGCTCTTCAAGTGTTTTCTTCATATGCTTAATCTCTTCCTTCACTTCATTGAATTGGTCCATGATACATATTTTGAGAGCTTTAATTATTTGTTCGGTTTCCACTTCTCTTCCTGGTTTTTAGTTTGATCACTGGATTGTGCCATGTTTTCCTGATTATTGGTATGGTCTATAGATTTTTGTTGCTGTCTCATCATCATTTTATCTTATTGGGTTTATTCAGTTCATTAGCTTCTTCTTCTTGTGGTTTAATTAGTTGTTATTTTTGTGTGCATGTTAGGTCTTCTCTTTGTCACTTTGTTTTCCTTATTCTATTTCCTTGTTGGCTAAGTTCCCTTGAAGGAAAATATTAGGGCAAAAGGAAGCAGAAGGGGTAAGAAAATAAAATATATTAGTGGTATTGATAGTGAATGTTAGCAGAAGGACCATGTGAGATCTATGTGGATGGATATTGAACTCACATAAGCCATGGATATTTATAACTGTAAAAGATTGGAGTGCCTGTAATGAGATAGTAAACTGAACATGGGGAGGTATACAGTATGAATTAAAAGCCCAGTGTCATCAGGAGAAGGGGAAAGAGAAAAGAAAGGACAATAATATAAAAAGTGAATAAAAGATAGAAAAAAAGATTAGAGGTATTAGAGATAAAACGTCAGAAATATTCGGGGCTAACCGAAGAGATGTGGCATGTAAAAGAAACAATAAATGATGGAGGATAGAATGGTGTAGAGGAAAGGGGATAGTGTTGGTAGCCAAAATCAGCACACAGAGAAAAGGGGAATTTGAGGATGAGGAATCAGAGCAAATAAGAAATGTTGCCTGCAGCATCTAATACAAAAAAGAAAAAAGAAAAAGAAAAAAAATAAAAGGAACATTTTAAAGAGAGCAAGTAAGAAAAAGAGAAAACAGAAAAAGGAAATAAAACGATGGTGGTGTGGGGGGAGGGGAATAAAGGGGAAATGAAAACAAGAAAAAAAAAACAGTAAAAAAGACCAGATAAGGCATCAGGCAAGGAATCCTCTTTGCAATTGTATAAAGTGCTTAGGAGTGTGACCTTCCCCTTTTCTCCCTTCACTTCCCTCTCTCCCAGGGCAGCAGGAAGGCTGCATGAGGAGGGCTCCTGTAGGAAATTCAAATGGGTCCCTGGTGAGCCAACTCACCTCAGAAAATAAAGTCTCTTCATTTCTTGAAAGAGAGCACCCACCCCTTCCCAGAAGCCCTAAATATGCTATTGGAAGCCCGGAAAGCCGGTCCTACTGGTCCTCTCCCTTCAGTGGGCTACCAGGCAGTTAGTTAATTTTCTGGCTCCACATTCTCCCAGATCAAATTTCCTATTGCAGGGCATTTGGCAAATCAGGCTCTCTCAGCAGATTCTCCTCTCCTTTCCTAGGGTCTCCCCAAGTCAGCTGATATGCTCCTCCAAACTCAATAAAAGTGAGGGGGGGGGACCAGAAAATTCAACCTGCACTCCCTGGGACCCTCTGCACCTCCCAACTAATCTCTCCCCCTCCTGGAGTTATCCCACTCCTTTCCAGGATTGTTGGGCTCAGGAAACAGAGTCACAGGAGAATGTGGTCTCGGGGTATGAAAGCATATGTACTTTGGGTTGTGGGGTTTCAGGGAACATGGAATTGTGGTTCACGGCATTTGGGGAACTTGGGTCTTGGGAACGCTGTCACATGACTGGCAGATCTCCTGATGTGCTATACCCTCAGCTTTAGGGGGAAGGGATTTACCTTTCCATGACGTCCCAGTTCAGTGTTAGAAACCTGTAGTTCTACCTTGAACAAGCACTAATTCTGCTGTAGTCCCTCCAGATCAATGTCCAGACATGTCCTTCCCTGTATGTTCCTGAAAAAGCCCGCTCTGGCCAAATACCGTCACCACACATCCAGTCCTTTTCGAAAGTGTTGACAATGGTATACTTACTCTCGTCATCTTGCCCTGCCTCATCTATATTTATTAATGTAACATTTTATGATATATATATCTTTAAGAAAAGACCATTTAATTTAAATAAATAAATAAAATGAAAAAATAAACCCAAAATAAATAAATAAATGTTACAAAAAGGCAATTAAATTTAAAAATTTAAAAAATATCCCTATGAATAGAACCAAGTACTAGAAAAAGTAATATAACAACATAGGAAAAGAATTATTCACCATGACCAAGTGCAATTTATCCCAGGAACACAATGTTTTTATAATTGAAAAAAACTATCAATCTAATATAATACACCATGTTAATAGAATAAAAGACAAACGCACACAATCATGCCAATAAAAAAAAAACATTTCACAAAATCTAACACACTGATGATAACACACGCTATAATTTGGGTTTAAAAAGGTACTTTTCTACCTGATACAAGGCTTAAGCAAACAAACAACAAAAGCAACATGTTTAATGGTGAAAGACTGTTTTTCCAATAAAATTGGAAACAAGACAAGATAATTCATTTTTGCTTCTTCAAGTTAACATTGCACTGGAGGTTTCAGTCTGAAAAATGGAAAAGATAAAGAAATATAATCTAAGTTGTAGAGGAAGAATGAAAGATTCTCTATTTATAGATTATATTTTACTCTATATAGGAAATTATAATAAATTTCCAAAACATTATTAGAATTAATAAACGAGTTCATCAAGGTTAGAGGATACAAAAGCAATATACAAAAACTAGTGTGGTTCTATACAAAAGCAATGAACACAGCAAAAATGAAATTATTATAACGTACAAAATTAAATAAAAAAGAATAAGAAATAAATTTAACAATAAAGGTAGAAAACTTGTGAACATAACACTACAAAAATTCTTTGAATGAAGTCAAAGAAGACCAAAATTAACCTAAAGATATCTCATGTTCATGAATCAGAAGTTTTACATTTTTAGAATAATACTCCAAAAATTAATATACAGATTCAATTCAATATTTGTAAGAATCCCAATTTATTTATATGCAAAACTCTGCAACTTGATCCTAAAATTAATTTGAAAATTCAACAAACTCAGAGTAGTCAAAACTACCTTTTGGAAAAAAAGAATAAAGCTGGAAAAATCTCAGTGTAATTGTCATAACTTACCTGAAAATCTGCAGCAATCTAGTGAGTAGGATACTGGCATAAGAATAATCGTATAGACCAATGGAATAGCATTGATAGTGCTGTAATACATACACATATCTATGACCAATTGACAAAGGTGTCAAGTTCTTTCAATAGGGAAAGTACAGTCTCTTCAACAAATGGTACTGTACAACTGGATATCTATATGGTAAAGATGGTAAAGAAAAAGTTGGTCCACATACATCACATCATATTAAAAAATTAAGTCAAAATAGATTATAAATATAAATATAAGAGCTAAGAAGAAAACATAGGAGTAACTCTTTGTGACTGAATTAGGCAATGACTTCTTAGATATAACAACATAAACACAGTGATGCAGTGAAACAATAAATTACACTTAATCAAAATTTAAAATTTTATGCTTCAGAATAACCCATCATGAAAGTAACATGACTACCCACAGAATGGGATAAAATATTTGCAAATCATATATCTGATAACATTAATAGAAAGAATATATAAAGTTCTCAAAATAACAGTAAAAAGATAATTGAATCAACATATTGTACAAATTATTTGAATATTCAGCTGTCCATAAGTATATACAAATGACCAGTAGGCACATGAAAAGATGCTTAACATCATTAGGCATTGGTAAATGTAAATTAAAGCCACAGTGAAATACCAATTCATATCCAGTAGGATGTTAAAATAAATGAGAGATATCAGTAAGTATTGGTGTTATTATGGTGGAATTAGAACCTTAGCCCATGTGGTTCCTCAAAAAGTTAAACATTTATCATATTACCCAAAATTTCATTACTACCTAACCTAAACAACTGAATACATATACCACATAAAAAGTCACACAATGCACTTACCAATGTTATTCTCAATAGACAAAAATCAAAAACAACTTACATGTGTATCAAGCGATGAATAGATACACAAAAATCATTTTATTTATAAAATGGAAATTATTGGGCACCAAAAGAAATGAACTTCTGACACATCCTACAATATGTATGGAACTTGAAACTAATATGATCAGTGAAAAAGAGTCACACACAAGAAGGCACATATTATGCAATTCCAATTTTATTAAATCCTCAGAATAGTCAAATCCAAATAGTCGCTAAGAATATTATTGATAGCCTGGGCATGAAGGAAAGGGCAAATAGTGAGTAGCCAATACTTCCCAGGGGACAGAATCATGCATTGAAGAATGTAATTGGGTATGCACCATATTAAATTCCTAAGCTAACTGTGACAGTGTGATGAATCCAACAGAGATATTTGTGTGGAATTTATTATCAGTGTCAAAATCTAAGGTGGAGCAGAAAGTAGTCAATAGAGAAGATTGCCTTTGTGAATAATAGGCTTTCTCCTCTGAAGCCATCAAATTGCTGCATGAACAGAAAGTCAGAGTCTGAACATCTATCCACAGAAAGCAAAAATTCCAGGTAAAAGATTAAGAATTAAGAATTTAGATTTGAGGTTCTTAAACTTTTTGATCCATGTACCCCTTTGCCAGTTAGGTGAAACCCCTGGACCCTTAGTAAGTCCACAATATACTGTGTTTCATATAATAAATATATTCTACCTGCACCAATGCATACCAACAATAATAATGTTTTTTTGAATTGCAATTGAAGCTCATGTACCCCTTGTTAAAAACCCCTGATCTGGATTATATATCATGTAATTTTTAAAAATGTTTTCTCTTTCCTTCCTTCCTGCTCTGCACTTAGAGGAAATAGAAGTGGCAGTTCAAGCTGTTGATGAGGTTGAACTGATAAATTAAATATAGGTCATTTCATCTATCCAATTTAAGTTTCTCAGTGTGATTCCGGACAATGATGGTGTAGGAAAAATTTAAATTGAACATGAAATGAAATTTAAGTTATTGATTAAGATTAGACTATACTTCTTCATATCTGTGAGTACAAGTTTGTTATCACCTGAAACTGTTGAGTTAAGGTATGGGTGACCCTGAAGAATTTGTGCAGATTTAGAGAAGGGGGATCTTATTGAACGGGTCTGAGATAGAGTAGCAGTAGAAGAACAAAACACTTGGATGATTGTAACTCAATTAATGCAAACTTATTCAATAAAATAATTATACAATATAACATGTGTTAGAAATCTTTCAAAATTAAAACTTGGTTTTAAAATAAAATTATAAAGTTCTATCACTATTCAATGATTATTTTCTCCATTTCAAATATATTTGTTTGATTGGGAAAATGATGCATCTGTGACCAAGCTATTCTCTGAATATTTTACACTTTTAGAAATAAGTTTTACTGAATTAATTTATAAATATGTAATATATACATAAACTGTGCCTTTGTCATGTTATTTTCACTCTTTATTATCTTAGTAAGAAGAATTAAAGATAACATTCAGGATAGGGCTGGCCATGACCAAGACTAGATATGATCTATGGAATGTCAATTATGAGAATTGTGCTAGTACTTATAAAATGAAGTAGCAGAATATATTTTAGAATATCAGTTTATTTAAGATTTTTCTTGAGAACATTATACTATAAGAAGATAAAATTCATATTGAATACTTTAGCTAATTTCTTAAAACAGTCAATATATCATAAATACAAGGTTTCTAATAAAATGTATGTGAAAATATAACAAATATAATGGATTCTATTTTGTCTGATAGTATAGTTACCCCAGTTTTTTATATGTATATAATTTTCATGGAATGTCTTTTTACATCCTTTCACATTCTGTTTGTGTCTTTGTGTCTAATGTGCACCTGTTGTAAACTATGTATATCTGGAGCATTTTTTTAGTTTTATTTTTTAATGAACATAGATCACACAAAATATTACATTAAAATACTGAGGATGTCTAGAACTGCAAGCAGGAGAATCACATTAATCAGACATGGGGGATCTAAGGCCCCTTTCAATTTAGAGGTGGAGTGGACAGTATTATTCAAGGGTCCACAGGTTGGAGGAATAAAATATGGATTAGAGTGGACTTACCTTTATTCTATTATAGAACTACTGTTCTCTAGCAATTGAAGAAATTGTGTCATTGATGTGGAGGCAGTGGCCACGGGAGTTGTTGTGCAGGGAGAGGGAAAACAGGTGTGATGTGGGAGCATTTTCTTAGCTTGGATTGGTTCTGAAAGCTGTTGCAGGGACAGATGCAGGACATTATATATCCTCCCATAACCCACTGAATGGACTGGGGGAGAGTGTAAACTACAATGTAAACTATAATCCATGTGGTGTAGCAGTGTTCCAAAACGTATCCACCAAATGCAATTAATGTGGGGTGTATGGGAACCTATTGCATTTTTAATGCAACATTTTTTTGTGATCCATGTATCTTTGAAAAAAGAAAAATAAATTTAAACTTAAATTTAAAAAAAAAAAATATATATATATATATATAAGAGGCTCCCATAATATCCCACTGTCCAGCCACCTCACTCCCCTCACATCAACAACCTCTTTCATAAATGTGACACATTCATTGCATTTGATGAATACATATTGGAACAATGCTATACAGCATGGATTATAGTTTATCTTGTAGTTTACTCTCTTTCCTAATCCATAATGCAGCAATTTTTAGTTCCATTCTGCCAAGTTGTATTTTTTGACAAGAGGTTTTATTCTATTAATTTTCAGAGTTATTACTCTAACAGCAATTCTTACTTCTGGCATTTTCTCCTTTATATATATATATATATATAATATATATATCATATAATATTTTCACAGGTTTTCCTTGATTTTAAACTCTTTTTCTGTATAGTTGATCTTTTGTTAGCTATCTGCTTAATCTCTTCCTCATATTTATTTCTGTATATTTTAAAAACTTTGTGGTTTTCCTGAAACTTATATTAAACAACCTTACATCTATATTCTACAAATTTGAAAGGATGCCAACTTAGGTTCAATAGCACATACATTTTCTGCTCTGATATCCATGTTTATGTTGTTTTTGTTATACTTAGCCACTTTGTTGTTTGCATGTCTGTTATCCGGAAATAAGCGTTTTCCTTGAACAAATTGTATTCTGATTCTTAGATAAATTAATGAGTAGAGTTGTGTTTTGAGGCTAGAGTACATTTGGTTTTGCATTTACCCTTGTATTTGTTTTTAGTGATGATCTTCATTTCTTCCCAGGACTTGAAATCACTGTCTACTGTCTTTTCCTTCCAACCTGCATAAGTCCCTTTAGTAATGCTTATAGAGCATGTCTCTTGTTGACTAAATCTCTCAGTTTCTGTTATCTGTGAATATTTTAATTTCTCTCTTAGTTTCGAAGGACATTTCATTGTATAAATAACTTTTACTGTATTTTTTCTCTTTCAGTACCTTGAATCATATTTTTCCATTCTGAAAAGCTGAAGTAAATAGACTGTTTAGTCTATGTTTTTTTCATTTTTGAAGAGTTTCACCCTTGGTAACAAATATTAATTTAAATTATGTCATTTGAAGATAATAGGGCAAAAACTTTCCTCCAATAATCGCAAGTCAAACTTGAGGGAAGAATATAGTACTGCAAAGCATTACATATTCCCTTTAATTGTGTAAAATGATGTATTTAATTGATATCTGAAATTAAAATTAATCAAAATGAAATAAGTGTCTATATTCAAGATTCCAAATAATTTAGTTTTATGTTCCTGCTATTAGAAAAACTGATGAAAAGGATTGTATTTTGGTGTCCTAATATCTCTGGATTTCTGTAGTCTAAATTTGTGAGGGCAGTAACAGAATAGAGTTCCTTTCTCTTTAAAAGCTCACATTCTGGAAGATAAGGGCACAAAAACATTACTTCTATTTTTGTTCTTAGCAGAGCAGGGCAAAAACTAGAGACATTTCTATCTATCTATCTATCTATCTATCTACCTACCTATCAATCATCTCTCTATCTATCTATCTCTCTATCTATCTATCTATCTATCTATCTATCTATCTATCTATCTATCTATCCATCTATCATCAAAACCTATGAGCCACCTCAAATATAGAGGGGTTTTTCACTATTCTGACCAAGGGAACTTTTAATAAGGTTGATTTAAAGAGTGCCTGTACCACAAATTACTACCCATAACACAACTTGAAGTAAAGCCAAATGTACAGAATGAGTTTCCCAGGCATATTTTATAGGGATTTATGTTATTCTTTTATTCATGTCATAGATGCTAGTTCCCTTGTGAATTGATATAAGATATTTAGTAATGAAAGATACAGTGCAAGAAATTAAAATTAATCTCAAAACACATAATAGTAAGTTTGAAAATGCAGAGCAAATAATTAGTGACATGAAAATATGACAAAAACAGACGAAAAGAAAAAAATAGAAAAAATTCAGTAGGAACTCAGGGTGTGGAATGACAACATGAAGTGTGCAAACATGAAATGTATTATGGACATCACAGAGAAAGAAAAGAGAGGAAGGGGCTATAGGGGTGCTGGAGAAAATTTTGATGGAAAATAGTCCAAATCTTTTGAAGGACATAGATGTACATGTGCAGGAAGTACAGCTCACGCCAAGTAATATTAATCCCAAGAGACATACACTGAGACATATACTTCTCAAATTGTAGAACACTCAAGAAAAGAAAGAATACTGAAAGCAGCAATGGGAAAGAGATCCGTCATATAGAAGGGAATCTTGATAAGGTTAAATGTTGATTTCTCATCTGAAACCAAGGAGGTGAAAAAGCAGTTGTCTGACATAGTTAAATGCTAAAAGAAAGTAACTAAAACCCAGAATTCTGTATCGAGCAAAGCTTGCAGCAAAAATGAAGGAGAGTTCAAAATACTATCAGATAAACAGAAATTAAGAAAATTTTCAACAAGAAACTTGCCTATCAAGTGTACAATGTTGGATAGGTGCACCATTGGTATACTTCTATGGATTATGATAACATTCATCTTGTCAGAGGCTATTATCTCAGTGTATGGAGACCCACCCAATAAACATGAAAATAATAAACTTCCCATGCTGGGGAGTCTGCCATGTTTTCAATTAGAGGAGCAAGAATGCCATGAGAACATTGGCAGTGTCTAATAAAAGAAAGCAGACAAATATGCCAAGTTCTCAATATTATTGCATGAAAATATGAACATCATTCTTCAAAACTTAAAACTTAGTGGAAACCAAAGATTCTGTCAGGAGGAGGAGGGAAGAATGAATGAAACATAGGGCATTCTTAGGTCATTGGAATTGTTTTTCATGATTTTGCTTTGACAGATGCAGGCCATGAAACATTTTGTACAAAACCTAAAACAGTGTATAGTGCAAAACATAAATCATAAGGTAAACTATTGACCAAGGTTAGTAGCAATGCTTCACTAATTTTTCAAATGTAATAAATGTACCATATTCATGAAAGATGTTATTAATGGGGGAAAAGTAGAGAGTGCGTGTGTTATATGGGAATCCCTATATTTTCAATGTGACATTTCTGTTACTTAAGGCTTACTTGAAAATAATGTGAAAAAAATATGACATGTGGGGACATACAGAATAAATTAACCCTATATGTAAAAGAAAACAGACCTTACAGTAATGAAAGAAAGAAAGCAAAAATTAAAAAAAATTAACTTCAGGCAAGAGAATCACTATAACTATGATCCATGGGATCTAAGGTGCCTCTCAATTAGAAGTGGAGTTGGTATCACTATTCTAGAATCCTCAGGATTAGGAAATGAACAATGGGCTCGAGTAGACTTTACTGTTATTTTACTCTAGACTTGTGATTCTAGCAGTGGAAGGACTTATTTATGATGTGAAAGGAGTGGCTACTGGAGGTTCTGAGGGGAGGGAGAGAGAAAATATTTGTAGTATATGGTCATTTTCAGAACTAGGAAATTGTCCTGAATGACATTTCAGGGAGAGATACAGGGTATTATAAAACTTATAAAAACTTTAAAAAGTGTGCAGATAGGAGTGTAAACTTCAATGTAATCTATAATCTATACTTAGTGACAATACTCCAAAATATGTTCATCAATTTTAACAAATGTGCCACAGTAATGAAAGATGGTTTTTTTCTGGGAAAATGTGGAAGGGGTAGGGAATGGGGTATATAGGTAGCCCCTATATTTTTAATGTAATGCTTAAATAATCTAAGTATCTTTTTAAAAATTCAAAATATATAAAATACATAAAATAAAATAAATGCGTGTTATATGTTTATATTATTATATTACTTTTAAATTTTTATTTATGTTTTGACTTTTTGTGTGAGATTTTGGACTACAGGAGGATTGCAACTAGAGTATGGGAAGATCACTGTTGTGGGAAGTTGTTGTGGGTGATGTGTGTGCAGGGGTAACCTGGGGCATGTCTCTATGGAAAATGAATATGTTCGTGTGGTCATGTAGTATTGTATCAGAGGGCAGCAATCCACACAATATCCAAAATAATATTGAATTCTTGAGGAATTCTAAGAAGATGACATCAGAATAGATTGGTAGATCTCAATTTACTCACTAAAAACAGTGGAGAACCATCTTGAATCATTGGGGGCAGGGTTGGGGCAGATCAAGTGAACTCATGAGGCTGTCAGGTATGTGCTTCAAACTAGAATTTTGAGAAAACACCTTAGAAAATATAAGAAGGAATGGTTACTGGTATAAGGTGTTTGACAGGGGCATCTGGCACATGGTGCATCTGGGGCAGGCTTTTAGGGAGTGTGTGAGTGCTCATGATGTCATAATGTGTGATAACAGTGAGTGGAGACCCATACAATGAGCAGGAGGTGTTATGTCCCCATCCTGGTGAGACCGGAAGTTCAGTTAAGGGATGGCACCTCTCAAGAACATGGGTGGCTCCCAATGGGGGAGGGCAGACTAGTCAAGCCCTCACGATTTATGTAAGAATGTATGAATCTTGCCCATCAAGCAGTGAAGCTTGGTTGTCACAGTGTGACATGAGTGGAGGGCTGGAGAGGAATTGAATTGTTGGAAGAGGAGGTAATGGGGGGGCAATGGAATTGTTCTGCATGATCCTGCAATGATAGGTACAGGCCATGTTAAATTTCACCAAAAGTTTATAAAGGCGTGCAGTATAAATTGTAAACCATAGTGTAAACTAAAATGTAACCAAATATTTATAAAAGTGGGTAATCTAAAATGTAAACCATAAGATAAACCATAATGGATCCATGGTTATTAGCTATGTTTAATGTCTGTATATCTGTTGGAGGAAATTTAACATCGTCATGTAAAAAGATCATTTCTGGAGAAGGGGGAAACGGGTTTGATGCTGGGTGTAAGGGAGTTTCCAATACTCTACATGTGATATTACTGGGACCTAAAACTTTTGGAGACATAAAATTAAAAGCCTGTAGACACTGAGGAAGAAATGGAAGAGATTATCTTGCCACTGTACAGACAGGACAACAGCTATTGCAGAGATGAAAGGCAAAACAACACAAAATTTTAATGATATTCTTCATTTTTCAGTATTTTTAAAGTAATTTATTTTTACTTTATTTTAGTTTATCTAAATTATTACGTATATTATTTCTTATCTTAAACAAATCATTATTTCATTTTCCTATTAATTGAATTTTGCATAATATAGACTTCATTTTTGAAAAAGTTTCGGATCACAGAGTGGTTCAACTATGGCTGAGGAGGAGCATTGATGTGTGGTGTCATTGATGGGGAATGCAAGGGTGAGAGGGAGTTCTCCAGGGCATGCTTATAAGATATATATTTATGTATATATGTTCGATAGGTGTTGACATAAGGAGTAGAGTTTCACACAACATCTGAGGGAGGGCTGAGTTCCCATTCTAGGAAACTCTGCTGCACTCCTCAATGGAGCAGCAACAATCCCCCAAGTAAAAAGTCAAATACCAGTGAAGAAGGATGGTCCAACAGTGGGCTTTAATACAGATGACTATGCTTATGAGCATGTGTGCTTGAAATTACAGCTAGGCCTAGAGCTACGGGTTGCCTAAGAGTTAACCTCTTGAGAGTCTCCATGTTGCTCAAATGTGGTCACTCTCTAAGCCAAAATCAACATATTAATGCATTGCCTTCCCCTGAGCATGGGATATAACTCCTGGGGATGAGCCTCCCTGGCATCAAGGGATTACTACCATCATCAGCTGGTGGTGCAACTAGAAAAAGACCTTGATTAAAAGGAGGAATTGGTAAAGGCAAATAAGTGTATATGTCTAAGAGACTTCAAAATGAATCATTAGGTCATCAGAGGGGTTACACAGGCACATCTCAGCAGGTTCTCAGAGACAGCTAAAGTAGATAAAACCCCAGGAAGTGGTGCAACTGAGTGCTACAGAGACACCCACATCCTACAGTCCTGAAAGATCACTCTGGATTTCAGTGTCTTATCAGTGGGCCCTACCCTTGAATTTGTGTTCCTGTGTGTGATTGTGTTGGATGCAAATATGAACTCTGTGCATGCTTCTTCTGTGTACTTTTAGTGAAACTGTGGTTGGTGCTGGGGTTGGTGTTTGCTCAGGCGACTTGAATCTCTGGCCTGTCCTTGTTCCATCTGGGCCCTGAGTTTCAGCACAGCTGCAACACCTACTCTTCATCTCATTAGACTTACCCAGGTCAGTTAACAGGGAGGTAAAGGTGGTCAACCACCACACCAGGGAACCTAGAGTGCTTACAAATGCAAGCAGGAGAATCACACCCATCAAATATGTGGCATCTAAGCCCCCTGTTGTTTTAGAGGTGGAGTGGACATCACGATCGCACTTTCCATGGGATGGAGGAAAAAAAATATGGATTAGAGTGGACTTACTGGTATTCTACTATAGAATTATTGTGACTCTACACATGGAAGAAATTCTATCTTTGATGCAGACAGTAGCCAGGGGATTTGCAGAAGGCAGATAGTTGGAAAAAGAGGCATGATATTGGGCATTTTAGAAACTTGGAGTTGTCCTCAATGATATTGCAGAGACAGGTGCAGGACATTATATATCCTCCCATAACCCACTGAATGGACTGGGGGAGACTGTAAACTACAACATAAACTATAATCCATGCTGTGTAGCAATGCTCCAAATTGTACTCATCAAATGCAATGAATGTATCTCATTAATGGAAGAAGTTGTCTATATGGGAACAGTGGGAGTTGTGGTGCTGGGTATATATGGGAACCTCTTATATTTTTTAATATAACATTTTGTGTGATATATGTATCTTTAAAAAACAGATAATAAAAAATTAGAAAAAAATGTAGAAAAGGCGAAAACCTAACTGTGGGAGCTGCTTTCTTGAACTTTAGATCAAGAAAGTGCTGTGCATCGTCTAGTAGGCATTGAGATAGATAAAGAAGCCAAAGTAAAACCTTGAGTTACTTATCGTTGTGCCTGGAAATGGCAAATATATGCCATCCTAAAGGCAAGTAGGTTCACTAAAACCCCTGCCTTTTTGCAGCCAAATGAGTGGGAGGGGATATTGCCTGGCAGTAATAGGAGTCTGGCAGACCATGGATAGTTGTTTCTTTCCATTGTGTTTGGAGAGTAGAGTCCCCTTTGAATCTCAAAAATATCCCCAACAAGCACTGAGCTTACAGTAGGGAGAGGGGAGATGGGATTTGGTCAGGAAAGCTATCACACCAAATGAACCTGAGAGAGATAGGATGATAGTAACTAGATCATTAAGTGGCAGAGACAGGTGCCTAACCAACTTTGCTCTGGCAAGCTGTAAGAAGTCCAACTCGCCTGGAAGAAGGGGGCAGGCAGATACAGATACGCTTTCAGAAGTTTACTTAACTTGTGTATCTGGTGTCATTCAGTGGAGGAATTATGGCCTTGTATAATTAAGACCCATAGTTCTATTCTTGGTAATCCCTAAGAGAAGGAATTCCAATGGGTTATCAGTCACTCAGCCAGTATCTTATGAATGGGAACTAATAGATTTTTATTTGTTGTTTTAACTCTTCTTGGAGTTTTTATTTTTTTATCAGTTCTTTTTTTTCTTTTTCATTTTACAACATTGTCACCATTAGATAGAATGTCTCAATCATAGATCAACAATGCAACAGAGAATTTGATTCATATATTTGAGCATCTAATCTTAATAGACATATGCAGAAATTACACGAACATACAGTGGAATATACATTTTTCTCAAAAGAATATGGATTGTTCTGCAAGATAGACAGCATGCTAGACCACAGAACAATTCTAAAAATATTCAAAACAGATTGTAATTATAAAAGAAACCTTTCTGAACACAATGGATTAAAGATGGAAATCAGTAAGGATCAGAGGACCAGATTAGGCACAAAGATATGGAAGTTAAACAACACACTCTTGGACAATCAGATGATCATGGAAGAAACTGCAAAAGAAATCAGTAGTTACCTTGAAATGAATCAAATGACAAAACAATATAAAAAAACTATGGGATGCAGTAAAAGAAGTCTGAAAGGGAAATTTATAGCCTTAAATGCTTATATTTTTAAAAAAGAAGAAGAAAATAACTAACACCAATGGGATAACTGAAAACTTGGAAGCATTAGAAACAGATCAGCTAATGCCAAAGCAAGTTGAAAGAAGGAAATAAAGATTAGAATAGAGATAAATGAAATTGAAAATAAGAAACCAATAGAAAGAATTAACAAAATCAAAAGTTGGTTCTTCAAGAATATTAATAAAATTAAGTAACCATTATTTACCCTAAAAAGGAAAAAAAGAGAGAAGTTGCAAATATATAAATTAAGAAACAAGGAAGGTAGTATCTCCAATGACCCCTAGAAATAAGGATTATCATAAGAGGATACTTTGAAAAATTATATACCATAAAGATTGATAAATTAGATGAAATGTACTGATTTCTAGAAACACAAAAGAAGCCTACATTGATAAAATCAGAAATTGATGAATCCAACAGGTCAATCACAAGTAATGAAATTGAATCAGTCATCAAATACCTCCCAATTTAGAAGTGCCCAGGACTAGATGTCTTCACAACTGAATTCTACCAAAAGAATTTGAAAAAATACAGCACTCCTTTCTGATAAAAACACTTCACAAAGTAAGTATAGAAGGAAACTTCTTCAACATGATAAAGGGTACATATGAAAAACCCACAACTGACATCATAGTCAGTGGTGAAATGCAAATCTTTCCCTCTAAGATCTGGAATAAGCAAGGATGCTCACAGTCATTGCTTTTATTTAAACTTTTGTTAGAAGTACTTGCTCAAGCACTTATGCAAGGAAAAGTTATAAAAGGTAGCCAAGTTGGAAAGTAAGAAGTAAATATTTCACTATTTGCAAGTGACATGATTTTATACATAGAAAGCCCTGAGAAATCTACTGGAAATATTATAGAGCTGATAAATGTGTTCATTAAAATGGCAGGATATAAGATCAACATGCAAAACCCAGTAGCGTTTCCATTCACCAATAATGAGAAATCTGTGGAAAAAATCAAGAAAATAACTCCATTTGCAATAGCAACTAAAATAGTCAAATACCTCGAAATAAAATTAAATAAAAATGTAAATGACTTATATGCAGAAAACAACATATGATTGTTAAGGGAAATAAAAAACCTACATAAATGGAAGAATATTGACTGTTAATAGAGAGGAAGACTAAACATCATTAACATATCTATCCTATACCAACTGATTTACAGATTTAATGCAATCCTAAAAATAATTATGACTTTAAAGCATAATACAAAGCAACATGGTCAAAACCGTATGGTATTGGCAGAAGAATAGACAAACTGACCAATGGAATAGAACTGAAAGTTCTGATACAGATGCTTACATATTCAGTCAATTGATATTTGATAAGGCTACTCAGACCACTCAAATGTGAGAAAGGCCTACTCAACAAATGGTGCTTGGAGAACTGTATACCAATATCCAAAAGACTGAAAAAAGGATCACCATCCCATACCCTATAAAAATTATCTCAAAATGGATCAAAGACCTACGTGTAAGAGCCAAGGCCATGAAGCTCCTGGAGGATAATATAGGGAATCATGTATGAGAACTTTTGGGAGTGAACTGTTTTATAAACTTTACAACCCAAAGAACAAGCAATGAAAAAATAATAGGTTGAAATGTGTAGTTGTGCATTGGATGAACATGACAGTGGTGCAATGATGTGATTTGGCTCATTAATGCTCTTTTTTGAGGGGGAATTAGGTGTGGTTGATGGGCTTTTCTATCCATGGAATTGGGGAGAGTGTTGGGAGGAGTATGTGAACTCTGGAGATTTGCAGATCTGTTTCTCAGCCTACATGTAATATCAGGTGTTAAAAATTGCTTTTTGTCCTTGAATAAAAGGAAGAAATGGAAAGGACAAATTAGTTTATGTGGCTATGAGTCTCCAAAAAAGAGTTAGGGGGTCATCAGAGGGGTTGTGCTTACACATGCCTCAGCAGGATCCCAGAGACAGCCAAAGTAGGTACAAATCCAGGTACTGGTTCTCCTGAGGGCTAAAAAGACCCACAGGTTCTATGGTCATGGCAGATGGCTCTGGATTCCAGTGCCATGTCAGTTGGCCCTACATTGGAGTTTGTGTTCCTGAGTGTGATGGAGTTGAATGCAGATGTGACCTTTCTATACATGCCTCCTCTGTCACTTTTATTGGATCTATGGTTGGTCCTGGGGTTGGTGTATACTCAGGAGATCTAAATCTCTGAATTGCCCATGTGACTGTCAGGGCCTGAGCCTCAGCAGACTTGCAACTCCTACCCTCTGGTTTATTGGCCCTACCCTGGCCAGTTAACAGAGAGGTGAAGAAGGTCAACCACCACACCAGAGAGCCAAGAGTGCCTACAACTGCAAGCAGGAGAAATGCATCCATCATCTATGTGGAATCTAAGCCCCCTCTCAATATAGAGGTGGAGTTTACATAACTGTTCCAGGGTCCACAAGATGGAGGAATAGAGTATGGATTAGAGTGCACTTATTGATATTGTACTGTGGAATTATTATGATTAATAATGGAAGAAACTGTAGCATTGATGTGGAGAAATTGACCATGGTAGCTGCTGAAATTAGGGGGAGGAAGAGGAGATATGATGCAGGGGCATTTTCAGGACTTGGAGTTGTCCTGGTTGGTACTGCAGGGACAAATGCTGGACATTGTATGTAGTGCCTTGGCCCACTGGGTAGACTGGGGGAGAGTGCAAACTACAATGTAAATCATTATCCATGTGGTGCAGCAGTGCTCCAAATTGTATTCATCAAATGCAATCATGTGCCACGATGATGGAAGAGGTTGTTGATGTGTGAGGAGTGGGGTGAGGGGGGTGGGGGATATATGGGGACCTTTTATATTTTTTGAATATAACATTTAAAAAAATAAAGAGAAAAAAACTGCATTGTTTGGAATATTCTTTTGATAAATAAGTTAGGAATTGCTTACTGGTGTAGGATGATTCAAGTGGAGGTATAAGGGACAGTTTGCACTTGTGGCAGGCTTCTGTGGAATATGTAATTGATCATCTTGTCATAATGTGTGATATCATTGGGTGGAGACAAACATAATAAACAAGAAAATATCAAACTCCTGTACTGGGGAGTTCTGTTATCTTCTAAGTTAGAAGAACAAGAATAGCTTGATACCAATAGACAGTGCCTTATAAAATGAAACAAACTAATATATCAAACCCTCAATATTAATTATTGCAAGTAAATATCAATCTTATGCTTGATAAATTAAAACAGTGGTTTCCATAGGTTCTAAGGGGAGCGGTAGGGAAGATTAGAATAAGTGGAATATAGGGTAATTTTAGGGCTTTGGAATTGGTCAGAATGATCTTGCAATAGTGGATACACTTAAAATTTTGTTGAAACTTATAAAAGCGTACAATCCAAAATGTAAACCATAGTGTAAACCACTGACCATGGTTTGTAGCAATGCTTCAATATTTGTAACTCAATTTTAACACAATGTAACATCCACATGTAAAATGGTATTAAGAGGGGAAAAGAAAAAGGGGTTTTTTGGTTTTATGGGAATCCCCTATATTCATTATGTGACTTTTCTGAATCCTAAAGATTCTATAAAGACAAGCAATAAAAGAAAATAAGGCACTGGGGGAATATATGGAAGATAATGTCACTGTGCATAAAAGACCACAGATCTTACCATGATGAAAGACATGATGTCTAAAAATTGTATTATTTCAAATATTTATTTTTTGCATTTTATTGGTTATTTTCTAAATTATTACTTCATTTCCTTATTAATGTTTTTTGGTTATATTATTGGCTTCATTACTGGGAAGGTTTTGGATCACAAAAATGTCATAAATATGGAATGGGAGGATCACTGTTGTGGGGTGTCAGTGATGTGAGGATGTATGGGAAGGGGTCATCTGAGGCATGTCTCTAATTCATACCATGTTAAACTTTCATTGGGTATTGTCCCGGTGGTTAGAGATTCACACAATAACCAAAAGAATATTGAATTTCCATCCTGAGGAGTACAGGAAAAATTCCTCAAGTGCAAGATCAGTGCTAGTGAAGAAAGACCATTACATCAGGCCCTTGATATTGATGATTTGTACTTATGAACATTTTCTTATCAAATGGAAACTTACCCTACAATTATATATTGCCTAAGATTTATCTCTTGAAAGCCTCCTTGCTGTTCAAATGTGGCATCTTTGTAAGCCAATCTCAGCATATAAACACATGACTTTACCCCCTATGTAGGACATGACTAACAGGAATGAGCCCCCCTGGCATGGAGGGATTATTACCAAGTGCCATCTAGCAAGGCATCTGGAAAAAAAACCTTGAACAAAAGGGAAAAATAGTAAATACAAATGAGTATTTATGTCTAAGAGATTACCAAGTGAGTTATGAAGTCATTCCAGAAGCTCTGGTTGTGCAAGTCTCAGCAGAATCTTGATGGCTGCTACAGTAAACAGTACCTTAAAAAGAAAGGGCTCCTGAGGTTTCTAGGGACATCCAGAAACTATAAGCAAGCCAGCATACAACTCAGGAATTCACACCTTGCCAACAGTCCATACTTTGGAATTTGTGGTCCCCCGTGTAACAGATTTAGACTCATTTATATGTTCTCTATACATGGCCCTTTTGCACCTTTTATTGAACCTATGTTAGCACTATACAGGATAAATATATACCAAAGAGAATTATATCTTTGTTCCTTCCTTGTTCTAGTTGAACCCAGAATTTCAGCAGTGTTGCAACACCTACTCACCAGTTAATTGGGCTCATTCAGGACTATTAATAAGGAGATGATGAGGGACAATGCAAATCCCAAGAAACAGAGAGTGTCTGCTACTGCAAGAAAGATAGTTGTATACATCTGTCCAATGGGATCTAAGCTCTTTCTCAATTAGAGGCAGAGTGGACATCACCAACATCAAATCCTCAAGATTGGGAAATGAACAACAGATTAAAGTAGACATTATTTTTCTACTATAGACATTATTCTAGCAATGGACGAAGTCTTAACATCAATATAAAGACAGTGGTCACCAGATGTTCTGAGGGATGGGAGAGGGAAGATTTGCTGTAATATGTAATCACGTTCTGGACATTGGTGTTTTTACCCATGACCTTGTAGTGAGAGATACAGGCCACTGTATATTCTTTCATAATCTAAAAACTTAAATGGGACAGAATGTAAACTCTAATGCAAACTGTAGTTCATGGTTAGTAGTAATCCTTCAATATGTGTATATAAATTATAACAAATTTACCACACTAATGAAGGATGTTGTTAATGTGAGGAAGTGTGGGAGGGGGAGGGAGTGTGGTATAGGTGAACTTATATTTTTATGTAACATTTATTGTATCTAAAAAAATTAAAATTAATATTACAGAATATTGAATTCCCATCCTGGGGACTCCTATTACATTCTTTAATAGAGTGGCAAGAATTCTTAGAATATATGAGCAGTGCCTAGTGCAGGATACAGACAAATACTCCAGGCCCTTGATATCGATGCTTGTACAAATGAAAACTCATTTGTATTAAATATTTACCCGTTTGGATGAGGTATTTTTCAAAATACATCATTAGTTTGTAATTGGTAATAATCCCTCAGTGCCAGAGAGACATATCCCTGGGAGTCATGCCCATGCCAGTTGAAGGTAGTGATTTTATATGATGAGAATGGCTTAGAGAGTCCAGATTAGAACAGCAGCAAGACTGTCAGGAGTTAACTCTTATGAAATATATACTATTAGGCCAAGTTTCAATTTCACTAGAAAAGTTTCATAAGTACAAGCATCAATATCAAGGGCCTGGCATATTGGTTTGTCCTTCTTCACTAGGCAATGTCCATGTACTCTAAGGATTCTTTCCACTCTGTTAGCAAATGTAGCGGGATTCTCCAGGATTGGAATTCAATATTCTTTTGATTCTTGTATGGGGCTCCACTCATTGAGACAACACCACAGTACCACATGAACACATTCATATCCCATTGAGGCATGCCCTATATTAACCCTCCCCACACATCACCCCTACCACCACCCCTACAACAGGGATTCTCCTCAGCCCCAGTTGTGACCCTTCTGCAATAAAAAAACTCACCAAAATAAACCAAGAATAATTATAATAAAATATATTAATAATAATACAAATAAAATCAAATTTTAAAATTGATTGCATTGTTTCTTCCTTCACCATAATATCTGTTATCTTTTATGTATAATGACAATTTTTTTGTATATCCCCCTATGTCTTAGTTTTTTTCACTTTATTTTCAAAGAAGTCTTAGGTTACAGAAAAGTCACATAGAAAATATAGGGGATTTCCCTATACCCCACCATTTCCACTCTCATATTTTCCCCTCTTAATAACAGCTTACATGAATATGCCCCATTTTTTACAATTGATGAACAAAGAGTAAAACATTGCTACTAACCATATTAACTGGTTTACATAATGGTTTATATTTTGCACAGTACATTTCTATAGTTTTTTGACATAATTTAATCATCTGTATCCATCATTGCAAGGTCACTTAGAACAATTCCAATGACCTAGAAATGCAATATGTTCCATGTATTGTTTCCTCACATTTGAAACAGTATCTATGGTAACCACTAAGTTTCAATTTTTGAAATATGTTTCATAGATACACTTATTATTATTGAGGGCTTGACATATTTGTTTCTTTTATTAGGTGCTCCCTGTGTTCTCAAGAGAGTCTTTCCTCTTTTTTGAGAGTATAACAGGACTCTCCCCTAGGATGGGGGTTAAATATTTCCTTGTTTATTGTGTTGGACTACACCTATTGAGATAACATTATGAAAAGACGAACACTTTCATATTCCATAGAAACTGTCACAAGATGCACCCTTTCCCACCACTGAATCCATGCACCAATAACTGTCACCTGACATATTTGCCAACAGAAAAGTTCCACCACAATAGTTTCAACCACAGACCTAAATTCCCAAGGGTTCAACTTTTCCTTCTTCCAGCCCTACCCCCAGTTACATGGAACCACTAACACAAAACCCCGACACTTACCACATTCAGTCAGCATCAACCAAACTCATATCCTTGCACTTATCACCTTCATCCAATGCCAAACTCCCTCCTTCCACATTATCATAGGTTTTTCCCATATTGAATAAATTTTTAATAATTTTTAAACTTTTAAAAAATATTTATTTATTTGTTTCTCTCCCCTATCCCCCGGTTGTCTGTCTCTATGTCTATTTGCTGTGTCTTCTTTGTCTGCTTCTGCTGTTGTCAATGGCACGGGAATCTGTGTTTCTTTTTGTTGCATCATCTTGTTGTGTCAGCTCTCCGTGTGTGTTGCACCATTCCTGGACAGGCTGCACTTTCTTTCATGCTGGGCGGCTATCCTTACGGGGTGCACTCCTTGTGCGTGGGGCTCCCCTACGCGGGGGACACCCCTGCATGGCACGGTACTCCTTGCGCGCATCAGCACTGCGCATGGGCCAGCTCCACACGGGTCAAGGAGACCCGGGGTTTGAACCGCGGACCTCCCATGTGCTAGATGGACGCCCTAACCAGTGGACCAAGTCCGCCGCCGACAAACCCCTTCTACATGCAGATGTGATTTTTAGTTTTGAGGAGGTCTCAGTTATCTATGTATCTTTCATTTTTTGCACTTTGGTTGTAAAGTATATGACAACATTTCCTACTACAATATCTTGTACATGCTTCTCTACATTATTTTCTATTAGCTTTATGGTCTTGGATCTTATATTTGGATCTATGATCCTTCCTGTATTAATATTTGTATAGGATGTCAGATGATGATCCATCCACATTTTTTTGGATATAGATATCCAGTTCTCCAAGCTTCATTTGTTGAAAAGGCCATTCTTTCCCAGTTGAGTGAGCTTGCTGCTTTTTTAGAATATCAGTTGACAGTTGTGGAAGTTTGATATTATGGATGAATTCCACAAAGAAATAGTGATTATGTTTGTAAACTTGTCTGTGTTGCTGGGCATGATACCCTCTGATTGTATTACATTCAAAGTTTTTATTTGCTTGATTAAATTAAGATTAGGGCTTTGATTTAGCCACATCAGTAGGGCATTCATTTCCCACTCTGTTGACAGGTCAACACTCATATGGAAAATAACAGGGCAGAAGAGAGAGCTAAGTTTGATATTGAAGTCCCATGGAGAGAGCCAGGCTATTCACCTGATAGTTTGCAGCTGGATTCATGTAGAGAGCAGAGAAGCTGAGACTGAAAAGACAAGCCCCTTTAAGATAGACAAGCCTTTTGCCAGATTACAGTTGAGATGGGAAGAAACTGGGATGATGGAGCCTTCAGAGGAGGAGTAAGGCTAAACCCTCCCAAAGACCAGCAGCCATTTGCTGCAACATGTGGCAACAGACATTGGTGATGGAAGTAATTTACTCTTTATGACTTTGTGACTGTGGGGTTCTACCCAAATAAATACCCTTTATAAAATTCAGCAGATTTCTGGTATTTGCATTAGCACTCCTTTGGCTGACTAATATAATTGTGTATGCAAAAATTTATATCAAGCCCTTCAATTTTGTTCCATTGTTCCATATGTCAGTCCTTGTGACAATGCCACGCAGTTTTGAACACTAGCTATGTAGTATGCTTTAAAGTCAGGTAGCATGATCTCTCCAATTTTGTTTTTCTTTTTCAGCATGTTTTTGGGTATTCTGGACCCCTTGATTTCCAAACGAATTTCATAATGGGCTTGTCCATTTCAGTAAAAAATAATTTTGGATATTTTATTAGGATTTGTTAAATCTGTAAATCAATTTCAGTTGGACAGACAATGATATTTAATCTTCCAATCCATGAACCAGAATATTCTTCCATTTATTTACATCTTCTTTGATTTCCATTAATAATATTGTGTACTTTTCTGTGTACAAGTCATTTACATCTCTAATTAAGTGCATTCCTAATTATTTGACTATTTCCGGTGCTATTGAAAGTGGAATTATTTTCTTGATTTCTTCCTAAGATTGCTAATTGTTGATGTACAGAAATGATATTGATTTTTGCATGTGGCCTTATATCTCAACACTCTTTACTCATTTATAAGTTCAAGAAGCTTTGTTGTGTATTTTGTGGACTCTTAACATACAGAATCCATCATGTGCAGTTAGTGATATTTTTACTTCTTCCTTTCCAATTTGAATTTTTTATTCCTTTTTCTAATTTAAATACTAAAGCAAATACTTTTAACACAATATTAAAGAAGATAAGTGACAGTGGGCATCCTTGTCTTTTTCAGATGTTAGAAGGAAACCCGTCATCATTTCACCATTGAATATAATGTTACCTGTGGGTTTTCCATATACACCCTTCATCATATTGAGGATGTTTCCTTCTATTACTGGCTCTAGAAGTGTTTTTATCAAAAAAGGGTGCTGTATTTTGTCAAAGGTTTTTACTGCACCATTAGAGATGATTATGTTATTTATTAAAATTTCAATCTCTTTATATAGTGTATTTTGTTGTTTGATTTTTTTTATGTTGAACAATTTGCAAGCAGGCATGAAACCCACTTGATCATGGTGTATAATTCATTTGATGTGTTGTTGAATATGGTTAGCAAGTCTTTTGTCGAGTATTTTAGCATCCTTAGAAAAAATAATTCTGTAGTTTTTATACTTGTGGCATCTTTATGTGGTTTTTTTTGAGAGTGATTTTGTCACCAGCGAATGAGGTAGGCAATATTTTCTCCACTTCTATTTTTTTAAGAGTTTAAGCATGATTTGTATGAGTTCTTTCCTGAATGATTTATGAGTTAACGTGTGAAGCCATTTGATCCTTGGCATTTCTTAGTTGGGAGATTTTTATGATAATTTCAATCTCATTATTTGTTATTGCTCTGTTGAGTTAATAAATTTCTTCTTTTCATTAATGTAGTCTGCTTGCGTATTCCTAGAAAGCTGTCCAATTTATTTAATTTATTCATCTTGTTGGCATATAATTTTCAAAGTATCCTCTTATGACACACTTCATTTCAGTAGGAACAGTGGTAATTTCCCCTCTCTTGTCTTATATATTACTTATTTGCATCTTATCTTTTTTCTTTGTTAGTCCAGCTAATGTCTTGTCAATTTTATTTATCTTCTCAAGAACCGGATTTTGTTTTTGCTATTTTTTTCTACATTTTATTCTCAATTTCATTTAGTTATGCTCTAATATTGTTATTGCCTCTTTCTGCCTTCTTTGAAAGTACTTTGTTGTTATTTTTCTAGTTCTTCCATGTGTAGAGACAGGACACTGATTTTAGCATTTTCTTTTATTAAAAAAAAATTATGTCTATAAGCTTCACTCTTAGAATTGCTTTTTCTGCATCACATGGTTTTAACATGTCATTTTCTATTTTCATTCATTTCAATGTATTTATTGATATCTTTTTGCAATTTCCTCCTTGACCCACAGAATTGTCTAATAGTGTGTTGTTTAACTTAAATATCTTTGTGACTATTCTAGTTCTTTGTCACATTAATTTCCTGCTTTCTTCCATTGTGGATAGAGAAATTATTTACTATAAATTGAGTGCTTTTTAGATCACTGAGACTTGTTCTGTGACATAGCATGCAGTCTATCTGCGAGAATGATCAATACGTGCCTGAGAAGAATGTGCATCCTGATGTATTTTGTGAAATGTTCTGTATATGTCTATTAGGTCTAGATAATCTAACATATTATACTAGGGCTTGGTTCCTTTTTTCACCCCCTGTTGAGATGTTCTGTCTAATGGTAATAATGGTGTATTAATGTCCCCCACTACAGTTGTAGAGGTATCTATTTCTCCACTATTTTTTTCCAATGTTTGTCTCATGCATTTTCAGGTACAGTGGCTCAATGCATCAATGTTTATGATTATTCTTTCCTCTTCACTGTTTACCCATTTTATTAATATATAATGCCCTTCTTTGTCTCTTAAAATATTCATGCACTTAATGTCTATTTTTCCTGGTATTAGTATACATCCTCCTGCCCTTTTTTTGGTTATATTTTTCAAGTAAAATAATTTTTAAACCATACACTTTCGACTTTCTTGTGTCCCTGGATCTAAGGTGCATTTCATGTGGACAGAATATAGATTGGTAATATTTCCTTATTCATTCTGACAATCTGTTATTTTGATTGTAGACATTAATCCATTAACATTCAATGTTATTACATTCAAGGCACTAATGACATTAGCCATTTCTCTTTATATTCATATATGTCATATTTTGCTTTTCTCTTTTTTTATCAATTTAGTTATTCTTACAAATATCCTTCCTTTTTACACTCTTTCCAAACCCTCTTCTTTCTGTTCTTTTTCTTTCAACATGTATACCTCCATTTAGTATTTATTAAAGGGCAGATTCTTTATTGAAAAAATCTCTTAATTTCTGTTTATCTCAGAATATTTTGAAATCTCCCTCATTTTTGAATGTCATCTCCCCCTGATACAGAATTCTTGGCTGGCAGGGATTTTGCTTTTAACTTCATAGCTATGTCATACCAGTGCCTTCTCACATCCACAGTTTCAGATGAAAAATCAGTGTTTACATTTTATGTTTACATCTTATGATTTAATGGATCTCTTTTATCTTGCTGCTTTCAGTATTCTTTGTATATGGTGTTCGACAATTTCAAAAGTATATGTCTATGAGAAAACCTGTTAGGATTTATAATGGTTGAAGTTTTCCTGTGCTTTCTGTACATGTACTTCCATCTCCTTCAGAAGAGTTGTAAATTTTCAGCCATTATTCCCTGAACACTACTTTCTGCTCCCTTTCCCTTCTCTTTTCATTCTGGGATGTCTCTAATGCATATGTTTGTGCATTTCATGTTGTGATTCAAATGCTTGGGTCCCTGCTAATTTTATAAAATATTTCTTTATCTATCTTTTCTAATATCTGTGTGATTTCAGAAGTATAGTCTTTGATGTCATTAACCCCTTATTCTTCCTCTTCAAATATGCTATTAATCTTTCAAGCATATATTTTTTGCTTGCATTGTACCATTCATTACAAAAGATATGTTTTCTTTACACACATTTGCAATTTCTTCTGTATATTCCCCAATTATCTTCATTTTTATCTTTTTACAGATACATAAATCATACAAAATGTTAAGAGATTCCAATATACTCCACTCTCCACACCCTCCACTACTCCCTCATTGACAACTTCTTTCATTAGTGTGGTACATTCTTTGCATTTGATGAGTACTTTTTGAAGCATTGCTACACAGCATGGATTATAGTTTATACTGTAGTTTACACTCTCTCCAAGTACTTTCAGTGGGCTATAGCAGGATATATAATGTCCTTCATCTGTCCCTGCAATATCATTAAGGACAACTCCAAGTCCCCAAAATACTCCAATAACACAACTCATTATCCCACTCTCTACTTTCAGCAACTCCCATAGCCACTGTCTCCACATCAATGCAATAATTTCTTCCATTACTAGAGTCACAATAAATCAATAGTAGAAAACAAATAAGTCCACTCTAATCCATATTTTATTCCTCCATTCTGAGGACCCTGGGATGGCAATGTCCACTCCACTTCTAAATAGAGAGGGAGTTTAGATACCACAAGCCCGATGGATGGAATTCTCTTGATTGATAACTCTAGGCTCTCTAAGTTCCCTGGTGTGGGGTTGACCATTCTCACCTTCCTGTTAGCTGACCTGGGTAAGTTCAATGAGCATGAGAGTAGGTGTTGAAACTATTTTGAGTCTCAGGGTACAGCTGGCACATCGACAGTCTAGAGATTCAAGTCTCCTGAACATACACCAAACCCAGCATCAATCACAGGTTCAGTAAAAGTGACAGAAGAGGCATGTGTAGAGAGGTCACATTTGAGTCCAATTCCATCACACGCAGGGGCACAAATTCTAAACTAGGGCCCACTGGCAAGGCATTCAACTCCAGAGCCATTGTCATGACTGTAGTACCTGGATGTCACTGTAGCCCTCAGGAGCACCACTACCTGGGGTAGAACCTACTTTGGCTGACTCAGAGATCCTGCTGAGATGTACAAAAGCGCAATTCTTCTAATGAACTCCCAACTGATTTTGAAGTCTCTTAGCGATATAAACTCATTTGTCTTTAGCATCTCCCCCTTTTATTGAAGGTCTTTTCTAGTTACATCACTAGCTGTTTCTTCATTTTAATCCCTAGGTGCTAGGGAGGCTCATCCTCAGGAGTGATGATTCATGGTGGGAGGAAGGTAATGCATTTACATGCTGAGTTTGTCTTAGAGTGGCCACATTTGTGCAATATGGAGATTCTCAGGAGGAAACTCTAAGGTACCCTGCAGCTCTAGGCCTAGTTGAAATTTCAAGCACACAAGCTCATAAGATAGTCATCAGTATAAAGGGCCTATCATTGGACCATTTTTTTAACTGGTCTTTGCCATTGTACTTGGGGGATTGTTGTTCCTCCTTTGGGGAGTGTGACAGAGTTTCCCAGAATGGGAACTCAGCACTCCCTCAGTTGTGTGAAACTCTACCCACTATGTCAATACCCAGTGAACATCTTAACATATCTATATACCCTATATGCATGCCCTGGAAAACTCTCTGAAACCCATGCATTCCCCCATCAATGACACCCACATCAGTGTTCCTCCCTTGCCATAGTTGAAAACATTTGTGATCCAAAACTTCTTTAAAAATGAAAACAAATAGATTGCCAAATTCAATTAATAGGAAAATTAAATAGTAGTGATATTTTTAAAGATTAGAAATAGAATACATAATAATTTAGAAAAACTAAAATAAAGTTGTTGGAGAAAAATGACATTCACTGATTGACCAAAGGCAGAAAGAGAATTTATTGAGAAGTTCTCCCAATGGAGGAGGTCTAAAGAACAGACTTCAGTCCCCTCACCAGCATGGTGGGGGTCTAAAGGGACACTTTGCCCACTTGTGGAAGGTACAGATATGAATTTATGCTGTACATTAATAGGTGGAGAAATGTTAGTTCATGGGGAGGGGTTAGGGTCCAGAGTATATCCTTGGACCAATAAAGGACTGTAAAAGTGAATTCTCTTTGTATATGGCTTGAGGTTGGTGGGCTAGGAAGTAGGGTTTTCTTGGAATGCAGGAGGATTTGATGGCCTGGACTGGGTGAGGGTCCTTCTCTGCTCCATTCCCACAGTGATATGTCTCATTCTTGGGGGGATAGTTGCTGTCTTCCAAATGTAGGCAGCTTGCTCAGTCGATTGGAATGGAGCCACAGCCTTATAACCTGGCAATCATTACAAACCTCTAACAAAAGTAAAAAATAAGTTTGGGTATTCAAAAATTAAAAATATCATAAATTTTTTGACATTTTGCCTTTCACCACTGTAGTAGGTTTTGCCCTGTATGTACAGTGGCAAGTCAATCACTTCCATTTCTTCTTCAGTGTCTACTTCCTTTTTTATGCCTTCTAAAAAGAATTAGGTCATATTAAAATCACATAGAGAATATAGGGAACACCTATATACCCAGAATCAAACCCTTTTCCCCCTTCTCCAGCAAGGAACTTTATCATGTGTGTAAAACCATTTGCCGCAACTGATGTACAGATATTGAAACGTAGCTACTAACCATGCTTCCATTATGGTTTCCATTATGGTTTAAATTTTAGACTCTACACCTTTATAAAATTTTAGTTACATTACAGTTTACATTATGGTTTACATTTTAGAATATACACCTTTATAACGTTTTGGTGAAATTTAATGGCATGTATCCATCATTGCAGGATCATGTAGAACACTTCCATTACTCCGCAGTTATCCACTCTTCCAACTATTCTATTCCTTTCTCTGTTACCCTCAGGGCACTCACTGACAACCAAGCTTCACTGCTTGAAGGATGAGATTCCAGGATAATTGCAACAATGATGAGAGCCTGACACACTTGTCTGTCCTTTCCCATTGGGAGCCACCCTTGCTCTGGAGAGACACCTTATCAACTGTTTGAGAAATTCATGCCTCCCCACGCTGGGGACATAACACCTTCCCACTCTATTTTGTGGTCTCCACCCACCGATATAATACTCTATGATATAATGAGCACTCATACACTCCCTAAACGCCTGCCCCAGGTGCATCATGTGCCAGGTGCCCCCCCATCAGTGTCTTCTTAATATCCTTTTTCTATTCCTTCTCTTCATTAAGCTGATTTATGATATTTATTTATACATCCTTGATTAGTATTTCCACATTCTGGATATCCTCCAATTTTTCAGTTTGTTCATTACATTGATCCATGTCTGCTTGTTTTTCATATGCCTTGAAATATTTTGCTTGTTTTTAGGCATCTGTTTTTTGGATGTGTTTAGTGAGATGTTGAGCTTCCCTTTCTATTCTAAAACTTTGTTTTGTTTGGTGTTAAGGTTGTTCTTCGGAACTTGGTTCTACTTATTCTATATCCTTGTAGTTTTCTGTGTTTCCCTGAAAAAATATCTAAAACTTATAAAAAGAAGGAAAGAATAAGAGAAAATGAATAATAGTGAATATTAGTTTGTAAAGGGAGGGTCAAGATGGCATTGGATTAAGTGAAAGCACATCATCTCTCCTACAAAATGGGTAAGTGATGACACAATCCTTCCTGAATGAGTTCTTTTGGGAACCCACAATGCTAGAGGATTCAGGTCATTGATCTGGTTAGACTATTACAAAAACAGTGACTGCTCAAGTAAAAACCATTAGTTTCTGGCACTAGAAGCTGGTGCTGTGGGATGGCTAGGCTCCTCCCTCAGGGAAGGAAACCACTGCATTCCCCAAAACTAGCCAGTCACACAGATGGAGGAAACAAACTGCAATAATTAGAGGGTTCTGGTGAAGATTTGAGAAAGGTTCCTGATTGCAGATTGGATTACCTGGACTCCCAATTTTAGCTTTGAGGAGCATACTAGATGACTTGAGAAACCAGGAAGAAGGGAGAGGGAAAACTGCTGAGGCAGCCAGATTTACCCAACTTCCCTTGGATAGGGAAAATTGGTCTCAGAGAAGGTGGAATCAGGCAATTAACTAGACCTGTGCAATGCACCTAAGAGAGGGGGACAGTAGGAAGTGATTAACAAGCATCCAAGAGCACATTTAGGGCTCCTGGCAAGGTGTGGGTGCTCTCTCACAAAGAGACTGAGAGTCATTATTTTCTGTGGTGAGTTAATTCACCAGGGTCCCATTTGATTTTCACAGGCTTTCTGCTGCCCAGGGAGAGGAACCAGTCAGGAAAAATAAGGGAGGAGAAAGGTGACATTCCTAATCAGCAGTTATCCAGTTGCAATGAGATGATCCTGCCCAGAGGAAAGGGACTCATTTTGAAGAGCAAATCAATCCAGAAAGAAATGATAGCTCAGTGAAGGTGTTTCAGACTTGAATGTGCAAGTTCTCTAGTTCAATTCCCAGCTTCTCTTAGAGTAGTGACACACTGGGTTATTAACCATCTAACTGAAAATTTACAACAGGGAAATCATAGATATTATCCTTGTATTGGCTTTTATTATGTCTCTTATTTTTTTGTAAAAAATTAGGTTAGTTTTCTTATATAATTTAATTTAGTTTACTCTCTAAAACCAACTTAAAAATCTGCAGTGAGAAAGCCACAGGGTAATTGATTGATAAACACAGGCAGCCTGACAAGCTCCAAAGGGACTCAAGAGGGAAGTATGGATTTTCTTAATGTTTACTTGACTCCTTGCCTGGGGATTTGTCTGTTGTTTTTTTTTCTTTGTTTGTTTGCTTGACTTTCCTTCATCTTTATTCCCCCTCTTTTCATTTCTTTATTTTTTTAATTAGGTGTTGCCAACTTGTTTTCTGCTTGCTGTTTCCTTTTCCTCTCTTTCCAGTTTATCACTGTGCACTGATTTTGGCTACCAATATTATTTCCTTTCCATCCTACATCTTTCTACCTTCTGCCTTCTGTTGTTGCTGTTACATTTCATCTCTCTTTGGTTAGCCCCCAATTTTTCTGGCTTTTCTATTTCTATCACTTCTATACTATATTCTATCTTTATTAACTCTTCCAGTTTTGTCCTTTCTGTTCTCTTTCCCTCTCTCATCATCATCCTTGCCTTTTAATTAACACCAGATTGTTCTCCATATTCAGTTTCCTATTGTAGGTAATACACTTTCTTATTCTAATAACTCTACACTCTTTACATGAGTTTAATATTCATTCTCCTAGGGCTTATATGGTTTTTATGCTAACTTTTACAATCAATATTACCATTATATTATTTTTTTTACCTCTTTTGCTTTCCCTAGTGCTATAGTGCTATTTTTTTTTCTGTAATGGACCTTAGTCAAGAACAAGGAAATAGAATAATAAGAACAAAGAGTTACAGAGAAAACTTAACACACACACACAAACAGCAACTAAATAAAACCCAAGACTAGAGGGAGAAGGTAATCAACTGAACAAAACCATTAATATAAAATGATGACTAGAGAGCAATCAATAATTATGAGCCATACCAAAAATCAGAAATACATGGCCCAGTATAACGAACAAACTAAAAACCAGGAAGGTGAGCAGAAAATCAAACAACTAATAAAAGCTTTGTAAACAAATATCATGAACAAGCTTAATGAAGTGAAGGAAGAGATGAAGGATACTAAGATAACTTTGAGAGCATACTGAAGAAATTGTAAACATACACTAAAAGATAATGGAAATATTGATGATGAATGGTACAATCCAAGAAATCAAAAATGTGCTCTCATCAAATCACATCAGATTTGAACAGGAAGAGGAATTACATATGTGGAAAAGAGTACATTTGAAATCAAACAAATAGTAGAATTGATAGAGTAAAAGATAGAAAAAATACAGCAGGGACTTAAAGATTTGAATGACAACACAAAACACACACAAAAAATATGACCTATGTATATGCTGTCTACAAGAAACCTATTTTAGACTCAGGGATTCAAGGAGGTTGAAAGTGAAAGGCAGGAAAACAATCTTATAAGCAAAAAATAATCAAAAAAAAAGCAGGAGTAACGATACTAATATTGGACAAAATAGACTTTAAATGCAAAAGTATTGTGAAAGACAGACACTATATATTAGTAATAGGGGTAATATTTCAAGAAGAAAGAACAATCATAAACATAAATCCACTTAACATGCACCTCAAATCGCATTAGGTAAACACTGGAAAAACTAATTGGAAGAACAGATGCCTCTACAATTATAGGTGGTGACTTAAATAAGCTGTTATAAGCATTAGACAGAGTATCTCAACAGAGAATCAATTAACAAAGACTTTGAATAATATATTAGAGAATCTGAAACTAATAGGCAAATAAAGAACACTACACTGAAATAAAGCACTATGTACATTCTTCTCAAACACACATGGATCATTCTCTAAGATAGGCCACAGAGACATTCTCAATGAATTCAGAAAGATTGAAATCATACAAAATAATTTTCTGACCACAATGGAATGAAGCTGGAAAACTGCAAGGGCCAGAAAATAAGATTGGGCATGAAGATAAAGAAGTTAACCAACACCCTCTGAGAGAAACAGTGGGTCAAGGAGAAAATCTCAAATGAAATCAGTACTTACATTGAAACTAAGGAAAATGATAACACAACATATCAAAACTTATGGAATACAGCAAAAGTTGAACTGAGAGCAAAATACACAGCCATAAATTCATGTATCAAAAAAGAAGAAAGAGCTAAAATTAAGCAACTGCACATTTGAATGAATTAGTAAAAAAACAACAAACTAACCCCAAAGGAAGAATAAAGAAAGTAATAACAAAGATCAAAGAAGAATTAATGAAATATAAAATAAGAATGCACTAGAAAAAATAAACAAAATTAAGATGGAGGAATAGAATGTGGATGAGAGTGGACTTACTGATATTCTATTCATGAACTATTAGGATTAGTATTCGAAGAAAATGTGGCATTGGTGTGGAGAAAGTGGCCATGGTGGCTGCTGGGTGTGGGGATTGGGAGGAAGAGATGAGATGTGGAGGCATTTTCAGGACTTGGAGTTGTTCTGGGTGATGCTGCAGGGACAGTTACTGGACATTGTATGTCCTACCATGGTCCACTGGATGGAACATGGGAGAGTGTGGGCTATGATGTGGACCTTTGACCATGAGGTGCAGTGGTACTCAGAGATGTATTTGCCACATGCAATGAATGTCTCATGATGGTGGAAGAGATTGTTGTTATGGGGGGAGGAATGGGATGAAGAGGGTGGGGGGTATATGGGGACCTAATATTTTTTGAATGTAATATTAAAAATAAATAAATAAAGACAAAAAATGAAGTAGTTCTTTGAGAATATCAATAAAATTGACAAATCCTTAGCTAGAGTAACAAAGCAAAAAGAGACAAAAAGTTAATAAACAAAATAAGAAATGAGAAAGGGGATATCACCACTGACCCCACAGAAATAAAAGAATCATAAGAGGATACTTTAAAATACTATATGCCAACAAGAAAGATAGTTTAGAGGAAATAGACAAATTCCTAAAAACACATATGCCGTCGGGCTGGAGGGCTTAGCCTCGCTCAGGCCCAAGAGTCAGGGGGGGGGGGGCTCGCTCCTGCTGAACCGCCGGCAGGGGGTACTCCCGAAGGGAGCACCGGTTCTCCAGGCGTGGGGGACGCGCGGTTGGGGAAAAAACCACGGAGACCGCTTGAGCGCAAGAACAGGTCTGCTTTATTATGGAAGTGCACTAGGTTATATAGGGTTGAGAGGGAGGAGTAAGATGGAGGGAGGGCTAGCTACGGGGCAGTAGTGGACAGGCTGAAGCTGATGGACAGCCCCGAGGTAAGCAGTTACCGGGGAAGAGGGCAGATTGTACGTTGGCAATATGGGCGGGACTGGCGGGAAAGATAGCGAGGGCTGAAAAGGGAGGAGGGGTGGAGAGAGGCGGTAACAATTGCTCCTCTTGTTTTAAAAAAGAAATAGAGACAACATGTTTTGGTGCACATGGTGGGTGCAAATGGCTCGGCATGCAAAGCAACAAGAGATAAGGATACGAGGAGGAGGAAAGGGAGATTATAGGGACAGGTACTGGGAAAAGACGAGGGGTAGGGGGTGACCACGAAGACCGGCTGGCTATGGGCGGACGACATAGCATCTGGCCAGGACGCATGTGTCCGCCATTAGGGTCGGCGCATGCCGACGCCTGGCACGCGCCGAGCCTTGCCAGCGAAACGGGCTCGTGATGTCCCCGAACCCCTGCCCGAGGGGGGGAAGATAAGAAGCTATAGGCGTGCAGTCCGAAGTAGGTCCCGTGGGTGGAAGGGGTGAGGAGGATGGCGGGGGGGGGGGGCTATGTCCTCATCGATGGCTTGCCTGGTGGAGGAAAGGGATGTATGTTGTGTGGTGAGAGCTGCAATCCCGGTGCTGGCTCCAGCGAGACCTAGAAGCGAAGCAAGTGTGATGGCAGTGATGATTTCTTGTTTTTGCACGGAAGGCGGTAGACGGAGGCGCTGCCAGGAGTCAAAGAATTGGTTATCATTATGAAAGAGAACACGGGGGAGCAAGATAACAAGCATAATACCATTATCTCTCCTTTTTTGTTTTAAAAGCATAGTTTTTAGGTATGATGGCTGCATTTAATTATGGTTTGACCTGCAGGATTATAAGGAATGCTGGTATTATGTTTAATACCATATTTTAAACAGAAAGATTTAAAGGATTTACTAATGTAAGAAGGTTTATTAACAGTTTTAATTTTCAGAGGGCATCTCATTACAGCAAAAGCAGACCAGAGGTGTGAGTGAACATGATGAAACTGTTTGTCACTTTGAGCAGTAGCCTACATAAAATGAGAATAAGTGTCAATATAAACGTGAACAGATTGTAGTTTACTAAGGGATGGTATGTGAGTAACATCTATTTGCTATAATCGATTAGGAGTCAGGCTTCTGGGATTAGTTCCAGCTTGAAAAGACACTGTAGTTAAGGGTCCACAGGTGGGACAGGTACAGATAATTCCTTGTGCCTGTAGTTTTGTTAACTTTTGATATTTATTTTACAGGCTTTTAGCATTAATATGAGTTAAAGCATGGCAATTATGAGCATTTTGTAAACACTTTACCAATAAATCAGCTCGAGCATTATTTGATGTCATAGGACTAGGCAAAGAGGCATGAGAGATATATGAATAATGTAAATAGATTTTAACTTACCGAGATGTTGCAAGTCAGCGCAAAGTTGAGATAACTCATCAGTGGCAAAGATATGAGCTGTTTTAATATGCTTGACAGTAAGGCATACATATTCAGAATAAGAGACAATATTCAAGGGCTCTTAAAACTTTAATGATGGCTCAAAGCTCTGTGCATTGAGCATATGAATAAGGAGTTGAGTAAACCTGTTCTTTTCGAAAAGTAACATATGCCGCTTTTCCATTACTATTACTATCAGTAAATACTGTACAGGATGGTTGGGCTATGCACACAGCCTTGAAAAGCACTGCAAAAGTTTATTGTTGGGTTTTTTACAGATAAAGGAATGCAGCTGGCTTGATTTGTTTAAGAAGACACTAAAGAAAGTCTTAGGAAGTTTTAAAACAAAGTGATAGCCATACAGCTGGACTTTAACTTTTTGCAACAAACTAGCAGTATTTGGGATTGCTGCATACTAGTGTTGTTACTTTAATGTATAAGAGGTTGTTTTTGTGACATATACTCTTTTATAATAATTAAAACCATAATTAACTATATTGTACTTTTCTGTAATATTATGCTGAAATATTGGTAATTTTATACACTCTTAAGCATTTATAGAAAACTTTTACTTAGACAACTTTAATTAACAGAGGGTTAAAGGAAAGAAAAAACTTGTTAATTTTATAACAGTTTAAAACACCTTTTATTTAACTTATAACATATTAAATGAACTTAATTATTACTTTAATTTTTCTTTCAAGGTAAAAGAACAAATCTCATAATTAGTTTGGAATAAAAGGCTATTGTTCAGAATTAGGTTTTGAGAAAGCAGTTTTGAACGTTATGTTCCTTTAAGAGATAAAGCTTTCCTTCTTGGAATAGTTAGGAAACGATAAGCACAAGAAACATAAGACAGACTTTTTTTTGTATACTGACTGAGGATAAGAACTTCTACCAAAATAGATTAATGGTGAGAGGCCTTGAGAAAGAACAAAAATTTTTAACTTTGCATCAGCATACTACCCGACATCAAAGCCTGTAAAATTTTATAGATAGATTCGTTAAATTTTATTTAACTTTAAGTGTAAAAATTATTTTTCCACCAACCTTCTGCACTTTCAGTATTCAGTCAGGTTTTGTCTCACACTGTACTCTTTCTAATAATCAATCATTTTATCTCAGGACAAAATCATCTTCTGTTTCCTTAATAATAAAAACACATTCCATATAGCCTACATCAAAGTTATCAAGCAAACCTCTTATAACAATACTGTGAACATTAAACAAGCTTGTTAAAATAATGAACTTTTCTTTAAATACTTGGTAGCATGCAATATTAGAAACAGTTTTCTAGAAGTAAGTTGGCAGGGGAGGCTGGTTGCTGCCAATCTTTCCTGTTATAAAATTACCTTTTATTATTATCATCATCAATTCAGTTTTATATATATTTAAGAATGACCTTTTGGAATTAGCCATTTAATACTTTAATGTAAACAATGCTTTATTAAACCTTTTATCTATAACCATATAGACTATTGAAGACAAATTTTATGTTTATAGAACACATTCCCTTACTTAAAGTTATCACAATACCTTTTACAGCTTGCCATCTGCAAATTAAGTTTCAAGAGTTCATGAAAAATTAGCCATCCTACTTTAGGACAAAATACGCCTTTTTGCAAAACTTTTTACATTTTAGTTAGCATTTTCACAAACTTTTAACCTTTTTTAATATTTATTTAAGCTTTACATTCTTTATATTATCCTATGAAGAAAAATAAGTTATTCATTTCAATTTAGGCAAGAACAACTTTTTTAATGAAAAGGCATAGTAATTTTGTTAATCAAGACTTACAATTTTTATTGTTGTAGATATCTTATTAACATTTAAGCTCATGTATTGATATAATAAACTTAAGTATTAATATAAGCGCTTATTTAATTTTTGGCCATTTGTATAGAGCTCTTTTATAAATTTTTATTAATTTATATTACTATCCGGAGGTATTAAAATATACACTGACATTGGACGAACAGACAAACACAGAACAATTACAACACAGTAACAGAAACATACAGTTTACAATTAACTCATAATTTTTACTTTCTTGGTATAGCTGCTTTTAAGTTCTTATTAAGATTTCTTCTGGAATCCATGTTGCCTGTAACATGCAAGCTTGTGCTTGGAAACATTTTTATTAGTTATCAGCATTCAGTTAAGATAACTTGAGATAGACCGTTAACACACATTTTTGGATTATTACTCTCTAAGAGTATACTGAGACTTGAAGTTCAGGAGTAAACTATTGATTTAAAACTGAAAATTCGTTTTTTTAAACTTTGATAAAAATTTTGTACTAATTTTAATATCTTGGTTAAAGAAGTCCAATTAGAATTAGCATGGAAATAAAACAGAACACTAATGTTGCCATGTTTTTCTCTCATACTAGTGGATTAACTATTATTAGCCTTTACTAGCCCAGAGCTACATTGTCCTGTAGATAGTAGGGAGCTTGAGGAGTTGTGAAAAGGGGTGGGCATTTGCTGGAACAGAGTTGATTGCCTTATAAGCTTGTGTGGATTTTCGGGCTTGTGGCTGGCCTTGTTGATAGGCGGGGCCAATTTCAGAACAAAGCCTGAGGTAACCAGACAAGTTCTCCTACTTTCTGTAAGGTCTAACTGCGGCCTGATAAGCCGCATTTGCATTTACAAAGGCAATTTGCTTTACAAAGTCTGTTTCTGTGTTGGTATCACCAAACAGTCTTTTTGCAGCCTCGCACAATTTGCCTACTACATTGGATGTACCAGTGGGGGATCTCTGCTGGAGAAGGTTACAAATTAGGAGGGGCGGTGTCTGCAAGGCAGACGGCACAGCCGACGGGGGTAGGGAGAGCGGTGGGCCAACAAGCTATGGAGCGAGGCGGCCTAAGTCGTTGGCTGCTTCCAGGCAGTGGTGGGGTATAGAGAACAAAGCGGTTGCGTGGGGGGAAGGGAGCGGGAGAGGGAGGGGAAGTGCGGAGTGGCAGGGGCCAACCAGATGTTACGTTAGGCAGGAGATTATGGGTGCAGCCTCTGCTGGTGCCTGGGCGGGCTTGAGGGCCCAAACCAGCCGCCCTGTAGTAGGCCCGGGCAGGCTGAGGGCTTGCGCCCGTGCCAGCCACCCTGACCCCTGGCTCCAGGCTACGTGTATGCCTTCCGCCGGGGCTGACCGTGCCTAGGGAGGCTTGCTGTCCCACACACATAAACAATCTACATTGAAAGAAGAAATTGATGATCTCAACAAACCAGTCACAAGTAAAGAAATAGAATCAGTCATTAAAAACCCCACATGTAAGAAGAGTTCCAGGCCTGTCAGCTTCACAGGTGAATTCTAACAAATATTCTGGAAAGAACTAACACCAATTTTGCTTAAATTCCTCAAAAAACTAAAGTGGAAGCAATATTGCCTAATTCGTTCTTTGATGCCTACATTACCCAAATACCCAAGCCAATCAAAAACACCACAAGAAGGTAAAATTACAGTCTATGTCTCTAATGAACATAGATTGTAAAATCCTCAACAAAATACTTGGTAACTATATTCAGCAACACATCAAACAATTTAAACACCATGCCCAAGTGGGTTTCATCTGTGGGATGTAAATATGGTTCAACATAAGAAAATCAGTTAAGACACCACAGAAACAGAACAAAAGAAAAACAACCACATGATCATACTTATAGATGCTAAATAAAAGCATTCAACAAAATACAGCATACCTTCATGATAAAATACACTACACAAGGTATGAATAGAAGAAAACTTTCTGAACATGATAAAGGTTATATGTGAAAAATCCACAGCAAACTTCATATGCAATGATGAAATCTTAAATCTTTCATTTCAATATCAGGAAAAATACAAGGATGCCCACTATACCCCCTCCTGTTTAACATTGTGTTAGAAGAATTTGCATGAGCACTGAGGCAAGAAACAGATGAAAAGTTTCCCAGATTGGAAAGGAAGAAGTCAAAATTTTACTATTTGTAGACAACATGATCCTATACATAGAAATCCATGAGGAATCTATAACAAATTTTCTGGAACTTATAAATGAGCTCAGTAAAGTTGCAGGCTATAAAATCAATGTGTAAAAATAAGTAGCACTTCTGTACACCAAGACTGAGCAATCTGAGGAAGAAATCAAGAAAAAATGCCAATTACTATACTAAATAAAAAAGTCAAATACTGAGGAAAGAATTAATTAAAGGTGTAAAAGACTTATACACAGAAATCTACAGAACACTATTAAAAGAATTCAAAGAAATCTTAAATAAATGGAAGAATATTCCCTGTTCATGGGTAGGAAGACTAAATATCATTAAGATGTCTATCCTACCCAAACTGATATACAAATTTAATGCAATCCCAATAAAAATCAACACAGATTTTTTTAATGAACTGGAAAACTAACTATGAAATTTATTTGGAAGGAAAAGAGGACATAATAGCCAAAGAAATATTAAAAAAGAAAAATGAATTAGGGGGACTCACACTACCTGACCTTAAAATATACTGCAAAGCTATTGTGGTCAAAATGGTATTGTATTGGTACAAAGATAAACATATTAAAGAATGGAACCAAATTTAGAGTTTTGATTTAGATACTTGCATACACAGTTATCTGATATTCTACAAGCCACCAAGCCCACTCAACTGGGAGAGAATGGCCTCTTCAACAAAAGGTGCTTGGAGAGCTGGATATCCATATGCAAAAGAATGAGAGAGGAATACCATTGTACACTTTATACAAATATCAGCTCAAGAGGGATCAAAGATCTAAGTATAAGAGCCAAGATATAAAGACCAGAGAAGACAATGTAGGTAAGCATCTACAGGAACTTGTAATAGGAAATGGCTATATGAACTTCACACCCAAAGCATGAGCAGAGAAAGAAAATATAGATAAATCAGACCTCCTCAAAACCAAAGCCTTTTTCACCTCAAAGGAGTTTGTTAAGGAAGTGAAAAGACAGCTTACTCAATAGGAGAAATATTTCATGGCCATATATCTGATAGGAGCATAATATCTAGCATATATAAAGAAATCCTATATTTCAGAAAAAAAATCATTTTAAAAATGAGCAAGAGATTTGAACAGATGCTTCTCCAAACAAGAAATACCAATGGTTAAAAATCACATGAAATGATGGTAACCATCACTAGCTAGTAGCAAAATACACATCAAAACTACAATGATATACCATCTTACACCCATTAGACTGGCAGCTATTTAAAAAAACAGAGGACTACAAGTGTTGAAGAAGACGTTGAAGAATGGGATCCCTCATCTACTGCTGGGAATGTAGAAGGCTCCAGCCATTGTGGAGAACAGTTGTTGATTCCTCAAATCTAGGGATAGATTTGCCATATGACCGAGCAATTCCACTGCTGGGTATATATCCATAAGAACTATAAACATGGACAAGAACTGATATATGCACACCAGTGTTCAATGTGGCATTATTCACTATTGCCAAAAGATGGAATCAACTCAAAAGCACATCAACAGATGAATGGATAAACAAAATGTGGTATATAAATATGATGGAATACTACTCAGCTCAGCTGTATGAAGGAATACAGTACTAACACATGGGATAACATTTATGAATCATGAAGACGTTGAGTGAAGCAAGCCAGGCACTGAAGAACAAATACTACATGATATTTCTGATATGAATAAAGCAAATCAAGCTGTCTGAGAGCTAGAGACTGGAAGACAGGTTTAAAGGAAAAAGAAGTCTTCTTGACAGTTGTGAACCAACCGCCACTTGGGCAAAATCTATGGTAAAGTTGATGTGAGTAGCTGTGCAGCAACGAGATAAGACAGAGGCATAGGGATACTATCGGGTTGGACTTCGCAGGCTTGATGGGGCTAACGTTGAGAGTATGGGTCAGAATGGCCATGGAATTTTGCGGACGGTTGGGAGAGAGAAGGTGAACATGGGAGATTGCCAGGTACATAGTAGAAATTATAATATTGGTAATCCTTTAGAAAATATAAGGATGGGTTACTGATTTAATATGTTTGATGGAGGGTACCTGGTACAGCGTGCGACTGGGCTGAGCATCTCATGAGTGTGTGAGTGCTCATCTTGTCATAGTTTTTTATATTAGTGTGTGGAAACCCATACAATGAGCAGGAAGTTGTTGTACTTCCATCCTGAGGAGGTCTGATGTTCTCAAACAGAGGAAAGGGTGTCGCTTGAGAGCATGGTTGGCTTCCAGTGGGGGAGGACAGACTAGATTGTCAAGCCCTCAACATTGTTGCAAATATTTATGAATCTTGTCTTTCAAGCAGTGAAGCTTGGTTTTCACTCAGGGCCCCGAGGGGAGTGCGAGAGAGGAATAGAATAAACGGAGGTAGTGGTAACTGGCTGATAATTCAAGTGTTCTGCATTATCGTACAATGTTGGATACAGTCCATGTTAAATTTCACCAAATATTTATAAAGCCCTGAGCCTCAACAGACTTGCATCCCCTACACACTGGTTTATTGGACTTACCCCACTCAACTAACATGGAGGTGAAGAAGGTCAAACACCACACCAGGGCGCCAAGAGTGCCTACAACTGAAAGTAGGAGAATTGCATCCAGAATCCATGTGGAATCTAAGCCCCCTCTTAATATAGATGTGGACTGGACACAACCATTCTAAGGTCCACAGGATGGAGGAATAGAATATGGATTAGAGTGGACTTACTGATATTCTATTCATGAACTATTGTGATAAGTAATCAAAGAAAATGTGGCATTGGTGTGGAGAAAGTGGCCATGGTGGCTGCTGGGGGTAGGGAATGGGAGGAAGAGGTATAATGTGGGGGCATTTTTGGGGGTTGAAGTTGTCCTGGGTGGTGCTGCAGGGACAGTTACCGGGCATTGTATGTCCTCCCATGGCCCACTGGGTGGGCTGTGGGAGAGTGTGGGCTATGATGTGGACCACTGACCATGAGGTGCAGTTGTGCTCAGAGATGAATGTCTTATGATGATGTAGGAGGTTGTTGTTATAGGCGGAGGAGTGGGGTGAAGGGGTGGGGAGTATATTTGGGACCTCATATGTTTTGAATGTAACATTAAAAAATAAATAAAGAAAAAAATGAAAAAAAACAAAAACTGTATAGTCATAAATATAAATCATAATGTACCAAAATTTATAAATTGTACAGTCTAAAATGTAAACCATAATGTAAACCATAATGGAACCACAGTTAGTAGCTATGTATAAATATCTGTACATCAATTTTAGTAAATTTTTACATGTAGTAACATCCACATGTAAAAAGATAATTGCTGGGGAAGGGAGATAAGGGTTTGATATTGGGTATAAGGGAGTCCCGTATATTGTATATATGACCTTACTGTGACCTAAATCTTTTCTGAAGACATGTTTTATTAGAAAAAAAAAATGGATATAGACACTGAGGAAGAAATGGAAGAGATCGCCTTGCCACTGCACATACGTGGCAAAACCTTGCACAGTAATGAAAAGCAAAATGATATTTTAAATTTTTAATACTCCAATTTATTTTTATTTTATTTTATTTTATCTAAATTATTAATAATTCTATTTCTAATATTTAAACGTATCATTACTACTCCATTTTCGTATTGACATAGTGGATAGTTTCAAATGACAACTGAGAGAATGCTGACTTCCCATGCTGGGGAGATCTGTCACATTTGCAAATGGAACAGCAGTAATCCCCGAAGGGCAATTGGAATGACCAGTGAAGAAGGATGGTCCAAAGATTGGCATTTGTTACTGATGACTATGCTTAAAATCCTGTGTGCCTGAAATTTCAACTTGGCCTAGAGTTATAGGGTGCCTAAGAGTTACCTCCTAAGAGCCTCCCTTTGCTGATTTATGTCCACTCTCTAAGACAAACATATTTAGGTAAGGTAAATGTATTACCTTTCCCCTTGCATGTAACAAGACTCCAGGGGTTTAGCATCCATGACACTGAGGTATTACTACCAAGCACATGCAAGTGATGAAACTATAAAAGACCTTGAATAAAAGTTGGAAATGATAAAGACAAAAGAGTTTATATTGCTAAGAGAGTTCAAAATGAATCGAGAGGTCATCAGAGGGTTCCCACTTATGCATGTCTCAACAGGTTCTCAGAGAAAGCCAACATAGATAAAACCCCAGGTACTGATGCTCCTGAGGGCTATGGAGACAACAGGTACTATGATCATGACGGATGGCTCTGGAATTCAGTGACTTGTCAGTGGGCCCTACTTTGGAATTTGTGCTACTGAGTGTGATAGAGTTAGACTCAGTTGTGTCTTCCCTCAGCAGAGTTGTCATTCCTAATCTCTGGTTTGTTGGATTTACCCAGATCAGATAACATGGAGGTGAAGATGGTCAAACACCACACCAGAGAAACAAGGGTGTCTGAAACTTCAAGCCAGAGAATTGTATCCATCAGCCATGTGGGATCTAGCACCCTCTCAATTTAGAGTTGGAGTGAACATCGCCTTCCCAGGTTTGACAGGATGGAGGAATAAAATATGTATTTGAGTGGATTTACTGGTATTCTACCACACAATTATTGTGACTTTAGCAATGAAAAAATTGTATCATTGATGTGGAGACAGCGACAACAGTAGTTGCTGAGAGGGAAACAGACTTGGCCCAGTGGTTAGGACGTCTGTCTACCACATGGGAGGTCCGCTGTTCAAACCCCGGGCCTCCTTGACCCGTGTGGAGCTGACCCATGTGCAGTGCTGATGCCACGCAGGGATGTCCCCCGCGTGGGGGAGCCCCACGGGCAAGGAGTGTGCCCGTAGGGAGAGCCGCCCAGCGGGAAAGAAAGTGCAGCTTGCCCAGGAATGGTGCCGCCCTCACTTCCCGTGATGCTGACGACAACAGAAGCAAGTGGACAAAGAAACAATACGCAGCGAATAGACACAGAGAACAGACAACCGAGGGGGGGGGGGATTAAATAAATAAATAAATCTTAAAAAAAAAAGTTGCTGAGGGCAGGGAGAGGGAAGAAGAGATGTGATGTGGGCGTATTTTCTGGACTTGGAGTTGTCCTAAATGATATTGCATTGTCAGATGCTGGACATTATATATCCTGCCATAACCCACAGTATAGACTGGGGGAGAGTGTAAACTACAATATGAAATATAATCCATGTGATGCAGCAGTGATCCAATATTTATTCACCAAATGCAATGAATGCGCCACAATGATGAAGGAAGTTGTTGATGTGGGAGTAGTGGGGAGTGGGTTGTGGGGTGTATGGGAACCTCTTATATTTTTTAATATAACTTTTTGGTGATCTATTTATCTTTAAAAGAAGACAAAATATATTAAAATAAATAAATAAAATTTGAGGCATTAAAAAAGATCCTAAATTAAATAAATAATTAAAAATAAAAGATACAATAGTAATAACAAAAAGAAATGGAACCATAAAAGAGTAAAGAAAAATAAGTAAGAAGTGGGATATCATAAAAAGGTAGAATAAAAAAGAAGTAATTAGAAATAGAATAAAAACAATTAGAAAGAAGCTTTTTTTAAAAAAAAAGATCAAACAGTAGGATGTAGAATGAATGAAAAGCAATGGAAGATGGGTAAATCTAAAGAATGAAATAAATAAATTAAGAAGAAAAGAGGAACATTAAAAATGAAACAAAGTAAGATAGAAAACATAAAACAAAAATAACCTAGTAAAAAGAGGCTTCCTTTTTTGTCACTAGGAACAGCTTCAAGCTGCCAGTTCTCATCAGTCACCCTGCAGCCTGTCCTCTAGACAGAGGTAAGGTACCTGGTTTTAGAGAATAAAATAATGAAATAAAAAAACTAAAAAACTAAAATAAAAATGACAAAAATATGTAATAACAGATTTAAAAACCTAATATATGTAATGTATACATTTCCTGTTTCAAGGTACTGGGTTAGAACTTACAACCCACCTCATCCTTCTCTGGTTTCCTTCACTTAGCAGGACCCAGGAATTGAACCAAATACCTATTATATGTGCAGCATGCATCCATCAACAGATCAATACAAAATCCACAGGTTAGGTAGATTTCTGAAATCTTACCTGACTCTCCTCACCTTCTTTCCCCTCAGGCGAGTTGGCCTACTAACCATTTTCAGACTATCTCTCCGGGCTTCCTTTTCTCCCTGGCTTTTAGGTACCTCTCAGCTGACCCCCTCATTAACATATTGCCTTTCTCCCAGAACTGGTTTGTGTGACACCCTGCCTTATCTGATCCCCCCTCTGTTCTCCGTTCTCCAGGAGCCACTTTAAAATGGCTGGGGTCTTTTTTTTTCTCTTTCCACCCTAACTACCTCTCCTCCACCTTACTCCTCTCTCTCTCTTTAGTCGGTTAAGTGATGGTCCTATAACTATTTGCCCTTCAGCTCCCCCACAGATAGGTTTCTTTCAGTCTCCATGTGCTGGCTGACTAAAGCTGAGATTCAAAGCTTACTCAGTTGTTCAAACTCACGGAAGAGAGAGCATTGTCTGCCCTCCAGCAGGTCCCACTTCGCCCCAGGGAGAAGGAACTTCCTTGCCCTCTCTGTTGGCTGCTGGGGTTTTACAGAGGCTATTCACCTTGAGAGTGGGTGATATGTGACATTTCTAGCCACAGGGGTAAGTAACTCATGGTTTTCATCTGGCCTCTTTGTTTGTCTGCCCCTTTGCCTCCTAGATGATGTACAACAATCTCCTGGTCTTCGGATCCCCAAAGCAGTTCATTTGGTTAGCTTTTTGCCCTTCCTTCATTGTTTTTCTCAGAGTTGAGACTTGCCTACATATTCTGATAAAATTTTCTGGAAAGTCTTAATTAATTTTTGACAAGTTCACACAAATGGGAAAGAATAGTCTCAAAAATGGCATTGTGAAACCCACATATCCATATGCAAAAGAATGAAGAAGGAAACCTATCATCACACCAGTTACAAAAAATAAGTCTAAATTCATCAAAGACCTATATATAAAAAACACTATTATGAAATTCCTAGAAGAAAATATAGGGAAGCATTTTCAGGTTCTTTTGTTAAGCACAATTTCCTTAAAACTTACTAAAGAAGTCAACAAGTAACAAAAGAAAACAGAGATTACTGGGATTTCTTATAAATTAAAAACTTTTCTGCATCAAGGGTCCTCACAATGAAAGTAAAATTAAAACCCACACAATGGGAGAAGATATTTTCAAACCACCTATCCACTAAGTATTTAATATTCAGAATATATAAAGAAGCGCTATATCTCAACAACAAAAAGACAATCCAAAGGAAAAAAAAAAAAAGGAAAAAGTCTTCACCAGTCATCTTCCAAAGAAGCTATATAAATGACAAGGAAGCTCATGACAATATGCTCAACATCATCACCCATTTTGGAAATGCAAATAAAAACCATGATATGCTAACATTTCTCACTCACTAGAGTGTCCTGTGTAAAAAAAAAAGAAAAGAAAAACCATTGGAGAGAATGTGGATAAATAGGAACATTCCTCCATTGCTGGAGGCAATGTATAATGGGGCAGCCCTTGTGGAAAACAGTTTGGCAGTTCCTCACAAAGTTGAGAATAGAATTACCATATGACCCAGAAATCTAAGTGAAAGCAGGGACCTGAACAAATATTTGTACATCACTCTCCTATGGACATCATTCACATTTGTCTAAGATGGAAACAAACCAAGTGTCAAGCAACAGCTGAATGGATAAACAAAACATGATACATACAGGTGTACCTTGTTTTACTGTACTTTATTTTCTTGTGCTTCCAAGATTTGTGTTTTTTTCTTTCTTTTCTTTCTTTTAATTTTTTGTGGCAATCCTGAGTTGAGCAAGTCTAACGCTGGTAACAGCATGTGCTCATTTTGTGTCTCTGAGTCACATTTTGGTATGACTCACAATTTTTTCATCTTTTTCATTATTATTGATATAGCCTGTGCATTAAAATCAAAATTATTTCCAAGAGTACCTAGTCTCCAAGATGGCCAAATAAGTAATAAAGGCCCTACAGTCTTTGAATGTTCAGAAGGGATGTGAGACTGAATGTGTATTCAGGGCTGCCTCCAGACAATGTGGAGCTATGCTAATCCAAACTGGCTTGGATGTGGAGAATATGTAACTCACCTGGAGGAAATAACCTATCTGATACTAAGATCTGAAGAACCTAACCAAAGGTCTGTTTACCATCACTGTTAGTCTTCCTAATCCTATATCCTCTGTATAAAAGGGTCTGGAAAAGGCTGTTCGGGGCTCGGTTTTTGTTAGGACAAGAGTCCGCCGAGCCCGGCCGGTCGAAATAAACCAACTTCCTTCTCAGTATTCTCTCGTGTCCTGGCCTTCGAAACCGCGCCTATCCGAATTTCTCCACTACATTTCTGGCGAGCCAGCCAGGAGGGCGCTGAGAAAGTCAGAGGCGGCAACAGTTGTTTGCCCCTACCGGACGTCTCCGGGGAGGCCGGGAGGGCCCGGGCGAAGCCCAGCCCTGGGCGCCCCTGGACACCCCATTTGAGTCCAGAAAGAGGTTGTGGTTTTCGCTGGAGCCCTTCCGGAGGAGCCGGGGACACCGGGAGGTTTGAGAGACCCTGAGAACGAAGCAAGGAGCTCCACACGTCGGATTGGTAAGACCCCCGGGGGCATAGTGCAGGGAAGGCCTAATTCTGAAATTAGGAGGGAGTCTGATCAACTCTCATAGAGGAGGCCCTAGTACTCCTGAGAATACAGGAGGAAGCCGTCTCCTCTCCAGGTCCGAGGAAAGGAAAGGAAAGGGGGGTGGTTGTGTGCCTGTGCTTGTGGCGACTGAGTGAGACGCGGAAAATTGCTTCTGCGGCGCGAGTGCGGAGTCCCGATCCGCGGTTCCGTGGCGACCTCATACGATCAAGGGCGGTCTGGGGGGTCCCTGCAAAGGGACCCTCTTCCATATCGGGGGCTTATACCGATCCGCTAAGGTTAAGAGGCGCCTGAAAGTTCCCGCGAGGGACGCGGCCGGAGACGGACGAAGCGAAAGGCTTGAGTGACTGTTGTACACCGCCGGCACAGGGTGGAAATGGGAAACACACACAGTAAAACCCCGTTAGGATGTATGCTAGAAAACTTCCCCCGTGCATTCCAGGGAGAGATGTACGGCATAAGGTTTCAGCCAGGAAAGCTTAGGATGCTTTGTGAGTTAGAATGGCCAACTTTCGGCATGGGCTGGCCCCAGGAGGGCACTTTGGATCCCCGGATCATCCGTAAAGTCCACGAGGCAGTGACTGGAAATCCAGGGCATCCGGACCAATTCCCCTACATTGATGCTTGGGAAAACGCTGTGAGCCAAAACCCACCTTGGTTAAGGAAGTGCATGGCTAAGGAAGCTAGAATTTGCTTAATGCAGAAACCGAGGAGTGCCGTCCCAGGGACCAAACCAAACAATCACCGTGCAAAGGGCACAGAGGAAGTGCGTCCCAAGTCCAGTGCTAATCCGCCCGTTTTGAAAGGGCCAGATGAATTTGAATTTCCACCGCCTTATGCGATGACTCCCGCCCCGGCGGTACTAAGGAATGAAAATGAGCTAGTCTCCCTAAGCAGTGACCCACAGTCGTCAGCCGCACAGGGAAGTGCGATATCCTCACCATCCCCGCCGCTGCTTTTGTCACCATCAGAGAGGGCACCTATACTATCCCCGCAGTTGCCTTTATTGCCATCTGCACCTGAGAGCCCTACGCCATCCCCACAGCAGCTTTTACCGTCTCCGCAGCGGTCTTTGGCACCTTCGGCAAGAAAAAATGCAGACCAGCTGCTTTTACAGCCAGTTGCCTCTGGCAACGCCGCAGCAGCGCTGCGGGTCGGTCAGGGAGGAGACGCTAAGAGATTACAGCTCGAACCACAGGGAGCCCCGGGGGCAGAGGGAGCAGGGGAAAAGGCTGCTTTCCAGTTCCCGCTCCGTGAAACCCGGGCCCCAATCTTTTACGATGCAGATGGCCAGGTTCAGGGAGGAAGCCGTACATTCCTCTATGTGCCCTTTACTACGACAGATCTCTTTAACTGGAAAAGCCACACCCCACCATTTTCGGAGAAGCCTCAGGCCATGGCAGACCTTTTCCAGTCTATCATACAGACCCACAGACCCACGTGGGCTGATTGTAAACAACTTATAATGACTTTATTGAACTTTGAGGAGAGAATGCGGGTCACACAGGGAGCGCTAGCCTGGCTTAGAGAGCACCCACCTGAGGGAACTTTGGACAGTGATCAATATGCCCGCATGCAGTTCCCAGAAGAGGACCCCCTGTGGGATCCAAATAGCGCTGTCGGGCTCAACCGACTAGAGACATTCCATAGGGCATTAGTTGAAGGATTCAAGGCAGGGAGCCGCAAGGCAGTGAATATGGCAAAGAACAGTCAAATTCTACAGGCTCTAGATGAGAGTCCTGCTCAGTTCTATGAGAGACTATGTGAGGCGTTCCGTGTATACACGCCCTTTAACCCAGATGCTCCTGAGAGCCAAACAATGGTAAATGCAGCATTTGTTGCTCAGTCACAGGCTGACATTCGGAGAAAGCTGCAGAAATTAGATGGGTTTGCTGGAATGAATATCTCTCAGCTCATGGAAGTAGCTACTAAGGTTTATGTCAACCGTGATGAAGAAACAAAAAGGGAGGAAATTAGGAAGATGAGGAAAAAGGCAGATTTTCTGGCTGCAGCCATAGTGGAAAAGTCCATTCCTGTAACAAGGAAGGTAACTTGGCAAGCCCCAGCCCCAAGGAGAGGGAAAGGCCCACGTCTAGGGCGAAATCAGTGCGCATACTGCAAGGAGGATGGACATTGGAAGTGAGAGTGTCCTAGCTGGCCACTTGACCCGGCCTCTGCAGCCAAAGCATTAGCCAGAAAGGCCAGTGGGGTATCACGACCCAAACGCTGCGACCGTAAAGGTTCAGAGAAGAAACCTGCAAATCAGATCATTGGGCTGGCAGGAATGGAGGACTCTGATAGAGATTATTAGGACAGACCGGGCTCCTATTCCCTTGGCCCCGAGGAGCCTATGGTTGGAATTCAAATTGGGGGCCACACCATACAGATGATGGTTGACACTGGGGCTCAACATTCTGTAATGACCAAGCCAGTTGGGCCTCTATCAAAAAGGCAAGCCACTATCGTAGGGGCAACTGGCAAAAGTGCCCAACGGCCTTTCCTTCAAGCCAGGACCTGCAACATTGGGGGAAGGGAAGTCACTCACGAATTCCTCTATCTTCCGGAGTGCCCAGTCCCCCTCCTGGGTCGAGACCTGCTGTCAAAACTACAGGCTCAAATTACCTTTAGTGCCACAGGGCAATCCACACTGATCTTGGGGCCACAAGACCCTCCGAAGGTAGCGCTGACCCTTCCTCTGCAGGAGGAATGGAGACTGTTTTGCCTGAGTGAGACTGGCCAATCTATGGCCACACAGCTCCCCTTTGAAGATGTGCCTGAAGTATGGGCAGAGGGGAACCCGATGGGGATGGCACATGACATTCCTCCAGTTATTATTGAAATAAAGCCTACAGCCAGTCCAGTAAGCATAAGGCAGTATCCAGTTCCACGCGAAGCGCAAGAAAGGGTCCAGCTACATATTCAGAGATTGCTGAGTGAGGGCATATTGAAGCCGTGCCAGTCTCCGTGGAACACCCCTCTCTTCCCAGTTAAAAAGCCAGATGGAGATTACCGCCCAGTCCAGGACTTACGAGCAGTTAATTTGGCAGTAGTAGCCCTTCATTCTGCAGTTTCAAATCCTTATACTCTGCTCAGCTTAATACCAGCATCGGCAATCTATTTCTCATGCCTAGATCTTAAGGATGCTTTCTTCTGCATTAGGGTAGCACCAAGGAGTCAGCCGATTTTTGCCTTTACATGGGAAAATCCAAATTCAGGTGAAAGGCAGCAGCTGACATGGACGCGATTGCCTCAGGGATTTAAAAATGCACCCACTATTTTTGGACAAGCCCTGGCCAGTGATCTCAAATCCTTTAAGGCAGAAAGCCATAACTGTTTTCTTCTCCAGTATGTAGATGACCTCATTCTCGGAAGTTCCACCTATCAGGACTGTGCTGGTGGAACCCATGCTCTTTTAAAACATCTACAGCAGAAGGGCTATCGGGTGTCTAAGAAAAAGGCCCAAATCTGCCTACCTCAGGTCAAATACCTAGGTTACAAAATAACACAGGGGCGCCGTGAATTAGGACTTGAGAGAAAGGAAGCGATCTGTAGTCTTCCTGAGCCCAATTCTCGCCGGAAGCTGCGAGAGTTCCTTGGGGCAGCTGGATTCTGCCGCAATTGGATCCCCAATTTTGGGGTTCTCACGCGCCCTTTATATGAAGCCACAAAGGGGGAGATAGGGATCCCCTGCTCTGGGAAAGCCCACAGAAAAATGCTTTCACTGCTCTCAAACAAGCTCTAATGGAAGCACCGAGTCTCGGACTTCCGGACCTCAGTAAGCCGTTCTACCTCTATGTTCACAACCGCCAAAGCATAGCAGTAGGAGTACTCACTCAATACCTCGGTTCCTGGCAAAGACCTGTAGCATATTTATCTAAACAACTGGACACTGTAGCCCAGGGATGGCCTTCATGTTTGCAAGCTGTAGCGGCTGCAGCCGTGCTTACAGTAGAAGCTATAAAATTGACTCTTGGGCAGCCTATTATTGTCCGGGTTCCACATGCAGTAGTCACAATCTTAGAAGCCAAAGGAACACATTGGCTTACTAACAGCCGCCTGGTTAAATATCAGACTCTATTATGTGAAAACCCATCCATCCAGCTGGAACTTGTAAAAACCCTAAATCCAGCCACCCTGCTACCCGTAGAGCCAGGGGTTCCAGCCCATAGCTGCCTGGAAACATTGCAAGAAGTATATTCCAGCAGGCCAGACCTTCAAGACCAGCCATTGGCAAATCCTGACATGGAGTTTTTTACAGATGGGAGTAGCTTTATGCAGGGCAGCAATCGATGAGCAGGATATGCTGTAGTAACATCTGAAACCACAGTAGAGGCGCAGCGCCTCCCAAATAACACATCAGCACAAAAAGCTGAACTCATTGCCCTCACCCGAGCCTTGCAACTTGCAGCCGGAGTCAAGGTTAACATCTACACAGACTCCAAATATGCCTTTCTTACCCTGCATGCGCATGGAGCCTTATATAAACAAAAGGGACTCATTAACTCGGGAGGCAAGAGCATTAAATACGGCACACAGATTCTGGAGCTACTAGATGCAGTTTGGGAGCCTGCCAAAGTAGCTGTAATGCACTGTAAGGGACACCAGACCAGCCACAGCCCCATTGCCCAGGGAAATCGGAGGGCAGACGCTGAAGCAAAAAGAGTGGCACGGGAGGGATCCCTATCTGAAAACCTGGCTGCTGCTCTCATTCCTCAACCCCTTAATTATCAGAACATCCAGCATACACTGCCTGTCCTTGCCCCGCAGCCTCTGAGTCACCGAGAGCCACAATATACTCAAGCTGAGAGAGAGTGGATACTCTCTGAGGGCGGGACACAAGGGGAAAATGGATGGTGGACATTGCCTGATCACAGAATAGTTGTGCCACAAATATTAGCAGCAGCCGTAGTTCAAGACTACCATGAGAATACACACTTGGGAAAAACTCATCTTAAGGAAGTGTTAGAAAGATTCTTTTACATCCCAAGACTAGTCACTATCACCCATGCTGTATGCCAACGGTGTGTGACATGTGCAAAGAATAACCCTCGCCAGGGGCCCACAACAGCCCCAGGGGTCCAGAGAATTGGTAGTATGCCCCTCGAAGATCTAGTAGTTGATTTCACTGAAATGCCACGATCTGGAGGCTATAAATATCTCCTAGTCCTTGTTTGCACGTTTTCTGGCTGGGTGGAAGCCTTCCCCACTCGAACAGAAAAAGCTGAAGAAGTAGCCAAGGTTCTTCTTAGGGAAATTATTCCTCGCTATGGGCTACCGCTCTCAATTGGCTCTGACAATGGACCAGCCTTTGTCTCTGAAATCACTCAAAAGATTGCAAAGGCACTGCGCATCCAATGGAAACTGCACACCGCTTACCATCCTCAGAGCTCAGGAAAGGTAGAGCGAATGAATCGTACAATAAAGACTTATATTGCCAAGATTTGCCAAGAAACTGGGCTAACATGGGTGCAAGTACTTCCAAGTGCTCTCCTCCAAATTCGAGCCAGCCCAAGCCAAAAACTAAGCCTAACTCCTTATGAAATCCTCTTTGGGAGGCCTCCTCCCTTAATCAGAAATATAGAGGGGGATCTTAGAGAAAGAGGGAACTTATCAATAGCTCAGCAGATGATAAGCTTAGGAAAAACCCTACATAACCTGCATCGCTGGGTCCAAGAAAGGGCCCCCATTAGCTTAAGCAGCTCTGTACACCCGTACAAGCCAGGGGATGCAGTCTGGGTCAAGGACTGGAAGTCAGCTCCACTAACTCCTCGATGGCGAGGGCCCTATCTTGTCATTTTATCCACCCCCACTGCAGTTAAGGTGGCTGAAATCATCCCGTGGATTCACCATAGCCGAGTCAAGCGAGCTGCCTCAGAGTCCTGGACCTGTGTTCCAGATACCCACAGCCCAACCAAGCTCATCTTGCGAAAAAGGGGAACGCCGAGCCCTGCTCCAGTCACACCCCGGAAGCTGACTGGTCTACGCACGGCCGAAGATTGAGGAGGGAACACCGAGCTCTGCTCCAATCACACCCGGAAGCTGATTGGTCTACGCACAGCCGAAGATTAGGAATCCGGTTTAATCTGTTGCAATGCCCCTTTGCCTGTTTTTCCTACTTCTAGCCCTAAACCTCCCCTGGTCCCAGGTCGACACCACAGAATGTGAGCCATGTATTCAAAAGGTGCGTACAGGGGCCCATGTCAACACCACATTCCACTGCAAAGGGCCCCTTTACTGCCCCAAATGGTTTGTACTGGATTTGTGGGAAAGTTGCATTCCGAGAACTGCCACGAAACTGGTGTGGAACTTGTATGCTTGGTACAATAAAACCCTCCTTCTTCCTCATTCCCCTAACAGAAGGGAAAGAGCTAAGCCAGCCAGTGTATCAAAACATAAAGGAAAAAAGGGCTGTCATTACCTGGGGAGGTGAAGAATGGCCCCCTGAGCGTATAATCCAATACTATGGGCCAGCAACTTGGGCAGAGGATGGCATGTGGGGTTACCGAACCCCTATCTATATGTTAAACCGAATCATCCGCCTACAAGCGGTGGTAGAAATAATAACTAATGAAACTGCCCATGCACTGAACTTACTAGCCCAAGAGCAAACTAAATTCAGGAATGCCATCTATCAAAACCGTCTTGCCCTAGACTATCTCTTGGCAGCTGAAGGGGGAGTTTGTGGAAAATTCAATCTCTCTAACTGCTGCCTTGAATTAGATAACACTGGAAAGGTTATTGATGAAATTACAAGCAATATAGTAAAAATTGCTCATGTCCCAGTGCAAACCTGGAATGGCTGGAATATAAATAACCCCTTTGGAAGCTGGCAGTCAATAGTAAACAATTTCAAGCTTCTATTGGGAATAGTTGCCCTCTTCATAGGAGCATGCACCATCCTTCCATGCCTCCTTCCTTTCATCATAAGCAGAATGCGCACCCTAATAGATGGTGTAGTAAAAAGGCAAACAGCTGCCCATCTCATGGCTCTATATACATACCAGCCAGTCCAGAGGGACTCAGACAATAGTGATGCCGAAGTTTAATAACTTAAACTCGGCCTCAAAGGGGGGAATATGATATAGCCTGTGCATTAAAATCAAAATTATTTCCAAGAGTACCTAGTCTCCAAGATGGCCAAATAAGTAATAAAGGCCCTACAGTCTTTGAATGTTCAGAAGGGATGTGAGACTGAATGTGTATTCAGGGCTGCCTCCAGACAATGTGGAGCTATGCTAATCCAAACTGGCTTGGATGTGGAGAATATGTAACTCACCTGGAGGAAATAACCTATCTGATACTAAGATCTGAAGAACCTAACCAAAGGTCTGTTTACCATCACTGTTAGTCTTCCTAATCCTATATCCTCTATATAAAAGGGTCTGGAAAAGGCTGTTCGGGGCTCGGTTTTTGTTAGGACAAGAGTCCGCCGAGCCCGGCCGGTCGAAATAAACCAACTTCCTTCTCAGTATTCTCTCGTGTCCTGGCCTTCGAAACCGCGCCTATCCGAATTTCTCCACTACATTTCGATATCTGTTTGGTGATATGTAATCAGAATATTTGATGCTAATATTGTAATTGTTTTGAGGTGTCACATACCAAGCCCAGATAAGATGGTGGTCTTAATTAATCAATGTTGTTTTGTATCCTGATTTCTTTACTGACTGGTTCTTCCCATCATCTTATTTCCTTTCCTCAGGCTTCTCTATTCCCTGAGGCACAACAATATTGAAATTAGACTAGTTAATAACCATAAAATATCCTCTAAGTCTTCAAGTAAAAGGAAAATTCACACATCTCTTATTTTAAATAAAAAGCTAGAAGTGATTAATTTTAATAAGGAAGGTGTATTGAAAGTTGAGATAGACCAAATGCTAGGTCTTTTATGCCTAACAGGTGTCAAGTTGTGAATGCAAAGTAAAGTTCTTGAAGGACATTAATAACGCTATTCCAGTAAACACGCAAAGAATGTAAATCAGACTTATTACTTATATAGAGACAGTTTTAGTGGTCTTGGAGGGGGACCAAACCAGTCAAAATATTCCCTTAATACAAAACCCAATTCATAGCAAGGATCTAACTCTCCTCAATTCTATAAAGGTTCTCAGTTGATGAAGCTGCAAAAAGTAAGCTGGAAGCTAGAAGACATTTGTTCATGAGGTTTAAGAAGGAAGTCTCCATAACATAAACATTCAAGGTGAAACAAGAAGTGCTGATATAAAAGCTGCAGCAAGTAATCTAGAATATATTAGATAAGATAAATGAAAAAGGTGGCTACACTTACAATAGGTTTTCACTCCAGATATAAAACAACCTTGTACTGGAAGAATATGTGATCTTTTACTTTCTCAGCCAGAGAGAAGTCTATGTCTGGCTTCAAATCTTCAAAGGACATGATGAACTTCTTTTTAGAGGATACTGCAGTTGGAGATTTTAAGTTGAAGATAATATTCCTCTACCATTCTCTTTACTGAATATTTACAGCCTGCTGCTGAAAGCAATTGCTCAAAAGAAGAAAAGATTCCTTTCAAAATACTGCTGCTCATTGACAATGAACCTCCTCACCCAAGTGCTCTGATGGAGATATACAATGAAATGAATGCTGTTTTCATGCTTGCTAACAGAAAGACATCCATTCTCAAGTCCATAGATCAGGGAATAATTTAAGCTTTCAAATATTATTTAAGAAATACATTTTGTAAGGCTATAATTGCCTTACATATTGATTAGTCTGATGGAGCTAGGCTAATTCCATTGAAAATATTCTGGTAAGGTTGCACCATTCTACATGCCATTAAGAACATTTGTGGTTAATGGGAGAAGGTGAAAATAACAATAACAAAAGTTTGGAATGAGTTCAGCCTAACCTTCATGAATGCCTTTGAGGGTTCAATACTTAATTGAAGGAAGTAACTGCGGATTTAAATGGGAATGACAAGAGAAGTGTAGTTAGAAATTGAGCCTGAAGATGTATCTGAATTGTTGCAATCTCATAAGAGAACTGGAATGGATGAGGAGGCAATTCTTATAGATGAGCAAAGAAACTGGTTTCTTAAGATGGAATCCATTTCTGGTGAAGATGATGTGAACATCATAGAAATGAAAACAAAGAATTTAGAATATTTTATAAAGTTGGTTATATAGCAGTGAAAGTATCAGAGGAATGACTCCTCATACTGAGGGTAAAATTCTATCAAACACTGCATGTTATTGGGAAATCTTTCATGAAAGGAAGAGTCAATTGTTCTGGCAAATTTTCTTGCTGTCTGTTCTTATGTAAGTGCCATAAACACACTATACTTCAGCAACCACCACCATGATTAGTCAGCAGCCATTAACATGAAGATAAGATTCTCCAACAGAAAAAAGATTATGACTTGCAAAAGACACAGGTGATGGTTAATGTATTTAGTATTAAAGTTTTATTTTAAACTAAAGCATATGCATTAGTTTTTAGACATAATGCCATTGTAGTATTGTGTAAATACCACTTTCTTAGGCACTGGGAAACCAAAAAATTCATTTGACTTCCTTTATTACAAAATTTACTTTATTGCAATGTTCTGGAACTGGACCCACTCTTTCTTTGAGTCATGACTACATATATAATCTAATATTATTCTTCTGTGCAAAGGAACAAAGTTCCAATACCTGTGAAAACATAGATAATCCTGAAATATATCATATTGAAAGAAATAAGCCAGGAAAAGTACAAATATTTTATGATTTTATGTCATAAATTTTTATGACATATTTTATGTCAGTGAAACTTCAAAAATTAGAAATGCAAATTGATAGATTTTGAAATTAGAATACAGGTTATCTGGGAGAGAGGTAGGGCTCAGGAATGTGGAGTTAATTCTTATTTGATGCACTATTTCTCTTAGGAGGGATGAAAAGCTTTTGTAATGTTAATAGTAATGGAAACTTAATATTATGAAGGTAGTTAACACCCTTGAATTATAACCATACCAGAATATTGTTAGAAAGAGAAATTTTATGTTGCTAAAGTATTTATATATTGCTAAAGTCAAAATTAAAAACAGAGGATTTTGTATTACCAATACAAACATGAACCCTAATGAAATCTATGAACTATAGTTAAGTGTAGAACTGTAACAATATTCTCCCAACAGTTGTTACAAGGGTATTACACAATTTAAAAATGTAATAATTGGGATGGATATATGGTGCCTCTGAATTTTCTGCAGAAGCATTCTATAAAGCCATAATTTCTCCAAAAAAAGTATATTTTAAAAAACTGCTGATTTTTTGAAGAAATTGACAAGTGGAAATCATATGAAAATCATGGGAACCCAAGTTCTGAAAATAAACATGAAAATGGAGAACAAGTTGGTGGACTCCACTTCCTAAATTCAAATACTTATTACATAGCTATAGTAATCAGATATGTATGGTATTGGCATAGCAATACATATGTATATAAGTATGTATGAAGCTACATACCTATATACCTTCATATATATGTGTATATATATGTATATAATCATATATAGATATATATGAAGATAAAATAGATAGTACAGAACTAAACATGTATATTTATGTTCAGCTGATTTGTGATAAGTGTGCAGACAATTCAGTGGAGAAATAAATAATTTTCCTCTCAAGGTTTGGTGTCCGGAGAAGGGGATATATACATAAAAAAAGAATGATGTTGGTCCTCTAACTCACACCACATACAAAAAAAATGTTCTCCAAATAGATCAAAACCTAGCTATAAGAGCAAAAAGTATAAAATCCTTTGCATTAAAAATACACTTGAATTGTTGTGAACTTACATTAAGCAATAGTTTCTTAAATATGACACAATAAGCATAAGCAAGAAAAGAAAGAATAAAAAGTTAGTTCATCTAATTTACAAGCGTCTATACTTCAAAGAACACAAAATTGAATTTAAAAAATGAATTGAGAAGACAGTCAATAAAATGGGAGGAAATATTTGTAATATTATATCTTTTAAGGGACTAATATCCAAAACATACACAGAACTCCTAAAACTTAACATTAAAGATAAAAAATACCTAATTAAAAAGAAGCAAAATATTTGAGTAAACTTTTCTGCAAAGAATATATATAATCTCCAACAATCCCATGAAAAGACTCACAACAGAATTACACAGTAATGAAAAGAAACTCAAAACCACAATGAGATGTAATATCATGCCCAGTAAAATAGATATCATTACAAAGCCAGAAAAAATCTTTTGGTTATGTTGTGGAGAAATTGAAACCCACATACGTTGCTGGTGGGTATGTAATATGATGCAAATACTTTAGAAAACATTTTGTATTTCCTCAAAAAACTAAGCAAAGAACCAACACAAAGACCAGAACTTACACTCTTATGTACATATTTAAAATAATTGAAAACATACACATCAAAAATTTATACATAAGTTATCATAACATAATTGTTCATGGTAACCAAAAAGTATAAACAGCAGAAATGTCTAACAAACGATGAATGGAAATACAAACACAGAGAGATATGCACACACAATGGGATATATTTCAACATAAAAAGAAATGAAGTAACATTGCACCACAAACAGCAGGATATACAAATGTTCAAGTGCTCATGAATGTTTCCCCAGGAGAGACCATATATTGAGTCATAAAGTAGATCTCAATACACTCAACAAGTTTGAAATTACACAAAGCACTCCCTCTGAGCATAATGAAATAAAGTTGGAAATCAATAAAAGGCCAAAAAAGGGAAAAATTCACATGTATATGGATAATAAACAACACACTCTTAAATAATCAATTGGATAAAGAAGAAATTTCATGGAAAATCAGTAAATATCTTGAGATGAATGACAATAACAATGTAACAGAACCTATGAGATGGAATGAAGTAAGTGCTGAGAGGTAAATTTAGAGCTCTCACAGCTTACATTAAAAAGAAGAAAGAACTAAAATCAATGATCTAACTACACAACTGGAGGGACTAGGATAAGAATAGCAAACTAATCCCAAAACTAGCAGAAGGAATGAGATAACAAAGAACAGAGCAGAAATAAATGCAATTGAGTAAAATAATAACAACAAAAAATAGAGAGAATAAAGAAAACCAAAAGCTGGCTTTTCAAGAAGATTAACAAAATCAATAGACGCTTAGCTAGACTAAGAATAAAGAGAAGATGCAAATTAATAAAATAACAAATGAAAGCAGGAACATTACTATTGATCCCACAGAAACATGAGAGATCATATGAGGATACTATGAACAACTTCATGCCAAAAAACTAGACAACATAGATAAAATGGAAAAATTCCTAGTAACATTCAAACACCAACACTGAATTAGAAGAAATAGAAGACCTCAATAAACCAATCACAATTAACAGGATTATAACAGTCACCAAATATCTCCCCAAAATGAAAAGCTCAGGGCCAGACAATTTCACTGGTGAGTTCTACCAAGAAGCAAATATTTAATATCAGTCTTACTCAAGCTCTTCCATAAAACTAAACAAGAAGGGATGCTACAACTCATTTTTTGAAGCCAATATCACCATAACACCAAAGCCAGATAAAGATGTTAAGAAAAAAAGAAATTCACAGACCCATTTCTCTAAAGTATACAGAGGCAAAAATCCTCAATAAAATGCAACAACAAATTAAAGGTATTATTCATTGTGACCAAGTGAGTTTTATACCAGACATACAAGGGTGGTTCAACACAAGAAATTCAATCAACATAATATACCACCAAAATAAATCAAAGAAGAAAAATCATAACCTCTCAATGATTGATGCATAAAAGGAATTTGGCAAATTACAGCATACTTTCTTGATAAAAGTACTACAAAACTTAAGAATTGAAGGAAACTTTATCAATATGACAAAGGCCATATATGAAAAACCCACAGCTAACATTGTACTCAATGGTGAATAACTGAAAGCTTTCCCATTGAAATCAGGGACAAGACAAGAATTCACACTGTCACCACTGTTCTTAACTATAGTGCTAGAGCTTCTAGCTAGAGGAATCATGCAAGAAAAAGAAATAAAATGCATACAAATCAGAAAGGAAGAAGCAAAATTTTCACTATTTGCAGATGATATGATCTTATATATAGAAAGTTCTGAAAAATCTACAACAAACCTGCTAGCGCTAATAAATGGTTTCTAGTAGAGTGTCAGGATACAAGATTAATACACAAAAATCAATGGTCTTTCTATACGATTGTAATGTGAATTACGATTTGGATGTCAGGGAAAAAAGTTCATTTACAATAGCAACAAAAATAATAAAATATTTAGGAATAAACTTGACTAGGATGTAAAGAACTTGTACTAAGAAAACTACAATGAATTGCTAAAAGAAATTTAAAAAGAACTAAATAATTGGAAGAGCATTCTGTGTTCATGGATTACAAGACTATTACTAAGATGTCAATTCTACTCAAATAAATAACCAATTCAATACTATCCCAATAAAAATTCCATCAGCATTTCTTAAACAAATGGAAAACACAATTAACAAATGTATGTGGAAGGGTAAGGCACCATGAATAGCCTGAAACATCTTAAAAAGGAAAATTGAAGTTGGAAGACTTTCACTTCTAGACTTTAAATCATATTACTTGGCAACTATGGTAAAAAGAGCATGGTATTGACAGGAAGATTGATACATAGATGAATGGAACCAAATTGATGGTTCAGATAAAGTCCCTTACATCTATAGCCAAGAGAGTATTTACAAGATTGCCAAACTCACTAAACTGGGACAGAACAGTGTATTCAACAAATGGTGCTGGGAGAATTGAATATCCATAGTCAAAAGTAAGAAAAAAGATCCTGTCTCACACCTTATACCAAAATTAAATCAAAATGGATCAAAGACCTATATATTTAAAACAAGAACCATAAAAAAACAATGATGGGGGAGGTTGTTGGTGTGGAATTGGGTGGGGTGTGGGGGATATACGGAAACCTCTTATATTTTTCAATGTAACATTTTTATGTGATGTATATATCTTCAAAAATATAATTTACAAAAATGATATGGTGGGGGTGGGGAGTGGGTTATATGAGAAAAGAGAAAGAAAGAAAGAGAAATAAAACAAAAATAAATAATAAAAATAAATAAAAATTATGACTCCCCCCAAAAAAATTCCTGGAAGAAAACGTAGGTAAATATCTCCAAGACCTGGTGATAAGTAGTGGATTCTTAAACATTGAAATGAAAGCATGGGAATGAAAGAAAACACATGTATAAATGTGACCTCCTTAAACTTAAACACTTCTGAGATTCAAAGGGCTTCTTCAAGAAGGTGAAAAGGCAGTCCACTGATTGGGAGAAAATATTTGGAAACCACATATCTGACAAGGGTGTTATTTCTGTTCTATATAAAGAGATCATGCAACTCAACAATAAAAGAGCAAACAATCCAACCAAAAAAAAAAAAATGAGCAGAAGATTTAAATAGACATTTCTTCAAAGAGGAAAAATATGGCCAAAAAGCACATGAAAAGAAATGCTCTGCATCCCTTGCTATTAGGGAAATGCAAATCAAAACAACAATGAGATATCATCTAACGCTGCACATAATGGCTATTAATAAAAAAAAAACCAGACAACAATAAGTGCTGGAGAGGATGTGGAGAAATAAGAACACTCTGTTACTGTTAGTGGGATTGTAAAATAGAGGAGCCTCTGTCAAAGACAGTTTGACCGTTCCACAGGAACCTAAATATAAAACTGCCATATGATCCAGCAATTCTTCTACTAGGAATGTATTCAGAAGAACTAAAAACTATCACAAGCCCAGACATCTGTACACTGATGTTTAAAGCAACATTTTTAATAATTGCCAGAAGATGGAGACAACCCAAGTGTCCATCAACCAATGAATGGATAAACTAAATGAGGCATATACATACAGAATGGAACACTATGCTCCAGTAAAAAGAAATGAAATGGAACACTTAAGACAACATGGAAAAATCTTGAAGACATTATGCTAAGCAAAGTAAGGCAGGCACAAAAGGACAAATATTGCATTGTCTCAAAATTATGAATGAAATATGAATAATAAGTGCATGGAATTAAAACTTAGAGCATAAGTTATTAGGAGATAAGAGGAAGATTGTGAAGAATTGCAGATGTTTAATCTATGTAGAGATTTTAACTAACTTGACTTGTAAAAGTGTAGAAATGGATAAGGTTGATGGAAAAACGTAGTGAGTAGAAACTGGTTTATAAATGGGATTGTCCCTGTCTACATAAAATAACATGACTTTAAAATGCTGTTTGACCTAATGTAAGGGGGAAATGGAAAGGAGAAATGAGTTTATATGGCTACGAGTCTCTAAAAAAGAGTCTGGAGGCTGCCAGAAGGATTGCCCTTATGCACAACTGAGCAGAGTCTGAGAGACAGATAAAGCAGATACAACCCCCAGGTATTGGTTCCTCTGAGGGCTAAAGAGACCCATGGGAGTTATGGTCATGGCCGATGGGGTTAAGTACCAGGTCAGATGGCCCCTCTTTGGAACTGGTGTTTATGTGTGATGAATCTGGACTCAGATGGGATCTCTCTTCATAAGACTTTCATGCTAATGTGCTGGAGTTGCAGTTAGTGTTGGGGTTTAAGATATATTTAGGGGATTTGAATCTCTGGACTGACAATGTGATAGCCAGGTCCTGAGCCTCAACAGACTCCAGCACCTACAATCTGATTTATTGGACTCACCACACTCAGCTAAGATGGAGTTGAAGAAGGACAACCACCACACCATGGAGCCTAGAGTGATTACAACTGAAAGTGGGAGGATTGCATCCAGCATCCATGTGGAATCTGAGCCTCCTCTTGACATAGAGGTGCAATGGACACAACCAATCCAATGTCCACATAGAAAAGGTGGCATTGGATTGGGAAAAGTGGACATGGTGGCTGATGGGAATGGGGAAAGGCAGGAAGAGATGAGAGGTGGAGGCGTCTTTGGGACATGGAGCCGCCCTGGATGGTGCTTCAGGGGCAATCACCGGACATTGTAAATCCTCACAGGGCCCACTGGATGGAATGGGGGAGAGTATGGGCCATGATGTGGACCATTGACCATGAGGTGCAGAGGTGCCCAGAGATGTACTTACCAAATGCAATGGATGTGTCATGATGATGGGAATGAGTGTTGCTGGGGGGGGGGGGAGAGGTGGGGTGGGGGTGGTGGGGTTGAATGGGACCTCAAATATATATTTTTTTAATGTAATATTATTACAAAGTCAATAAAAAGAAAAAAAATATAAATGGGATTGTCGCTGAAAAATGTAGTCTGGGGAAGTAAATGTCATTTGAAAGAAAGCTACAGAATAATCTAGAGACTGAACCCAGAGGTGGATGAGAATTGTGGTTGATGGTACAGATCCAAGAGTGTTCTTCTGTGACCTACATCACAATTGCAGGGTGATGGGAATGTGCAAAAGCATTGGAAAAATAAAATTGATGTGACCTCTGGACCGTGGTTAACAAGTCTGTAATATTCTTGCTTCTATGCCAAAGATATACTGTGCTGATAATGGGGGGTATGGCAAAAGTGTGACAAATCTATGTTATAGGCCATGATTGGTGGTAATAATCTGAAGATATCTAATAATCTGTAACAAATATTCCACCTCGGTGTGGGGTGTTGGCTATGGGAATTTTACACATATGCATGATTGCTTTGTAAGTTGACCACCTCTGTAATAAAAAGTATATATTTTTTAAAAATAGGATTGGTTGGGGAAAATACACCAAATGCAAGATATGGACTATCGTTTTTAGTAATAGTTTGAAGATGCTTTTTCATAGTTTGCAACAAATGTTTCACAAAAATGCAAGGTGTTGGTGGTAGGGTGATATATGGAAACCTTGTAGGATGTTATGCACTTTTATTTTGTAAGCTTCACAACCTTTACTGTGCAATTATTGTTTATGGTGTCCATGTATGAAGTATTTACTTGAATTATATATATTTTTAAAAGTCATACAGGCATTTAAATATGAACATGGCCAAGGCATAAGAAGATCAAAGTTTTACAAATATACAAGTAATAAGCATGGACTCTGCCCTATATAATTCACAAGAATTAGTATATTATGGAATAAAGACCTGCTCTGGTCTTAAAAAAAAGAAATGAAGTTCTGATACCTGCTATAACATGGATGAACCATGAAATATTATGTTCAGTGAAAGGAGCTGTTCAAAAAAGACATTCTATGTTTCCATATATATGAAATGTTCAGAGTAAGCAATCTTTGTGACAGAAAATGGATTGTGGTTGACATGGGATGATGGGAAGGGAAAATGATAAATGCTAGCTAATGGCTATAGCATTACATTTTGGGGTGTTGGAAAATTTTCTAAAATAAATGGTCATGATTTCACAATTCTGTGTATATAATAAAACACACAATTTCCCCCTTTTTAATGGTGAGATTTATGGTGTGTGAATTATATCTTAATTAGGATTATTGTATGAGGGAAAATACTCATTGTTGTTGATTTTTGTCATATTGGGATAATAGGAACTTGGTTTACTTTCAACTGTGTCAACTACTAAAATGGATGACATATATGAAACAACAGGTTCCAGAATCTAGAAAACTGATGCCCTAGTGCAGTGATTCTTGAAATACTGATAACAAATGAGGTGAGTTCTATGAGTGCTATGGTTCACTGCCTTGAGAGAGTTTCCAGGCCACAGAACAAATTGGGAACACAAACAGTGTCTAGCTGTCGTGCTTAGTTGAGGATATGGAGTTCAGAGTTCAGAAATATCATGGAGTCCAGAATTTGAAAGACAGAGTACCAAAGGCAGGAAGTCACAGAGAGGTGTGGGGAGAAGAGTGCATTGAAGAGATCTATAGGGGTCTCCTACCAAATTTTTGGCTATATATTGACCTCCAAACAAGTATGAAGAAAGTACAAAGGATGCAGAAAGGCCCCCTATAAAGGAATAAGCACATCAAACACTGAAGGTTTTGTGCAGTATTTTCAGCTCAAGTTTGAGAATAGTTCAAGTTTTAAATAAGCAAATTGGAAATAACTCCTATCACATGAAATATCAATTGGAATCCTCTGAATTTATTCCTTCATTAGCCCTAGGCAAAATGATGTTCTGGACTGACTCTAACAAAGCTTAAAATCAAGCCTCTAAAGCAACAAGTATTTTCAAGTAACTGTGCACCAGATAAAAGCCTAAAATTATTTGAGTACAAAAATATATATAACACAATTATAAAATTCATAATGACTGACATATAATTTTAAAATAGTAGCTATGAAAAAAAGCAACAAAATAAAATATATAACCAGGAGAAAATCTAAATTACCTTAGTTATATCTCCTGCACAGCTTGATGCAGCTTCTACATCAGTACTTGCTGTTTCGCCTTGAGGTTTTACATCACAGATATTGCTTATTTTCCTTAAACCTCAAGAATCAACCTCTGCTAGCTTGAAACTTTTCTTTTGAAGTAGAGTTAGAAATAAAAAAGATAAAAGATTTAGTACACAGAAACATCAAAACAATTTTTGTAAATACACTACATATGTTCGAAAAGGTGTGAAAACATGAAGATGATGACAAGAGCAATAGAATATGTAATAAAGACCTAAATTGATCTTCGAAAGATAAAACCATAAAATATATGAAATGGAAAATTCACTGGGTATGACTAACAATTATTTAAAACTCTGCAGAAGAAAAGATTAATGGTCTTGAAGACATAGTAATAGAAAAAAATACCCAAAGTGATATAAGGAAAGAAAAATATAAAATTCACTGAAGAGTGAGTAAATTTTTTGCACTAAATAGCTTATTTGCTAATCCCTAGTTCCAGACCTGCTATGGACACAGAGATAATAATAAATAGTCTGTAAATAGACCAACACATGACCCATTGATTTTTTTAAGGAATTTTCTAATTCACCCTTTTCTTGTCTTGATGCAGTAGTTAAGTAAACAACATTCACAACAAATCATATCCATTGGTTCTCAGCTAAGCTGCCCATTCAAATCACCAGAGCAATATTTTTTAAATTCTAATGGTTGAGTCTCAGACCTAGAGATTCTCACTCAATTGCCCTGGGGTGTAGCCTGGGCATCTGAAGCCCTGCGCTTCTAAAACACGGTTATGAATGTGAACTTCTACTTTAATTTGTAGTTCTTACACCTGATTCTCCATCAGAATCACCTGGAAGGCTTGGTAAAACATGATTGTTGGGCCACACTCCCTATTTCTGATTCAACTGGTCCAGGATAGAGCCTAAGAATATGAATTATTCTCAGCTTCCCAGGTGAGGACACTCTTTTGGGTGCAGGAACCACACATTGATAACTGCTTCTCTAGAATAGTGTTCAAACACTCCTGAACATATTAGATTTAGATTCTGTTGGCTTGTGCTAAAATTTGTACTTTTATCCTTCTTGAAGGTTAAAAGTACAAACCTTGCTGAAGGTTTAAACAGGGGTCTTTCAGATAACACAAAGGTTTACTTATTATTTATTTTTAAAAGCAGTTTTATTGAGATATATTCACACAGCATACAATACTTTAAAGTTCTACGAACTGTGGCTATTGGTATAATGAGAGTTGTGCATAAGAATGCACTACAATCAATTTTAGAATATATTTATTAACCGAGAAAGAAAAAGCTCTTAGGCTTTTAACCTACCACTTACTGGCACTTAGCATTGGAGTGGTAGCTTAGATATAATAGATGAAATAAAATTAAAATACTGCTTTTAACTCTAACCGTAGTTTGAATTAGGTTTCTTTTTCCCACAAACCACCCTGTTATTAAACACCTTGAAATAGTAATGCACATTTGTTCTATTCATGGAAGAACATTTTTTTATTTATTTATATTACCAGAGTTATCATCCACAGCCAGATTCTTTGTATTTTACAGTACCATGTTTTGCCCTTTAGCTTTCTTCCTAGAGAATGTTTCAAAGGTAAATCAATATGGGAAGGATAATCATTTCAACAGTTAATGGTTGTAAACTTCACAAGACCATATGCAAACAATCAATTTGAGCAGTACATAATTTATATAAAGTAATTCAAAATGAAAATGCCAAACCATAAGACTTCTTGAAGATTCCACAAGACAATATTGACTTTTGTTAGGAAAATATTTCTTAAATTAGACACATCAATCAAAAACTATGAACAAAATTATAAATTGTGCTCCATCAAAATTAAAAGCTTTAACTGCTAAGACCGTACAGGTAGGCCAGGAAAGTCAATTCAACAAATGGTGCTGGAAGAACTGGATGTCAATATACAAAAGAAAGCAGACCCCTATCTCACACCTTATACAAAAATTAACTCAAAATGGTTCAAGGACCTAAATATAAAAGTGATAATCATAAAACTTCTGGGAGAAAATGTAGGAAAGCATCTTCAAGATCTTGTGGTAGGATGAGGGGAAAGACTGTGGCAGAGTTAGGATTCCCAAGAGTAAACAGTTAGTAATTACTCAGAGCTATCTGAAGCACCTGTTTACAGAGTGCAAGAGACCAGAAGAGCATCATGCAAAATTCTTAAAAGAATAAAAGAAGTTAACTGCCCATATGCAATGAAGATTTTTGAGTAGAGCACTCCACTCCACACCATGGAGGCTGGTGCTGATTCTCCACAGTCAGTGTGTGGCACCTCAGGAAAAATTCTGTGACTGGAGTTGGAAGCTCCATTTCCCAAAAACAGGGGATGAAGAGATGTTTGCCCACCATCAGCTACTTATTAGAAAATTCAGGTGGCTAAAGTATAATCTTAAGAACAGCTAAAATTCCATCCATTACAAGTTGGAAAGAGTCAGTTATCCACCATTTTAACTCTGTCCCTGGCATGAGGGAAGGCAGTGCTGACAAAAGTCAGAGATATGGTAGGAACAGGCTTCTTCCCACCCAGATTGAACTGCAGCCCTTGCCTAGATTACAGCTCCCCCTCTGTAAAGGAGGAAACTGGGAGGAACTGCATTATGCTTTCTGGACAACTCCAGATGTTTTGGTGTGGCACAGACTACATACTGAGACACCTGTGGCTCCAACCCTGATCCCCAATAGTACAGGAAGACAGTTGTGATTTCTCAGCCTCTCCAGTAAACTGCAAATGCTTTTGGCTTGAACAGAGTGGAATGTGGTGTACCTTTAGCTCAAGCCATACCATTCCATATGAGAGGAAGTGGCTGGTGTTGTCTCTCAGGGTAAATACAGGCAATTTCAGACTGGAAAGACTAGATACATCCCCACCCCCCAATAGAATAGGAGGTGAAATGCATTTCTTCAGACTCTCTGAAAAACGGCAGGCACTTTCAGCCTGAAAGACCTGGTAATTTGAGCATCTGGGGCTCTTTTCTCACAACCCCATAGGAGAGGTAGTTGCTGGTGATTCCTTAGCTTCTCTGGGCATCTTCAGATGCTTTGGGCTGGTACAGACTGGTTTGCTAAGTGCCTGCATCTCAATCCATGCCCCACATAAGACAAAAGGGAGATGATGTTTCATCAGCTACTTCGGACAACTGCAGGTGCTTTCAACCTGCATGGCCACACATTGGGTGCCGGTGGCTGCACCCACAATTGCCTATAAGATAGGAAGGGGCTGGGGATTCTTGGGCAACTGCAGGTGTTTTAGGCCTTCATGGACTAGACTTTTGGGTACCTATAGCGCAATACCCATGCCTAAAAAGAACAAGAAGGGGCTTGTGCTTCCTCACTCTCTCCAGGCAACTGCAGACATGTTTGGCCTGCACAGCCTGCACTGTTGGGCTTTTGTGGCTCCACCCCAAACCAGTAGGATAGGAGGGGATTTGTGTTTCCTCAGCTTTTATGAGCAAATGCAGGGGATTTTGCCTTACACAGACTGGTATGTTGGGCACCTGTGCTTAAATACCCACCCCTTAAATGCCAAAAGGGACAGTATTCCCTCAGCCTCTGGGAAACTGTCAGTGATTTTGGCCAATATGAATTATATTTTGAGGCACTCTGGAAGTTCCATCATCACTCCTGGCAGGGGAGGATTGTGGCCAGTGCTATGTAAATCTACTTGGGCAACTGCAGTCAGTTTTCATCCACACAGCTTATTTTGCTACCACAATTGTAGCTCCATCCCTAAACCAGGCAGGGTAAAAAGGGGCTTGAAGTTTCATCAGTCTCTCCAGACAACTACAGATGGTCTTGTATTGCATGACTTGGATTATTGCACATAGCTCCAGTTCTATCCCTACTCTTGGCAGAGGAGAAAGGTTGAAGAAGCTTCATTGATTCCTGTGGCAATGCAGGCAACTACAACCTCCACACATTACAGTATAAACTACATCTTTCGCTCTTGCTAAATTATAAGCCATGGAGAAAGTGTAAGAAATCCCTAATCTAAAGAGCAAAACTGGGCCCAGAGAAAATGCATATAGTAAGTCAGATGCCAAGACCCTGATAAAAAGTTACAATCCATACTAAGAAACAGGAATATATAGCCTAGTCAAAAAAAGAAGCTAAGCCTCCAGAAGATATAAAAGAGTTGAGACAAATAATCACAAATGTTAAAACAAATCTCTTTAATAAATTCAATGAGATGACTAAAGATATTAAGGGTGTCAAGAAGAAACTCGGTGAGTACAAAAAAGAATTTGCAAGGAAACAGGAAACAGCAGGTCTAATTGGAATGAAAGACACAATAAATGAAATTAAAATTACACTGTAGGCATTTACAAGGAGATTTTAGGAGGCAGAAAAAAAATCAGTGAGTTTGAATGTGTGACTTCTTAAAATGGTCATACAAATGAACAGCTAAAGAAAAGCATGGAACAATTTAACAGGGTCTCAGGGATATAAATGGCAGCAGGTGGCATGCAAATATAAATGTCAAGTGTTTCCCAGAAAGAAAGGAAAAGTGAAATAGGACAAAAGTAATATATGAGGAAATAATGGTAGAAAATTTCCCAATCTTATTACAGATGCAGATATTTGTGTCAAGTAGCACAATGTATTCACATATGAAAAAATCTAAATAGACCTACTCTGAAACACATACTAGTCAGAATGTCAAATGCCAAAGACAAAGAGAATCCTGAGAGTAGCAAGAAAAAATGATGCCCACATATAAGGCATAATCAGCAAGACTAAGTGCTGATTTCTCATCAGAAACCATGGAAGGTAGAAGGGCAAAAAGGCAGTGGTTGGTGATATCCACTCCACCTCTATATCAAGAGGCAGCTTGGATCCCACATGATAGATGGATGTGATTCTCCTGCTTGGAGTTGTAGGCACTCTCGGTTCAACTCCAACCAAAGGTCCACAGAATAGAAGAATAAAATATGGATTAGAGTGAACTTACTGGCATTCTACTGTAGAGCTAATGAGATTAATAATGGAAATATCTGCAGCATTGATCGGAGACAGTGGCCAAGGAAGTTGCTGAGGGCAGGAAGAAGGAAGAAGAGATGTGATATGGGGCATTTTGGGACTTGAAGTTGTCCTAAATGATATTGCAGTGACAGATGCTGAGCAATATATATCCTTCCATAACCCACAGAATGTACTGGGGGAGAGTGTAAACTACAATGTAAACTCTAATCCATGAGGTGGAGCAGTGCTCCAAAATGAACTCATCAAATTCAGTGAATGAGCCACAATGATGAAAGAGGTTGTTGATGCACAAGGAGTGTGGGGGGTGGGAGGTGGGGTATGAGAGACACTCTTATATTTTTAATGTAGCATTTTTTGTAATCTATGTATCTTCATAAAAGACAATTTCATATAAAATTAAAATAAAAAAGAAGGCAGTGGTATAATATATTTAAGATACAGCAAGAGAAAACTTGCCAGCCAAGGATGTTATATCCTTTATAGTTATTTTATTGAATGTCTATGGCTTTAACTCCCCAGTCAAAAGATACTACCTGATAGAATGAGTAAAAAGATATGAACCATCTATATGTTGTCTATAAGAGACTCGCCTCATATGTAAGGACAGAACCAGGTTAAAAGTTAAAGATTGGAAAAAGATATTCCAGGCAAATTGTAACCAAAAGGGAGCTGGGGTATCAAAACTAATATCAGACAAAAGAGATTGTAAATGCAAAATTGTTATGAAGGATGGATAAGGCCATTATGTATTAATAAAATGGGCTTCAACAAGAAGAAATAATTTGTCGAAATATTTATGTACCTAACCTGAATGTGCCAAGATACATGAGGCACACATTGGCAAAGCTGAGGTAAGAAATTGATGTCTCTATAATATTAACTGGGATTTCAGTACACTATTCTCAGTATTGGATATAACATCTGGAGAGAGGAAAATAAAAGAAACAGAGTACATGAATAATATGATAGAAGTACTAGGACTAACAGGCATCTATAGAGCATTGAACTGCAAAAACTGAAGGATGCATGTTCTTTTCAAGTGTTCATGGATTTTTCTCCAAGATAGACCATATGTTGGGTCACAAGGAAAGTCTCAATAAATTTTAAAAGATTGAAATTATACAAAACACTTTCCAATCATGACAAAATGCAGCTGGAAACCAATAAAGAACAGGGAAAGGGAAATTTCATAAATATATAGAGATTAAACAACACATTCTTAAACAATTAGTGGGTCAAAGAAATTTTGAGAGAATTTAAAAAATATCTTGAGATGAATTAAAAGAACACAACATTAAAAAAATTTAGGAGACACTGCAAGGACAGTCCTGAAAGGGAAATTTAGAGCCCCAAATGCTTACGTAGAAAAAGAAATAAGAGCTAAAATTGATGACCCAACTTCACACCTGGAAGAACTAATAAAAAATCTTCAAACTAATTCCAAACCAAGCCAAAGAAAAGAAATAGTAAAGATCAGAAGAGAAATAAATGAAATCAAGAACAAAAAATCAATAGTGAGATTCAACTAACCAAAAATTGGTTCTTTGAGAAGATCAGCAAAATCAACAAAACTTTAGCTAGACTGACAAAAAAAAGAGAGAAGAAACAAATAAAAAACGAAGAAATGACAGAGGTACATTACCCCTGACCCAGTAGAAATAAGAGAGATCATACAATGATAATTTTAACAAATGTATGCCAAATATCTAGAAAATGTAGACAAAATGGATAAATACTTAGAAAAACATTATTCACCTAAACTGACATTAGAAGCAGTAGGAGCACAAAGAAGCAATCACAAGTGAAGAGATTGAAACAGACATCACAAACCTTCCAAAGGTGAAAAGTCCTGGGCCAGATGGCTTCACAGGTGAATTCTACCTATCATTCAGAGATGAAATAAAACTGATCTTCCTAAAGCTCTTCCAAAACTTTGAGCAAGAAAGAATGCTACCAAACTCATTACATGAAGCCAACATCACCCTAATACCAAAACCAGAAAAAGATACTACAAAAAAGAAAATTACAGACCAATATCGTTAATGGATATAGATGCGAAGTCCTCTAAAAATATTCGCAAAGAGAATACAAAAGCACGTTAAAAGAATTATAAGCCACCATCAAATGAGTTTTATCCCAAGTCTGCAAGGGTATTTCAATACAAGAAAAATATTAGTGAAATAAACCATATTGATAAATTGAAGAAGAAAATTCACATGATCCTCTCAATTGGTGCAGAAAAGGCATTTGACAAAATTCAGCACACATTATTGATAAAAACACTCCAAAAGATAGGACTAGAAGGAAGCTTTCTTAATACGATTAAATACAAGTATGAAAAACCTACAGCTGGAATTGAACTTAATAGTGAAAGACTGAAAACTTTACCACTGTGATCAGGAAAAAGACAAGGATACCCAGTGTCACAATTGCTATTCATTATCATGATACAAGTTCTCGGTAGAGCAATTAGGCTAGACAAAGAAATATAAAGCAACCAAATAAGGAAGGAAGAAGTAAAACTTTCAATATTCCTTCATGAAAAGATGCTATATCTAGAAAATCCTGGAAAATCCTAAAGAAAATTCTTAGAATTAATGGATGTTCTCAGCAAACTGGTGTGATACAAGCTTAGTATTAAAAAATCAATAACATTTCTATAAACTACTGATGTGCAATCTGAGAAAATAATCAGAAAAAAAATCCATTTATAATAATGGTAAAAACAATAAAATATTTAGGAATAAACTTAACCTAGTACATAAAGAACCTGTATTCAGGAAAATACAAAATATTGTTAAAATAAACCAAAGAAGTAAAGAGGTGGAAAGGTATTCCTTGCCCATGGATTGGAAGACTAAGTATTATTTAGATGTCAGATCTAACCAAACTGATTCTTATACGCAATTCTAATAAAAATCCCAAAGCCTTTGTTTTTGCAGAAATTAAAAAGCCAATAATCATATTTATTTGGAAAGGTAAACGGCCCAGATTAGGGAAAAAGAAAATAAAAACCAAGGAGCCAAGAGTGCCTACAACTGCAAGCAGGAAAATTGCATCCATCATCCATGTGGAATCTAAGACATCTCTTGATGTAGAGGTGGAATGGACATAACCATCACAGAGTCCACAGGATGGAGAAATAGAGTATGGATTAGAGTTGACTTAATGATATTCTACTATGGAACAATTGTGATTAGTAATGGAAGAAATTGTAGAATTGATGTGGAGAAAGTGGCCACGGTAGCTGCTCAGGGTAGAGAGAAGGAAGAATAGATATGAGGGAGAGCATTTTCAGGACTTGGATTTGTCCTGGGTGGTACTGCAGGGACAGATGTTTGACCTATGTCTTGCCATCGCCCACTGGGTGGAATGGGGGAAAGTGTAAACTACAATGTAAACCATTACCCATGTGCTGCAGCAGTGCTCCAAAATGTATTCACCAAATGCAATGAATGTCTCACAACGATGAAAGAGATTGTTGAAGTGGGAGGGGTGGGATGAGGGAGGTGGAAGATATATAGGGTCATCATATTTTTTTAAAGTAACATTTTAAAAAGTAGAGAGGAGTTAACATTTTAAAAGAAGAATGAAGTTGGAGGGCACTTACATCCTGGCTTAAAGCATATTACATGCTAAAAATAGCATGGTACTTGCATAAGGACTGACAGATTGGCAAATGGAAATTAATCAAGAACTCAGAAATTGACCTTCACATCTCAAGTTAGGAGAAAGGTTTTTGGAAAAGATGTTAAGCCCACCAAGCTAGGTAGGAGCAGTCTATTTAAAAATAAGTATTGGGAGTACTGGATAGTCATATGCAAAAAGTGAAAGAAGATCCTTGTCACACACTTTATAAAAAATTAACACTAAATGGATTAGGAAGTTAAATATAAAGAAACCCCATAAAACTCATAGACAAAAATGCAGGAAAACATCCCCAAAATCTTGTCATATGTGGTAGTTTCATATAACTTATGCCCAAAGGATGAGCAACAAAAGAAAAAAAGAGATAAATGAGATTTCAGCAAAATTCAACACATTTGTACCTCAAAGGACTTTCTCAAAAGGGAGAAAAGGCAGACAACTAAAAGGAAGAAAATATTTGGCAATCACATAACTCATAAGGGTTTTATTTTTTTAATTCTTTTGAAGATACATAGAACACACACAAAAATGTTACATTAAAAAATGTAAGAGGTCCCTATACAACCCACATCCACCCACCACACTCCTTGAACATCAGCAACCTCTTTCATCATTGTGGCACATTCATTACATTTTGTGAATACATTTTGGAATACTGCTGCACCACATGGTTAATAGTTTACACTGTATTTTACACTCTCCTCTAGTACATTCAGTTGGTTAGGGCAGGATATATAATGTTCAGCACCTGTTGTAGCATTATCATTTAGGACAACTCCGAGTCCTGAAAATGTTCCCACATCACATCTCTTCTTCCCTCTTCCTGCCCTCAGGAACTATCGTGGACGTTTTCTCCACATCAGTGCTACAATTTATTCCATTACTAGTTACAATTTTTCTATACCAGAATACCACTAAGTGCACTCTAATTCATATTTTATTTCTTCATCCTGTGGATCCTGGGATGGTGATATCCACTCCACCTCTAAATGGAGAGGGGGCTTATATCCGACATGGTTGATGGATGTGATTCTCCTGCTTGGAGTTTTAGGCCCTCTTGGTTTCCTGGTGTGGTGATTGACCATCTTTACCACCCTCTTATCTGACATGGGTAAGATCAACGAACCAGAGAGTAGGAGTTGCAACTCTGCTGAGACTCAGGGCCCAGCTGGCATATGGCCTGTCCAGAGACTCAAGACTCCTGAGTATGCACCCACCCCAGCACCAACCACTGGTTCAGTAAAAGTGACAGAACAGACATGTGTAGCAAGGTTATACCTGAGTCGAACTCTATCACACTCAGGAACACAAATTACAAAGTAGGGCCCACTGACAAGGCACTGAAGTCCAGAGACATTTGCCATAATTGTAGAACCTGTGTGTCTCCATAGCCTACAGGAGGACCAATACCTGGGATTGTATCTAATTTGGCTGTCACTGGTATCCTCCTGAGGCTTGCATAAGTGTGACCCCTCTTATGACCTCCTGCCACTTTTTTGAAGACTCTAAGCCATATAACCTCATTTGTCTTTATCATTTTCTCCTTTTATTCAAGGTCTTTTTCTAGTTGCATCTCCAGTTGTGGTGGTAGTAATTACTCAGCACCAGGGAAGCTCATTCACAGGAGTCATGTCCCACACTGGGAGGAAGGTAATGCATTTATATGCTGAGTTTGTCTTAGAGAGTGGCCATATTTCAGCAACATGGAGGTGCTCAGGAGGGAACACTTAGGCACTCGGGATCTCTAGGCTGAGTAGAAACTAAAGGCACACAGGTTAATAAGCATAGTCATCAGAATTAACGACTCATCAATGAACCATCCTTCTTCACTGGTCTTTGTCCTTGTATTTGGGGGATTGTTGCTGTTCCATTGGGGAATGTGACAGAGCTCCCTTTGCTAGGAACTCAGCACCCCTCAGTTGTCATTTGTAACTGTAACTACTATGAAAATACCCGACGATTATTCAAACATTTTTATATACCTTTTATACATGCCCTGGAGATCTCCCTCCCAAACAATGTTTCACTCATTAATAACACCCCATACCAGTGTTCTTCCCCTGACATATTTGAATCCTTCTATGTTCCAAAACTTCTTAAAAAATGAAGCCTAATATATTGCCAATTCAATTAGTAGGAAAATGAAATAGGAATGAGAGGTCTAAAGATTAGAAATAGAATAGTTATTAATTTTAAAAAAACTAAAATAAACTAAAACTGAATTGTGGTTTTAAAAAATAAAAATATCATAAAACATTTTATTGACATTTTGCCTTTCATCACTGAAATACGTGTTATCCTATATGTATGTGGCATGTATCCTATATGTATGTGGCATAGCAATTTCTTTCATTTCTTCCTCAGCATCTACATCATTTTTTAAATTTTTAAATTTTGTCTTCCAAAAAGTTTTAGATCACAGTAAAGTCACATATACAATATAGGGGACTCCCCTATATCCAACATCGAACCATTTTCACCCTTCTGAAGCTATGATCTTTTTACATGTTCATGTTAAAATTGCTGTAGCTGATGTATCGATATTGAAACAGAGAAACCAAAGATGGTTTCATTTTGGTTAACATTATGGTTTATATTTTAGACTGTACAATTTTCTACATTTTTTGTTACTTTATGGTTTACATTATGGCTTACAATTTAGCCTATAGACTTTTATACATTTTTGGTGAAATTTAAAATGTCCTGTCATTGCATAGTCTTGTGGAATACTTACATTGCCCCCATGTTACCCCGCTTTCATCTATTCTATTCCTCTCTCCCCCTCCTTTCAGTGTCCAAAGAAACAAAAAAAGCTTCACTATTTTTTGGACCAGATTCACAGACACTTGCAAAAATGCTGAGGGCTTGATACACTAGACTGTCCTCCCCACTGGGAACCACTAATTCTAGCGAGAGACATAGTTCTCTACGTTTGAGAACATCACCTCACCAGGATGGGGGTACACCTTCCCACACATTGTCTCAGTCTCTGTCAAATGATATAACAGACCATGAGAAGATGAGCACACACATACTCCTGACTCTGTGCCAGAAGCCCCCTTTTAAGAACCTTAAAGAGGTAACTCTTCCTTATTATATTTTTTAAAGTGTTTTCTCAAAATTATATTTCACCCACAACCTGACAATCTCCCATGTCTATCTGTTCCCCCAATGCTCCCCCCACTTCCTTGGGCAATCTGACCCATCCTCCCGACCCTAGACCTCCTCAAGCTTGCAAATCTCCACACAATAATCCCTATAACCCATCTTATCCCTTGAAAATACAACTACTTTCCTCCACTTTATCATAGATTTTACCCATGTAGGCTTCAGCTCACAACCTTCCTCTTCCCTACAATTTCCTGTAAGCTTATCATCGATTCTCTAGCTCTCTGAAAGAGCTTGGTTTGCTTATTTCATATCACAGAGGTCATTTGGTATTTGTCTTTCAATGCCTAGCTTGCTTCACTAAAAATAAAGTACTCAAGAATCATCCATGTAATCCCATGTGTTTGTACTGTATTCCTTCTTATAGTTGAGTAGCATTCCAGTGTATGTATATAACACATTCTGTTAATCCATTCATCTGTTGATGAGCATTTGTGTTGATTCCAACTTTTGACAATAGTGAATACTGCCACTATGAGCAATGGTGTGCATATATCTGTTTGTGTCCTTCTTTTAATTTCTTCTGGGTATATACCCAGCAGTGGAATTGCTGGGTCATATGGGAAATCTTAGCTAGTTTTTTAAGAAACCACCAAAATGTCCTCCAGAATGGCTGGATCCTTCTGCATTCCCACAAGCAGTGGATGAGTGCTCCAATTCCTCCTCATCCTCTCCAACACTTATTAGTCTTCTGTTTTTTAAATAGCCAGGAGTCTCACAGGAGTAAGGTGGTATTTAATTGTAGTTTTGATTTGCATTTCCCTAACAGCTAGTGATTTTGAGCATTTTTTCATGTGTTTATATCCATTCTTATTTCTTCTTTGGAGAAGCATCTGTTCAAATCTCTTGTCCATTTTTAAAATGGATTGTCTTTTTATTTTAAGGATATAGTATTATTTCTTTATATATGCAGGATATTAGTCTCCAATCAGATATATGGTTACCAAATATTTTCGCCCATTGGGTAGGCTGTCTTTTCATATTCTTGACAAACTGGGTAGGCTGTCTTTTCACATTCTTGACAAACTCCGTTGAGGCTTTAATTTTGAGGATATTCCATTTATCTATTTGTTATTTTTCTGTCTGTGCTTTGGATGTGAAGTTTATGAAGCCACTTCCAATTGCAAGGTCCTGTAGATGCTTCCCTACCTTGTTTCCCCAGGACTTTATGGTGTTGCCACTTATATTTAGGTCTTTGATCCACATTGAGTTGATTTTTCTATAAGGTGAGAGATGGTAATCCTCTTTCATTCTTTTGCATATGGATATCCAGTTCTACAACACCATTTGTTGAAGACGCCATTCTCTACCAGTTGAGTCGACTTGGTGGTCTTGTCAAATATCAGATTACTGTATATGCAAGGATCTATATCAGTACTATCAATTTGGTTCCATTGGTCAGTAGGTCTATCCTTGTGCCAATACCATAACTTTTTCACCCTGTAGCTTTGTAGTATGTTTTGAAGTCAGGTAGTGGAATTCCTCCAATTTCATTTTACTTTTTCAATATGTCTTTGGCTATTCAGGGCCTCATACCCTTCTATTTATTAAGTCTTCTTTGATTTTCTTGACCAATGTTGTGTAGTCTTCTGTGCATAATTCTTTTATATCTTTAGTTAAATTTATTGCTGGGTATTTGATTTTTTCATTTAGTGTTATAAATGGTATTTGTTCATTGATTTCCTCCTCATATTGATCATTATTAGTGTACAGAAATGCTACTGAATTTTATGCATTGAGATTATAACCTGTGTCTTTACTGAATTTATTCATAAGTTATAGAAGCTTTGCTGTTGATTTCTCAAGTCTTTCTATGTACAGAATAATGTCATTTCCAAATAGTGGAATTTTGATTCCTTCCTTTCTAATTTTGATGACTTTTATGTCTGGTTCCTGCCTCAGTGCTCGAGCAAGTACTTCTAAAACAATGTTAAATAGGAAAGTGATAGTGCTTGTTTCTGATCTTAGAGGGAAAGATATTAGGATTTCACCATTATAAATGACATTAGACGAAATTTTACATGTATACACTTTGCCATGTTGAGAAAGTTTCCTTTTATTCCTGTCTTTTGCATTGTTTTTAATCTAAAAAGTACGCTCTATTTTGTCAAATGCCTTTTCTGCATTTATAGGTATGATCATGTGATTTTTTCCTTTGATCTGCTTATGTGGTGTATTACATTAATTGATTTTCTTATGTTTTATTTTTTTACGATTTATTTATTTATTTCTCTTCCCTTCCCCCCAACCCCCCACACCAGTTGTCTGTTCTCTGTGTCTATTTGCTGCATCTTCTTCTTTGTCCGCTTCTGCTGTTGTCAGCGACACAGGAATCTGTGTTTCTTTTTGTTGCGTCATCTTGTGGTGTCAGTTCTCCGTGTGGGCGGTGCCATTCTTAGGTAGGCTGCACTTTCTTTTGCTCTGGGCAGCTCTCTTTATGGGGCACACTCCTTGCACTTGAGGCTCCCCTACGTGGGGGACACCCCTGCATGGCATGGCAGTCCTTGCACTCATTAGCACTGCGCATGGGCCAGCTCCACATGGGTCAAGGAGGCCCGTGGTTTGAACCGCGGCCCTCCTATGTGGTAGATGGATGCTCTAACCACTGGGCTAAGTCCACTTCCCTGATTTTCTTATGTCAAACCATATTTGCATTTCAGGAATGGACCCCATTTTGTCATGGTGTATAATTTTTTTAATGTGTTGTTGAATCTGATTTGCAAGTACTTTGTTGAGGATTTTTGCATCTAATTTCATTAGAGTAATTTGTAATTTTCCTGTCTTATGGTGTCTTTGTTTAGCTTTAGTATAAGGGTATTACTGGCATCATAGAATGAGTTAGGCAATGCTCCTTCACTTTAATATTTTGAAAGAGTTTAGGCAAGATTGGTGTTAGTGCTTTCAGGAATGTTTGGTTGAATTCACCTGTGAAGCCATCTGGCCCAAGGCTCTTCTTAGTTGGGAGGTATGTAATGACTGATTTTATCTCTTTATTTGTGATTGATTTGTTGAAATTGTCAATTACTTCTTTCGTCAATGTAGGCTGCTTATATGTTTCTAAGAATTTGTCCATTGCTTCTAAATTGTCCTTCAAGTTGACATATAGGTTTCCAAATTATCCTCTTATGATATTCTTTAATTCTTTTCTGTCAGTTTGATTTCATCTTTCTCATTTTTTGTTTTTTGTATCTGCATCTTCTCTCTTTTTTTCTTTGTTAGTCTAGCTAAGGGTTTTTCAATTTTGTTGATCTTCTCAAAGAACCTGTCTTTTGTTTGTTTATTTTTTCTAGCACTTTCCCAATTTATCTTTCATTTAGTTCTGCTCTGATCTTGTTATTTCTTTATTTCTTCTTTTTCTGGGGTTAGTTTTTTGTTCTTTTACTAATTCTTCCAAGTGTGCAGTTAGGTCTTCAATTTTAGGTATTTCTTCATTTTGATGTGTGAATTTATGGCTATAAATTTCCCTCTCAGTAGGGTTTTTGCTGCATCCCATAAGTTTTGATATTTTTCATTTGTTTCAAGGTAGTTACTGATTTCTTTTGAGATTTCCTCCTTGACCCACTGTTTGTCTAAGAGTGCAGTGTTTAACTTCCATATCTTGATGCCTAGTTTGGGTCTCTGTCTCTTTCATATTTCCACTGTCATTCCACTGTGGTCAGAGAAATAATTTTTTGTGATTTCAATCTTTCTGAATTCATTGAGACATTCTCTGTGGCCTAGCATGTGGTCTATCTTGCAGAACGATCCATGTGCACTTGAGAAGAATATATATCCTGCTGTATTTTTAGTGTGACGTTCTTTACAAGTCTATTGGGTCCAGCTCCTCTAGTACATTGTTCAAAGTATTTGTTTCTTTATTGATTCTCTGTTGAGATGTTCTGTCCAATTGTGATAACTGTTCATTAAATGTCCCCATTATGAGGTATCTATTCCTTCACATAGTTTTTCCAGGGTTTGCCTCATGTTTTTGGAAGTGCCTTTGTTAGGAACTTTAATGTTTATGATTGTTCTTTCTTCTTGATAGATTACCCCTTTTACTAATATGTTGTGTTCATCTTTGTCTCTCATAACATTTTGCATTAAGGTCTATTTTGTCTGATATTAATACAGCTACTCTTGACCTTTTTGCTTGTTGTTTTCCTGTAAGATCGTTTTCCAGCCATTAACTTTCAATTGCCTTGAATCCCTCTAAGATATGTTTCTTGTGGACTGCATAAATATAGGTCATATTTCCTTATCCATTCTTTCAATCTGTGTCTCTTGACAGGTGAGTTGAATCTATTCATTCATCTCCATTCAGTGTTAATACTCTTAAGGAATGACTTACATTAGCCATATTTTCTTTGGATTTGAGTATGACATGTAATATTTTTTCTATTTCTGCATTTTTAGTTGTTCTTATCTTTCCTCCAACTCGGTCTCTCCTGTATTTTTTTCTTTCCTCCTGCACAACTTTCTTTAATATTTATTACAGGGCAGGTTTCTTGTTGGCATACTCTCTTAGCTATTGTTTATCTGTATATTTTTAACTCTCCATCATTTTGAATGCCAACTTTGCTGGATAGAGTATTCTTGGTTGGGCATTTTTTTCTTTTATTACATTGACTATGTCATACCACTGCCTTCTTGCCTCCACGTTTACAGATATAAAACAGCATTTAATCTTATTGCACTTCCCTTGAATATGTTGTTTCTGTTTTCTTTTGCTGCTTTCAGTATTTTCTCTTTGTCTTGAGTATTGGATAATTTGACAAGTTTATATCTTGGGGTAGGCCAGTTGAGATTTATGCTATTTGTGGTACATTGCATTTCCTTGACATGTACATACATGTTCCTCAAAATGTGTTGGGAATTTTCAACCATCATTTCCTCCAACACTTTTTCTGTCCCCTTTCCCTTCTATTCTTCTGGGATGCATATAATATGTATATTTGTGCATTTTACATTGTCATTCAGGTAACCAAACCCCTGCTGGAATTTTCTCTCTTTTTATCAATCAATTCTACAATGTTTGATTTCAGATTACTGTCTTCCCCATCACCAATCCTTTCCTCTGCCTCTTCAAATATGCTCTTACTTGCAGCGAGTGTATTTTTGATTTCTTGGATCATGCGATTCATCACCATCATACCCACTATCTTTTGTGTCTATTTACACTTTCTTCTATATGCTCTCCAGGTTTTTGTTAATATCCTTAATCTTTCCCTTCACTTCATTAACGCAGTCCATGATATGTTTTTTAATGTTACTTTTTTCCATTTTCCCCCTCTTTGTTTTTTTAAATGTTACATTAAAAAATATATTAGAGGTCCTCATATACCTCCCACCACCCTCATCACACTCCTCCCACATCAACAACCTCTTTCATCATCATAGTTCATTCATTTCATTTGGTGAATTCGTGTTGGAACACTGTTGCACCACATGGATAATGGTTTACATTGTAGCTTACACTCTTCCCCAGTTCACCCAGATGGCCATGGCAGGACAAACATGATATATGTTTTGAGAACTTTGATTTGATGTTCAAAGTTCTGCCCCTCTTCCTGGTTTTTAGTTTGTACATTGGATTGTACCATGTTTCCCTGATTATTGGTATGGTTTGTAATTTTTTTTTTGCTGTCTGGTCATCATTTTATCTTTATTAGTTTTTCAGTTGATTACTTTCTCCATCTAGTCTCAGGGTTTATTTAGGTGCTGTTTTTGTGTGTGTGTTAAATCTTTTCTTTGACACTTTGTTCAACTTATTCTTTTTCCTTTTTGTTGTCTAAGTTCCCTTGAAGGAAAATATTAGGACCAAGGAAAGCAAAAGGAGTAAGAAAAGATAAAGTATAAGGGTAATATTGATAGTAAGTTTTAGCAGAAATACCATGTGAGACCTAGGAGAATGGATATTAATCTCACGTAAGCTGTGTAGAGTTATAACAGTAAAAGTGGAGTACCTACAATGAGATGCAAATCTTAATATGGAGAAAAATATAGTATGAATTAAAAGGCTAGTATCATCGGTAGAGAAGGAAAGAGAAAAGAAATGACAATAACACAAAAAGTTAATAAATGATAGAGAACAGACTGGAAGTATTAGAAATAAAAAGTCAGAAAATTGGGGCTATACAAAGAGAGGTGGAATGTAAGAGAAACAACAGAAAATGGAAGATCAAAAGATGTAAAATAAAAGGGATAACATTGGTGGCCAAAATCATTGCACACAGAAAAGAGGTAATCACAGATGAGGAAGCACAGCAAAAAAGAAACACAGCCAGCAGCATGTAAGAGAAGGAAAAAAAAGAAAAAAAAAGGGCCATGGATGGATAAAGAGGATGGAAAGACCAGAAAACAACCAAACGAAAAAGCCCAGAAAAGGCCTCAAGCAAGGAATACTCTTTGCAATTGAAGAGACTGCTTTGGAATATACCCTTCCCACTTCCTTCCTTCCTCACTCCCCTCTCTACTGGGCAGCAGGACAGTGGCATGAGAGCCCCCTCTGAGATTCAAATGGGATCCTATTGCACCAACTCACCACAGAAAATAATGACTCTTAGTTTCTTTGAGAGAGTGCACTCACACCTTGCCAGGAACCCTAAATATGCTATTGGAAGCCTATCAAGCATGTCCTACTTTCCCCCTCCCATGGGTGTGTTATGCAGGACTTGTTAATTTTCTGACTCCAACTTCTTCCAGGGCATTTAGATAAATCAGGCTCTCTCAGCAGCATATTCACTCTTTCTCTCTTCCTAGTCTCTCTTTGAAACCCAGTTGGCATGCTCCTCCAAACTCTAAAATGGGGGGAAACAGACAATTGATCCTGCATTCCTTGGGCCTCTCTGTACCCATTACCAAATCCCTCCCACTATCAGAGTTTGTCTGAGACCAAAGGGCTAGGGGAATGCTGGTGTTTGGGGAGTGCTGAGTTCAGGTAATGTGGGCTTGGGGTAATGTGGGCTCAGGAAATTCAGGTTTGAGGAACATGGATTATGGGGAATTCATGGTTCAGGAAACATGACTTTCAGGCAACACAGATTCGGAGATCTTGTGTTTGGGGAACATGGGGTGCAGGTATGCTGCTGTGTGACCTGGGGTGTTCATGGACTGCAGTTGCCTTCATCCCTAGGGGAAGGGTTTTACCTTCCCACAGCTTCTGGTTCTAGTGTCAGAAATCCATGGTTTTACCTTGAGCAAGCACTCTTTTTGTTGCCATCTGTCCAGATCTATGTTTGGAAATCTCCTGCTTTGTGGGTTCCAAAATCTCCTCACTCAGGCAAGATTCTGTCCCTACTCATCTAGTTTTTTGCAGGAGAGATGATGAGGGCACACTCACTCAGACACCATCTTGCCCCACCCCCCACTCATAAGGGTTCAATATCCATGACATATAATGAGATCATACAACTAACCAATAATACGATATAGTATGTGCTTAATAAATGGGCAAAAGACTTTAAAATATAACTTACCAAAAAGGAAATACAAATGACAAACACACGAGAAAGGTTTAATATCACTAGCAATTAGGGAAATGCAAATCAAAACTACAATGAGATACCATTTTCCATCTATTAGGCTTACCACTATTAAAACGTCAGAAAACTACAACTTTTAGAGATGATGTGTAGAGATAAGAATGTTTATTCACTTTTAGTGGGAATACAGAATGGTACAGGCATTGCCGAGGACTGTTTGACAGTTCCTAGGGAGTTGAATATAGATTTGCCATGGGACCCAGCAATGCCATTTCTAGATATCTACCCAGAAGAACTGAGAGCAGTGACTCGAGTAGATACCTAAACACTGAAATTCATGTTAGCATTATTCATGATAGCCAAGAGTTGAAAACAACCCAGAAGTCCATGAACTGATGAATAGATAAAGATACTACGGAGTATATGCATGATGGAATATTATGTGCTGAGAGAAGAAATGAAGTCATGAAACATGTACAATGTGGATGAACCTGGAGGACATTATGTTGAGTGAAGCAAGCCAGATACAAAAGGATAAATGTTATGTGATTGCCCTATTATAAACTAAATATATTATGTGAATCATAAATAAATTATGTGATGCATGATTTGGGTAAAATAACATATAAAGAATTATTTATCATTGATGCTGAACAAATATAAGTACTACAAAATGTTAATATGATGCAAAAATAATCATTATACTAAGTGAAGGAGAACAGACACAGTACTACATATTGTATGATTCCATTTATATAAAATGTAAATATAAATAAATTTATAAAGATAAAATGAGATTAGGGATTATATAGGTCATAGGAAGGAATGCTAAGTGGTGTGGAGTCTTTCTTTTTGAACTAATGAAATTGTTCTTAATTTTTTTAGATGAATGTACGGCATTGTGATTATACTAAAGAAAACATTGGTTATACACTTTGGATAGCACAGCCTGAACTGCAGCTATGTACAGTGGGGGAAGCATACAGATATTTAGAGGTGAGGAATAGTTTTGTTTATTTGTTTGTCTGTTTTCATTTACTATTATTATTGAACTAATATAAATGCTGTAATAATTACTCAAGTGATGAATGTACACCTATTGATTATTCCAAATACCATAGATTATACACTTTGGATGAATTGTATGCTTTATTAATATGTATCAATAAAATTGATTTTTAAAAAATCAATATATAATTTGGAAAAGAAAAATAAATGAAGATTCAAGTGTGATCTAAGATGGTGGAGTAGTGAACAGCAGACTGCACTCTTTCTATAGAAGTTGTGGAAAGGTAGGAAGGCTTGCCATGTATAAAGGAGCTGGCATATTTTGGGGGAATAGGAGAGGTTGGCTGGAGAAGCAGGTATCCTAGCTGGGCAATGGGGGAATGTGGAGCTAGCCAGCCAGCTCCAAAGAAGAAGGGAGCATACCACTCATCCAGGGAAGAAGGTACAACACAAAATGTTGCATGGGAATTGGAAAATGAACCAGCCAGCCCTGGGGGTGGAGATAGCAATGCAGCTGATTCTGGGATAGAAAGCAGGTGCAGAGGAGCTATACCAGAGGTGGGCATATACTCAGGCTGCTTAGGGTAAGTTAGAGGCAGGAGAACCATAGGGAGAGTGAAGGGAACTTAGTCAAAGTGTTCATTTCTTTACTCCCTTTATTTTTCTATTTTTTCTCTTTATCTGGGTACTGGCAGGGTAGCTCGTTGTGGGGTGACTGATTGGCAGGTACACGCAGCTGGAGAGGAGAAAACTACTGAGTACCAGGTGGCCAGAGAGTGAGGACTGCTTTTTTTACATTTTTTTGATGGGGTGGCCCATTAGCCAAAACAGGCAGTCTAAGAGGAAAAGCCTAGCCATTCTGATAGTCGGAGAGGGAGACAAAGATTTTTATTTATTTTGTTTGGTTTGTTTATTTCTTCTTCTCGTCTTCCTTGTGTTCAATATTTCTTCTGTTTTTCAGTTCTTTCTTCTCTTCCCATTTCTCTTGTCTTCTTTTTTTTTTTTACCTTGTTCTTTCTTCCCTCCCTTTTATCTTTTATTTTATAGTATAAAAATTTCACCACTTTGATTCTTTTTTACTTCTTTTTGATATTCTTTTTTAATTTCTTCCTCCTCTTTTTTATATTGGTTCCTGCGTTTTGTTGGTTTGCCTTTTTTTTTCTCTTCTCACTCTTTGGGACTTTTATAGTATATTATTGTTTCCTGTTTCTTTTTACATCTTTTAAAATTTTTCTTTACCTTTAGTATTTTTCATTTTTGTTATTAATTTTTACTGTCTCTTTTTGTACTATTTTCATGGTCTTTTTATTCCTTGTTTGCTTTTTCTTTATTCTCTTCTATCCTGTTTAGTGGATCTAATACATTTTTTGTTGAACATAGGCAACTACAAGCATGTAAAATGAGTGGAAGCAATTGATAAAGAAGACTCTCAGCAAAGACAAAAATACTTAGATTAGAAAGAGAAATTAATAAACTGAGTAAAATCATCAATACAAACTGTTGCTTAGACATCAGCAAAAATGTATGAGCTATACTAAGAAACAGGAAGTCATGGCCAAGTATAATGAAAAAAACTAAAAGTCAGGAGGAGACATAAAATGTGGAACAATTTATCAAGTACATCAAAAAAGCTCCTTAATCAACTCAACAGAATTGCAGCATAGGTAAAGGATATCAAGGAGACATTGAAGGAACATCGAAAAGAAATTGTTAAAATAAATGAAGAGATAGCAGATTTTATGGTGATGAAAGACACAATGCAAGAAATTAAAAATAGACTAGAAGCACATAACAGCATATTTTAGCATGCAGAGGATAAAATTAACAATGTTAAAAATAAGATATCTGCAATCACACAGATAGTAGAATAGATAGAAAAAAATAAAAAAATCATCAGGGACTCAGGAATTGAATGCCAAAACAAAACACTCAAACATGGAGGCAGAAGAGAAGGGAAAAGGGGACGGTAGGAGAGCTTGAGGAAATAATGGCTACACATTTCCCATGTCTTATGAAGGACATGGATATCCATATCCAGGAAGAGAAGAATAACAAAAGAAAAATGAATCTTACCATGCCTACCCCAAGGCATGTGTATCAGGTTATCAAAAACTCAAGACAAAGGTAAAATCCTGAAAGCAAAGAGAGAAGATTTATCCATTACATATAAAGGCGGCTTGATGAGATCAAGTGGTGATTTTTCATCTGTAACAATGGAGGTGAGTAAGCAGTGGAATGATTTGTTAAGGTGCTGAAAGAAAAAAAAAAAACTTCCAACAAAGAATTCTGTATCTAGCAAAATTGTCATTCAAAAATGAGAAAGAATGTAAAATAGTCACAGAAAAATGAAAATTGCGAAGCGGACTTGGCCCAGTGGTTAGGGTGTCCACCTACCACATGTGAGGTCCGCGGTTCAAACCCTGGGCCTCTTTGACCAGTGTGGACCTGGCCTATGTGCAGTGCTGATGCACGCAAGGAGTGCCATGTCACGCAGGGGTGTCCGCATGTAGGGGATTCCCACGTGCAAGGAGTGCACCCATAAGGATAGCCACCCAGTACAAAAGAAAGTGCAGCCTGCCTAAGAATGGTGCCGCCCACACGGAGAGCTGAAACAACAAGATGATGCAACAAAAAGAAACACAGATTCCCATGCCGCTGACAACAACAGAAGCAGACGAAGAAGAAGACACAGCAAAACAGACACAGAGAACAGACAATTGGGGTAGGGGGATTAGGGGGAAGGTAATATAAACAAACAAATAAATAAATAAATAAATAAATAAATAAATAAATCTTAAAAAAAAGAAAAGTGGAAATTGAGAGATTTTGTCAACAATAATCCCGCCCATCAAAGAAAATGAAAGAAAGTTTGCCAAGTTGAAAGAGGGCAAAAACAGCAAAAAGATTGTGTTGGAGGTAAGTGTTGAAAGGAAAATTATTGGTAAGAGCAACAGAAATGCTTACAAAATGATATAAAATATAATATATATAAGCCTAAAGAAAAATTGGCTAAAGTAAGTACTGAATCTACAGGTATAACATTGAATGTTAATGGATTAAATACTCCAAACAAAAGACACAGATTCACACAATGGATAAGGAAATATGACTCACTTAGACCCAGTGACACAAAATGTGACCAGTGAAATGTTGGAAAATAATTTTACACAGAAACAACAGCACAAAAGGGCAGGAGTACTTATAGTAATATCAAACAAATTATAATTAAAGGCAAGGCTTTTGAAAGAGACAATGATGGGCACTATCTATTAATAAAAGGATTAATCAACTAATAAGAATGAAGGAACATAATTATTTATGCATGAAAAGAGAGATCCCCAAAACACATTGGGCAAATACTGGCAAAAATAAAGGGGGAAATAAACACCTTTACATTCATACCAAGATATTTCAATGCACCATTATCACCATTAGATAGAGCCTCTCAACAGAGGTTCAAAAATGAAAGACAGCCCTTAAACAATACATTTGAAGACCTATACCTAATAGACTTGTAAGGAACATTGTACTCCAAAACAGCACACTATACATTCTTCCAAAATGCTCATGGATCATTTCCCAGGATAGACCACATGCTAGGTCTTAGAACAAGTCTAAATTAATTTAGAAAGATTGAAATTTTACAAAGCATATTCTCTGAACAAAAGAGAATTAAGCTATAAATATATAAAGCTTGGAAAACAGAAAGAGACAAAAACATACAGAAAATAAACAACACACTCTTAATCAGTGGGTCAAGGAGGAAATTGCCAGAGAAATCAGTATTTACTCAAAGTGAATAAATATGAGAACATGGCATAGCAAAATTTATGTGGTGCAGATGAATCCATGTTGAAAGGGACATTTATAACCATAAATGTCTCTTTCAAAAAGGAGAGCTTAAATCAAAGACCTAACTACACACCTGGAAGAACTAGAGAGAAAAACAAAATAATCCCAAAGCAAGCAGAGGAAGGAAACAATAAAGATTAGAACGGAGTTAAATGAAATTGAGAATTTAAAAACAACAACAACAACAAAACACTAAAGAGAGTTTACAAAACCAAAAACTGGTTCATTGAGAGGATTAATAAAATTGACAAACTCTTAGCTAGACTAACAAAGAAAAAAAGAGGTAAGGTACAAATAAATAAAATCAGAAATGAGAAAGGAGATATCACAACAGATATCTCAAAAATAAGTGATTACTTTGAAAAATTGCATGCTGACAAGATGTGCAATTTAGGTAACATGAATGAATTTCTAGGAACAAACAAGCAGTTTACATTGATGAAAAGGAAAAATAGAAGAACTTAACAGATGAATCACACGTAGTGAGATTGAACAGTCATCAAAATCCTCCCAACAAAGGAAAGCCCAGGAACAGATGGGTTCACAGGTAAATTCTACCAATCATTCCTGAACAAGTAATACAAATCCAGCTCAAACTCTTCAAAAAATTAAAGAGGAGGGAATATTACTTAAATAATATATGAAACCAATATCTCTCTAATGCAAAAGCCACAAAAGATGCTACAGAATAGAATATTGCAGATGAATCTTTCTGATGAATGTAGATGCAAAAATCCTGAGCAAAATACTTGCTAATCAAATCCAACAGCACATCACGCATATCAATCCAATTATTCACCATGACGAGATGTGTTTAACCCAGGTATTCCAGGAGGATTCAATATTTTAAAAATCAATGTATGCAATACACCACATTAACAGATCAAGCAAAAATAAATCACATGATTACCACTATCAATGCAGAAAAAAATCATTCCACAAAATACAGCTTCCTTTTTTTGATAAAAATAATTCAACAGACAGGATTAGAATGAAAAAACCACACTTAACATCATCAATGTTGAAAGGCTAAAGCCATTCTCTATAAGATGTAGGACAAGACAAGGTTCTCTACTATCACGACTCTTATTTTTTTTTCTTTTGCTATTATTATTTTTAAAGGTACATAGATCACACAAAATGTTACATTAAAAAAATATAAAGGTTCACATATACCCCACTCCCCACATCCCCCAGTCCTTCCCACATCAACAACTTCTTTCATAAGTGTGGTACCTTCATTGAATTTGATGAGTACATTTTGGAGCATTGCTACACAGCATGGATTATAGTTTATGTTATAGTTTACACTCTCTCCCCGTCCATTCAGTGGGTTATAGCAAGTTCTTATTTAATTTTGGAACTTGGAGTTTTCCTAAATGATATTGCAGGGACAGATGCTGGACATTATATGTCCAGCCATAACCCACTCAATGGGTTATGTAAATTATCATCCATGTGGTGCAGCATTGCTCCAAAATCTATTCACCAAATGCAATGAATGTGCCACAATGATGACAAAGGTTGTCGATTTGGGAGAAGTGCAATGGACTGGGGTGTAGGGTATACAGTAACCTCGTATATTTTTAATCGAACATTTTCTGTCATCTATGTATCTTTTGAAAAAGGGAATTAAATAATTTTTTAAAAAATATATTAAATTAGAAGTACTTGCTCAAGCACTTAAACTGGAAAAAATATATATAAGGCATCCAAACTGGAAAGAAAGAAGTAAAATTTTATTTGTAAATGACATGCTCTTATACAACGAAAGTAAAAAAAAAAACATACATCAAAGCTTCTAGAGTTGATAAATGAGTTTGGTAAAGTGATGTGATACAAGCTCAACATGCAAAATTTAGTAGCTGGTCTCTACACTAAAAATGAGCATCTGCAGAGGAAATCAAGAAAAAGAATTCCATTTATAATAGGAAATAAAACAACAAAATACCTAGGAAAAAATTGAACTCAGGATTAAGAAACTTAAACATAGAAAACTACAAAACACTACAAAAGAAATTAAAGAAGACCTAAATTAAAGGAAAAATCTTCCATTTTCATGAATTAGAATGTTAATATATTAAGTTCTTTGTAGCTTTCTATGACTTATTTACAGATTCAAAACAATCCTATTAAAAATTTCAATAGCAGTTTTTACTGAAAATAAAAGCCAAGTATCAAAGTTATTTAGAAGGGTAAGTTTTTTCAAATAGCCAAAACATATTGAAAAGGAAAACAAAATAAGAGGAATGAAGCTACTTAACTTCAAAAATACTACAGCACTACAGTTTTACAATTGCATGGTATTGGCACAAAGATAGATATACTGGGTAATCAAACAGAATTAAGAGTTCATATACATATCCATGCATATTCAGCCAACTGATATTCAACCAGACACCAAATCCATTAAACTGGGACAAAATATTCTCATCAACAAATGGGGCTTGGAGAACTGGATATCCATATCCAAAAGAATAAAATATGATCACCATCTCCTACCCTATACAAAATTAACACTAGATAGTTCAAAGACCTAAATACATGAACCAAAAATATAAAGCTCCTAGAAGATAATATAGGGGAGAATCTATGATATTCAGTAAGAGAAATTGGTTTTATAAACTTTACACTCAAACACAAACAATGAACAACAAAACAGATAAATCACACCTCTTTTTAAAATAGGATGCCTTTCCTTCTTACTATTGTTAATCCAAACCCATAGAAAATACAATTTTGGGGGGTTCCATTATTTATTGATATATTTTAATGTAAAATTTTATATCTATAATTTGACATAAAATTGAATATTTTTTGAATCACTTGTAACTACGAAACTTTTTGAAAACTTCTCTCTTATGAACAAAAATTCTTTGAAAAATTCATTTCTAATAAACACAATTACAAATTCATCTAACCTCAGCAGTATAGTGAAAGAATTCTTACCATTCAGGAGTTGAAGAAAACTTGCCTCTCTATTGGATGAAATCATTTGTTCCTTTGGGTGCCTGATATTTATGACCCTTACATGTCCTTCCTAAGGAATGTTCATTTTTACAAAGAACCTGGGAGCACAATTGTTCCTATGATTACAGGCATATATGAATTTCCCAGAGAAGTCACTCCTTGAATTTTGTTCAGAGAAGTATCACAAATTGTGTAAGTGGGCAAAAATAATATTCATGTTACAGAAAATAAACTTGTTTCCTCAATTCTAAATTAAAAAATAAATCACACCTCTTGTAAATTAAAATAAAAATGTGCTTCAAATAAGTGTGTACAGAAAGTAAAAAGACAGCCTACTCAATGAGAGGAAATTGGGGGGGCACGACCTATGTAATAAGGGCCTATTATCAAGTATATATAAAAAGTATTCTATCTCAAAAAGAAAAAGCCAAACCATTTAAAAAATGGGCAAGAGATTTGAATAGAAATTTTTCCAATGAGAAATTACAAATGACTGAAAAGCACATGAAAAGAGGCTCAACATCACTAACTATTAGGGAAATTCAATTCAAAATTGCAAGGTGATGTCATCTTAAAACTATTAGCTTGGCTGCTGTTAAAAAACTGAAAATTACAATTTTTAGAGAGGATGTGGAGAAATAGGAACTCGCATCCCCTGCTGGTGGGAATGTAGAATGGTGCAGCCACTGTGCATGATACTTTGGCAGTTCCTCAGGAATTAAGTGTAGAACTGCCAAATGATCCAGAAATCCCACTGTAAGGAATATTCCCAGAAATGAAAAGTAGAGACACGACAAGATATTCGTGTATACCAATGTTCATCGCAGAATTGTTCACAACTGGCAAAACTGGGAAGAAGCACAGCTGTTCACCAGTGTATGAATGGATAAACAGAATGTAGTTCATGCCTATGATTTTATTACCAGCTGTAAGAAGGAATAGAGTATTGATACATATAATATCATGAATGAATCTCAAAGACCTTATGATGAGTAAAGCAAGCCAGTCACTAAAGGACAAATATTGCATGATCTCACTGACGTGAACCAAGGATATTGACCAGACATACAGAGGTAGAGTCTGTAAGATAGGTTACATGGAGATAGTAAGGGAGTGGAGAGTCAAGAGCCAATGCTCAATCTGGGCAAAATGTATGATAATGTGGATGAGAGAGGTTTGTCCATGAATGCGGGCATTATGGAGCAGTGATGAGAGAGAGGTTGATGATGCTAGACAGTGAGTGTAAATGGAGATGTGAGAGTGGATTGGGCTATTCATAGAGCTGGGAGGTGGGCTGGAGGAAGGAACAAGTGAACTCTGGGGAGTTAGAAGACTGACTGAGCATTCAATTGTGGGAGTGTTCTTTTGGCAACTATGTCAGGGAAGTGTCAATTGTGCAGTATGTTGGACTTGGGGGAATAGGTGGGGATATGTGCACTTTGGGGATGCTTCTAGAATATGCATGTATTCCTGTGGTCATAGAGTGTTTTTCAATAGGTGTACAACAATACAGTGTATAACAAATACTACATTTCCATTCTGCAGAGTCCTGCATCATTCTCTAATAGAGGGGAAATTATCTGTAGTGTACATAGGCAGTGCGAATTAAACAGAATATGCCAAGCCATTAATATTAAAGCTTTGTACTTATGAAACTTTTCTTTTCAAATTGAAGCAGCCTAATATCTACTGACTAAGATTTACTTCCTGAAAACCTCCTTATTACTCAAATGTGGCTTCACTCTACGTCAAACTCAGCATATAAACTCATAAACTTCCTCTCCCTGCCCCAAGACAAGACAAGTCTCCCAGGGATGAGCATCCTTGGTAATGAAAGTTTATTACCAAGTGACAACCAGAAATACAATTGGAAAAAGACCTCAATCAAAATGGGGGGGGGGTAATTAAATACTAAAGAGTTGGGGTTTTTTTGGTTTTTTTTTGGCTAAGAGATTTCAAAGTGAGTTAGGAGGTCATTCCAGGGATTATACTTATACACACTTCAAGAGTATCTGACTAACTGCCACAGTAAACAAGTCCTCAAGGAGTGCAAGCTCAAGTGATCTACAGACATCTGAACACTATAGGCAAGGCACACAACCCCATGAAATCAGCAACCTGTAAGATGGACATAATTTAGAATATATGATAAGCTATTTCTCTACTGTAATAAAGTAATGCACATTTATAAATTTCCTGTGCATGATTCTTCTACTCTGCTTATCAAGACTTATAACTAGAACTTTACTCATAAATTACATGCCCTGGAGACTAAAATATTTCATTCATACATGTGTTCGTTGAGGTCTGAATCTCAGCCAAGTTGGAGCCAACACCTCCTTTCCAGTTCTTCAGACTCACCCATGATAATTAAAAAAATGACAACGATGGAAAGCCACCATCCCAGACATCAAACAGTATCTACAACAGTAAGAAAAAAAAAAAACTTTCATCTGCTCCACAAGGTCTAAAATCCCCTTCGATCTGAATGAGAGGGTATCACAATCCCAAATCTTCAAGATTGAGTAATGAGCAAACATAAAGGGGAAATGCAACATGAACCACAGTAGATAATATTATTGTAGTAAGGGGAAAACTTGTAACATTGATGTAAAGCTAGTGGTTACCAGAGGTTAGGATAGGAGGGAGAAGGAAAAACAGGTGAAACATAGAACATTTTTAGGACATTGTAATTGTTCTGCATTATATTGCAATGATAGATAAAGACCAGTACACATTTTGAAAAAACTTATAATAGTGAATGGTGCGAAGGGTAAACCAGAATGTAAACTAAAGAATATGGTTCGCAATAATGCTTCAATATGTGTTCATCAAATATTACAAACTTACCACACTAAATTAACATGTTATTAATAGGGAAAATATGAGCAGTGGAGGGGGTGGGGTATATAGGAACCCCCTATATTTTCTATATAACTATTCTGTACTCTAAATTTTCTTTAAAAATAATGTTAAAATTACTGGGTGGGCAGAAGAAAAATTTGAAAGTATGCATAGAAAAATTGCATACCTTATGGGAGTTAGAAGCACCAAAAATGAAACTTAATATTAACAAGAGTCATATAACAACAGATTTGAAGAGGCAGAAGAAAGGATTCAATGAGCTTGAAGACAGGGCCTCCACATAAACATAAAAAAGAGGAGTTAAAGAAAAGAGTGGAAAGTTTGAACAGGATCTCAGGTAATTAAGTGACAGCAAGACATGCATGAATATATATGACATGAGTGTCACAGAAGGAGAAAAATAGGGGAAAAGAGGGACTATTGAAGAGGGAATAATTGTAGAAAATTTCCCAACTTTATTGAATGACATATATACCTATGTTCAAGAAACAAAACAAACACCCACACAAACAAGTCCTATAGATCTACTCTTAGACATACTAACCAGAATATTAAATGACAAAGATAAAGAACAAATCCTAAGAGCAGCAAGTGAAAAGTGATTCATCACATACAAAGGAATCCCAATAAAAATAACTGCTGATTTTTCATCAGAGACCATGAAGACAAGAAGACAGTCGTATGACATACAGTATTTAATATACTGAAAGAGAAAACCTGTCCGCAAAGTATCTTATACATGGCAAGTTGTATTTCAAGAATGATGACAAGTTTAGAATATGCCCAGATAAACAGAAATTGAGTTAGTAAAAAAGAGAACAGTTTAGCAGGACACCCTCAAGAAAATGCTGCAACCTGAAAAGAAAAGAGAAGAGAAAGGCTGGGAAGAGAGTCTAGAATTGAAGATTATGTCAGTATAAGAAACTAAAAGTATAAAAATAGTGAAAATCAGAAAGAATATATAAAACCCAAAGTTCAAAAGAGGTGAAGTAAGAATGGCCTTTACTGTAGTAACACTGGATGTTAATGGAAAAACTCCCCAATCAAAAGACAGAGGTTAGCAAAATGATTAAGAAAATATGAGTCATCTATGCTGTCAGCAAGAAACTCACCTTAGAACCAAAGATAGCAATAGATTGAAAGTGAAAGGCTGGAAAAAGATATGCCTTGTAAGCAATAACAAAAAATATCTGGTTTAGTTACACTTTATCAGATTAAAGGACTTTAAAAGCAAAGTTAACTCCCAGTTGGGCCAAAACAAATTATTCAACAGACAGTGCTGGGAGAACTGGATAGTAATATCCAAAAGAAAGAAAGGGGATGCCTATCTCACACCTCAGGCAGAAATTAACGACAACAACCAAAAATGAATCAAGGACATAAATATAAAAATGAGAACCATAAAACTCCTACAAAAGAATGTAGGAAAACATCTACTAGTTCTAGTGGTAGGCAATAGTTTCTTAAACCTTAAGCCCAAAGCATGAGTAGCAAAAGAAAAAAAATAGATAAATTGGATCTCCTCAAAAATAAACACTTTTGCATTTAAAACGATTTTGTCAAAAGGATGAAAAGGCAGCTGACTCAATGGGAAAAAATATTTTTCAATCACATATCAGATAAGACTTCAATATCAGTGATATATAAAGAGATCATACAACTCAGCAATAAAATGATAATCCAAAAATTAAAAATGGGCAAAAGACTTGAGTAGACACTTGTCCAAAGAAGAAATACAAATGGCAAAGAAAAACATGAAAAATGTTCAACATCACTGTCAACTAGGGAATTTCAAATCAAAACTACAATGCAATATCCTTCCACAAAGATAAGACAGGCCAGTATTAAAAAGTCAGAAAACTGTGAATTTTGGAGAAGATGTGGAAAGATAGGACTGGTTATTCCCACCGTTGGTGGGAATGTAGAATGGAACAGTCACTGTGAAAGACTAGTATTAACTAAGGAAGTTGAATATAGATTTTTGTTACCCAACAATATGATTACTAGGTATATACTCAGAAGAACGGAGAGCAGAAACACAAACAGACATCAGTGCAGGGAAGTTCACAGCGATGTTTTTCATTATTGCCAAAAGTTGGATGCACTCCAGTTGTCCATCAGCTGATGAATGGATAAACAAATTGAGGTGTATACACATGATGCAATATTATGCCAGGATAAGAATAAATGAAGCTGTGAAGTATATGACAACATAGATGAACCTGAAGATCATTACGTTGAGTGATGCAAGGCAGAAACGAAGGACAAATACTGTATCATTGTGTTATTATGAACTAAATACATTGGGTAAACCCATAGATAATTAGAATCTAGCTCAACAAAAAATAGAAAGATGGTGGAGAATGGAAACTTAAGGGTAATTCTTCACAGAATTGTAAATCGTTGGAAATGAATAGAAATGGTAAAAACACATCGTGGTTTTTGTAATTGACAGTGTTATTATATGGGTTTGACACTAGATGAAAGGGAAACTCTAAGGTCATATATATTACTAGAAGGAAAGCTAAAAACTGTAACATGGTACTGTATAAAATAGTAAAACCTCATGTAAATTATGAATATGTGTAATGCTTCATGTGCAAATCTGTTTTTACAAAATATAATTCCAAATATAGTAGAGAGAAGAAAATAGAATAGCACCAATGTACAGAAAGAGAAACAGAGAAATTGAGAGGTGGAGTTTTGTTTGTGTTTAATATTTTTATTATTATTGGAATGAAGAAAGTTTTCTAAGAATGATTGACGTGATGAAGGCACAAATGTGTGATTACACCAAATAACTTTGATTGTGCACTTTGGATGGATTTATGTTTTCTTAAAGTGTTTCAATAAAAGAGATTTGTTAAAAACATAAAAAATAAAATGTTGCAAGAGGAAAAAAAGCAATGTATTATTACAGACAAGGAAGGGTATTTTACATTAATAAAAGCGGCAATCCACCAGGAAAAAATAACAATCATAAATGTATATAAATCTAGCTGGGATGCCTCAAATTGTCCAACACTGGCAAATGAAGTTTAGAAATAGATATCTCTACAATAATGGTTGAGAATTCAATATACCACTCTCATCATAGGATAGAGCATCTCGGTTGAAGATCTGTAAAGAAACAGAGTGCATGAACAGATATAATAAATTGACAAAACCTGTTAGACATATAAAAAACATTCGTCCCTAAACAGAAGGATATACATTCCTCTCAAATTTTCATAGAACTTATTCCAGGAAAGACCATAATTTGATCACAAAAAAGATCTCAGTAAACTTTAAAAATATCAAAATTATACATAGCACCTTCTCTGATCATAAGGGAATGGAGCAGGAAGAAAACAACCTCCAAAAAAATAGGAAAATTCACAAAATAATGGAGACTGAAAATACATGCATATATCCAATAGGACGAAAAAGAAATTGAAAAACAAATAAATAAATTTCTCAAGAAAAGGACCATGAGAAGACTGCGTAACATAAGTTATGGGAAGTAGCAATGGCAGAGCAGAGAGAGAAATTTATTCTCTTAATGCTTATATTAAAAATTAAGAAAGGGGGAGCATGTAACTCAGTGGTTGTATGCCCACTTCCCATGTATGAGGTCTAAAGAAAATATTTTAAAAAATGAAGAAAAAGCTAAAAGCGATTACCTGATTGCACACTTAGTGGAACTAGAAATGAACAGCAAATTATTCCCAATCAAACAGAAGGAATGAAAAAGGCAAGAGCAGAGCAGAAATAAATGAAATTGAGAACAAAGAATAATAGAGAGAATTAACAAAAGCAAAAATTTGTTCTTTGAGAAGATTAACAAATTTGACAAACCTTAGCTAAACTGAAAAAGAATATGTGAAAAAATTGAAAAAGTAAAATCAGAAATGGAAATAGGGACATTTCTATTGACCCCACAAAAATAAAACAATTTCATAAGAGGTTACTATGAACAGCTGTCTGCTGGTTGGTGAACTATACAATATAGATGAAATGGAAAAATTCCTAGGAAAATATGAATAATATACACTGACCCTGAAAGAAATAAATGTCAACAAAAAAATCAGAAGTAAAACAGATTGAAACAGTTATCAAAGTAACTATCTGTAGCAGTTTGATATTATTGATCAATCCCCAAAATAAATATTTGATTATGTTTATAAACTGACCTTTTCCTCCAGGCATATTAGATTATATTGGATTAATAGGTTTACTTCATTAAGTAATTATGTAACTCTCCTGTGCCAGTAGTGCATTGAGTCCCCAATTTTTGGTGGATGGGGACTCACAAATCAAAAGCATGAAAAATGACAGAGTTGAAGGCTTTTAATGTTGGAGTTTTTAGGTTGGAGTTTCTTGCTGAAGCCTTAAGCTGGAGCTCTGGAAAGTAAGCTCACAGAGCACATAGAAGCAAGCCCCAGGAAGAGAGAAATGCTGAGCCCAGGAAAAAAAAAGCCTGAGAAAGGAAGGAACCCAGGAAGTCTGAACCCTTGCAGATGTTGGCAGGCATCTTGCTCCAAACACTTGGAAATAGACTTTGATAAGGGAAGTAAGTTATCCTTTATGGCCTGCAATCTGTAAACTCCTATTCCAAATACATACCCTTTACAAAACCCAACCAATTTCTGGTATTTTTACTCAGAACCCCTTTGGGTAACTAATACACTACCCAAAATGAAAAACCAACTATTAGGTGGCTTCACTGATGAATTCTACCAAGCATTCAAACAAGATTAAATACCAATCTTACTCAAACTCTTTCAAAAAAGAATTGAATAGAAAGGAACACTATCAAACTCATTTTAAGAAGCAAACTTCACCGTAATACCAAAACCAAGTAAAGATATTTTGAAAAAAGAAAATTGCTTACCCATTTCCTCATGAGTATTGATACAAAAATCATCAACAAAATATTTGCTAATCAAATCCTATGGCACATTACAATAATTATTCATTATGATGAATTGGGTTTTATTCATGCAGGGAGATTCAAAACAACTAAACTATTTAACATAATATACCCAATTAATAAATCAAAGAAAGAAAATCATATGATAATATTGATTGACACAGAAAAGACATTTGACAAAATACAGCATTTTCCTGTTAAAAATACTTCAGAAAGGAATGAAGGAAACTTTGCCAACATGATAAAGGGCAAACATGAAAAACCCACAGTAAGATTTTATTCAGGGTGAAAGACTGAAAGCATTCATTTTTTAAAAAGATTTATTTATTTATTTCTCTCCCCTTCCCACCCCCCACCTCCTCTCCCAGTTGTCTGTTCTCTGTGTCTATTCGCTGAATGTTCTTCTTTGTCTGCGGCATGGGAATCTGTGTTTCTTTCTGTTGTGTCATCTTGTGGTGTCAGCTCTCCGTGTGTGCCGTGCCATTCCTGGGCAGGCTGCACTTTCTTGCGCTGGCTGCTGTCCTTACGGGGTGCACTCCTTGCGCGTGGGGCTCCCCTACGTGGGGGACACCCCTGCATGGCAGGGCACTCCTTGCCCGCATCAGCACTGCGTGTGGGCCAGCTCCACACGGGTCAAGGAGGCTCGGGGTTTGAACCATGGACCTCCCATGTGGTAGATGGATGCCCTAACCACTGGGCCAAATCCGCTTCCCTGAAAACATTCTTGTTGAAATTGGGAACAAGACAAGAATGCACACTGTAACCACTGTTGTTCAATATACCGTGAGTGCTTCTAGCTGTACCAAACAAACAAGAAAAATAAATAAATGTATCCAAACTGGAAAGGAAGAGGTAAAATTTTGCTATTCACAGGTGATATGATCTTATACCTAGAAAGTCCCCCAAAATCTTAAACAAAGCTACTAGAGCTAATAAACAAGTACAGTATAGTGGCAGTTGCAATATTAATATGCAAAATCAGTAATGTTTCTATGTACTAATGCACAATCTGAGTAGGAAATTAGGAAAAAGTCCATTTACAAAAATAAGTAAAGAAACCTAATATTTTGGAATGAACTTAAGAGAGGCCACAAAGAATTTTATTTTGCTTTGCTAAAAAAATAAAAAAAATCTAAATAAGTGGAAGAACATTCTGTGTCCCTACATTGAAACAAACAATATTATTAAGATGTCAATTCTACACAAAGTGATATATAAATTTAATGCAATCCTGATAAAAATTCCAAAACATTTATTTATTTATTTTATTCACTTTTTAAAAATATTACATTCAAAAAATATGAGGTCCCCATTCACCCCCACCACCCCCACCCCACCACTCACCCCACAGCCACACTCTCCCCCATCATTATGACACATCCATTGCATTTGGTGAGTACATCTTTGGGCATCGCTGCACCTCATGGTCAATGGTCCACATCATAGCTCATACTCTCCCACGTTCCATCCAGTGGGCCATGGGAGGATCTACAATGTCCGGTAATTGTCCCTGCAGGACCACCCAGGACAACTCCAAGTCCCGAAAATGCCTCCACATCTCATCTCTTCCTCCCATTCCCGTACCAGCAGCCACCATGGCCACTTTTTCCACACCAATGCCACATTTTCTTGATTACTAACCACAATAGTTCATGAATAGAATATCAGTAAGTCCACTCTAATCCTTAATGTATTCCTCCTTCTTGTGGACCTTTGGTTGGTTGTGTCCATTCCACATCTATGTCAAGAGGGGGCTTAGATTCCACATGGATGCTGGATGCAATCCTCCTGCTTTCAGTTGTAGGCACTCTTGGCTCCATAATGTGGTGATTGACATTCTTCAACTCCATGTTAGCTGAATGGGGTAAGTCCAATAAGCCAGAGTGTAGGAGCTGAAGTCTGTCGAGGTTCAGGGCCTGGCTATCATATTATCAACCCAGGGATTCAGATCCCCCAGATATATCTTACACCCTAGCATCAACTACAATTCCAGTAAAGTAACAGGGAAGGCTTGTGAAAAGAGATCACATCTGAGTCCAGCTCCATCATGCAGAGACACCAACTCCAAAGAAGGGCCAACTGACATGGCAGTAAACTCCATCTGCCATGACCATAAAACCTGTGGGTCTCTTTCGCCCTCAGAAGAACCAATACCTGGGGTTGTATCTACTTTATCTGTCTCTGAGACTCTGCTCAGATGTGCATAAGGGCAATCCTTCTGACAACCTCCAGACTCTTTTTTAGAAACTCATAGCCATATAAACTCATTTGTCCTTTCCATTTCCCCCTTAATTTAGGTCAAAAAGCATTTTTAACTCCTATTATTATATGTAGATAGGGATATTCTGCTGATCCACGTGGAACCTTTTATTCAAAGTCATTTTCTAATTATGTCATCAGCTGGTACTTGATAGTGATCCCTCGGTGCCAGGGAGGCTCATCCCCGGGTGTCATGTCCCACGCTGGGGGGAAGGCAGTGCATTTACATGCTGAGTTTGGCTTTGAGACTGGCCACATTTGAGTAACATGAAGGCCCAACTGCATTTTTTAAAGAAATTGAAAACCCACTATCAAATTTATTTGGAAGGGTAAGGAGACCCAAATAAAAGAAACTTCTTTAAAAGGAAGAATGAACTTGAAGGACCCTTGTGTACAGACTTTAAAGCATATTACTGGCTGCAGTGGTAAAAAAAAATAGCATGGTACTGATGTAAAGCTAGACATATTAGACTAATGGAACCGAATTGATTCAGAAAGAGAACCTCAGGTCTATGGTCAAATGATTTTTGACAAGGCTGTCAATCTCAATAAGCTGGTGAAAAATCTCTATTTAACAATTGGTGCTGGGACATTGGATAGATAGTACAAGACACAGGACTATAACACATTGAACCATTTGAAAGAAGATGGACTATAGTTAACAGTACAAATATGAGTGTTCTCTCATGAGATATAACAAATGTAAAATACTAATACATGGTGCTAATAATAAGGCGTGTACAGAAAAATATACCTATACCTTGCACTATTTTTTCAATAAAATTAAGCTGTGGACCATCATTAGTGGAAAAAGTCTGAGAGTGTTATTCCATAATCTGTAAAAAATGTCCCAGAATAGTGTACAATGTTGATGGAGGGATGATGTATGGGAATCTTTCATACAATTCGTGATTATTTTGTAAGCTCATAACTTCTCTCATAAAAGTATTTATTACAAAATGAAGACGTGAAATTGGGACACATTTGACAATATGGATGTACTTTGGGACATTATAGTTAATGAAATAAGCCAATCACAAATGGACAAATATTGCATGGTCTCACTAATAAGTATTAAATACAAAGAAAAAATAATACAAGTTACTGGAAGATAGAATGAGGGTTGAGAAAGCATACATATGTTAATATACATAGAAATTTTATTAGCTTGACGTAAAAGTGTGGAAATGGATAGAATTGATAGTAACAAATTTTAGTGAGTATAATTGACATTGTTGTTTTATAAATAGGATTGTGTCTGAAAGGGGTAGTATAGGGACATAAAATACAATTGAAAGTAAGCTAGAGAATAATCAAGGGACTTAATAACCTAGTGAACCCATAAGTGGATGAGGATTGTGATTAGTAGTACAAATAAAATAATATACTTCTATGAGCAAGAACAAATATTTATCACTATTATAATGTAGGAATATGGTGATGTATAGGAAAATAAAATTAATGTATTATATAAACTATAATTAGTAGCAGTATTATACTTCTGTCAATATCAAGGAAGTTACTATATCAACTCTAAGGGTCAATAATGGGGGTATGGAATTTTTCTTTTGGAGTAAGAAAAATATACAATTTCCTGTGGCAGTGATGGATCAAATCTGATGAAAGTGAGAGACACTGAGTACACTTTGGATGGTTGGTATAAGGCATGGGACTGTATATCAGAGTGAATGATGCCATGAAAGATGACCTGATGTTAACAGTACAATATGAGAGTGTTCTCTCATTAGCTATAAAAAATTTACAATGCTAATACATGATGATAATAATGAGTGTATGGAAAAATATATCAAATGTTAGGTATGGACCATGGTGTTAATAGTCTGATGATGTTCTTTCATAATCTGTAACAAATGATGTACAATAATGTTAGGTGTCTGTGGAGGAGTGATGTATTGGAATTCCAGACACTATTCATAACTCTTTTGTTACTTCAGAACTCTTACAGAAAATATATATTCATTTTTTTAAAAAATGGTGCTTGGAGACTGGATATTCATATCCAAAAAAATAAGGACCTCTACCTCACACTTTAGACAAAAATTAAATGAACATGGATCAAAGGCCTAAATATAAGAGCTAGAACCATAAAACTCCTGGAAAAAAATGGAGAGAAATATCTTCAAGTCTTTTTGTTAAGTACTAGTTTCTAAAACTCTAGACCAAAAGCATGAGCAATGAAAGAGAAAGGGGACTTTCTCAAAATTAAAAACTATTGTACTTCAAAGGACATTGGCAAGAATGTGAAAGAGCAGCCCACTAAATGGGAAAAAAAAGTATTTTGGAACAACATATGTGATAAGGGTTTGTTTTCCATAATATAAAAAAACATCATGCAATTCAAAAATAGAATAAACAACTCGATTTTAAAAAGGGCAAAATTGGAGAGCAGATGTAACACATGTCCCTGAGCATCTGCTTCCCATGATTTTACTTCATAAAAACAAAACAAACACAGAAATTAATAAAGAAAAATCTCCAAATGAGGTGTAAGTGTAGTTTAGTGATTGAGCACCTGCTTCTCATGTGCTTGGTCCTGGGTTCAATCCCCAGTACCCCCTAAAAATTAGGTGAAATACTGGAATAGATTTTTCTCCGAAGAGGCAATATAAATGGCAAAATGCTTTAAAAAATGGTCAATATCATAGTTACTATGGAAATGCAAATCAAAACCACAATGTGATATCATCTCATAGTTAATAACTTGCCCATTGTTTAAAAATAAAACAAAGCAAACAGAAAAATGTGAGTGCTGGAGAGGATGTGAAGAAAAAGCAATAGTCCTTCCATGTTGGTAAGAATGTAAAATGGTGCAACCTCTGTGGAAGACATTGCAATTTCTGTGAAAAACAGATTTTTTAGGAAGTTAAATATAGAACTATCATATGGTCGAGCAATCCCTCTACAAGAAATATATCCAGAAGAACTGAAAACAGTGATGCAAACAGACACTAACACACTGATGTTTATAATGGTGCTATTCAAAATTGCCAAAAATGGAATCAACATAAGTGATCATCAACTGGTAAATGGACAAAAATATGTGGTATAAAAATATAATTAAAAACTATGCTGTTTTAAGAAGAAATGAATTTTGGACACAAATGAAAACATAGATGAGCCCTGAAGACACTATGCTGATTGAAATATAAACTAAATGTGAAGAAAGAACACATGGTGTTAACATCTAGAGTATAGGGTAATAGGAGATAAGAGGAGGACTGAAAAGGGTATTGATGCTTAACGTATGCAGAATTTTAATTAGCTAAAGTTTTAAAATGTGGAAATAAAATAGGGAGAGGATGTGGTTCAACCAGGTAAGTGCCTACATCCTACATGGGACACTCTAGGTTTGGTTCCCAGTACCTCCTAAAAACAAACAAACAACAACAAGCAAACAAATGAAAAAAAAAAAAAAAACAACTCAAAGGAGCTGATGTGGTTCAGGGGTTGAATGCCAGCTTCCCACTTACAAGGTCCCAGGTTCAATCTCTGGCTTTGGCACACACACAAAATCATGGAAATGGATAGAGTTAATGGCAACACATTAGAGTGAGTATAAATAACACGGTTGTTTTATAAATGAGGTTGTGGCTCAAATGGAAAGTTTAGGGGTATAAATATCAATTGAAAGAAAGCTAGAGAAAAATCTAGGCACTGAAAAACATAAGTGAAGCCAGAGGTGGATAAAGGTTGCAGTCATTAAAACAAATTAAAGAATGCTTTAGGCACTAGAACAGATATATGTCAATATTTCAATGCAGTGAGAATATGGTGATGCATGGGAAAATACAGTTAACATAGTTTATTGACTACAGTGAACAGCAATATTATAATATTCTTTTTTTAATGAAAGAAATTTATTCTTTAAAGGTTCTAAAGCTGTAAAGGTTGAAATCAAGATGTCCATAGGAAAATATGCCCTTTTCTAAAGGCTCTAGGGAAGTATTAGTCTTTTCATCTCCCAGCTTCTGGTAGCCTCAGATATTCTGGAGCTTGTGACAGCATAAAACCAAACTCTGCTTCAGTCTTCATTCTTCCCTCTCTGTTTGTATGTCTATGTATCTGTGTCCAGATTTCCCTCTTTTATTAGGACACCAGCCATATTCACTTAGGGCCCATTTTAATCCAGTATAAACTCACTTTTATTATATGTGCAAAGATTCTATTTCTAAATGAGGTCACATACTGGATATTAGGACATGGACATATCTTTTTTATTTAATTTTTTAAAGATTTATTTAATTATTTATTTCTATCCCTTTCCCACCCACCCCCACCCCGGTTGTCTGTTCTTTGTGTCTATTTGCTGCGTCTTCTTTGTCTGCTTCTGTTGTTGTCAGTGGCACAGGAATCTGTGTTTCTTTTTGCTGCATCATCTTGTGTCATTTCTCCATGTGGGTGGCGCCATTCTTAGGCAGGCTGCAGTTTTTCTCACACTGGGCAGCTCTCCTTATGGGGTGCACTCCTTGCGCGTGGGGCTCCCTACACGATGGACACTCCTTCATGGCATAGCACTCCTTGCGCGCATCAGCACTGCATATGGGCCAGCTCCACACGGGTCAAGGAGGCCCAGGGTTTGAACTGCGGAACTCCCATGTAATAGACGGACGCCCTCACCACTGGGCCAAGTCTGCCACCTCTTTTTTTTTTAACTTTTTTAAAGTTTCATAAATCACACAAAATGTTACATTAAAATATATAAGAGGTTACCATATAGCTCACTTTCCACCACCTCCACTACTCAAGCATCAACATTTTTTTTCATTAGTGTGGTACATTCTTTGAATTTGATGAGTACATTTTGAAGCGTTGCTACACAGCATGGATTATAGAATATGTTGTAGTTTACACTTTCTTACACTCCATTCAGTGGGTTATGGCAGGATAAATAATGTCTTGCATCTGTTCCTGCAATATAATTCAGGACAACCCCAAGTCCCCAAAATATCCCAATATCACACCTCTTTTTCCCTTTCCCTGCCTTCAGCAAAATCTATGGCCACTATCTCTACAACAATGGTCCATTTATTTCCATTGCTGGAGTCACAATAATTCTATGGTAGAATACCAGTAAGTCCACTCTAATCCATATTTTATTCCTCCATCCTAAGGATGCTTGGATGGCAATGTCTATTCTACCTCTAAATCAAGAGGGGACTTAAATGCCACATGGCTGATGGATGAAATTCTCCTGTTTGCAGCTGTAGACTCTGTCACTTCCCTGGTATGGTGGTTGACAATCCATTCCTCCCTGTTAGCTGACCTGGGTAAGGCCAATGAAATGAAAGTGGGTTTTGCAGCTCTGATGAGTTTCAGGTCCCAGCTGGCACATAGATAGTCCAGAGACTCAATTCTCCTGAGCATACATCAACCCGAACACCAACCACACATTCATTAAAATGACAGAAGAAACATGTGTAAAGGAGTCACATCTGAATCTATCTCCATTACACTCAGGAGCACAAATTTCAAGGTAGGGCCTGCTGGCATGGGACTGAACTCCAGAGCCATGTGTCAAGACATTAAGATCAAAGAAGGTTCAGTATCAATGCTTATGACTAATAATACAGGGATATGAATATTTTCTTCCAGAATAAGGAAAACAAACAAAAATTTACTGACATGATAATTGCACAACTCTTTGATGAAGGTGAGAGCCACTGATTATACATATTGGATAGATTGTAGAAGGCATGGGACTGTTTAGAACAGTGAACAGTGTGGTGGACAATGTACTGAGATTAGCAATAGAAATATGAGAGTGTTCTCTCATGAACTATAACAAATGTAGTTGTGAATAAATGATGTATGAAAAAATATCAAATATAAGCTATGGGCCATAGTTAGTGGCAATAATCTGATGATGTTTTCTTTTAATCTGTGACAAATATTCCACAACAATGTAAGGTGTTGGTGGAGCAGTGATGAATGGGGATTCTGCACAATATGCATGAGTGTTTTGTAAGCTCAAAACTTCTCACATAGAAAATATTTATTAAATTAAAAAAAAGTGCTTTTTTGACTAACCTTTAGGAAACTTCCACTGTTGACTTTCAGTCTAGAATCAAGGAAGAATATTCACTTAATGCAAACTTTATGACCATTCTTTACCAATTTAGAATGTATTTGACTGGATTTTTTACATGCACTTCAACCACAAAGACAGATTGCAGTGCACTGAATATAGATATGGATCTTAGAAATCAAATGTCTTCAATAAGGAAGACATTGAAAAATAGGCATACATACATTTGAAACAATTTTCTATTACTCATTAGATTTTTTTAATGTAGTTTAAAATGCCATATAAATATACTTATGAGTCTGTGCACCTGAAATACCTGAAATATGAACTAGGACTGGAGCTGCAGTGTGCCTAAGAGGTACCTCCTGAGATCCTCCATGTTGCTCAAATATGGCCATTCTTTAAGCAAAACTCAGCATGTAAATGTATTAGTTTCCCCCCAGCATGGGACATGACTCCCAGGAATGAGCTACCCTGGTGCCAAGGAATTACTACCAAGCACCAGCTGGTGATGTAATTAGAAAAAGACTTTAAGGAAAAGGGTCAGCTCAGACCAGAAGAATATCTCAGCCTTCATGTAATATCAGGTGTAAAAACTGCTTTTTGACCTTGAATAAAAGGGGAAAATGGAAAGTACAAATGCGTTTATATGGCTATGAGCCTCCAAAAAAGAATTGGGAGGTCATAAGAGGGGCAGCTATTACACATGCCTCAGCAGGGTCCCACGAGACAACCAAAGTAGATACAACCCCAGATACTGGTTCTCCTGAGAACTACAGAGAACAACAGGTTCTAAGGTTATGATAGATGGCTCTGGAGTTCAGTGCCATGTCAGATGGCCCTCTTTGGAGTTTGTGTTCCTGAGTATGATGGAGTTGGACTCAGATGTGTCATTTTTACACATGCCTCTTCTCTCACTTTTACTGGACCTATGTTTGGTGCTGGGGTTGATTTAGACCTGAATCTCTGGACATTCCATGTGACAGCCAGGCCCTGAGAATCAACAAAGTTGCAACTCCTACCCTCTGGTTTATTGGACTTACTGCAGCCAGTGAACAGGGAGGTGAAGAAGGTCAACCACCACACCAGGTAGCCAAGAGAGCCTACAACTGCAAGTAGGAGAATGCATTCATCTTCCATGTGGAATCTAAGCCTCCTCTCAATACAGAGATTGAGTGGACATAACCATCCCAGGGTCCACAGGATGGAGGAATAGAGTATGAATGAGAATGAACTTACTGATATTCTACTATGGAACTATTGTGATTAGTAATGGAAGAAATTGTAGCATTGATGTGGATAAAGTGGCCATGGAAGCTGCTGAGGGTAGAGAGAGGGAAGAATGGATATGATGTGGGGGCATTTTCAGGACTTAGAGTTGTCCTGGGTGGTACTGCAGGGACAGATGCTGGACAATGTATGTCCTGCCATGGCCCACTGGGTGGACATGGGGAGAGTGTAAACTACAATGTAAACCATTATCCATGTGGTGGAGCAGTGCCCCAAAATGTATTCACCAAATCCAATGAGTGTTCCATGATAATGAAAGAAGTGATTGATTTGGGAGGAGTGGAGTGAGGGGGTTGGGGTTTATATGGGGACCTCATATTTTTTTAATGTAACAGTTAAGAAAAAATAAAGAGAAAAAAAGTACAAGAATCTGGTATATTAAATATGTATTTCCATGCCCAATCATACTCTGATGAAGTCATATCATGTTTAAGATTTGTTCTAAAAGTATTAAGTGAGGATATAAGTGGGGGGTACAGATCAAGGAATTATTAAACAGAAGAGTCATATTGATAATTGTTCAACCTGGATGTTGCAGCAAATGTTTCAATTGGATATTATTTGTTTTTGTAACATCAAAAGTTCCAAAATAATAAATATTTTATAAATCAAAAAAGAATACATAACGGTATTATTGATAAAATTAAATTTGTAATTTTAAAACTTTATCAGGTTTATTTTCTAATATGGTAAATTTCCAAAGATATAACCCAGGTAAAGAGAAGCTATTTGGAATCTTCAACAATTTTCTATTGTAAATGGATATAATAATTGCTGGCTTAATCAGTATGTAGAGAGAAATATCTAGTTTAAATGCCTATACTTAAATTAAAAGAGAAAAATTTCTGAAAAATTATGTTGGTAATAAATGTCTCAAACAACAAACTTAAAATTTCTGTATGAATGTGCTATTATCAAATAATTATATTATGTAAAGTAATTGAGTTAAAAATTGGAATATAGATCACCAGAAAAGAGAATGAGATTAGAGAATGGAGAGCTGAGGATTAATCTGTGCAAAAGTGGTGAAAATTATGTTTGTAAATCTTTGGAAATGAACAGAAATGATGAAAGCATGCAATAGTGTTTATAACTACCAGAATTCTTATATGTTTATGACAGTGAATGAAAAGGTAAGACTAAGATCATGTATATTCCTAGAAGGAAAGCTCAAAAGCATAATACGGGACTATATAACATAGTGAACCCTCATGTAAAATATGGATAGGGTTGATATTATAGAAGACTATTTTTAAAAATATATATAAAAATGTAATAGAGGGAAGGAAACAGAATAGCAGCTACATTTGGAAGGGGAAGCATAGAGAGATTGAGAATTTATGAGTTTTGTTTGCTTTGTTTTTGTTTTTTATTATTATTAATAATAAAACTATTGGAATAAGGAAATTTTCTAAAAATGAAGTGATGAAAGCACAATTATGTCAATTAGATGATTATACTGAATGCCATTGATTTTATACTTCAGATGGATTCATGCTTTATTAATATGTATCAATAAAATTGATCTGTTAAAAGAAACTTCTAGAAAGAACAACATAATGCATTTAAAGACACTAGAATGATAGAAATAATAAAAGTGCTGTATGAAGTTTGTGGTAGTTTGGAAATTTATTTACACCAGAAAAACCTGTCCTTAAACTTAATCCATTCCTGTGGGTGTGAACTGATTTTAAGTAAGAGCTTTTAAGGAAGTTATTCATTTAAGGTGTGGCCTTCCTCGATCATGATGGATTTTAATCCTATTATTGTATTTACTTATGAGAAGATTGAAATTATGACTAAAAGAGATAGCCACAGAAGGAGCAGCCAGAAGCTCATCATCAACAGCACCATGTGGCTTGCCATGAGACAAGATAAGGACCAAGAATCACCAGTACCAAGCCCCAGAATGGCACAGTCTTCAGGTAGAAAGCTTTGACTTGAATATGCCTTGATTCAGACTTTCTTTATGCCTCAAAACCATGAGGACATAAACTCCCATTGCTTAAGCTAAACCATTGCATGGATTTTGCTTAAGCAGCCCAGGCGGCTAAAACAAAATTTATCCCTGGAGCTAAGAAGAGATATGCAAAAATGGTGTGGGGACTAGGAGGGCTTCAATAATAGGCTATGATTATTTCGAGTTGGGTTGTCTATTCCTAGGCAAATAGTTAATTACTCTTTTTAAAAAATTGTTTATAAGTAACTATAGTTTCACAGGAATTCAGAAAGAAAGTTATTTCAGAGTTTCCCCAAAGTTTGCATTTTATGTCTCTGTTGTACAATATCAAAACCAGGAAATTGGCATGAGTAGATTTGTGTGTCTGCCACTGAAATTAAGATACAGTCTAGTACACTATCACAAAAATTGAACTGATAGTATAATTCATTATTGGTATTCCACATAACTTACAATTGCTGAATTTAGTGGTCTATTTTATACATTGTTTTGAGTAAATTGTTGATTAAGACTAACTCAATTAAGGAAAACTACCTTAACCTTCATTAAGGAAACCTTGATTAAGGAAAACTTAAAATTCTTTCACTATTATTTTATAAAATCTTAAAAATCTAAGAAATCAGGGTGACATATAATAACATTGATGTCTAAAGTTTAATTAAAATGACACTACATTAAAATTAGATTAAGCCTTATGCATTCCACATATCAAAGTTTTGGAGTGAATGAGCAGGTTAGTACTATCATATCTTGATTGTTCTAAAATGAGAAATCAAAGTAAAACAGCATTTCACTATAAGTTATTTGTGGTCCAGTATAAGACCACACACACTGAATTTGGTATATGTATCTGACAACATATATACTATATATAATCTCCCTTTTAAAGCAGAATATAAACTACTTTCCATCCATAAGGATGAAAATATTATCACTCAGCCTATCATAGATTATTTATAGTGCCATGAAACTTAGCACTTTTTAAAGAAAACCCATTCTTTATGGTAAATTTTTTCTTGCTCTTCTTCCTTAAATTAATCTAAAAATGTTTCCTTAGCACTTTAACTATTTGGGTCTACTTCTCCCGTCCAAAATCAGGGCAAGTAATCTTTTTCTTATTCTTCAAATATTTATGGTATGTTTAAATCCTATCTCTCTAAGATGTCTCTTCTTTAGGTTAATACATCCTCATTTCAATTATCCCTAATTTGGAAGTGAAATCATATCCTTAGCCTTTATAGTTTGCTTTCTTTGGAGAAGTGTTAGTTTGTTAATAATATTTTAATCAGTGGCAGTCAGAATAAAGCGCAATATACTAGAATTAGTTTAAGTTAAGCAGAATTTCAAATAGGTATACAATTTGTCATATAAAGACTTGAAGTCTCATAAAATTGAAAAGATAAAAAATAAATAAGTATAATATTCAGACTTCATCCTAACAGGAACAAATTTCTTGGTGGCATACAGAGAAATGAGTATAACCATAGAAATTTCTCTTTAAACTAAAGAACTAAATTCTTATAGAAATAATGCTTTCATAATTAAATTTCCACTTTGCCAAGATTGAATTAGTACTTCTTGATGAGAAATAAGGAAACTAAACATACTTTTTTCTGTAAAACCAAAATTATTTTCACTTTCTCACCTCTCTTTCTGCAGTGTTGTGTAGGCACCCTAGAGCTCTTCAACATATTTATTTTATTTACATCTTCTAACAGATCACATGGGTCCATGCCCTGGAACTAGCGAGACTTTTTTGTGGTTAGCTTTATAAGAAACACTGGAAGCCTTTGTACAATATATAAACATGACATAAATCAGAAAACCCAGAGGAAACACATAAAAAATCATAAATTTTGGATCCTTTTATCTAGAATGCCAAAATTCTGAAAGGTGCCCAGTTATATATTGGTACTATTATTTTTTATAATTGCATTTTTTAAATACATAAATCACATAAAATTTTACATAAAAAATAAAAGAGGTTCTCAAATACCCCACTCCCCACAACCCTCATTCCTTCCACATCAAAAACCTCTTTCATTATTGTGGTATCTTCATTACATTTGATGAGTAAAATTTATAGCATTGATGCAGAGCATGGATTATAGCTTATGGTGAACTTTATTCCTTTATCCTGGAATTCTAGAGCTAAAAGAAATCTGGATGCAAATAAATAAAAATCAGAAATGAGAAGGGATGACTTACTACTAACCCCTCAGAAAGAAAAAGGAACATAAGAGGACACTATGAATATGTGTGAGCAACAAATTAGACATCCTAGATGAAATGAACAAATTCTCTTCAACAATTGGTGTTGGGAGAACTGGATATCTATTTATTAAAGAGGATCTCTAAACCACTCCATATATAAAAATTAACTAGACTGGTTCAAGTAACCAGGAATGTAAAAATCCTAGAAGAAGATGCTTGGAAGTACCTTCAGGATCTACAACCAACAAAAAAAAAATAGGTAAATGAAAATTAATTACTTCCACACATCCTAAGACATTGTAGCAAAGGTAAAAAGAAAATATAGTCAATGGAGAAAAATATTTTGATACTACATAATTGAAAGGGGTTTAATATCCAGAATATTTAATGAAATCCTACAATTCAACAATAAAAAGACAAATATCCCTATCTAAAAATGGACAAAAATCTTGAATAGATACTTCTCCAAAGAGGACATACAAATAGCTAAAAGACACATAAAAATGAACTCAGCATCAGTAGCTATTAGGGAAATGCAAATTAAAACACAATGAGATATCATTTCATACCTTTAGAATGTCTAATATTTAAAAAATAAAACAGAAACTAAAAGTGTTGAAGATGACATGGAAAAAAAGGAGCACTCATTATTTTCCCCTCCACTCTACTCCCCTCCCCTCCCTCTTCTCTTCCCCCACCCTGCTTTTTTTGTTGTCTGTGTCCATTCGCTGTGTGATTTTCTGTATCTATTTCTCTTTTTATCTTCTCTTCTAATTTTTCTCCTCTATAATTCACTGGTATTCGAATTTGGGGATCTCTGATGTGGAGAAAGGTTCTTTGTCACTTGTGTCAACTCAGTTCCTGGTTTCTACTGCACTTCACTTTGACTCCCCACTTTGTCTCGCTTTTGCTTTGTCATCATCCTGCTGCACGACTCAGTTTCACAGGCACTGGCTTTCCATGCAGGCACTTGGCTTGCTGTATAGGCACTGACTTACCAGGTTGGCACTGGTTTTCCATCTGGGCAGTCAGGTGAGCACTTGGTTCACTGTACAGGCATGTGGACCACCATGCAGGCATTCAGCTTATCATGCAGGCACTCACACAGGTTCATAGCTCACCAGGCAGGCATTCAGCTCACCATGTGAGCACTTGCTTGGGCAATCAGATCACCACACAGGTACTCATGCAGGCAATGGCTCACCACACAGGCAGGCTTTCTCTTTTTATTTGTTTATTTACCAGGAGTCCCCAGGTATTGAACCTGGGTGATTCCATTTGTTAGGTGGAAGTTCTATCTTTTGAGCCACAGACATCATCAGGTGTGGAAGACATTTTGGCAGTTCTTATGGAAGTTGACTATAGAATTATCATATGACCTTGCAATTCCACTACTAAGTATATATGCAGAAATATTGAAATCAGGACTTTACCAAATACTTGCACAATTTTGTCCATTGCAGCATCATTCACAATTGCCCAAAGATGGAAGCAAACCAAGCACCCATCAACCAATGAATAGATCAATAGATTGTGGTATAAAAATATGATGGACTATTATTCAGCTGTAAAAAAAGAATGAATGATATCTTAAACAACATGAATGAAACTTAAGTATATTATGCTGAGTGAAATAAACCACACAATTGGCCAAACATTGTATGATCTCACTTATTATAATGCGCTAATTTTAATAAGCAAACTGATAGCATTAGAATCTCCAATATAGGTTACCAGAAGAGAGATCAGTGTAGAGAATGGCAAGCTGATCCTGTGTTTGTATAGAATTTCTATTTAGTTTGATTATAAAGGTGTGGAAACAGACGGTGTTGCTGGAAGCACATTTTTGTGAGTGTAAGTAACAGCACTGCATTATATATGTGAATATGATTAAAAGGTGAAATTTTAGGTCATATATGTTACTGGAATAAAGGAATGAGTAACTCAATGAACCCTATAGTAGACTATGGACTATATTTAATAGCAGTAATATAGGGATGTATTTTCACGAAATATAGTAAATGCAAGACACTAATGTAAGGCATTTATAATAAGGTGGTATATAGGAAATACACATAATGTAAATTATGAGCTATAGTTAATATTACAATTTTAATATTCTCCCATTTTTTGCAATTTACCACACTAATGCAAAGTGTCAGTAATGGGGGGTAAATGGCTGTTTCAACTTTTCATGTTTTTTCTGACAACCTAAAATATCTCTATTTGAAAAATAAACAGTCAAGGAAAGGCAAAGCTTGTCAGATTGAATAAAAATCTGGAATTGAGCATATGCTATCTACATAAAACTCCCTTTATTGATGAAGACATTAGTGGGTTAAAATTGAAATGACAGAACAAGATATACTTTGTGTCATAGTTTTGAAGCATTTGTAGATCCTAGAATCATATAATCTTCTTGAAGATAAACCATTCCTGTGGATATGGGACCCTTTGATTTATTAGATTCAGTTGGGGGTTTTTGATTGGATTATTTCAGGATGAGACTTGATCCTCTTGCTTGAATCCTTTATCAATGGGAAAGAGAAAAAGGTACAGACACAGAGATACATAGAAAAAGGTGACAATGATAGAATGCATTGAAAGGTTGAGAGAGAGGTCCTAGAGCCTGGAACGAGTAGGACACAGAAGCACAGATACAGCACCTTGAGAGGCGCAAAGAGGGGATGTAAGGAGGGGAGGGAAAAGATGAGTCAATTGGCAGATCATGGCCAGATGAGCTCATGAAGAACCTAAGCCTGGAGAAGAAGGAAGAGAACCAAATGAGCAGATTATTCCATAGGCCTTGCCATGTGGAAGCAGTCCAGCATTGCCAGCAGCTGACCTTTGTTGAGACAGCATATCTAATAATGCTTTGATTTGGCAATTTTCACAGTTTTACAGCCTTAGAACTGCGAGTTTTTTTGTTTTTCTTTTCTTTTACTACCTCTATTTTCATTTCCTTTTTTAATTTTTATTGTATTTTTGAAGATACATAGGTCACAGGAAATATTACATAAAAATATAACAGATTCCCAAATATTCCTCACCCCAGCACCCACACTCCTTCAATATCAACATTTTCATCATTGTGGCACATTCATTGCATTTGGTGACTACAATTTGGAGCAAACCTACAGCGGATGGCTGAAAGTTTACATTGCAGTTTACACTCTACCCCAGTACATTGAGTGGGATATGACAGTGTATATAATGTCCAATATCTGTCCCTGCAATAATATCTAAGGAAACAGATTTTAATTTAAAAAATCCTATTATGAAAACCAGCCCATTTCTGGTACATGACTTCTTATTATTCAGCCAAAGAGGTGCTGATGTAAAATACCAGAAGTTCGTTGGTTTTTATAAAGGGTATTTATTAAGGGTAGGAGGTAACAGATATGAGGCCACAAAACATAAGTTACTTCCCTCACAATGTCTATTTTCACGTGTTGGAGCAAGATGGCTGTCAACATCTGTGAGGGTTCAGGCTTCTTGGGTTCCTTTACACAAGTCTTGCTTCTTTCCAGGCTTAAGTTTCCTCTCTTCCTGGGGCTCCAGCTTAAGGCTTTAGCATCAAACTGCAACATCAAAAATCCCAAACTCTGTCCTTTGCCTTGCTTTTTATCTGTGAGTCCCCACCCACAAAAGTGTGGTGAAGCAACACCGTACTGGCCCAAGAGGTTTACATAATGACTTAATCAAGTAAACCTAAGAATCCAATATAATCTATTATGCCCAGAGAAAAAGATCAGTTTACAAACATAATCCAGTATTTCTTTTTGAAATTCATCAATAATATCAGACTGCTACACTGCGCCCTCTGAATTCCAAAAAGACATTACAGTATTCAAAAAAACCTAAAGTCAGTTACAATCTGAGTACTAAATCATATCATAATCAATTCAAAGAAATACGGTTTGTCTTGGAGCAAAGCCCCATATGCTATAGACCTCTGAAACTTATAAAAGTTCATCTGCTTCCAATACACAAATGGACAAAGGATAAACATTTTCATTACAATAAGGACAAATTGGTTGGGAAACATCAGTCATGATTCCTCTACAGTTCAGGAGACATTTAGGGAATCCTCTGTTCGATTTTAAAGTCTGAGAGTCATTGTTAAGAAGATGTTTTTTCTCCTTGGGGCCTTATGGGAGTGCACCCATTCCACTAGCTTGCACAGTGGCCATTTTCTTGGTTCCACCCTCATCAAGCATGTGGCTGTTGACCTAGCTACAGACTTCTTCCTCCAAGGGTGTTGGGGTGATTGTCACACCTTGCCCAATCTTTGGGTTAGAGTCTAAAACCACTTAGCACAGTGATGTGAATACAACATTCTCCCTAACCTTTGGCATACAGGCTCATCCCTCTCAGAGGAATGAATTGACCACCTGGCTTTCCCTAACCTTTGGGCAACGGGTCCATCCCTGTCAGAACTGTGGAGTGCTGACTTTAACAGCCTTAATCTTTAGAGAATGTGTCCCACACTCTCTGTACCTTGGAGGAGTAAAAATCTCCCAGAATATGGGACAGGAACATCCACCCTCTTTAACTGCTGAGGCAAACTCACCCTTTCTGTACACATGGGTGGGCTTCCTCTCTTGGTCCAAGGTGATATCCTAATTCCAGATCTCATCTTCCATGGTTTTCCTCTTCAAGTCATATCCCATTCAATCTCTCCTTCCTATGTTCCTTTTATTCCAGGCCGACAGGGGTTTTGTTCACACAGCTCTCTCAAAAACTTGTTGGTTTAACGAGCAGGAAGCAGAGGTCAAAATCATCAAATAGTATGACTTTCCATAAGTCTTTCCAACATAACTGCATCTTCAATCTTGATTTACGAGTTCCAAGTTTAGTTAAATCTTCCAATGGGGCACTTTCATTTGGGAGCTTGATTTCCAGAAGCTTGCAACTTCTAAAATCAGTTTTTGTTTTCTTTTTTTCCCAACAATTCACTTCTCAGTTTATCTCAGTGGTGTAGCATTTTGCTATAAGCTGCAAGGAGAAGCCAAGGTGCCTTCTCTGAGTTTCCTTTGGGAAGTTTTTCAGCTAAATGTCCAAGCTCACTACTTACAAATTCTGCCTTACACAAAACAACAGGGGTTAATTTTGGTGAGTTCACAACTTTAAAACACAGGTCGCCATTCCTCCAGTTTCCAATAATAGTTTTATCGTTTACTTCTAAGACATCATTAAAAGTCCCTTTGGGCTCTCAAGTCTGGCCGGCCGTAAATAAATTCCTTTTTCCTTCCCCCCAAAAAAATTAAATAAAAATAAAAATAAAATAAAAGTCCCTTTGGCTTCCATATTGCTACCAGCATTCTCTTCTAAACAACCTAGGCCTTTTCCATCAAGCATCGCACAATTCCTCCAAAAAATACCCCTTACCCATTTATAAACCCAATACAGCATTTTGGTAATTGTAAAAGCACTTCCTCACTCCTTGGTACCAAATTCTGTATTAGTCAGCCAAAAGGGTACTGATGCAAAACACCAGAAACTGGTTGGTTTTTATAAAGGGTATTTATTTGGGGTAGGAGCTTACAGATACAAGGCCATAAGCGTAAGTTGCTTCCCTCCCCAAAGTCTATTTCCACGTGTTAGAGCAAGATGGCTGCTGACATCTCTGAGGTTTCAGGCCTCTTGGGTTCCTCTTCCCAGGGCTTGCTTCTTTCCAGGCTTAGGGTTCTTCTTCTCTTGGGGTTCCAGCTTAAGGCTTCAGCATCAAACTCCAACATCAAATCTCCAACATCAAAAACCCTTATCTCTGTTTTTTTCCATGCCTTTTTCTGTGATTGCCCACCCACAAAAGTGTGGGGACTCAACATCCTACTGGCACAAGAGGTTTACATAATTACTTTATCAAGTAAACCTATGAATCAAATATAATCTAATATGCCCAGAGGAAAAGATCAGTTTACAAACATAATCCAATATTTCTTTTTGGAATTTATCAGTAATGATGAATTCCAGGCTCCCAGCTGCTTTTGATGAAATGAAATATTGTAATATACTATACAAAAAGAAATTGGAGTGGCAATACTTATGCCAAGGCATTCTAGATTTCAGAACAAGGCATATTAGCAGCATAAAGAAGGCCATTACATAATTAAAAAGGAACAAATCCATCAATAGGACAAATAATGCCAACTATCGATACATAGAAAAGCAGAGCACAAATACCCGTGAAGAAAAAAAGAGTATAGGTGAAAGAGGTTCAAAATTATATTTGTAGACTTCAAAGCTCAAGTCTCAGAAATAAATTAAAAATATATAAAGTTAGGAAGGCTTTAAGAAACATGAACAGCACTATCAATCTAGTGTACCTGTTTGATATTTATAGAATATTCCAGACAACAGTGGATTGTCTAGTCATTTCATATTGTTATTGAAGATGAGTAACGATAGAATATGTTCTGTGTTACAAAATAAAACTGTATAAATATATAAAATTGTATATAATTTTCTGACAATAAGTTAGTTAATTATAAACCAAAACAACAAATCCCTGAAAATTAAAAAAGAAAAAAAAATCCTCCAAATAACCTATGGGTAAAAGTGGGAATCATAAGAGAAATTAGAATATATATCAAATTCAGTGTATGTGAATACAAAATAAATCAAAATCTCCAGGATGCAAGTAAAGCAATGCTTACAGATAAATTTACAAACTTAATGATTGTATTATATAAATAAAAGACTCAAAGAAATGATCTAACATTCAATTTTAAGAAACTAGAAAAACTATCAAAATAAGCCTAAAGTAAGTAGTAGACAGGAAAAAAGGAATTCAGAGGGAATCAGTGAAATTGAGAATAGAAAAATTGTAAAGAAAGTCCATATTTTTTTAAAAGACAAATAAAATAGATAAACTATCTGGACTAACAAATGAAAATGAAGAAAAGAAACAAATTAACATTATCAGAAATCGAAGAGGCAACACATCAGTATAAATCCTACAGACATTTAAAGGGTACAAATGGATTAAGAATAAGATTATGTCCATTAATTCTATATCATAAAAGAAATGTACAAATTACTTGAAATATATAAACTCACAAATCTCACACAGGGAGTCATAAAGAACCTGAATAATCTTGTTTATATTGAAGAAATTGTACAATAAAGCAAAAAACGAATGGATGGAACTCTCTATCCATCTGCCCCGAGGGAACTAGCCCCCCCCTCAATTAGAATTGGAGTGAGCATCACCATCCCCAAAACCTCCAGACTGAAGAATGAACAATGGACTAGAATAGACTTATTATTCTAGTATAGGCTCATTGTTATTCTTGCAATGGAAGAAATTTTATCATTGATTTAAAGGCAGTGGCCATCAAAGTTTCTTACATGAGGGAGAGGAAAGAATAGGTGAAATAGGGAAATTTGGGGGACATTTGAATTGTCCTGCATGACATTGCAATGATGGATAAAGACCATTATATATTTATTCATAGACTACAAAATTGTAAGAGATAAACTATAACATAAACTACAGTCCATAGTTAGTAGTCATGCTTCAACATGTGTTCATCAATTTTAGCAAATATACCACACTAATGATGGTTGTAGTTGATATGTGAATGTGTGGTAGGGGAGGGGGTGGGACACAAGGAAATCTCCTATATTTTTAAGTAACATTTTAAAAAATATAAAGCTTCTTTAACAATTAAAATTAAATTAAATTTAAAAAGAGTCTCTGCTCCATATATTTTTAAATTTAAATCCTGCCAACAATTTTGGAAAGAAATAATACCAATTTTGCAAAAATTCTCCCAGAAAATAAAGTAGGAATAAACACTTCCTTATATTTTTCTCTGGATAACATTACTTTGAGACCAAATGAGACAAAGGTATTATAGAATAGAAAACAAGATAAAAATGTGTTTCATAAATATAGACTCAAAAATTCTCAAAAAAAGTATTAACATGAGAAATCCAGAATTATATAAATGGAATAATATATTCTATATAATGAAATTTTATTTCAGAAATAATTGTTCAAAATTGAAAAATCAATGTAATTCACCACATTAAGAAACCATACAAGATAAGCCAAATGGTCACCCTAAGGAATGCAGAAAAAAAGCATTTAAAAATATTCTATGTCCATTCTTATAATAATTCTCACTAAGGAAAGATTATCATCAGGCCTTGTCTTGTAGTTTGTGTTCCTGAGTGGAACGGAGTTAGACTCAGATGTGACCTCGCTACATATGCCTCTTCTGTCACATTTGATGAACATGTGGTTGGCGCTAGGATTAGTGTATAATTAAGAGACTTGGATCTCTGGATTGGCCATGTGCCAGCTGAGCTTTGAGCTTCAACAGAGTTGCAGTTTCTACTTTCCAGTTCGTTGGACTTATCCAGGTCAGTGGGCAGGGTGGTGAAGATGGTGCACCAATGCCCTGGGAAGCCAAGAGAGCCTACAACTTCAAGGAAGAGGATTGCACCCATCAAGCATGTGAGATCTTGTCCCCCTCTAGATATAGAGGTGGAATGGACATCACTATACCAGGGTCCACAGGATGGAGGAATAAAATATTGATTAGAGTGGACTTACTCGTATTCTACTGTAGAATTATTGTGACTAGTAATGGAAGAAACTGTAGGATTGATGTGGAGAAATTGGCCACAGTAGTTGCTGAGGGAAGGGAGAGGGAAGAAGAGATGTGATATGGGGACATTTTCTGGACTTGGAGTTGTCCTAAATGATATTGCAGAAACAGATGCTGGACATTATATATTCTGCCATACCTCACTGATTGTATTGGCAGACAGTGTAAACTACAGTGTAAACTATAATTCATGCAGTGCAGCAGTGCTCCAAAATGTATTCACCAAATGAAATGAATGTGTCACAATGATGAAAGAGGATTTTGATATGGAAGGAGTGAGGGGGATGAGGGAGGGGTATATGGGAACTTCTTAATTTTTTAATGTAACATTTTTTGCAATCTGTATATCTTCAAAAATACAATAAAAAGTAAAAAAAAAAAGAATGATTGGAATGGAGTTTTTAAACTCATAATGCAAATACCCATAGGAAGCATTGTACTTAATAGTAAAAGACTAAATGCTTTCCCTTAAGATCAAGAGCAAGACAACAGAGCACAATCTCACTTTTTCTATACAAAATCATGCTGGGATTTCTCCATAAGCTGAGAAAAAAATAAAATAAAACACTAAAATTGTAAAGGATGACATAATACAGTGTCTAATAGCATATGACATTATCACCTAAGGAGAAAATCATTCACAGTCTATTAAAAAGCTACTAGAACTAATAAGTGAGTTTATCAAAGTCACAATAGGCAATATCAATATTCAAAAGTCAATCAAATTTCTATATATTACAAGTGAACAAATGGAAATTAAGATTTAAAATACAGTACCATTCATAATAGCACCAAAATATACTATCTAACTTTGTGTGTGTGTGTGTGTGTGTGTATATATATATATATATATATATATATATATATACTGTGTGCTACTACATTGGAATAAATATTTTTAAAATGTTAAGGGGACTTCTGAGAAGATGGCATCAGAGTAGGTAAGCAAGGCTCAATTCTCTCAGAAAAACAATGGAGGAAGGACGAAAAGCTATTCAAAGGAGCTGCTTTGGTGATCAGAAGACCAACAATGTGCTGTGCATCTTACAGGCGGGAGAGACAGAGAGAGACAAAGAGGCAAAATGAAAACCACTGTAGGTTGATTGATTGATATTCAACAGCAGCCTGAGATCATTCCAAAGTTTCTAAGCAGAAGCCTATTTTTCTTGGGTGGTGTTCTGTTTCTTTTTTTCTTCATCTCATTTTTTTCTCCTTAACTTCTCTATTTTTCTCTTTCTTTCAATTTCCCTCTTCCATAGCTTTGCCTTCATTCTACCTTCCCTTGTCAGGTCTTCAATTTTTTGTGTGTTCCTTGCTCTTCTTCCCAATCTTTTATTTTATTCGATTTTTTTCAGGTTTCATTATTTATTCCAACTTTCTGTTCTTCATTTGTATTTTTTTAATGATTTTTCACTCAGTACTTATTTGTATGGCTTTTTAATGGTTTGTTTTCTATCCTTTTTATTATTAGTGTTATTCTTTTCCTCTCCTCTTTTTCTATGGTATTAATATTTTTCAAAGGAACACAGACAACTACAAGGCTATAGATTAGTGGAAACAAGTGTAAAAGATGAACCTTAGCAAGAAATAAAATAAAACCCTAGGGAAGAAAGAGAAGCTAGCCATTTGAACAAGCCCATGAAGATGAACAAATGCCTAGACACCAAAATATTACAGCCATACTCAGAAACAGGAAGACAGGTCAAATTCTAATAAACAAATTAAAAAACAGGTAGATGCATAACATGGAACAACTAATCAAGGATAACCAAAAATATCATGAATCAACTAAATGAAGTGAAGGAAGAGAAAAATTATATTAAGAAGACATTGGGAGAGCATAATGAAAAAATCATAAACATACATAAAAAGATAATGGATCTAATGGTGCTGAATGGCACAATGCAAGAAAGCAAAGATGTTCTGAAAGCACATAGAGCAGATTTGAACAGGCAGAGGAAAGAATTATTGATGTCAAAGGTAGCACATCTGCCTCTTCATGTGCTAACTTTGACATCACTGAAATCACACATATAGTAGAAAAGATAGATAAAAATTTAGAAAAAATTCAGTAAGTACCCAGGGAATTGAATGACAACATGAAGCTTAAAAAACACATATTTTAGGCATCACAGAATGAGAAATGAAGGGAAAACTGCAGTAGGAATGTTAGATGAAGTAATGACTAAGAAGTGCCCAAATCTTTTAAAGGATATAGAAGTGCATGTTCAGGACATGAAGCACACCACAAACAGAATAAATCCTACCAGGGATACCCTGTGACACACTTATTGAATTGAAAATGTTCAAGTGAAAGAGAGAATACAGAAACTAGAAACAGTAAAAAGCCCATCACATAGAAGGGAAGTGTGATAAGATTAAGTTGCCATTTCTTATCTGAAACCCTGAACATGAGAAGTCAGTGTTAATGCATAGTCAGGTTTCTAAAGGAAAAAACCTGCCAAGAATTCTGTACCCAGCAAAAGAGGTATTCAACAATAAGGGAGAGGTAAAAAAAAAAATAGATAAACAGGAATTAAGAAAATCTGTCATCAAGAAACCTGCCCTTTAAGAAATATACTGGAGGTTCTGCAGTATGAAAGGAAATAACAGGAAAGAAAGATCTGGAGGAGAGTGTAGAATGATTATTAGTAAGAATAAATGAAAAGGAAAAAAAAGAAAAATAAAAGCAAAATATGACATCTGCAAACCCAAAAAATAAAATGGCTAATGTAAGTACTGCCTTGAAAATAATAATATTGAATGCCAATGGATTAAACTCTAAAATCAAAGACATAGAATAACAGAATGGATAAGGATTATGACTCATCTATAGGTTCTTTAAAAGATACTAACCTTAGGTCCAGGGATGCAAGAAGGTTGCAAATGAATTGTTGGAAAATAATTTTACATGCAAAAAAATAAACAATATGGTTAGGAATACCTATATTAATACTGTAATCTAAAGATGTAAAGGACTTTACACAGTAAATTATACAAAATTATTAAAGAAAATCAAATAGAACTATGTAAATGAAAGAATATTCCATTTTTATAGACTGTAAAAGTAAAATACACTAAGATGTCTGTCCTACTCAAATTAATTTACAAAGGTATTTTTTCCAAATTGAAGTCAATTTTAAAATACACTTGAAAGGCAAGGGTCCCCAAATAGCTAAAAATATATTTAAAATGAGAAAACAAATTGGAGGTATCATGTCACCTGAATTTAAAGCATACTGTAAGTCTAGAATTGTCAAATCTGTCAGGTATTGGCCCACAGATGGACATACTGACAAATGTATCTTATTTGATTGTTCTTATATGGATCCTCGTATATAAGCTCAACTGATATTTGACAAGGCCAGCAAGCCCACTCAACTGGAACATAATGGCTTCTTCAAGAAATGGTGCTTGGAGAACTGGATATCTGTATTAATATGTCAAGGTGGTGCTGATGCAAACTACCAAAAATTGGTTGGTTTTTATAAAGGATATTTATTTGGAGTAGGAGCTTACATAGACCAAGCCATATAGCATAAGTTACTTCCCTCACCAAAGTCTGTTTTCATGTGTTGGAGCAACAAGACTGCCAATGGCTTCAAGGGTTCAAGCTTTCTGGATTCCAGGGTCATGCTTCTCTCTGGGTTCAGGGTTCTTCTCTTCCTGGAACTTGCTTCTTCCTGGGCTCAGGGTTCTATCTTACTGGGGCTTGCTTCTGTTTCCTCTGTGAGCTTACATTCTGGAGCTCCATCTTAAATTAAGTCTTCAGCATCAAACTCCAACATCAAAACTGCAACACTGAAAACCCATAACTCTGTCTTTGCCATGTCTTTCATATGTGAGTCCCTATTCACAGAAGGGTGGGGACTCAATGCTCTACTAGCACAAGAGGTTTACATAATTACTTAATCATGTACGCCTATGAATCCAACATAATCTAATATACCTAGAGAAAAAGATCAGTTTACAAACATAATCCGATATTTCTTTTTGGAATTTATCAATAATATCAGACTGCTGTAATATTCAAATCCAAAAGAATGAGAGAAGATCACCATCTCATTCCCTAATGTAAAAATTAACACAAGATGAATCTAAGAACTAAATATAAGAGCCAATACCATAAAGCTCCAAGATGATAATGTAAGAAACCATCTCTGAGATCTTGTAACAAAAAGTGGTTTCAAAAACTTTGCACCCAAAGCACAAGCAATGAAAGAAAAATTAGATAAATGGGATTGCCTCAAAATTAAAAACATTTCCACTACAAAGGAGTTTGTCAAGAAAGTGAAAAGTCAGCATAGTCAAAGGTAGAAAATAGTTGGTATCCACTTATCTCATAAGGATCTAATACGCAGCATATATAAAGAAATCTTATATCTCAAAATTATAAAGACAAACAACTCACTTAAAAATGGGTAAGAGATTTGAACAGACACTATTCAATAGAGGAAATACAGTTGAATAAAAAGCAGATTAAATGATGCTCTACATCACTAGTTCTATGGAAAATACTAATCAAAACTACAATGACATGTCATATTAGACCAATTAGACTGGAAGCTATTAAAAAAGAGATATACAAGTGTGTAGAGGATGTGGAGAAAAGGAAACCCTAATCTACTTGATAGGAATGTAGAATGGTGCAGCCATTATGGAGGATGATTTGACAGTTCCTAAGGAACTAATTATAGAATTGCCACATGACCCAGCAATCCCATTGCTGGATATGTACCAAAAAGAAATGAAAGCAGGGACCCAAACAGATGCATGCATCCCAATGTTCATAGTAACATTATTCACTATTTCCAATTATTAGAGAAATTCATGTCCATCAACAGATGAATAGAAAGGCAAAATATGGTATATATATACAATAGAATATTACTCAGGTGCACGAAGGAATGAAATATTGACACACGGAAAAACAGATGAATTTGAAGACCTTATGTTGAATGAAGCAAGCTGGTCACTAAAGGACAAATATTACATGACGTCACTGATATGATCTAAGCATATTGAGCACACGCGCAGAGTCTGGAAGACAGATTATCAGGAGAGAGAAAGGGAAGAGTGTGCGGTGAGTGGATGCTTAATATGGGCCAAAACTGTAATAAGGTAGAAGGGGGAGTTTTGGCACTGGATGGTGGTGATAGTGGTACAGTGATGTGATTGGGGTTGCTAGTGATAGAATTTGAGTGTGAGCAGTTTGGGGGTTTTGGACTATTGATGGACCTGGCGAGAGTTCTGGAGGAAGGAACAGATAAACTCTGAGGACTTGTATAGCTGTGGTTAAACCTAAAATTACGGCATGTACTTGTAGCAAATATGAAGGGGAGAGTTACTGGTTCAGGGTGGTAAGGGTGGGGAGATATGTGGGAAAGGTCAAAAGTGGGACATGCGTCCATGGAAAATAAAAAATATTCTTCTTGTCATAAGGTTTATCTCAGTGAGTATAAACCCACAAAATAAACAAGAGAATATTAAACTCCCATTCCTGTGAATTACTGCTAGACTCTGAAATAGAGGGGCAAAAGTCACTTGAGAATATAGGCAAGGCCTAACAAAGAATATGGACCAATATTTCAAGCCCTCTATAATGGCCTAAATGGATGTAATGATGAAATTTTTCCTTAAAAATTGCAACTTAGTTGTTACCATTGGTTCTGGGAGCTTGATGTTGATACTTGTACTTATGAACCTTGTCCTTGTGAAATTGAAACTGAGTCTATTATTTTATATTGCCTAAGAATATTGAATGGCCATGTTGGGGAATCCTGATATATTCTATATTAGCATGGCAATAATACTCACAATACATGGGCATTGCCTAATGAAGGAGGACAGAGCTTGCTTGGTGATGCTTGTACTTACGACCCTATGTCTTGTGAAAGCCTAGTATTTTAGATTGCCTAAGAGTTACCTCCTGAAAAACTCCCTGTTGCTCTAATTTGGTGTCTCTCTAAGCTAAAGTTAGCATATAAATGCACTACCTTCTCTCTAGTGTAGGAAATGATTCCCAGGAATGGGCATCCCTGCACCGAGGGTTTAATACCATTCAACAACCAGTGATGCATATGGAAATCTACATTGACCAAGAGGGGAATTATAAATACAAATGAGTTTTTATGGTTAATACATTTCAAGTAAGTTGGGAGGTCATTCCAGAGATTAAGCTTATTCATACATTAGGATGATCTCACTGACAGCCACGGTAAACAGAACTTCAAGCAATGGGGCTCCTGAGGACCTTGAGACATATGCACGCTATAGGAAGGCCAGAAAAACTCAAGAGTTCAACAACCTGTCAGAGCACTTTACCCTGAAATACATGATAACCTATCTCCCCAATATATGGGAATTGCACTTATTTGTAATTATATTTTACATGGTTTTTATGCTACTTTTATTTTAACATATAATTAATATTATAACCATTAAATATGTGTCCAGAGACTGAAATACTGTGGCTGGAGCAGGAATTAAGGTCTATGAGAACCTCATATATATTTTTATGTAACTTTCTTGTAATCTAAAGCTTCTTTAATAAGTATAATAATAATAATAAATGTGTATGCTCTAAAAGACAAAACATTTATGAAAAATCCAAAGAAGTCTAAATAAATGGAATGTGATGACATGTTCATGGATTGGAAAACTTGATATTGGTAATATGTCATTTTCTTCAGAACAGATTTATAGATTCAATGATTTATAGAAATGAAAAAGCTAGTATAAAATTTTACATGGAAAGACAGAGCATTTAAAGTAACCAAAACAATTTTGAAAACAAAAGCAAAGTTGCAAAGCTGATATTACTTGATTACAACTCTTATAGCTCTAGCTATCATAATTACAGTGGCTTTGTATTAGGAAAAGTATTTCATCAATAGATTTTCAACAAACATACAAAAGCAATTCACTGAGGAAAGAGCAATATGTTCAACAAATACTGCTGAAATAATTAGAAGTGCATAAAAACGAGTCACAATTCATAACGTCCACCATGTGCAAAAAAATAGTTTTCAATATATTTTAGACACAAATATAAAATCTGAATGGTTAGAATCCACAGCTATATGTTCATACCAGATACCATTGGTGGTACACTTTGGATGGATTTTATGTACCATTAATATGTATCAATAAAACTGATCAAAAAATTAAAATAATAAATTTCTAAAATAAAATATAAAATAATATTTATAATCTTGTACTTTGAAACAATTTCCTAGGAATGGCACAAAATAAACAGTCCTTAAATTTTAAAAACTATAAATTTAACTACATCAAAATATTAAAAAATTTACTCCTTTGAAAATATTGCTAACAACCCAAAACTTCATCATCAAATGTCTATTTAACAAATTATAATATATACATACAATGGAATAAAAGCAGTAAATAGAATTAACTCTTTTTTTTTATCCTTTATTTTTTTATTCATTTTTTTCCCTTTTTTTAAAGATACATAGATCACACAAAATGGTACATTAAAAAATATAAGAGGCTCCCATAGACCCTGCACACATATCCTTTAAGCATGTTCATACTGGCGTTTTTACCAGTCAGCTTTTAGGACTTTTTATGATATTATTAATGTCAAACATAAATGGTTAATCAATCAAAACAGAAAATATACAAAAGAGCAAAACATACCAGATACTCTTATAATCTATATGTCAGTCTGAGTGTGATAAGAAAGAGGCTCTGTATTTGTCTACTCTTGGGATAGAAATACCAAAATAAGTAGAAAATGGCATAAGCATAGCATTCAACCTTAGGCCTTGTGTGGGTATATCCATAGTTACAGACAACTTAAATATGTGGACATTAAGTCATCCCTGGTTTCTATCTGTAATAGCACATTCTACTAAGCTAATTAAGTTTGAGATGACAATATTTGTTGGACTTCTCTAGAGAAATGTTGAAATTGGGAATGAGCGCTGACTCTTTGTTGAAGCTCAATTTTTGTCTGTGCCACAGGTAAAGGATATTGGTGATCCAGAGAAACTATTTACCAGTACCAGTACTTTGCTTTCTTATATCTTGCGCCATTGTATTATTCCTTTCATTTCCAGTCCTTTCTAAACACTTAAAACTAGAAATTTCTATGTTCGAGTAAAGGTTTTTCTTTTTTTTTTTTTTTTTTTTTGATTTTTTTTATTTTTTTATTTTTTATTGACTTTGTAATAATATTACATTAAAAATATATATATATGAGGTCCCATTCAACCCCACCACCCCAACCCCACCTCTCCTCCCCCCAGCAACACTCATTCCCATCATCATGACACATCCATTGCATTTGGTAAGTACATCTTTGGGCACCTCTGCACCTCATGGTCAATGGTCCACATCATGGCCCATACTCTCCCCCATTCCATCCAGTGGGCCCTGTGAGGATTTACAATGTCCAGTGATTGCCCCTGGAGCACCATCCCGGGCAGCTACATGTCCCAAAGACGCCTCCACCTCTCATCTCTTCCTGCCTTTCCCCATCCCCATCAGCCACCATGTCCACTTTTCCCAATCCAATGCCACCTTTTCTATGTGGACATTGGATTGGTTATGTCCATTGCACCTCTATGTCAAGAGGAGGCTCAGATTCCACATGGATGCTGGATGCAATCCTCCCACGTTCAGTTGTAATCACTCTAGGCTCCATGGTGTGGTGGTTGTCCTTCTTCAACTCCATCTTAGCTGAGTGTGGTGAGTTCAATAAATCAGATTGTAGGTGCTGGAGTCTGTTGAGGCTCAGGAACTGGCTATCACATTGTCAGTCCAGAGATTCAAATCCCCTAAATATATCTTAAACCCCAACACTAACTGCAACTCCAGCACATTAGCATGAAAGTCTTATGAAGAGAGATCCCATCTGAGTCCAGATTCATCACACATAAAAACCAGTTCCAAAGAGGGGCCATCTGACCTGGTAGTTAACCCCATCGGCCATGACCATAACTCCCATGGGTCTCTTTAGCCCTCAAAGGAACCAATACCTGGGGGTTGTATCTGCTTTATCTGTCTCTCAGACTCTGCTCAGTTGTGCATAAGGGCAATCCTTCTGACAGCCTCCAGAGTCTTTTTTAGAGACTCGTAGCAATATAAACTCATTTCTCCTTTCCATTTCCCCCTTACATTAGGTCAAACAGCATTTTAAAGTCATGTTATTTTATGTAGACAGGGATATTCTGCTGATCCACATTGAACCTTCTGTATAAGGTCATTTTCCAATTGCATCATCAGTTGGTAGTTGATAGTGGTCCCTCCGTGCCAGGGAGGCTCATCCCCGGGTGTCATGTCCCCGCCGCTGCACCTGGGAGACTGTCACTGCTCCCCTAGGGACCATGACAGAGCACCACTGGCCAGGAACCCAGTACCCCCCCTGCTGTGGTTTTTAATTGTTGTCACTATGAGTATATCCAAACATTACCATGCACCCTGGACATATGTTCTGTACAGCTCCCTGTCAGCCATATATCACCTGTCAATGGTATCCTATACCAGTATTCCTCCATTGCCATTGTTGAACCACTCTGTGATCCAGAACTCCCTGAAATTTGAAGCCCAATATAATGTCAGGGTCCCTTACTAGGAAATGGCATAAAGCGATGCGTTTAAAGGTTAGATAAAGAATACGTGTTGACTTGGAAAAAATTCTACATCCTATCTTTTTCTTTTCTTTTTTTTCCCCCTAATAATTGAGCTTCTCTTCACAAGAGCCCTAGACCACAGAAATGCATATATATATAATATACAGCACTCCCATACATCCACCACAAAACCTTTTCCCTTCCACAGCGATACTCTTACACCCTATTCACATCATATTTACTTAACGTGATGTACAGAGTCTGAGACAATAGCTTTCAAACAAGGTGACATCAGTGCTTACATTGTGGTGCATACTTTAGGATACACAGTTTTTTAAATTCTTAGTTATCCTATGTTTTACATTATGGTTTACATTATCAGTCTGTCATCTCCTATATGTTATGGTGTAATATTACATGTTTTATATCCATCCTTGTGTACTCTCACGAAACTCCTCTCTTACCCCCCATTTACCTTGGTTCCACACATTTGACGTCCATTTTCCCTTCCACCTTGGTGCCCACAGTGACAGCCAACCTCCGTTTCCCAAGGAGCCACTTCCAGAGATAAATGGAATAGTGTTCAGGGCCTAACTTCCTCAACTGCCCCAATGCCCTGGGAGCCACCCTTTCTCTCGAGGGATACAGTTCCCTCTATTTGATGGCATTAGTCCTCCCCAGGATGTGGGTCCACCCCCACTCTCACTACTTGGGTTTCTACCCCATGGTGTCACTCACTCTGGCAGAATGAGCATTTAGACATTCCCCAGGAGCCCGTCCTGCATCAGACCCTCCCCTCTGAGCATTCTAAACAGGTAACCCTCTTTATTATATTTTGATATGATTTTCTCATCATTTTACTCTCCACCAACACCTGACCCTCTCCTGTGTTCGTATGCTACCCCTCCCTCCCCCCACTTTTGGGCAATGTTACCCATCCGCCCATCCCCAGCCACCCTCAAACCCGCAAAGCCCCAACCAAAGGCAACCCCTTGTCCCCCTTTTATCTCTTCTTTGTGTTCATACTTACCACCATCTCGTCTTAAGTTCCACCCCTGCAGACATCGGCTCACATCCTTCCTCCACCCTCCGATTTCCTGTAAGCCTATCGTTCAGTCTCTTGCTATCTAGGGCAGCTTGGTTATTTCATATCATTGAGGTCATGTAGTATTTATCCTTCAATGTCAGGGTTGCTTCACTCAACATAAGGTTCTCAAGATTCATCCATGTTATCATATGTGTTTGTAGTGTGTTTGTTCTTACAGCCGAGTAGTATTCCATTGTAGGTATATACCACATTTTATAGATCCACTCATCTGTTGATGGGCATTTGGGTTGATTCCAACTTTTGGCAGTAGTGAACAATGCTGCTATGAACATTGGTGTACATATATCGGTTTGTGTCCTTGTTTTCAGTTCTGCTGGGTATATACCCAGCAGTGGTATTGCTGGGTCATATGGCAAATCTATGGCTAGTTTTTTGAGAAACCGCCATACTGTCCTCCAGAATGGTTGGATCCTTCTGCATTTGCACCAGCAGTGGATGAGTGTTTCTTCACATCCTCTCCAGCACTTGTATTCTTCTGTTTTTTTCATAGCTGCCAATCTTATGGGTGTAAGATGGTATCTCATTGTGGTTTTGATTTGCATTTCCCTGATAGCTAGAGATTTGGAACATTTTTTCATGTACTTTTTTGCCATTTGTATTTCTTCTTTGGAGAAGTGTCTGTTTAAGTCTTTTTCCCATTTTTTAAATGGGTTGTTTATCTTTTTATTTTCAAGATATAGGAGTTCTTTATATATGCAAGTTATAAGTTTCTTATCAGATACATGGTTGCCAAATATTTTCTCCCACTGTGTGGGCTCCCTTTTTACTTTCTTGACAAACTCCTTTGAGGTGCAGAAGGCTTTAATTTTGAGGAAGTCCCATTTATCTATTAGTTCTTTTGCTCCTCGTGCTTTTGGTGAGATATTCATAAATCCATTACCTATTACAAGGTCCTGTAGATGTTTCCCTACGCTGCTTTCTAAGGTTTTTATGGTCATGGCTCTTATATTTAGGTCTTTGATCCATCTTGAGTTGATCTTTGTAGAAAGTGTGAGATGGTAATCCTCTTTCATTCTTCTACATATGGCTATCCAGTTCTCCAGACACCATTTGTTGAATAGGCCACTCTCTCCCAGTTGGGATGGTTTGGTGGCTTTATCGAATATTATGTGGCTATATATGTGAGGTTCTATATCAGAGCTTTTAATTTGATTCCATTGGTCTATGTGGCTCTCCTTATGCCAATACCATGCTGTTTTCACCACCGTAGCTTTGTAGTATGTTTTGAAGTCAGGTAGTGTGATTCCTCCAATTTCGTTTTTCTTTTTCAGTATGTCTTTGGCTATTTGGGGTCTCTTTCCTTTCCAAATAAATTTCATAGTTAGTTTTTCTAGTTCCTTAAAGAAGGCTATGTTGATTTTTATTGGGATTGCATTGAATGTGTAGATCAGTTTTGGTAGGATAGACATCTTAATAATGTTCAGTCTTCCTATCCATGAACAAGGAATAGTCTTCCATTTATTTAGGTCTTCTTTGATTTCCTTGAACAATCTTGTATAGTTCTCGGTGTATAAGTTCTTTACCTCTTTAGTTAAATTTATTCCTAAGAATTTGATTTTTTTATTTAATATTTGAATGGTATTTGTTTCATGATTTCCTCCTGATCTTGCTCATTATTGGTGTACAGAAATGCTACTGATTTTTGCGCATTGATGTTATAACGTGCGACTTTACTAAACTCATTTATGAGTTCTAGAAGCTTTGTTGTAGATCTCTCAGGGTTTTCTATGTATAGGATCATGTCATGTGCAAATAATGAAATTTTGACTTCTTCCTTTCCAATTTGAATGCCTTTTATTTCTGGTTCTTGCCTCAGTGCTCGTGCAAGTACTTCTAAGACAATGTTAAATAGGAGCGGAGACAGTGGGCATCCTTGTCTTGTTCCTGAGTTTAGAGGGAAGGAGTCTAGGATTTCTCCATTGTAAACAATATTGGCTTTAGGTTTTTCATATATACTCTTTATCATGTTCAAAAAATTTCCTTGTATTCCAATCTTTTGGAGTGTTTTTATCAAGAAAGTGTGCTGTATTTTGTCAAATGCTTTTTCTGCATCTATAGATATAATCATGTGATTTTTTTCTGTCAATCTGTTTATATGGTGTATTACATTGATTGATTTTCTTATGTTGAACCATCCTTGCATACCTGGGATGAATCCCACTTGGTCGGGGTGTATAATTCATTTAATGTGTTGTTGGATACGATTAGCAAGTATTTTGTTAAGTATTTTTGCGTCTAGGTTCATTAGAGACATTAGTCTGTAATTTTCCTTTCTTGTGGTGTCTTTGTTTGGCTTTGGTACTAGGGTAATGTTGGCATCATAGAAGGAGTTGGGTAATGTTCTTTCTGTTTTGATTTTTTGGAATAGTTTCAGCAGGATGGGTGTCAGTTCTTTCTGGAATGTTTTGTAGAATTCACCTGTGAGCCATCTGGCCCTGGGCTCTTCTTAGTTGGGAGGTTTTTAATAACTGATTCTATCTCTCTGCTTGTGATTGGTTTGTTAAGATCATCAATTTCTTCTTTTGTCAATATGTGCTGCTTATGTGTTTCTAGGAATTTGTCCATTTCCTCTAGATTGTCATCTTTGTTGGAATATAGTTTTTCAAATTATCCTCTTATGATAGTCTTTATTTCTGTGGGGTCAGTGGTGATATTGCCTTTCTCATTTCTTATTTTGTGTATTTGCATCTTCTCTCTTTTTTTCTTTGTTAGTCTCGCTAAAGGTTTGTCAATTTTGTTGATCTTCTCAAAAAACCAGCTCTTGGTCTTGTTTTTCTTTTCAAGTGCTTTCTTATTTTCTATTTCATTTAGTTCTGCTCTTATCTTTGTTATTTCCTTCCTTCTTCTTCCTGTTGGGCTACTTTTTTGTTGTTTTTCTTATTCCTTCAAATGTGCAGTTAGTTCTTCAATTTTTGCCCTTTCTTCTTTTTTGATATATGAATTTATGGCTATAAATTTTCCTCTCAGTACTGCTTTTGCTGCAGCCAAGAAATTTTGGTATGTTGTGTTATCATTATCATTTGATTCAAGATAGTCATTGATTTCTTTTGAGATTTCCTCTTTGACCCACTGTTTTTCTAAGAGTGTACTGTTTAATTTCCAAATCGTGGTGTGAAATCTGGGCTTCTGTCCCTTGCAAAATTCCAGCTTGACTCCACTGTGGTCAGAGATATTGTTTTGTATGATTTCAATCTTTCTGAATTCATCCAGCCTTTCTTTGTGGCCTAGCATATGATCTATCTTGGAGAATGATCCATGTGCGCTTGAGAAAAATGTATATCCTGCTGTGTTTGGGTGTAGCAATCTATATATGTCTATTAGATTCAGCTCCTCTAATATACTGTTCAGATGTTTTGTTTCTTTGGTGATTCACTTTTGAGATGTTCTGTCCAGAGTTGATGGTGGTGTATTAAAATCCCCCACTATAATTGTAGATGTATCTATTGTTTCACTTAGTTTTTCCAGTGTTTGCCTCACTTATTTAGAGGCACCCATGTTAGGGGCATAAATATTTATGATTGTTCGATCTTCTTGACAGATTTTCCCTTTTACTAAAATGTAGTATCCTTCTTTGTCTCTCACAATTGTTTCACATTTAAAGTCTATTTTGTCTGATATTAATATAGCTACTCCTGCCCTTTTTTGGTTATTGTTAGCTTGTGTGATTGTTTTCCAGCCATTCACTTTCAATCTCCATGTGTCTCTGGGTCTAAGATGTGTCTCTTGTAGACAGTATACGGATGGGTCATATTTCCTTATCCAATGTCCCAGTCTGAATCTTTTGATAGGTGAGTTTAATCCGTTGACATTCAGTCTTATTACTTTCAAGGAATTATTTCTGTTAGCCATATTTTGATTGGATTTGTGTTTGTCATATTTTGTTTGTATTTTTTTTTGTCTTTTTTGTTGTTGTTGTTGTTGCTCTTATACTCTCCTCCAACTCTGCCTTTCCTGTTTTTACCTTTCTTCCTGCAGAACTCCCTTTAGAATTTCTTGAAGGGGAGGTTTCTTGTTGGTATACTCTTTCAGTTTCTGTTTGTCTGCGAATATTTTGAACTTTCCATCATGTTTGAATGCTAGTTTAGCTGGATAGAGTATTCTTGGTTGGAAATTTTTTTCCTTTAGTACCTTGACTATATCATTCCACTGCCTTCTTGCCTCCATGGTTTCAGATGAGAAATCAGCACTTAATCTAATTGTGCTTCCCTTGTATGTGATGGTTTTCTTTTCTCTTGCTGCTTTTAGGATTTTCTCTTTGTCTTGAGCATTGGATAATTTGAACAAGTATATGTCTTGGCGTGGGTCTGTTGTGGTTTATGACTAGTGGAGTGCGCTGTGCTTCTTGGATATGTACATCTGTCTCTTTTAGTAGATTTGGGAAGTTTTCATTCATTATTTCCTGCAACACTCCTTCTGACACTTTTCCCTTCTCTTCACCTTCTGGAATGCCTATAATACGTATGTTTGAGCGTTTTGCATTGTCATTCAGGTCCCTAATTCCTAACTGGATTTTTTTTTCTATCTTCTTATTGACCTCTTCTACTATCTGTTTGATTTCTGATGTACTGTCTTCCACATCACTAATTCTCTGCTCTGTCTCTTCTAGTCTGCTGATATTTGCTACAAGTGTATTTTTGATTTCTTGAACTGTGGTGTTCATTCCTATCATATCTGTTATGTTTTTGCGTATATCTGCAATTTCCCCTCCAAGTGATGTCTTCATGTTGTTAACCTCTTTCATTACTTCGTCAAATTTGTCAGTGATAAAAGTTTTGAGAGCTTTCATTGCATGTGCAAAGTTTTGCTCCCCTTTGTGATTTTTGATTTGTTGATTGGATTCAGCCATGTTTTCCTGATTACTGGTTTGGTTTGTAGATTTTTGTTGCTTTCTGGTCATCTCTTTATCTTGACGGATTTAATCAGTTCCTTAGCTTCTTTGTCTACTCTTGGAGGTTAATTAGCTGTTATTTTTGCATAGGTGTTATATCCTCTCTTTGTCACTTTTTTCTTCTTATTCTAATTTCTTGTCGTTGGTTAAGTTCACTTTAAAGGAAAGTATTAGTGTTGGGGAAAGGCAATTGTGTAAACAAGGGAAAAGTGTAAGGTAGTATTGATGATATATGTTAACAAAGCAAGAATATGAGATCTGGGAGGATGGAGGTTAGATTCATGTAAATTGTGTAGAGTTATAGCATTAGGTAGAGTACCTATTATGAGGTAGATGATTGAATATGGGAGGAATATGGTATGGGCTAAAAAGCTATTGTTTTTGTGAGAGAGGGAAAGAGAAAAGAAAGGTAATAGTTTCAAGAGTGGATAACAGACAGAAAGCAAAACAAAGGTATTAGAAATTAAGACTTAGACCCTTCGTGGTTCGAAGAAAGGGAGGTGGGAGGTGGAATATAGGAGAGATAGTAGATGGTGGCTGATATCAACATGTAGGGGAAAGAGGATAGTGTAGGTAGCCTAAATCAGTTCACACAGAAATGAGGCAGTGGAGGATGAGAAAACCCAGCGAATGTGAGGTGTTTCCTGCTGCACCTTTCCACCCAATCAATGTCCAGGCATTTCTGCCCTGCAAAAATCCTGAAAAAGCCCCGCCTTGGAGAACCTGCAGCCGCGCCCAGCCGTCTCTTCCCGGGACAGATCGCAAAGGCAAGTTCACTCAGCGACCATCTTGCCTCCTCTAGAATTAACTCTTGATATACAGAATCAAAAGGATGAACATCAAAATAATTATGAGTAGAATAATCAGAAATTAAAATATAAGTATTATACTATTCCAAAATATAACAATCTAAGAAATGGAAATTTTTCAACAGTATCTGACTATAGACATGTGGTTGCGTGAAAAAGGGTAGCAAGAAAGATGAAATATATAGAAGAAATGGATTACAAAGGGGCGTGAGGAAAATTTTGGGGTGATGGATGTGCTCACTATTTTGAATGTATTAATGGTTTCATGTATGTATATATATATGTCAAAACTTATCAAATTGTATACTTTAGATATGTGAATTTAATTGTATGTCAATTAACATTTAATAAGTTGTTCAATAGAAGGAAACATAAAATGAAAATGCAAATTACAGCTTGGGAGAAAATAGTTACAAATTCATATCTGGTAGAGTACTTGTATCTAAAACGTAAAAACAAGTTACTAAAAAAAACACAACCCAATGAAACAGATTGGGCCAAAGATTTGAACACACTTCAGAAAATAAGGCATAGAGATAGTAAATGTAAGATAAGGACTATGATTAGTAATAAGATTTTGGCAATATTCTTTCATAATTTGTAACAAACATCTCATGACAATGCAAGGTTTTGGTGGAGGTTTGGTGTATAGGACCCCTGTATGATGTTATGCATGTTTGCTTTGTAAGTTCACAAATTTTACTACACACTTGTGTTTATGTATGTTCGTATATAAATGATATAAATATAATATTAATATGGTTGGTTGGGGGAAATATTTGGTTAGTAGTTATATTTTGACAATGTTCTTTAATCATTAGTTAAAAAGGTTTAACAAAATGCAAGTTATTGGTGGTTTTATAAGTTATGAGAGTCCTGTATGATGATACATATGTTTATTTTATAAGTTCACTATATTATTATACACTTATTATTTATGCATGCTTATATATGAGTGATAGACTTCAATAAAGTAATTAAAAAGTAAAAATACAATAAAAAATAAAAAAGCAATCTCCCTGGCAACCTCTCTGTTTTATTTATTTTTGTGTATTTTCTTCCTCTACTCACTTGAATGTAATGCTAGTGAGAGTAGGGAATTTTTTTTGTCTTATTTGCTGCCTTCAAAACCTAGTCCCATGACTTACACATAGTGGGTGCTCAATAAATATTTGTTGAGTAAATGAATGAATTAATTATTTGCAGATTATGTGAAGTAGAATTTGTGGAGGATGCAGAACAAAAAGAGTCTGAATCCAGATCATAAAAAGCACTATTGTTTTTGACAAATTACAAAGAGCTTGGACTTTATCCTGGGAGAAGTGATGTGGACATGTTAAATTTTGCATTTACAAAAAGCTAGTTTGAATTTCACGTGGAAGGATACAAGATAGGTGGAATTGAAACCAGTTGGGCAATTGTTTGAGTAGTCCATCTGAGAGATGCCTGGAGTCAGGGAGTCATGATAATAGTTTTGGATAGAAGATGTCAATTTCAACACATATTCAGGAGGCTGTCTGTGATTGATACCCCTTCTTCATTTCAGTAAGATCTCCAGGAACACTCAGTTCCAAATGCCAAATATGAACCTGCACTTATTGATGTGGTAATCTTTAAATGCTTCCCTTAGAACTCTCAATCTCATCATTTGCAGTTCTGATAAAATTGTGTCATTGTAGGTGGGCATGCCACTAAGATCTCACAAAAAAATGACTGAGAAGCGGAAAAATCCTACCCAAGTGAGCTGTTTTGGGAACCCACAGACCAGGAGGCTTCATGTCATTGATGTGGAGGGAACTGGAAAAAGAGATAAAGAGACCAAGGGAAAAAAGTGAATTGCTCATCCCTGTGGCTATAAATGGCAAGTGACTAAGCCCCATCCTCAAGGCAAATGACCTCCACGTACACACTGACTCTTAGCAGGCAATGAGTGGGAGAAAACATTCTATGAGGGGAAGAGGGATAGGGAAAAGAGTGCGGAGTCATTTCCTTTCTATGTGTTTGGACACCTAAGCCCCGTTTGAATATCAGGGAGGATACCAGCCAGCACTGAGGTGGCCCTGGGGAAAGGAGAGAGGGGAAATTGCTCAGGCAGCCTGTCACACGCAGCCAACCTGGGAGAGAGGAACTTGGGTACGATGAGGTGGAGACAGGCAAATAACAAGTGTGACCACTGAGTACTATTAAAATTCCAACTCCCCTAAAGGAATGGGGTGTTAGGAAGACCTCAATAAGCTTTCTTTTTTATTTTTAAGTAGTGATGAATTTTATTAAAGAGTAATGGGATTTCATTTTTTCCTTTTATTTTTTAAATTGTCTTTTTTTAAAGATACATAAATCACAAAAAAATGTTACATTAAAAAATATGATGTTCCCACATACCCCACTTCCAACTACCCCAATCCTCCCACATCAGCAACCTCTTTCATCATTGTGTCACATTCATTGCATTTGTTGAATATATTTTGGAGCACTGCTGCCCTACATGTATTATGGTTCACATTGTCGTTTATACTCTCACCCAGTCCATTTAGTGGGTTATTGCAGGATATATAATATCCAGCATCTGTCCATAAAATATCATTCAGGACACTCCAAGTTCTGAAAATTCCCCCTTATCTCTGCTTCCCTCTCCATGCCCTCAGCAACTACCTTGGACACTTTCTCTGCATTTCATGGAAGGTAGAAGTGTCATGAAGAAGGTTGAGAGTGGTTTACTCGGGGTGAGTTTTGTCAGCTGAGCTCCCTCTAAATCTCAGACTAGGAGAGGGGAGGAGGATTTTCTCATACAAGCAGTCAGGTTCAGCTGCCCTGGGATAGAAACCAATTAGAATAGAGAGCTGATGGGATTGCAGCAAATTGCTAAGATTCTAACATGACCAAGGGAAAGTGGGAGGATAGCTTTCTTTCTTTTTAGTTATTTTATTTTATTTTGTTTTATTTTATTTTTTAAAGGTACTTAGATTATACAAATGTCACATAAAAAATATGGGATTACCATAAGCTCCAATCCCTACACCACCCACATCTTCCCACACTGACAACATCCTTCATTAGTGAGGTACATTCATTGCAATTGAAGAACACATTTTGAAACACTGCCACTAAACATAGATTAAAGTTTACATTGTAGAGTACATTGTCTCCTACCCAATTATGTAGGTTATGACAAGATTTATAATGGCCTGTATCTGTCTTTGCAATGTCATTCAGGACAATTCCCAACTCCTAAAAATGTCTCTGTATTACACCTCTTTTTCCTCTTCCCTGCACTCAGAACTCCCAGTTGCCTCTGCCTCCACATCAACTATATTTCTTCCATTGCTAGTCACAGGAAGTCTGTAGTAGAATACCAGTAAGTCTACTTTAGTCCATAGTTCATTCCCCAAACCTGGGTATTGAGGGATAGTGATGTCCACTCCACCTCTAATTAAGAGAGGGCTCCAATCCATTAGGGTTGATGGATGGGTTTCTCCTTTTTATTATCTAATTTTTAAGACACATAAATCAAACAAAATGCTACATTAAGAAATATGAGGTTCCCATATACCCAACTCCCCAAAACCCCCACTCCTGCCATATTGACAACTTATTTTATTTGTGTTGTACATTGACTGCATTTGATGAATACATTTTGAACATTGCTAAATACTATGGGTGATAGTTTATGTTATAGTTTACACACTCTCCCAGTCCATTCAGTGGGTTATGGCAGGATATATAATGTTCTGCATCTACCCCTGCAATATCACTAAGGACAAATCCAAGTGCCAAAAATGTCCCAATATCAAATCTCTTTTTGCCTCTCCCTGCCTTCAGCAACACCCATGGACACTGGCTCCACATTAATGATATAATTTCTTTCATCACTAGAATCACAATAATTCTATAGTAGAGTATCATTAATCTCACCCTAATCCATGATTTATTCCCCCATGCTGAGGACCCTGGAATGGCAATGTTGACTCCATCTCTAAATCAAAAGGGAGACTAGATCCCACAAGGCTGATGGATGGAATTCTCCTGCTTGCAGCTATAGACACTCGGTTCCCTGGTGTGCTGGTTGACCATTCTGAACCCCCTGTTAACTGACCTAGGTAAGTCCAATGAACCAGAGATTAGGTTTTGCAACTCTGCTGAGACACAGGGCCCAACTGGCACATAGACATTCCAGAGAATAAAGTCTCCTGAGCATACACCAATCCCAGCAACAACCACAGGTTCAGTAAAAGTGAGCCTCAACAGACTTCAGCTCCTACACTCTGATTTATTGGACTCACCCCACTCAGCTAAAATGGAGTTGAAAAAGGACAACCACCACACCATGGAGCCTAGAGTGCCTACAACTGAAAGTAGGAGGATTGCATCCAGTATCCATGTGGAATCTGAGCCTCCTCTTTTTTTTTTTTTTTTTTTTCCTTCTTGTTTGGGTACCTTAATTTCTTTTTTTTTTTTAATTTTTTTATTTTTTATTGACTTTGTAATAATATTACATTAAAAATATATATGTGAGGCCCCATTCAACCCCACCCCCCCACCCCCCCCTCCCCCCCCCAACAACACTCGTTCCCATCATCATGACACATCCACTGGACTCGGTAAGTACATCTCTGGGCACCTCTGCACCTCATATACATTGGTTCACATCATGGCCCATACTCTCCTCTATTCCATCAAGTGGGCCCTGTGAGGATTTACAACGTCCGGTGATTACCTCTGAAGCACCATCCAGGGCAGCTCCACGTCCCGAAGACGCCTCCACCTCTCTGAGCCTCCTCTTGACATAGAGGTGCAACGGACACAACCAATCCAAGGTCCACAGAGAAAAGGTGGCATTGGTGTGGGAAAAGAGGCCATGGTGGCTGATGGGTATGGGGAATGGGAGGAAGAGATGAGATGTGGAGGTGTTTTTGGGACTTGGAGTTGCCCTGGATGGTGCTTCAGGGGCAATCACCGGACATTGTAAACTCTCCCAGGGCCCACTGGATGGAATGTGGGAGAGTATGGGATATGATGTGGACCATTGACCATGAGGTACAGAGATGCCCAGAGATGTACTTACCAAATGCAATGGATGTGTCATGATGATGGGAGTGAGTGTTGCTGGGGTGGGGGGTGGGGTTGAATGGGACCTCATATTTTTTGAATGTAATATTTTTACAAAATGAATAAAATTTTTAAAAAAAGGGACAGAAGAGGCATGCATAGAAAGAATACATCTCAGTCCACATTCATCACATTCAGGAGCACAAATTCCAAAGTAGGGCCCCTGGCAAGGCACTGAACTCCAGAGCCTTGTGTCATGACCATAAGGTCTAGGTGTCTCCATAGTCCTCAGGAGCACCACTACCTGGGTTTTATCTATTTTGGCTGTCTCTTAGATCCTGCTGAGATATGTGTATGTGTGACCCCTATGAAGACCTATCACTTCATTTTGAAGTCTCTTAACCAAATAAACTCATTTGTCTTTACTATTTTGCCCTTTCATTCAAGGTCTTTTTCTATTTGCATCACCACCTGGTGCTTTGTAATAATCCCTCCATGTCAGGGAGGCTCTTTCCAGAGAGCGGTGTCCCATGATGGGGGGAAGAGAATGCATTGACATTCTGAATTTGGCTTAGAGAATGGCCACATTTAAGCAACATAGAGGCTCTCAGGAGGCAACTCTTATGCAGGCTGCAGCTGTAGGCCTGTTGAAATTACAAGCACACAGACTCATAAGCACAATCATTACAAACAAGGGCCCATCACTGGACTTCCTTTCTACATTCATCTTTGCCCTTGCACTTGGGGGATTTTTGCTGCTCCTTTGGGGAGTGTGATGGCCTTACCACCATAAATTGCCCAATCTTGTCTGATCTCAGAAGCTAATCATTGTCTGGCCTGGTTAGTGCTAGGAAGGGAGGTTAGCTTCCTAACATTCTACCTTACCTAATAAGAAATGTTATCTCAGTGAAGATATTACTGCCTTGAATATACAATGTCCCTGCCTCAAATCTCAGGTCTTCTTAGAGAAATTGTCCATTGGGTTTTCAGTTATCCAACTGATAGTTTATGACAGAAAACACAACCATTCTTCTTGTATTAGATTTTCTTGGAGTTCTTATTTTTCTTAAAAAAAATATTATTTTTGTAAAATTTAACTCAGTTTACTAACTAAAACCTGGTTCAAAACCTGCAGAAGGCAGCCTGCAGGGTGAATGATTTATGAATAGCAGGAGTCTGAGAAGTTCCTCAGGGTCTTATGAAGAAAGGCAGTTTTTCGTTGTTTTGTTTTTATTTCTTTGTTTTTTGTTCTTTTAATTTTTCTTCCTCCTTTTTAAAAAAAATGCTGCTGTCTTGTTTCTTCTTTGTTGTCTTTTCCCTTCCTTTGTTTCCTTTTTTCCTTTACCACTTTAGTCTATCTTTTATTTCCTTCATCTTTCTATCTTGTCTTTTCTGTTGTTCTTCTTTCTTTCCAAAACTTTTTGTTAGGTTTTCAATTTTTCTTGTTTTTATATCTCTCTCTTTTTTTCTTTTACTTTGTTTTCTCTTTTCTTTTCTCTTTCCCACACTTGACATCATTCTGGACTTTAATTTATTCTCTATATTTTTCTCTATTCTGTTTCTCATTTCCTTGTTTCTATTACAGTTTTTTTTCTTATTCCCTGGCACTCTTTTCTTGAATTAAGTATTCATTTTCCTAGGTCTTATCCAGTGTCTTTTATATATTTTTCTATTTATATTATTAATATTAATTTTTCTTAATATTGTCCTTTTTTCTTCTTGCTTCTTTCATTTCAGTGGTCCTAATTTTTTTAGGGCAACATTTGTCAACTGCAAGGAAATAGAATATTTGGAGCAAAGTGTTGAAGTGAAAACTTACCACACAAACAAATACAACAGCAAATAAAGCCCTGGAGTAGAAAGAGAAGATAATCAACTGAATATATCCATCACGATAAACTGATGCCTCAATATTAACAAAAAATTACAACCCCTACTAGGAAACAGGAAGACATGGCACAGTCCAATGAACAAACTGAAAAACAGTAAGAGATGCAGAATATGCAACAACTAATCAGAGATGTACAAAAAATATCATGAATCAACTTAATGAAGTTCATGAAGAGACTAAGGATATTAAGAAGATACTGGGGGAGTGGGAACAAAATTCTGCCTCAATGAGCTCTTTTGGGAACCAAAAAAGCGAGGCTTCTGGACATCTGTCTGGAGAGAGTGTGACGAAAAAGAGTGATTGCTCAAGGTAAAACCATGGGTTTCTGATGCTTATGGAGCTGTGGGGAGGCTAAGACCCTCTCTTAGGGCAGGTAGCCACAGCATTCCCCAAACCCACTAGTCACATGGCAGCATTTGCTAAACCCCACGTTCCATGAACATGTGATCCCCAAACCCACATTCCCTGAACACTGCATTATGCAAAACTGCATTCTATTAATCCATATTCCCTAAACACATGATCCTGGAACTCATGTTCCCCAAAGCCAAAACACCAGTGTTCCCTGAAACTGCATTCCCCAAAACTTGCTTTCCCCAAACCCATATTGCTCAAATCCACCATACCCAGAAGCCTGAAACCCAGTATTCCCAAAGCCCCTGGCAGTCTCACACAGAGTCTGAGGATGGGAAGCTTCCGGTGAAGGGTGCAGAGGGGTCCAGTGAGTGTGGGTTCAATTTTCTGGACTCCACTGTTTTTGAGAAGCACACCAGCTGGCTTGAGGAGACACTCAGAATAGGTAAGAGACAAACATGCTGAGGCAGCCTGATTTACCTAAATGCCCTGGGATAAGGAAAATTCATCTGGTAGAAGGTGGAGACAGGCAATTAACTAGTCTTGTGCAACCCACCTGGGAGAGGGGGACAATAGGAACTGCTCGGTGGGCTTCCAAGAGCATATTTAGGGTTCCCAGCAAGGTGTGGGTTCTCTCTCAAAGAGAATAAGAGATATTATTTTCTGTGGGAACTTGGTTCACCAGGGTTCCACTTGATTATCAGAGGGGAGCTATCACACATGGGCTTCCTGATGCCCTGGAAAAGAGGGAAGTGGGGAAGGAAGAAAGGGAAGGTCATATTCCTAAACCGTTGGTTCATATTCAAAGAGTTGATCCTGCCCCAGGTAGGGGATTCATTTTGAGGAGCAAGATCACCCAGAAAGAGGGTTTGGCTCAGTGGAGGAGTTTGAGTCTTGAATGTGCAATGTCTCTTTTTCAGTTCCTGGATAATTTTAGAGTAGTGACCCACTGGGATATTAAAAATCTAGCTGATACTTTGAGGCAGGGAAAACATAGACATTACCCTTGTGTTTGCTTCCCTTAGGTCTCTTATTTTTTCTAAAATAAGAGAGATTACCTTTGTTATATAATTTGGCTTGGGTTACTCACTAAAACCCACTTCAAGGTCTACAGTGAGAAAACTGCAGGGTGATTGATTGGTGAACACCTGTAGCCTGACAAGCTCCACTGTGGTGTGGGAGGGAAGTCTGGATTTTCTTAGTGTTTGGTTGACTCCTTGCTTGAGTTCTCGTCTGATTTTACCTTTTTGGTTTTTTGTCTTTCCTTCCTCTTTATCAACCCACCTATTTTTTCTTCTTCTTTTTTTCTATTAGGTGCTGCTGACCTGTTTCTTGTTTGTTGTGCTTCCTTGTCTGCAATTTCTTGTTTTCTGTGTGTACTGATTTTGGCTACCAAAGCTATCTCTTTTCCTTCGTACATCTTTCTATCTTCCACCTTCTGTTGTCGATCTTACAGTTCACCTCTCTTTGTTCAACCACAATTTTTTTTTGCTTTTTACTTCTAACACTTCTATTATGATTTCTAACTTTTAGTAATTATTTACTTTATTGTCCTTGCTTTTCTCTATTCCTCTCTCCTGATTACACTGGCCTTTTAAATCTTACTATAACTTTCTCTATATTCAGTTTCTCATTTCATTGTAAGTATTCCACTTTTTTATTCTTATAACTCCACTGATTACGTAAGTTTAAAATTCATTCTCCTAGGTCTTATATGGAAATTCTGCTAACATTTACTATCAATACTACTTTTATACTTTTTTTAAATTTTCTTACCTCTTTTGTTTTCTATGGCTCTAATCTTTTTCCTTCACGAGAACTGAGACAAAAACAAGGAAATTGAATAAGAGGAACAAAGTGACAAAGAGAAAATATAGCACACACACAAAACCAGCACCTAAATAGAACCTGAGGGTAGATGGAGAAGTTAATCAAATGAACAATGCATCAAGGTAAAATTATGAGAAGACAGCAAAAAAAATTAAAAACCAAACCAATAATCATGAAGACACGGACCTATCCAAAGGAACAAGCTAAAAAACAGGAAGAGGAACACAACATAGAACAACTAATAAAAGTACTCTAAACATATATCATGTACCAACTTAATTACATGAAGAAAGAGATTATGGATATTAAAAACACACTTGGAGAGCATATTGAAGAAATTGTAACATTCACAAAAATATAACTGATATGATTTTGAAGAACGGCACTGTCCAAGGAATCAAAAACACACTCTCATCAAATAACAGCAGACCTGAAGAGGCAGAGGACAGCATTAGTGATATGGAAGAGTGTACATCTGAAATCAAACAAATAGTAGAATTGACAGATCAAAAGAGAAAAAAGCCAGCAAGGAATTAGGGAATTTAATGACAATCCAAAATGCACAAACATATGCTTTATAGGCACCCCCAAAGGAGAAGAGAAGGGAAAGGGGACAGAAGGGATGTTGGAGGAAACAATGTTGGAAAATTTCCAAACCTATAGAGGGAGATGGATGCACATGTCTCAGAAGCACAACACACCCCAAAGAAGATTAATGCCAACAGGCCTATACCAAAATTTATACATGTCAAATAATCAATACTCAAGACAAAGAGAAAATACATGAGGTGAACACTGGAAAAAGTAAGTGGAGGAATAGATGACTCTACAATTGTAGCCAGAGAATTTACTATATTATCACCATTAAACAGAACATTTCAACAGAGAATAAAGACCTTGAATTACACATTACAGGACCTAATAGATGTATCCAGAACATTATACCAAAATACAATGGGATATGTATTCTTATCATGTGCACATGGCTCATTTCCCAGGATAGACCACAGGCTAGGCCTTAGAACAACTCTTAATGAATTCAGAAAGATGGTACTTATACAAAATAAATTAACTGGCTTCAACGGAATGAAGGTGGAAATCAGAAAGGGGCAGAGGAGATTAGGCAAAAAACAAACAAACAAACCTGAAAGTGAAACAACACTCTTAGATAATCACTGGGTCAAGAAGGAAATTCAGAAAGAAATTGGTAGCTACATTGAAATGAATAAAAATGAAAAAAACAATGTATCAAAACCTATGGGTTAGGAGGTGGGGCAAGATGGCATCTGAGGGACTGCACCTCACAATCTCCCCTGCAAAGAAGAGGCTGAGTAGGGTTGGAATTTTGCTGGAGTGGGCTGTTTCAGGGGCTTGCAAGACAGGAGGTGTGTGGACATCAATTTGGAGAGACTGTCAGACAAGTAGTGCTGGCTAAATGTAGAATTGCAGGTTACTAGCACAGAGGTTGGAAGTTGTGTTGAGGTAGGACCCTTCCCCCTAGTGATAGTGGGCACAGTGTTCTCTGAAAACTGTTAGTTGTGCAGTGGAATTCCCAAGCCCTGTGATCCCCTGATATGTCGTCCTCAGTTCCATGTCCCCTAACCCACCATCACCCATGTTCTAAAGACCTACATACCCTGAGGCTGCAATATCCCAGACTTCCCTTTCCCAAATCCAGTGCTCCCAGAGGTCCGGGAATACCCTAGCCCTCTGGTTTTGGACTGACTCCATAACTGGGAAAGATTTGGTGGGAGGTGCAGAGGGGCAAAATGACTGCAGGTGCAATTTTCTGTTCCCCCCACTTTCATTTTTTTGCACTTGGAGGAGCATGCCTGCTGGCTTGGAGAAAGTCTGGGAAAAAAGGACTTGCGAATCTGCTGAGAAAGCCCAATTTACTTAAATACCCTGGGATAGGAAACTTGGTCTGGGAGAAGGTGGAATCAGAAAGTCAACTAGCTCTCCTGTAACACACCTAAGGGAGAGGGAGTGTAGGAGGTGCTTTCCAAGCTTCCAATAGCATACTTGGGGTTCCTCATGAGGTGTGAATGTTCGCTCTCTGGAAATTGAGTCATTGTTTTCTATGCTGAGCTGGTTCAACAAGGACACTTGAATATCCTACTGGACCTCTCGGGAAGCTTTCGTGCTGCTCTGGGAGATAGGGACATAAGGAAGGAAGAAAGGGGGGACATCAAATTCCTAAGCATTTTATTTAAATGCAAAGAGGATTCTTTACTTGAAACTTTGCTTGGTATTTTGTGGGCTTGTCTTCTTGTTTTTCCCTCTTATTTATCCACCCATGGCCCTTTTTACTTTCTTTTTTTTTTTCTTTTTTTTTCGTTTTCTTGCTCCCCCCCTTTGACCCTTTATTTTATGTTAGGTGCTTCAGGGGGCACTTCAAATTTGCTGTATTTCCTCATTCTCCATTTCTTCTTTTCTGTGTGTATTGATTTGGACCACCAACACTATCCCCTCTTCTCTACATCTTTCTATCCTACATCATTTATTGTTTCTCTTATACTACACCTCTCTTTGTGTGGCTCCCAATTTTTCTGACTTTTTTTTCTAATACCTTTGTTCTGTTCTCTTTCTTATATTCACTATTTATATTTTGTCATTTCATTTCTCTTTCCCCCTCTCCTGAACACACTGGCCAATGTTCAGTCTACTAGATCATTATAGTCAATCTATTTTTCTATTTGTTATAACTCTACAGAGCTTACATGAGTCTAATAGTCATTCTCCTAGATTTCACATGGTACTTCTGTTAAGATTTACTATCACTACTAATATTCTTCACTTCCTTTTCTTACTCCTTTTACTTTCTCTGACCCTAATATTTTCCTTCAAGTGAACTTAGCCAACAACAAGGAAGTAGAATAAGAAAAAAGTAACAAAGAGAAGACTGAACATGCACACAAAAACAACTAATTAAACCCCAAATTAGATAAAGAAGCTAACCAACTGATTAAACCCACCAAGATAAAATGATCACAAGACAGCAACAAAAAACTACAAACCGAACCAATAATCAGGAAAACATACTCCAATCCAATGAACTTACTGAAAACCAGGAAGAGAATCATAACATTGAACAAGTAATTAAAGCACTCAAAACATATATTAGAGACCAATTTGATGAAGTGATGGAAGAGATTAAAAATATGAAGAAAACCCTTGGAGAGAATACAGAAAAAATTGCAAGCATACTAAAAAAGATAATGGATATGATGGTGATGAACAGTACAATTAAAGAAATCAAAAATATAATCTCAGCATATAAAAGCAGACTTGAAGAGGCAAAGGAAAGAATTAGTGATTGGGAAATCAAATAGATATTAGAACTGATTGATAAAAAGGAATTAGGGACCTGAATGACAATGCAAAACCCACAAACATAAACATTAAAGGTATCCCAGAAGGAGAAGAGAAGAGAAAGGGGACAGAGGGGTGTTGAAGGAAATAATGGCTGAAAAATTCCCAAATCTATTGAGGAAGACAGATGTACATATCCAGGAAGCACACCACACCTCAAACAGTAAAAATTCCAACAGGTCTACTCCAAGATACATACTTATAAAATTATCCAATGCACAAGACAAAGAAAAAAATACCAAAAGCAGCAAGAGAAAAGGTAATCATCACATACAAGGGAGGCTCCTGAAGATTAAGTGCTGATTTCTCATCGGAAACCATGGAGGCAAGAAGGCAGTGGTAAGACATAGTCAAGGTACTAAAACAAAAATATTTCCGACCAAAAATACTCTATCCAGCAAAGTTAGCATTCAACAATGATGGAGAGTTCAAAATATTCACAGATAAACAGAAACTAAGAGAGTATGAAGAAGCAACTAGAAAATGACCTTGAAATAAAGTTTCAATACAGATCAGCTGAATATCCCTGTCTACATATAATAACATGACTTCAAAATGCTGTTTGACCTAATGTAAGGGGGAAATGGAAAGGAGAAATGAAATTATAAGGCTATGAGTCTCTAAAAAAGAGTCTGGAGGTTGTCAGAAGGAATGCCCTTATGCACAACTGAGCAGAGTCTAAGAGACAGATAAAGTAGATACAACCCCAGGTATTGGTTCTTTTGAGGGATAATGAGATCCACAGGTTCTATGGTCATGGCAGATGGGGTTCACTGCCATGGCAGATGGCCCTTCTTTGGAGCTGGTGTTTCTGCATGATGGAATTGGACTCAGAGGGGATCTCTTCTCACAAGACTTGCATGCTACTTTATTGGAATTGTAGTTGGTGCTGGGGTTTAAGATATATTTAGACCCAGGCCCAGAGCCTCAACAGACTTCAGCTCCTACACTTTGATTTATTGTATTTACTCCACTCAGCTAACATGGAGTTGAAGAAGGTAAACCACCACAACATGGAGCCTAGAGTGTCTACAACTGGAAGCGGGAGAAGTGCATCCAGTACCCATATGGAATCTAAGCCCTCACTTGACATAGATGTGCAATGGACACAACCAATCCAATGTCCACAGAGAAAATGTGGAATGGGTGTGGGAAGGGTAGCCATGGTGGCTGCTGGGTTTGGGGAACGGGAGGAAGAGATGAGATGTGGAGGCGTTTTCGGGACGTGGAGTTGTCCTGGATAATGCTTCACGGACAATTACGGGACATTATAGATCCCCCCAGGGCCCACTGGATGGAACGTGAGAGAGTCTGGGCTATGATGTGGACCATTGACTATGGGGTGCAGTGATGCTCAGAGATGAACTTACCAGGTGCAATGGATGTGTCATGATGATGGGAGAGAGTGTTGCTGTGGGGGGAGTGGGGGGCGGAGGCGGTGGGGTTGAATGGGACCTCATATTTTTCATAATGTAATTTAAAAAAATAAATTAATTAATTAAAAAAAAAAGATATATTTAGGGGATTTGAATCTCTGGACTGATAATATGACACCCAGGCCCAGAACCTCAACAGACTTCAGCTCCTACACTTTGATTTATTGGACCTACTCCACTCAGCTAACATGGAGTTGAAGAAGGTCAACCACCACACCATGGAGCCTAGAGTGTCTACAACTGAAAGCAGGAGGAGTGCATCCAGTATCCATGTGGAATCTAAGCCCCCACTTGACATAGATGTGCAATGGACACAACCAATCCAATGTCCACAGAGAAAATGTGGTATGGGTGTGGGAAGGGTAGCCATGGTGGCTGCTGTGTTTGGGAATGGGAGGAAGAGATGAGATGTGGAGGCGTTTTTGGGACGTGGAGTTGTCCTGGGTGGTGCTCCTCGGACAATTATGGGACATTGTAGATCCCCCCAGGGCCCACTGGATGGAACGTGGGAGAGTGTGGGCTATGATGTGGACCATTGACTACGGGGTGCAGTGATGTTCAGAGATGTACTTACCCGGTGCAACGGATGTGTCACAATGATGGGAGAGAGTGTTGCTGTGGGGGGAGTGGCGGGTGGGGGCGGTGGGGTTGATTGGGACCTCATATTTTTTGAATGTAATTTTTAAAAATAAATAAATAATTTTAATAAAAAAAAAAGAAAGAGTATGCCTGGAAGAACCTTGCCCTTCAAAAAATACTAAAGCGAGTTCTGCAGGAAGAAGAAAAGAGGAGAGACAGAGTCGGAAGAGAGTGTAAGAGCAACTAAAAAGACAAAAAGAGAAAAAAAATCAATCCAAATATGACAAACAAATCCAAAGAAAATATGGGTAATATAAGTAATTCCTTGAAAGTAATAACACTGAATGGCAATGGATTAAATTCATCCTTCAAGAGACTCAGACTGGAAGATTGGATAAGGAAATACAACCCATCTATATGTTCTCTATATGAAGCATATCTTATGCCCTGGTATTCAAGAAGGTTGAAAGTGAATGGCTGGAAAACAGTCTTACAAGCAAACAATAATCAAAAAAGGGTAGGAGTAGCTATATTAATATCAGACAAAATAGACTTTAAATGAAAATCAGTTGTGAAAGGCAAACAAGGACAATACATATTAGTGAAAGGGATATCTTTCAAGAAGAAAGAACAATCATGAACATTTATGCTCCTAACAAGGGAGCCTCCAAATATTTGAGGCAAACATTGGAAAAAATAATTGAAGAAATAGATGGTTCTAGAATTATAATGGGGGACATTTATACACCATTATCAACTTCAGACAGAACATCTCAAAAGAGAATCAATAAAGAAAGAAAGACCTTGAACAATATATTAGAGGAGCTGAACCTAGCAGACATATACAGAACATTACACCCAAATATGGTAGCATATATGTTATTCTCTAGTGCACATGGATCATTCTCCAAGATAGACCAAATACTAGGCCACAGAAAAAGTCTCAATGAATTCAGAAAGATTGAAATCATACAAAATAATTTCTCTGATTATAGTGCAATGAAATTGGCAATCTGCAAGGGCCCAGTGACCCAGATTTGGCAACAAGCTGTGGAAGTTAAACAACACACTTAGAAAAAGTGTGGGTCAAGGAGGAAATTTCAAAATAAATTAATAACTACCTTGAAACTAATGAAAATGATAACATAGCATATCGAACTTATGGAATGCATCAAAAATAGTATTGAGAGGGAAAATTGTAGCCATAAATTCACACATCAAAAAAGAAGAAAGAGCTAAAATTGAAGACCTAACTTCACACTTGTAGGAATTAGTAAAAAAACAATAAACTAAACCCAAAGGAACAAGAAAGTAAGAAATAGCAAAGACCAGAGCAGAACCAAATGAAATAGAAATAAGAAAGCACATGAAACAATAAAACTAAGAACTGGTTCTTTGAGAAGATCAATAAAATTGAAAAACCCTTACCTAGAATAACAGCAAAAAAGAGAGTAGATGCAAATACCCAAAATAAGAAATGAGAAAGGAGATATCACCATTGACCCACAGAAATAAAGACCATCATAAGGGGATACTTTGAAAAGTTCTATGCCAACAAGGACAATTTAGTGGAAATGGACAAATTCCTAGAAACACATAAGCAGTCTACATTGACAAAAGAAGAAATTGATGATTTCAACAAACCAATCACAAGTAAAGAGATAGAATATATCATTAAAAACCTCCCGTCTAAGAAGGGCCCTGAACCAGATGGCTTCACATGTGATTTCTACCAAACATTCTAGAAAGAACTAACACCAATCTTGCTTAAACTTTTCCAAAAATTTGAAAAAGAATGAATATTGCCTAACTCATTCTCTGATACCAACATTACTCTACTACCAAAGCCAAAGACACCACAAGAAAGGAAAATTACAGGCCAATCTCTCTAATGAAGCTAGACGTGAAAATCCTCAACAAACTTCTTGCTATTTGTATTCAACAACACATTAAATGAATTATGCACCATGGCCAAGTGGGACTCATTCCTGGTATGCAAGGATGGTTCCACATAAGAAAATCAAGTAATGTAATACACCATATAAACAGATTGAAAGGAAAAATATCAAATGATCATATGTATAGATACAGAAAAAGCATTTGACAAGATACAGCAGCCTTTCTTGATAAAACCACTGTGAATGATCAGAATAGAAGGAAACTTTCTGAACATGATAAATTGTGTATATGAAAAAACCAGAGCTAACATCATTTACAATGGTGAAATCCTAAAATATTGCCCTCTAAGATCAGAAACAAGACAAGGATGCCCACTACCACCCCTTCTATTTAACGTAGTCTTAGAAGTACATGCTCAAGCACTTAGGCAAGAAAAAGGTGTAAAATTCACCTAAATATGAAAGTAATAGGTAAAAATTTCACTATTTGCAGATGATATGATCCTATACCTCGAAAGACCTGAGGTACCTATATCAAAGCTTTTAGATTATAAATGAGTTCAGTTATTTGACAGCATATAGAATTAACGTGCAAAAACCAGTAGCACTTCTTTATACTATCAATGAGCCAATGGAGAAGTAAAACAAGAAAAAATCACATTTACAAGAATCAAATACCAAGGAAAAAATTTAACTAAAAATGTATATGACTTGTTTACAGAAAAATACACAACACTGTTAGAGGAAATCAAAGACCTAAATAACTGGAATTATACTCCCTGTTCATGGACAAGATTAAACATCATTATGATGTTTATCCCACCCAAACTGATTTACATATTTAATGCAATGCAAATAAAAATTTCCAGAACATTTTTTTCTGAATTGGATTAGCTAAGTATGAAATTTATTTGGAATTAGAAGAGGCCCCAAATAGTGAAAGATATATCGATAAAGAAAGATGAAATTGGAGTAATCAGACTACCTGATTTTAAAACATACTGAAAATCTACAGTGGTCAAAACTGCATGGTATTGACACAAGTATAGTTATACTGATCAATGGAACCAAACTGAGAGTTCTGATATAGATCATTGCTTATACAATCAACTGATATTCAACAAGGCCATCAGGCCATTCAATTGGGAGTTAATTGCCTCTTTAACAATTGGTGATTGGAGAACTGGATATCCTTATCCAAAAAATGAGAGAGGATGACATCTCAACCCTTATACAAAAATTAACTGAAGATGAATCAAATATCTAAAGGTAGGAAACAAGACCATAAAAATCTTGGAAAATAATGTGGGGAAGCAACTATAGGATTTTGTATTATGAAAGGGTTTCATGAGCTTTCCACACAAAGCATAAACAATGAAAGAAAAATATAACAAATGGATCTCCTCAAAAGTAAAAAGAATTGCATCTCAAAAGTGAGCAAAAAATGAAAGGCATCTTACTCAATGGGAGAAGATATATGGTAACCAAATATCTGATAGAGACCTAATATCCAGCATATATAAAGAAATAATATACCTCAAAAATAAAAAAGTCAAACAACCCATTTAAAGATGGGCAAATGATTTGAATAGACAATTCTCTAGAAAAGAAATACAAAAAGCCAAAATGTACGTTAAAAAATGATCAACATCACTAGCTATTAGGGAAATGTAAATCAAAACTATAGTGAGATATCATCTTACACCTATTAGTCTGGTGGCTTTTAAAAAATTTCAGAGGACTGCAAGTTTTGGAGAGGATGTGGAGGTATGGGAACCCTCATTCTCTGCTGGTGCGAATGCAGAATGTTGCAGCCATTGAGGAGGAAAGTTTGGCAGTTCCTCAGGAAACTGATTATAGAACAGGATATGATGCAGCACTTCCACGGCAGTGTATATGCCCAGAAGAATTGAAATCAATGACAGAAACAGATAAAGGCACTCAATGTACATAGTGGGATTATTCACTATTGCAAAAGTTGGAAACAACCCAAGTGCCACTCAACAAATGAATGGATAAACAAATCCTGGTATATACATACAATGGAATATTACTCAACTTCAAGAAAGAAGGCAGAATTAACACTCTAGTTAATATGGATGACTCTTGAATAACTTATGTTGAGTGAAGCCAGCCAGGAACTGAAGGACAAACATTACATGAATTCACTGAACTGAATTAAACAAATTGAGCAAACTCACAGAGCTAGAGTCTGGAAGATAGGTTTACCGGTGACAGAAAGGGAGAATATCTTTGTTGTCAATGCCCATATGGGCCAAATATTTGATCAGGTGGAAGTGTATAAATGTGCAGTGGAGGGGTATGATAGTGGGACAATGATATTATTGAGTTGGGCAGTGCTGGTTTGTCAAAGGACTAGGTTGAGATGAGTCGTTTGGATGGTCCATGGAACTGGGGGGAGGGTTGGGGGATGGAGTAGGTGAAACCTGGGGATCTGTGGGTATGTGATTGAAACTGCAATGTTGTAAATTTTCTCTTGGCAGTAGGGCAGGGGAGGGTTACAGGTTAGGGTGTTGAATGTGGGAAGTATTTGGGACGCGGTGCACCTGGGCAGGCTTCTATGAAGTGTGTGAGTGTTCATACTGTCATATTGTGTTGTATCAATGTGTGGAAACCCACATAATGGGAAGACAGGTGTTAGAGTCCAACTTAGGGAGTCTTGCCATGTTCCCAAATAGAGGGGAAGGAGTAATTCAAGAATTACTAATTGTGGAGGACAGACAAGTATGTGAAGTCATCAATGTTGTTGCAAGTAATTATGAATCGTGTACTTCAGAGATTGAAGCCTGGTGGTTGCTATAGGCCCTGAGGGGAAGGAGAAGGAGGAAAAGAATAGATGGAACATGGGGCATTTTGGGGGGATTGAAGTGTTCTATGTTATCTTGCAATGATGGGTACAGCCATGAAAAATTTCATCAAAATTTATGAGTGTATGGTCCAAAAAGAAAAGCATTGATGATGGTTAGTAGCTATGTTTCATTATTTGTACATCAATTTTAAGAAATGTAGCATCCACATATAAAATGTTATTAATAGAAGAAAGAGGAAGAGAGGTGGATATAATGTATATGGGAATTCCCTATATTCTGAAGGTGACATTTCTGTAAACTAAAGCTTCTTTGAACACAAAATGTAAAAAGTAAGACACTGGGGAAACAGAAGAAAATATCACTGTACACATGAGATAAAAGTTCTAAAATTGATGAGAAACATAATGTCAAAAATTTTAAGAATAATTTCATTATTTTCTATTTATCCAAATTTTCATATTTTTATTTTTTTGTATTTTATTTCTTATTTTTAAAACTGTCATTATTACTTCATTTTCTTATTAATTTTATTTGGTTATTTTGTTGGCTTCATTATTGAAGAAGTTTAGGATCACAGAATGCCTTACAACTGTGGGAGGAGAGGATCATTGGTGTGGGGTGTCAGTGATGGGGGTACAAGGGAGGAGATTCACCTTGAACATATATATATATATATATATATATATATATATATATATATATATATATATAAATCATATAAACGTGTTCAAGTGTTCATGGGGCATTGTCAAAGTGGGTGGAGATTGACACAATAACCAAAAGAATATCAAATCCCCATCCTGGGGAGGTCTGCCAGATTTTCTAATGGAACAGCAAGAATCCCCCAGGTAGAAGGGCAATGAATAGTGAAGGAGTATGGCCTTTGATAATAATAACTGTACTTAAGAAACTTTACTTTTGAAATTGAAACTTAGGTTAGTGTTACAGGGTGCCTAAGAGTTATCACCTGAAGACATCCTTTTTGCTTAAATGCAGCCCCTCTCTCCCCAGAATCTCAACGGAGTTGTAATATCCACTCTCCAGTTCATTGGACTCAGCCAGGTCAACTAAAAAGGAGATGATGATAGAAAACAACCATCCCATGACCTGAGAGAGTCTATAATTGCCACCACAATAGTCCCACCCATCTGCTCTATGGGACTAAATCCCCATCTCAATTAGAAGTGGAGTAGATATCACCATCCCAGAATCCTAAGGATTTCACAATGAACTATGGACTAAAATAGTCTTACTGGTATCCTCCTATAGATTTCTTGTGATTCCAGTGATGGAAGAATTTATATCATTTGTATGGAGGCACCAACCAGTGGAGTTTCTGAGGGAAGGGGGAAGGAAAAACATGCATAATATTCGGGCATATTTGGGACTAGTGATTTTTTCCTGAATGACACTGCAATGACAGATACAGGCCATTATATTTCTTGCCATAACCTAAAAAAAGTGTGCAGGAGAGAGTGTAAACTATAAGGTAAACTATAATTCATGCTTAATGGCAATAGTCCAAAATGTGTTCATCATTTGAACAAATGTATCACACTAATGAAAGATGTTGTTAATGTGAGAAAATGTGGGAGGTGTAGGGAATGGGGCATATGGAAATCCCCTATTTTTAAAATTAATTTATTGAAATATAACACTCATAAATAGACATACATAAACTATAAGTGTATAATAATAGTTCTGAACTTACAAAACAAACATATAACATCATACAGGATTCTCATAACTCACCCTACCACAAATAACTTGCATTGTTGTTAAACCTTTTTTAACTAATGATTAAAGAGCACTGTCAAAATATTATTAGTAACCAAAGTATTTCCTCCAATCAACACTATTATTATCTTTATATCATTTACATATGAACATACATAAACAATAATATGATAAAATTTGTGAACTTACAAAGCAAACGTGCATAACGTCATACAGGGGTTCCATACATCAACTCTCCATCAACACCTTTCATTGTCCTGAGATATTTGTTACAAATTACAGAAGAATATTGTCAAAATCTTACTACTAATAATAGTCCTTATCTTACATTTACTGTGTTTTCCCCCTAACACACCCTATTATTATTTTTATTATTTTTATTTTTTTTTAAAGATTTATTTATTTATTTAGTTTCCCCCCCTCCACTGGTTGTCTGTTCTTGGTGTCTATTTGCTGCATCTTGTTTCTTTGTGCGCTTCTGTTGTCAGCTTCTGTTGTCATCAGCGGCACGGGAAATGTGGGCGGCGCCATTCCTGGGCAGGCTGCTCTTTCTTTTCACGCTAGGCGGCTTTCCTCACGGGCACACTCCTTGCGCGTGGGGCTCCCCCACGCGGGGGACACCCTTGCATGGCAAGGCACTCCTTGCGCGCATCAGCACTGCGCATGGCCAGCTCCACACGGGTCAAGGAGGCCCGGGGTTTGAACCGCGGACCTCCCATATGGTAGACGGACGCCCTAACCACTGGGCCAAAGTCCGTTTCCCGCTATTATTATTTTTAAATTCACTTTTTTATGACAGAATTTGTAAACTTATAAAACAATCATGCACATGTATAGAATTCCCAAACAACATCCCTCCATCAACAAACCACTCTGTGGTGGAATATTTGCTACAGATAAGATAACATCATCTCTTTGTTACCATGTCCCTAGTGTACATTTGTCTCATATTTTCCATATTGCCTCATTATCAACACAATCTTTTGCATAGATGAAAGAATATTATATTATTACTACTAACCACAGTCCATAGATCACTCCAGCTGTATTTTTCCCATGCATCTCCACATTCCCAACACCATGAAGTAGTGATATACATTTGCTCTAGCTCACAAAGGTTGCTTTTGCATCTGTACTAACAGTAACAATTCTCATCCACATCTTGGTTTATGGTGCTATTCAGTTCCTAGTTTATTCTTTAGTGTTCTGTCAATTAGCACTTACATACCTAGACTATCATTTTCAGTCACATCTCCATTTATCAACTAGCTGTTACTTGCTGTGTTTTACCATCCACTCTATATATTCCACACTTGTACAGTAAAGCTATTTAAAACTTCTACATACATTAAAAAACAATAGTCCATTTACTCCTATCTCCTTTAAGAAATAACCACCTACAACCAGATCTTGGAGATATTTTCCTATAATTTCTTCTAGAAGTTTATGTTTCTTGTCTTATTTTTAGGTATTTCATCCATTTTGAGTTAATTTTTGGATAAGGTGTGAGTTAGGGGTCCTCTTTCCTTCTTCCAGCTATGGATATGCAATTCTTTCAGCACCATTTATTGAATGGATTGTTTTGCCCAAGCTGTGTGAGTTTGACAGGCTAGTCAAAAATCACTTGACCATACATGTGAGGGTTTGTTTCTGAATGATATATTTGGTTTCATTGGTCTATTGTGTTTGCCTTTAGGCCAGAATCATGCTGTTTTTTACCACTATATCTAGGTAATATGATTTAAAATCTGGAGATGATGGTTCACTTTTCCTTTTTATGGTGTTTCTGGATATTCAAGTCCCCTTACCCTTCAAAATATATTTGATGATCACATTTCCAATTTTCTATCTTTAATGCTGGTGGAAATTTATTGGGTTTGCATTAAATCTCTTTATCAATTTGGTTAGAATTGACATCTTAATGATATTTAGTCTTCCAATCCATGAACATGGTACATTTTCAATTATTTAGGCCTTTTTTTAATTTCTTTCAACATTGAGTTGCAATTTTCTGAACACAAGTTCTTTTACATTGTTGACAAGCTTATTCCTGACTACTATAGTTTTCTCCATCATATTTTATTTTCACCACTCTTCTGACACTTTCAGTTATTTTACTGATATAATCTTCAATTTTTCCAGGCCCCTCTCCTCTGTCTTTTCTTTTCAGGCTCTCACAAACCCTTTAAAATTTCATGAAAATCTGGTCTCTAGCTTTGAAATTCTCTCAGGTTCTGTTCATCTGTGAATATTCTAATTTACCCTCATTTTTGAAATGCAATCTTGCTGGATATAAGATTCTTAGCTGGAAGTTTTTCTCATGTAGTATCTTAAATACATCAGACCATTGTCTCCTTGCCTCCATGGTTTCTGGTGGGAAATCAGTGGTTAATATTATTGGATATCCCTTATGTATTATGCATTGCTTTTTTCTCTTGCTGCTCTCAAAAATCTCTCTTTGTCATTGGCATTTGACATTGTGATGAGTATGTGCCTTGGAGGTGGTCTATTTGGATTTTTTCAGATGAGAGTACATTGTACTTCTTGGACATGGATATCTATGTCCTTCAATAGGGTTAGGAAATTTTCTACCATTATCTTTTCAAATAATCCTTCTACCCCTTTTCCCTTTTCTTATACTTCTGGGACACCCATTAGACATAAGTTTGCACACATTTTGCTGTCATTTTGTTCCCTGAGAACTTGTCCAATGTTTTCTAATCTTTTCTTCATCTGTTCTTTTCTATGTTCACTTTCAGAGGCTATTTCTTCAAGCTCACCAATCCTTTCTTCTGCCTTCGCAAATCTGCTGTTATATGATTCCAATGTTTCTTTTTATTTTCATTTATTGCCCCTTATATTACCTTAAGATCTGTTATGTTTCTATGTATGCTTTCAAATTCTTATTTGTGTTCGTTCAATGTCTTCTTAATATGTTTAATATTTTTAGCCATCTCATTGAATTTATTAAGAATATTTGTTTGAACATCTATGATTAGTTGTCTCAACTACTTTATGTCATCTGGAGGCTTATCTTCTTCCTGTAACTGGGCCATAGCTTCCTGTTTCTTTGTATGGATTTTAATTTTTTGTTGGTGTCTTGGGTTCTGGCTTACTAGAGTATTTATTCTGGGTGCATTTTTCTCTTTACTTTAGGACTTCCTGTCCCTTCTCCCTTGTTGGTTGTGCATTAGGAGCCAAGCATGCTGTGTTGTAAGCTATGTAGTTGGTGTTGTAAGCTGTGCAGGCTCAAGGTGCCCTCATTGTACCAGGGACCAATGAAGCTTCTTCCAACTTTCTCCTTTGCCAGGGGTAGGGACAGAGTCACAGGTAAGTGGAATAATCCAAGTGCAGGCCCAGACTTTAGTTTCTCAGATAGATTGATGAAATTCATAACCCTTTCTCCCCCATCTGGGGCAGTGTTGGAGCTGCAGATATGGGAAGCAATCTATGCAGTTCAGGTCCAAGATGACCACAGTTGGCTCAATTGAATTTTCACTCTTTTCCAGTCAAAGTTACCTGATGATACCTGGATAGAACCCTGTCAGAAGTGGGACTGAAGCCTAGTCCATGGCTGCAGGCCTTTCTGGGTGAAAGAAACTGGTTCCTCCCATTACTGTGATTTTCAGTCTCAGCTTCCCCTCAGGCTGGAGGCAGAGTCAAAATGGCGGCCACTGGCCTCTTTCTGAAGTGTGTAAATTCACACCCCAGCTGTTCCCAGGGTTATATCTTAGCCAGCTGAGTCAACCCATCAGTAGCCAAAATCATCAACTAACCATCTCCTCCTCCCCTGTTTTAAGGAAGTGGAACTTCCATCCAGCAACAGAATAGCTCCTGGTGCAACTCATGGTGCCAGACTAGGATAATCAATAATCACTGGCCTCTGCAGGCTGGTCAGTAATTGCCCAGAAAGGCTGATGCAGGTTCACTTGGCTTCCTCCCTGCTGGAGGTGGCAATGGGGCCTAGGCTGGAGCTGCAAACTGATATGGATGGAAAGAAGACAGTCCCCACCAGTACCATGATTTTCCATCTCCCCTCTTCCCCTCATGCCAGGCATGGTGGTAAAAGGCAGCTTTAGGCCTCTTTCTGACTTGGACATGCTCAAACTTTAGCTGTTTTCAGGAATATGTTTTAGCCCACTGAATTTGCTCATCAGTAGCTGAAATTGGTGACCAAACATCTCTTCCTCCCTCATTTTTGGGAAGTGGAACTTTCAATTCCAACCACAGAACAGCTCACAAGGTGGCTTGTGCCTCCAGTGGAAGATGGGCACTGGCCTCCTTGGTGTTCAGCACTCTACTTATGATTCTTCTCTGAAGATAGGCAGTCTCCTCCTTCCATTCCTTCAAGGATGTTGCAAGATGCTCTTCTGGCCTCCTGTAGCCCACAAACAGGTGTTTCAGGTAACTCCAGAGAGCTGCATGGGTTTTCTAACTGCTCTGTAGCAGAAGCTTACTCTAGTAGCTCCTTACTCCACTGCCATCTTGCTGGTTCCCATCCCCTATATTTTTTATGTAACACTTATGTAATCTAAATATCTTTTAAAAAATTAAATAGTATTTTTAAAAATCTCATCTTTTGCTTTGCAGAGCAGAGGCCATACTTTTTTTACTTCTTTTGAACCCTTCCAGAGCACATAGGATTAAGTTTAACAATGAGTGCACAGTCATAAATGTGTTCAATCATAAATTTAACCTTTTATTGCTATATAGGAAGGACTGAGAGATTCTGCAAAATTTAGCTTTGGTATGATTTTTCGTAGAGAGATCATCTTCTTCCTCCAATTTTTTCCTTATGTTGTTTTTATGTCTTTAGAAATCAAGTAAAATTTTTCAACATTTCCTTTCCTCTGCCTAAGTCTGTTTCCAGTTGGAAGGTAGTGTTAAGTTTTGGAAATGAAGAATACAAAGCAATGGAACCAAAATGAAAACATTGAGAAATACAATTGTCTCGCCTCGCCCTTAATGAGTTTTTCAAGTTAAACTCCTTCCTTGCATTGCAGAGATTGATTGGCAGGAGAAAATTCAGAGATGAGATCTGGAATCCATTATTTTATTTCTAATTGCCAGTGACATAGAGCCAAATGGCCTCTGATCTCATTACAATTGTCATTTTTGGACATCTTTATTGGTATAGAACCAATAGACATCAGTAAGATATGATTAGAAGACTGTGATATGAATGGTATTCTGTTTGCCATCAACTCTCAGGCACTGAGATCTATTCAGTAATAGAATACCTCACAGTACACTAACTCATTTGATAACTTGATCTTGTACAACATAGCAGAGTTATAATGAGAGTACCTTCTGCAGAAGAGAGGGTGATATACATTAAGTACAATTTTATGCCAGTTTTTAACATTTAGAAAGTCTAGCAAATAAAATAGCTCCCCCTTCCTTGTTTCAGAAAGAAGCCGACTGTAAAATCAAAATACTCCAAGTAGGAGCAGTTTCTCTTCTTCTCTTGGAGAGACACTACCTGAGAATCCAAATCTGAATAAGAATTAGCCCAAAATAAACATTAGTACTTCAAATTTAGATAAACTCTACAGGGTATTCAATTATGTATAGCTCCTGACTTTTATATATCAAGAAAAACAGTTACCCAGAAGTGATTTATTAAGCCGCTACTCTATGCCAAATAATGTGCTCTCTATCATCGGGATGAGATTTCAAAGGAAATATGTTGTGGTCAAAAGGTGTTTAGGCTCTAGATGAATAAAAAAATAGTTCATGAAATAAGTAAAGAACAAAAAAGAATGTAGTTAAATATATCTTGGTTAGGAAGCATGAGATTTTAACTACAGGTAGAGAAAATATATTTTCTTGTGTATCTTTCTTGACAGCAAGTTTCTGAAGAAGTACTCAGTAGAGGGCTCCTTTTGAAGCCCTCTTTGGTGTTTCCATTCTCTTTGGGTTTGGCTAAGGGAACAAGCAAAAGCTTTCAAGTGAACTCTCATCAGCTCCCATCTGTAGATAACATGCTGATTTTCACTTGTTCAGTTTATCATTGGAATAAAAATTTTTAGTAGTGAGGGACATTTTAGGACTACTGTCCCATTTCCATGTTAGTGTCTACTTTAAGAATGATTCTCTTCCAGGTAACTAATAGTGATTCAATCTTATTCTCTCAGTATGTTTATTCCAGCATGCTTTCCTCATGTGAATGGCCTCTATGATGACATTTTCTAAGTGAAAGGGATAGCTAGTTATTGAATCACTTGTAATTAATATAGCCATCAATATTGAGTACTGTTAAAGAGAGTACTGAAGTTTCTCTTCTGGGTGTAGGACTCACTAATAAGTTAATGAATCAAATGATATATATCATAATTCAGGGCCATGAGTTATTAAACTTATAGGGTCAAAGAGTATGTCAAGTGACTCTTTTTCTACTAGAAGATATTCAGGGAAAAAAATGTTCCCTTTAAGTTTATAATCTAGCAGATTGTATAGTTCCCACTGCAAAAGCTACTAGCACATCTGACAATGTGCTTTTTGAGTGAGTGTGAAAGTGAAGGAAAGCACATGTACATATTTGTAGTATGGTGATGAAAGATTTGTCAGAATTGCTGGCCATTGAGCTGTTACCAGACCCTGAGAAATAAATCTCTTGTGGTCATTTTAGTGCTTTGATAACTCAAAAAGGCTGTGGACTTAAACTGAAATTTCAAAATAATTATCCATGTTTACCTCTAAAGTAATTACTCCAACTATTCTAAGGGGAATACTGAGAGCTTAAATTTCCCAAATGACTTACCTCATAGATAGTGGAAGGCCCAGCAAAGCTTTAGCAGGACAAGTGATATTTGATTTCCTCATTCATGTTGGCTACAACCTGAAGACTGAGACAGCAATACTATTTGGGGGAGGGGGGTGGGAAATAACACATAATGAATTCCCATAAATAGTCTGAGTAATGCTAAATAAAGTCTTGGTTTTAATTCCGTGAGGGAAACATTAAGATGACCACATATCTTTAGCAATCCATGAATAAAATCTAAGAATGGCTTTATAAGTCTCCCTCTAATATGTGAAAATTATTGGATACTTATTAGACCAGCCCCATTACCTAAGCTCTTGTCACACCTTGGACTACAATCAGAACCTAAAATAGCTGTCAATAAATGTTGCCTCAGCTGATCCTGTATGTCCCCTTGTGTCTATAGATATTGATAGAGCTTAAGATCTCAAGCAAAAATGTCATTTCACTGCTGGATTTAGAAGCCTCCTAGGTAATAGTCTATCAGAGTCAATCCCAGAGATTAAATAATGCTCTTGTATATCAGAACTCAAGACACCTTAGAGATTAACTCTCTCCAAATATTCATTTTACATGAGAAGGATTGTAAAATACTCAACGAAGTAGAGTAAATTTCCAGCTCCCTCAACTAATTAAGAGGATCAAGAAAGAATCTTGAACAACTGACACTCAGTTTATTAATTTTTCTACTCTACTGGGGGGAAAGAAAGCATTCCAAATTGAAGGTAAAATCACAGGCATCCAGATGTTATAATTCACAGGATGGTTTAATGTTTATCTGAGATATTGATGTCAAGGTCAGTTTGATAGTAAAAGCTTAAAATTTTCATGGATATTAATAGTATACTGAGTGTTTTTGCAAATAATATTTGATTTGTTTCTCCCAACAAATTATTAAGTAAGGCAAGACAGATTATTTTTCTCATTTGAGATAGCAGGAACTGAAACTCTAGGAGGATATGTAAATTGCCCCAAATTATTTAACATTCCAATACTGCATTATCCTGAATCCAAGAACAAGTCTCTTATTATTTGTACCTCAAGTAAACAAGACCAGGAAATGTATTTGTCAAATTTCATGTGTTAGCCAACAAACATGATTTTTGTCTATTTAATGCAAGTTTCTTGTAATTCTAGTCACCCGCCTTACAGAAAGTGATGGTTATTAAGATTAATAATACTTATGGAGTTCTACTTCATATCAAAATCTTCTTAAACTCTTCATTTTATTAATTTTATTACTTTATTAAATTTATTAACATATGGTATATTAATTAAATCAAACTGTGAGATTAAAACTATAGCTATAATTATTTTTAGATGAGCACAAAATAAGTACAAAGATGTTAAGCAAACTTTCCCCAAGTCATCAAGATAAGAAGCGGTTGAGCCAAGACTTGGGTGTAATCAGTCTGCGCTCCAAAATATACACTCAGCCATTATTAATTATCATCACTATGCCAAATAGCAAGAAGCAATAGTTTTGGTAACATTGCACACTCCAAATATCACTGTAACTTTTGTTGGCTCAAAAATTCAAAGAAAAACTTCATTCTCTTACAATTTGTTCAGTAGCCATCATTTATAGCATGGAACTTAAAGAGGCAATTGAAAAAATGTGGCTTTTTATGTAGGAAATATTGATACTTGATGTCCCATGATGATTCTAAACATGCCTTTAGTAACTCTTATCAAAATATCATTTTTATAAAATGTTTCTAAATAAATTTATGTCAAGAAAACAGAAAAATGACTTTAACGTCAAATATATTAATGGCTCAGGTGTCATGGCATAACCCATTGCAGTTAATGTGCCTAAATATAATTTAATGACTCTCAAATAGTGATTTCCACAAAAGCAATAGCAATACTCACAAACTGATAAAGGGAAAGTCTGGATAAATTGGAATTTAGGATTATGAAGGTGTTATAACAGAAGTAAGATGCTCCTTAATTCTCTCCTTCTGGTATCAAAGAGTATGGTACTATAACCCAAGTAAATGAAGAAAGGGAACACCCTTTTTCTTGTTGCTTCCCAACATTTCATTAAGAATGACAGTGGTATAGCTGCTACAGTCTATGGTATATGTGTAACTTTCAATCTTGTCCTCACTTTTCTCCTTTCCTTCTTCCTTTGTTTACCTTCTTTAAACAAATAAGTTTTATATGCTAGGTGCACAAAAGTGAACAAAAATAGACAACATACTTCCTCTCATTTAGATTAGAATCCAAAGGAAATATTGGCATTTATTTTTTAAAATCACTCTAATCAATGTATAATTACGAATTAAGGTAAATGCTCTGGAGGAATGGAATAAGGTTCTGACTTAGAAGAGGATGACAGAAGCTGTCAGAGAAGGTTTCACTTGATTAAGTAATGTTTGATTTATGATCTGAAGAATAAGTAGCAGTTAACAAGGTGACAGAAAAGAATTCCTTTGCAGGAACAGGGTATAGATAATACCAAGTTCCTTAAATACCAAGAACATGGTGAATTCCAGAAATAGGAAAACACCAGTGTGGCTGGAACACAGAAAGTAAGGGGAAAATGATCCGAGTTGGCATTGGGAAACACAGAGGAAAAGGGGTAATGTCAACTTATATAGATAAGCAGTTCTGTTTCCAACAAAGGATTTACAGTTCATCCTTCTTAGCCTCCATTCATTAAGTGACTAACAACAAACCCTAACTTCTCTTCTCACTTATGACAATGATGTACACCATTTAAAGGTTTGTTATGGAGTTTGGCACAAGTAACATATCTGATCTGAAAGCCAGATAATCAGATTCAAAGTGTGAAAAAAATATATTACCAGCAGTTGCAAAGATGATGCCCAAGTGAGAGAAGCTACCGATTTTAATCTTAGTCCTCAAATGAACTAGGTTGATAGAAAATATTGAGGTCCCCTCTAAAAGATCTTAAAGAATCTGATTCTACATCAGAGGCCAGAGCACAAACCTTCCCCAAACACAAAATTTAAAAAAATCACATTCATGTCCATATACCTAACCTTTCTCAGAGCCAGGATTAGGCTGAACCCATGGGAAGTCTTTTCATAACCTTTATTCTACAGTTCAGGTAAAACTGCTCCTGCCGGCATGGAACTTCCCTAGATAGAAATCTATCAGTACCTCAGAGTTAGAAGTCATGGATCATTATAGGAGGCACAAAACTTGTTTGACAACTCTGGTAGAGGGAAACATAGATTTCAATTTTTCCTTGAACCTGTGGATTCTTTCCCCCCTATATATTTTTCCTCTAATGCTTAAAGTTTCCTTTTCATGTCTTTCCTTTGCTAATGACTTTTTAAAAATCAATTTGTTTATTTTTCTATTTATTTTTTAATGTTACATTCAAAAAATATGAGCTCCCCATATGCCCCCCACTGCCTTCACCCCACTCCTCCACCCATAACAACAACCTCCTCCATTATCATGAGACATTCATTGAACTTGGTGAACACCTCTCTGAGCACTGCTGCACCTCATGGTCAATGGTCCACACTATAGCACACACTCTTCCTCAGTCCACCCAGTGGGCCATGGGAAGACATACAATGTCCAGTAACTGTCCCTGCAGCACCACCCAGGACAACTCCAACCCCTGAAAATGCCTCCACATCACATCTCTTCTTCCCACTCTCTACCCCTAGCAGCCACCATGGCCACTTTCTCCACACCAATGTCACATTTTCTTCGATTACTAATCACAATAGTTCATGAATAGAATATCTGTAAGTCCACTCTAATCCATTCTCTACTCCTCCATCCTGTGGACCCCAGAATGGCCATGTTCACCCCACATCTATATCAAGAGGGGGCTTAGATTCCACATGGATGCTGGATGCTTCTTATGACCACTACCTAAACTCATGTCCTCTCTCCATACTTTCTTTCCTCTTGAGTTTATCCATGCTTCCTTCCTCAGTTCCTTAGATCTCATTCTTGAAAATGAGAGTCAATTTTCCTCAGTTTATATGTGGACAGGCAAAGATCTTTATGCATAGTCATTTTGGGGTTAATTTGATTGGGTCCCTTTGGATCAGGGACCACCCTTGGCACAGCAAGGCATTATAAGTAAGAGAAGATTCTACAGCAGTGAAACAAAGTATGTAAGACTATTAAGCATATGATAGGTGTGGGAAAGTACACCAAAGCACAGAATTTTACCATTTTATGCAGCACTGTGGAAGAGTTTCTTTCTCTAGGATCTCCAGACTTAGAAAAATTTACCAAAGTTTTTTCCAGGAATCTCGTTTCTTTCCCATTTGCCAAGGAAGTGTTTTTATTGTTTGTTTGCTTTAGCACTTGTAGAAGATGTAAAACATAAAATTTTATAAACAATAAGCAAATTAAACATAATCAAAGTCAAATATACAAAGATCCAAGATTCACATCATGATAAAAGATAAAATATATGAAATATCCTCTTGATAAGAATTCAGCTTTCGACCTTTGTTTCTATTTAACTTAACTTGTCATCTTTTCCTCTATTCTTTTCTATTTCTTTCCCTTCACATTTTCCTGTCTATGGTTACCTTGACAAGTTTTCCCTCTCCCCGTCTGTGGTAATGGAAAGTTTGCTTCTGTACAATCTATGATGGTTTGCATTTTTTAAACATTCACTTTATGTTTACCAGCATCTAGGTAATATCTATATCCCTCCTCCCCTCATCACCAAGTATGCTGTTAGCTATCCATCTACACCTCCTAGATAGAAATGTGGTACTTTATTTTCCACTTTTACTTGTTTTTTGGATATGGGTTTTGGGAGAAAAGGCTATTGTATGTAGGTGTTTGAAAACTCCTAGGATTGCTACAGTATGTCTTGCTAGTAATTCTTTCAAAGAGATATGTAAAGAAATGAACTTCGTGAATTCTTCAATATCCAAAAATATCTTTGGTTTACCCTTAAAATTGAATACAAAGGAAAACCAAGATGGTGGCTTAGGAAATGGCAAACTGCAGTCTTCCTCTAGAAACTGTAGGAAGGTACTGGAGGAAAGGCCAGCTGTAGGGTGATTTATTCTCACATACAAGCATCTGGTGAGAAGCAGACTACTGGGTAACTGATGCCTAGAAAGGGAGCCTATTATTCCCACTTTCTTCACCTCCCCGTTCTTCTTCTCTCTCTCTTTTTCCCTCTCTGCAAATATCTGCAGAGAGAGGGTCTTTGGGTGATTAATTGGTCAAAACAGGCAGCAAAAGCAAAAAAGCATAGCTGGTCCTGCTGGTCTGAGAGGGAGGTCTAATTTCTGTTTTGTATTCTTTGTCTTCTCATCTTCCTTATATACTTTTCTTTTTCTGTTTTTCTTCTGTTCTTTCTTTTCTTCCCATTTCTCTTTTTCAATTTTTTCCTTTTAATAATATTTCTTTTTTTTTCTCAATAAATTTTTTTTATTGATATTGTAATAATATTACATTAAAAATATATATGTGAGGTCCCATTCAACCCCACCCCCCCACCCCACCTCTCCCCCCCCCCCCCCCCAGCAACACTCGTTCCCATCATCATGACACATCCATTGGATTTGGTAAGTACATCTTTGGTCACCTCTGCACCTCATAGTCAATGGTCCACATCATGGCCCATACTCTCCTCCATTCCATCCAGTGGGCCCTGTGAGGATTTACAATGTCTGGTGATTGCCTCTGAAGCACCATCCAGGGCAGCTCCATGTCCCAAAGACGCCTCCACCTCTCATCTCTTCCTGCCTTTCCCCATACCCATCAGCCACCATGTCCACTTTTCCCAATCCAATGCCACCTCTTCTATGTGGACATTGGATTGGTTGTGTCCATTGCACCTCTATGTCAAGAGGAGGCTCAGATTCCACATGGATGTTGGATGCAATCCTCCCACTTTCAGTTGTAATCACTCTAGGCTCCATGGTGTGGTGGTTGTCCTTCTTCAACTCCATCTTAGCTGAGTGTGATAAGTCCAATAAATCATATTGTAGGTGCTGGAGTCTGTTGAGGCTCAGGACCTGGCTATCACATTGTCAGTCCAGAGATTCAAATCCGCTAAATATATCTTAAACCCCAACATTAACTGCACCTCCATCACCTTAGCATGAAAGTCTTATGAAGGAAGATCCCATCTGAGTCCAGATTCATCACACATAAACACCAGTTCCAAAAAGGGGCCATCTGACCTGGTAGTTAACCCCATCGGCCATGACCATAACTCCCATGGGTCTCTTTAGCCCTCGAAGGAACCGATATCTGGGGGTTGTATCTGCTTTATCTGTCTCTCTGACTCTGCTCAGTTGTGCATGAGGGCAATCCTTCTGCCAGCCTCCAGACTCTTTTTTAGAAACTCGTAGCCATATAAACTCATTTCTCTTTTCCATTTCCCACTTACTTTAGGTCAAACAGCATTTTAAAGTCATGTTATTTTATGTAGACAGGGATATTCTGCTGATCCACATTGAACCTTCCGTATAAGGTCATTTTCCAGTTGCATCATCAGTTGGTAGTTGATAGTGGTCCCTCGGTGCCAGGGAGGCTCATCCCCGGGTGTCATGTCCCACGCTGGGGGGAAGGCATTGCATTTACATGCTGAGTTTGGCTTCGAGACTGGCCACATTTGAGTAACATGAAGGCTGACAGGAGGAAATTCCCAGGCACAATGTTGCTCTAGGCCTTGTTCTTATTTTAGGCTTATCAGCTCACAAGCATAGTCATTAGCATCAGGGGCTCACTGTTGAACTCTCACTCCCTCCCGGTCCCCGCCGCTGTACCTGGGAGACTATCGCTGCTCCCCTAGGGACCACGACAGAACACCATTGGCCAGGAACCCAGTACCCCCCCTGCTGTGGTTTTTAATTGTTGCCACTATGAGTATATCCAAACATTACCATGCACCCTGGACATATGTTCTGTACAGCTCCCTGTCAGCCATATATCACCTGTCATTGGCATCGCATACCAGTACCCTCCATTGCCATTGTTGAAACACTCTGTGATCCAGAACTCCCCGAAATTTGAAGCCAATATAATGTCATGGTCCCTTACTAGGGAATGGCATATAGCGATGGATTTAAAGGTTAGATAAAGAACTTGGATAAAGTTAGATAAAGAACTTAGATAAAGAATGTTGACTTGAAAAAATTCTACATCATATCTTTTTTTTTTTTCCCCCCCTAATTATTCAGCTTCTCTTCACAGGAGTCCTAGACCACAGCAATGCATATATATAATATACAGCACTCCCATACATCCACCACAAAACCTTTTTCCTTCCACAGCGATACTCTTACACCCTATTCATATCATATTTACTTAACGTGATGTACAGAGTCTGAGACATTAGCTTTCTAACAAGGTGACATCTGTGCTTACATTATGGTGCATACTTTAGGATATACAGTTCTTTACATTCTTAGTTATCCTATGTTTTACATTATGGTTTACATTATCAGTCTGTCATCTCCTATATGTTATGGTGTAATATTACATGTTTTATATCCATCCTTGTGTATTCTCAAGAAACTCCTCTCTTATCCCCCATTTACCTTGGTTCCACACATTTAACGTCCATTTTCCCTTCCACCTTGGTGCCCACAGTGACAGCCAACCTCCGTTTCCTGAGGAGCCACTTCCAGAGATAGATGGAATAGTGTTCAGGGCCTAACTTGCTCAACTGCCCCAATGCCCTGGGAGCCACCCTTTCTCTCGAGGGATACAGTTCCCTCTATTTGATGGCATTAGTCCTCCCCAGGATGTGGGTCCACCCCCACTCTCACTACTTGGGTTTCTACCCCATGGTGACACCCACTCTGGCAGAATGAGCATTTAGACATTCCCCAGGATCCCGTCCTGCATCAGACCTCCCCTCCGAGCATTCTAAACAGGTAACCCTCTTTATTATATTTTGATATGATTTTCTCGGCATTTTACTCTCCACCAACACCTGACCCTCTCCTGTGTTCATATGCTACCCCTCCCTCCCCCCACTTTTGGGAAATGTTACCCATCCGTCCCTCCCCAGCCACCCTCAAACCCCCAAAGCCCCAACCAAAGGCAACCCCTTGCCCCCCTTTTATCTCTTCTTTGTGTTCATACTTACCACCATCTCGTCTTAAATTCCACCCCTGCAGACATCAGCTCATATCCTTCCTCCACCCTCCGATTTCCTGTAAGCCTATCGTTCAGTCTCTTGCTATCTAAGGCAGCTTGTTTATTTCATATCATTGAGGTCATGTAGTATTTGTCCTTCAATGTCTGGGTTGCTTCACTCAACATAAGGTCCTCAAGAATCATCCATGTTATCACATGTGTTTGTAGTGTGTTTGTTCTTACAGCCGAGTAGTATTCCATTGTGTGTATATACCACATTTTATTGATCCACTCATCTGTTGATGGGCATTTGGGTTGATTCCAACTTTTGGCAATAGTGAACAATGCTGCTATGAACATTGGTGTACATATATCTGTTTGTGTCCTTGTTTTCAGTTCTGCTGGGTATATACCCAGCAGTGGTATTGCTGGGTCATATGGCAAATCTATGGCTAGTTTTTTGAGAAACCGCCATACTGTCCTCCAGAACGGTTGGATCCTTCTGCATTCCCACCAGCAGTGGATGAGTGTTCCCCTTCCTTCACATCCTCTCCAGCACTTGTATTCTTCTGTTTTTTTCATAGCTGCCAATCTTATGGGTGTAAGATGGTATCTCATTGTAGTTTTGATTTGCATTTCCCTGATAGCTAGAGATTTGGAACATTTTTTCATGTGCTTTTTTGCCATTTGTATTTCTTCTTCGGAGAAGTGTCTGTTTAAGTCTTTTTCCCATTTTTTAAATGGGTTGTTTATCTTTTTATTTTCAAGATATAGAAGTTCTTTATATATGCACATTATAAGTTTCTTATCAGATATATGATTGCCAAATATTTTCTCCCACTGTGTGGGCTCCCTTTTTACTTTCTTGACAAACTCCTTTGAGGTGCAGAAGGCTTTAATTTTGAGGTAGTCCCATTTATCTATTAGTTCTTTTGCTGCTCGTGCTTTTGGTGAGATATTCATAAATCCATTTCCTATTACAAGGTCCTGTAGATGTTTCCCTACACTGCTTTCTAAGGTTTTTATGGTCTTGGCTCTTATATTTAGGTCTTTGATCCATCTTGAGTTGATCTTTGTATAAGGTGTGAGATGGTAATTCTCTTTCATTCTTCTACATATGGCTATCCAGTTCTCCAGACACCATTTGTTGAATAGGCCACTCTCTCCCAGTTGAGAGGGTTTGGTGGCTTTATCGAAAATTATGTGGCTGTATATGTGAGGTTCTATATCAGAGCTTTCAATTCGATTCCATTGGTCTATGTGTCTCTCCTTATGCCAATACCATGCTGTTTTCACCACCGTAGCTTTGTAGTATGTTTTGAAGTCAGGTAGTGTGATTCCTCCAATTTCATTTTTCTTTTTCAGTATGTCTTTGGCTATTCGGGGTCTCTTTCCTTTCCAAATAAATTTCATAGTTAGTTATTCTAGTTCCTTAAAGAAGGCTGCATTGATTTTTATTGGGATTGCATTGAATGTGTAGATCAGTTTTGGTAGGATAGACATCTTAATAATATTCAGTCTTCCTATCCATGAACAAGGAATAGTCTTCCATTTATTTAGGTCTTCTTTGATTTCCTTGAACAATCTTGTATAGTTCTCGGTGTATAAGTTCTTTACCTCTTTAGTTAAATTTAGTCCTAAGTATTTGATTTTTTTATTTACTATTGTGAATGGTATTTGTTTCTTGATTTCCTCCTGATCTTGCTCATTATTAGTGTACAGAAATGCTACTGATTTTTGCGCATTGATCTTATAACCTGCGACTTTACTAAACTCATTTATGAGTTCTAGAATCTTCGTTGTAGATCTCTCAGGGTTTTCTATGTATAGGATCATGTCATCTGCAAATAATGAAATTTTGACTTCTTCCTTTCCAATTTGAATGCCTTTTATTTCTGGTTCTTGCCTCAGTGCTCGAGCAAGTACTTCTAAGACAATGTTAAATAGGAGCGGAGACAGTGGGCATCCTTGTCTTGTTCCTGAGTTTAGAGGGAAGGAGTCTAGGATTTCTCCATTGTAAACAATATTGGCTTTAGGTTTTTCATATATACTCTTTATCATGTTCAAAAAATTTCCTTGTATTCCAATCTTTTGGAGTGTTTTTATCAAGAAAAGGTGCTGTGTTTTGTCAAATGCCTTTTCTGCATCAATAGATATAATCATGTGATTTTTTTCCTTCAATCTGTTTATATGGTGTATTACGTTGATTGATTTTCTTATGTTACACCATCCTTGCATACCTGGGATGAATCCCACTTGGTCGTGGTGTATAATACGTTTAATGTGTTGTTGAATACGATTAGCAAGTATTTTGTTAAGTATTTTTGCGTCTAGATTCATTAGAGAAATTGGTCTGTAATTTTCCTTTCTTGTGATGTCTTTGTTTGGCTTTGGTACTAGGGTTATGTTGGCATCGTAGAAGGAGTTGGGTAATGTTCTTTCTGTTTCGATTTTTTGGAATAGTTTCAGCAGGATTGGTGTCAGTTCTTTCCAGAATGTTTTGTAGAATTCACCTGTGAAGCCATCTGGCCCTTGGCTCTTCTTAGTTGGGAGATTTTTAATAACTGATTCTATCTCTCTGCTTGTGATTGGTTTGTTAAGATCATCAATTTCTTCTTTTGTCAATATGGGCTGCTTATGTGTTTCTAGGAATTTGTCCATTTCCTCTAGATTGTCATTTTTGTTGGAATATAGTTTTTCAAAATATCCTCTTATGATAGTCTTTATTTCTGTGGGGTCAGTGGTGATATCGCCTTTCTCATTTCTTATTTTGTGTATTTGCATCTTCTCTCTTTTTTTCTTTGTTAGTGTTGCTAAAGGTTTGTCAATTTTGTTAATCTTCTCAAAAAACCAGCTCTTGGTCTTGTTTATCTGTTCAAGTGCTTTCTTATTTTCTATTTCATTTAGTTCTGCTCTTATCTTTGTTATTTCCTTCCTTCTTCTTCCTGTTGGGTTACTTTGTTGTTGTTTTTCTAATTCCTTCAAATGTGCAGTTAGTTCTTCAATTTTTGCTCTTTCTTCTTTTTTGATATATGAATTTATGGCTATAAGCTTCCCTCTCAGTACTGCTTTTGCTGCATCCCATAAATTTTGGTATGTTGTGTTATCATTATCATTTGTTTCAAGGTAGTCATTGATTTCTTTTGAGATTTCCTCTTTGACCCACTGTTTTTCTAAGAGTGTGCTGTTTAATTTCCAAATTGTGGTGTGAAATCTGGGCTTCTGTCCCTTGCAAATCTCCAACTTGACTCCACTGTGGTCAGAGATAATGTTTTGTATGATTTCAATCTTTCTGAATTCGTTCAGCCTTTCTTTGTGGCCTAGCATATGATCTATCTTGGAGAATGATCCATGTGCACTTGAGAAAAATGTATATCCTGCTGTGTTTGGGTGTAGCGGCCTATATATATCTATTAGATCCAGCTCCTCTAATATACTATCCAGATGTTTTGTTTCTTTGGTGATTCTCTTTTGAGATGTTCTGTCCAGAGTTGATAGTGGTGTATTAAAATCTCCCACTATAATTGTAGATGTATCTATTCTTTCACTTAGTTTTTCCAGCGTTTGCCTGACGTATTTAGAGGCACCCTTGTTAGGGGCATAGATATTTATGATTGTTCGATCTTCTTGACAGATTTTTCCTTTCACTAAAATGTAGTATCCTTCTTTGTCTCTCACAATTGTTTCACATTTAAAGTCTATTTTGTCTGATATTAATATAGCTACTCCTGCCTTTTTTTGGTTATTGTTAGCTTGTATGATTGTTTTCCAGCCATTCACTTTCAATCTCCATGCGTCTCTGGGTCTAAGATGTGTCTCTTGTAGACAGCATATGGATGGGTCATATTTCCTTATCCAATGTCCCAGTTTGAATCTTTTGATAGGTGAATTTAATCCATTGACATTCAGTGTTATTACTGTCAAGGAATTATTTGTGCTAGCCATATTTTGATTGGATTTGTGTTTGTCATATTTTGTTTGTATATATTTTTTTTGTCTTTTTTTTTATTGTTGTTGGTCTTATACTCTCCTCCAACTCTGCCTTTCCTGTTTTTTCCTTTCTTCCTGTAGAACTCCCTTTAGAATTTCTTGAAGGGGAGGTTTCTTGTTGGTATACTCTTTCAGTTTCTGTTTGTCTGCGAATATTTTGAACTCTCCATCATGTTTGAATGCTAATTTAGCTGGATAGAGTATTCTTGGTTGGAAATTTCTTTCCTTTAGTACCTTGACTATATCATACCACTGCCTTCTTGCCTCCATGGTTTCAGAAGAGAAATCAGCACTTAATCTAATTGAGCTTCCCTTGTATGTGATGGTTTTCTTTTCTCTTGCTGCTTTTAGGATTTTCTCTTTGTCTTGAGCATTGGATAATTTGACAAGTATATGTCTTGGGGTGGGCCTGTTGGGGTTTATGACTTGTGGAGTGCGCTGTGCTTCTTGGATATGTACATCTGTCTCTTTCAGTAGATTTGGGAAGTTTTCAGCCATTATTTCCTGCAGCATTCCTTCTGACCCCTTTCCCTTCTCTTCACCTTCTGGAATGCCTATAATACGTATGTTTGAGCGTTTTGCATTGTCATTCAGGTCCCTAAATCCTAATTGGATTTTTTCTATCTTCTTATTGACCCCTTCTACTATCTGTTCGATTTCTGAAGTACTGTCTTTCACATCACTAATTCTCTGCTCTTTCTCTTCTAGTCTGCTGATATTTGCTGCAAGTGTATTTTTGATTTCTTGAACTGTGGTGTTCATTCCCATCATATCTGTTATGTTTTTTCGTATGTCTGCAATTTCCCCTCCAAATGATGTCTTCATGTTGTTAACCTCTTTCATTACTTCGTCAAATTTGTCGGTGATAAATGTTCTGAGATCTTTCATTGCTTGTGCCAAGTTTTGCTCCCCTTCGTGATTATTGGTTTGTTGATTGGATTCAGCCATGTTTTCCTGATTACTGGTTTGGTTTGTAGATTTTTGTTGCTTTCTGGTCATCTCTTTATCTTGACGGATTTAATCAGTTCCTTAGCTTCTTTGTCTGCTCTTGGAGGTTAATTAGCTGTTATTTTTGCATAGGTGTTATATGTTCTCTTTGTCACTTTTTTTTTCTTATTCTAGTTTCTTGTTGTTGGTTAAGTTCACTTTAAAGGAAAGTATTAGTGTTGGGGGAAGGCAATTGTGTAAGCAAGGGAAAAGTGTAAAGTAATATTGGTGATATATGTTAGCAAAGCAAGAATATGAGATCTGGGAGGATGGAGGTTAGATTTATGTAAATTGTGTAGAGTTATAGCAGTAGGTAGAGTACCTATTATGAGGTAGGTGATTGAATATGGTAGGATTATGGTATGAGCTAAAAAGCTATTGATTTCGTGAGAGAGGGAAAGAGAAAAAAAATGGTAATAGTTTCAAGAGTGGATAACAGACAGAAAACAAAACATAGGTATTAGAAGTTAAGACTTAGACCCTTCATGGATCGAAGAAAGGGAGGTGTGAGGTGGAATATGGGAGAGCCAGTAGATGGTGGCGGGTATCAAGATGTAGGGGGAAGAGGATAGTGCAGGTAGACTAAATCAGTTCACACAGAAATGAGGCAGTGGATGATGAGAAAACCCCAGCGAATGTGAGGTGTTTCCTGCCGCACCTATTTTATAATTGAGTTAAAATAAACTAAGTAGAATATGAGGGACAAGAGGGAGAGAGACAACAGAAAAAAAGAAAGAAAGGAAAAAAAAGAAAGTGGGGGGGAACGGACGAGAGGAAGAAAGTAGAAGGGGATGGGCAAGGGGTGGGGAACAGATAGGGGAAAGAAAAAAAAAACAGATATGCATGACCCAGAATTAAAACACCCACTTCACATCACCTACCAGGAAAAAAAGCCTTAAATAGCTGAGTAAAAGAAAGACTTTGGGGGATACGCTGTGAGAGAAGACTAGGGGATAATGCAGTGTTAGCAATCAGGAAATTGAAAAAAGTAAAGAATAAGTCAAAATGAAAATAAAAACAAAACAAAATGAAACGATAAGGAAAGAACGCCAACGTTGAAGGCTAGGGCATTTAAGGACCTCAGATGGACCTCAGTGCGTGATGGATTCAGGGATGGAAAGTCTGAGATATTGAGGTCTCAAGAGATGTGAGTCTCTGTGGTGTGGGCCACCAGATTTTAGGGAATTCAGACTTGGCACCCTCCAATCTGGTCTACAGGAAGCCTGGGAGCCCCGCAGTGTAATACAGCCCTCTGGGATCCCCTCAGCTGGGTGCCAGCCTTAAGGGGGAAGTCAGATCCGCAAACTTTATATTATGACTGAACCCTGCAATTCATTTACTTAGCTGGGCTCATTAGTATATTTCACTTCAGCTTTTAGACTGCTCCCATCCTGTGATTCCAAACCTCTGCCACTAGAGGGCGCCTCTACACCGCAGCCACTTTGCTAGTACAGATCTGAAGCCCGGCCTGTGACGCCGAAAACAGATTCGAAAATCGGATTTCCCAAGCTTCGCAAAATATTCCCTAATCTGCTTCCAGACGTATCCCCCTCCCTTGCCGCAGCCTAATACAACTTTCCGATTACGTCTCTTTATTGCCTACAGCCTATTTGGGTCGGAGACCGGCTGCCAGGCTTTTGGGGGCGGGGCTTCAGGCGGAAGCACTATTGTTTATTTTCGCAATCACAAGTTTCTCCCGCTTCAAAACAAAGCACCGTCTATCTTCCCAAATCCCACTGCAAAGGCGACCCGTCGCAGCAACCCGTGCACAGCTCGCCCAGAGCTGGTGAACTCCTCGACAGCTCAGAGCCGTGTAAAAGCGGTGCCGCTGGGCTGGACCGCGACTCCCCCCACCCACAGCAGGGAGGAGCCCGGGCGCTGGTCTCACCCACAGGCAATAGAACCCAAACTATATCTACTAGACCAATCCTCTCCGTTACCTTTCCACCCAATCGATGTCCAGGCACTTCTGCCCTGCAAAAATCCCGAAAAAGCCCGGCTTTGGAGAGCCTGCAGCCGCGCCCAACCGTCTCCTCCCGGGACCTACCGCAAAGGCAAGTTCACTCAGCGACCATCTTGCCTCCCTCCTAATCATTTTTCTTTATCCCACTTTTCAACCTTTACTTTTTTGTTTTTTGTCCTCTATTTTTTTCTCTTTCCTTGCTCTTTTAATTTTTGTTCTTTTCTCTTTCTTTTAGTTCCTTTCTTTTCTTCCTTTCTTCCCACTTTTCTGAATTTTGTCTTTCTTCTTTTTTTCATTGATATGATCTTTTACTTTATTCTATTTTCCCTTGTTTTTTTTCACTTTCTTGAATATTTATATCTGTTTTCTATTATACCTCATTTGATTTATTTTTCTTGGGGTTTTCCTTTTCTTCTTCCTTTTTGATTTTTTTCTTTTCTTTTTCTCTTTTATTTATTTCTTATTTTATGGAAATCTTATATATATATATATATATATATATATATATATATAGTTGAACATAGGAAAATGCAAGGATATAGAATAAGTAGAACCAACTAATAAAGAAGACTTTTTTTACAAACCCAAACAAAAATAAATCCTAGATTGTAAAGAGAAACTAACCAACTGAATAAGCCTATCAAGATAAAAAGATAGGAAATCTTCTGGAATAGTGGAGGATTAAAGAAGCAAATGAATCAGTTCTTTTCCAGATTAAATAGCTAAAGGAAAGTTGAAGATCATGAAGAAGACTGATCTGGGACTCAGGACACCAGAGGAGGGCAAGACTCCAATAACAAGAGAAAGAGAAAAAGAAAAAGAATCTCAGCAGGCTGAAAAATCCCAAGAGTAGAGTTTCAAAACCAGCAGCAGATTCTATAAATCAGAATCATCAAGATGGTGGTGGAGAAATGAGGTCCTAGAATCAACTCTTGCTACAGGGAAGTTAGCACACACCCAGAGCTCTCTTGAGATGGCTGCAGCTCCTATTTGGTGTTCCAGCAAGCCAGATAAGCATCCTGCCACATCCTTGAAGGAATGGAAGGTGGAGGCTGCCCATGTGCAGAGAAGCCTCATAAGTATAATAATAAAATCCCTGGAGCCTGGTGCACATCCTCCACCCGTGGCACAAGCCACCTCAGGAGCTATTCTGCCACGGGAATTGAAAGCTCCACTTCCCAAAAATGGGGTAGGAAGAGATGGTTGAGCACCAATTTCAGCTACTGATGAGTAAATTCAGTGGGCTAAAGAATAATCTTGAGAGCAGTTATAGAGTGAGACTGTCCAAGCCAAAAAGAGGCCAGTAGCTGCCATCTTAACTCCACACCTGGAATGAGGGGAAGCAGGGTGGACTGAAAATCACCTTGCTGGTCTTTCCATCCAGATGAGATTGCAGCTACAACCTAAGCCCCAGTACCACCTCCAGCAAGGAGGAAGCTGCAGAACTTGTGCCAGGTTCTCTGCAAAATTACTGACCAGGCTGCAGAAGCTGGTGATTATCCTACTCTGACAGCATGAGCCACCCCAGGAAGTGTTCTGTTGCTGGAATTGGAAGCTCCATTTCGCAAAAACAAGGGCGATAGAGAAGCCTCCTGATTCTGGCTACTGATTGGTAGACTTGGCTGGCTAAGATAAAACCCTGGGGACAGCTGAGGTGTGAATCAGCCCAAGTCAGAAAGAGACCAGTGGTGGCCATTTTGACTCCATCCCCAGCCTGAGGGTAAGCCAGGACCTAACATCACAATAATGGTAGGAACCAATTTCTTTCACCTAGGTCAGCCTGCAGCCCTAGCCTAGGCTTCAGCCCCACTTCTGGCAGGGAGGAGGCTGGCTGGCCCTATCCAGATAACTGCATGCAGTTACCTTGGTTGGCATATATTGAAAATTGGAAGTCTACCAGGGCAACTGTGGTCATCTTGGACCTACCTGCACTGCATAGATTGCTGCCCACATCTGCAGCTCCATCCCTGCCCCAGGCAGGGGAGAAAGGGGTATGAGTCTTCATCAGTCTCTCTGAGCAAGTAGAGTCTAGGCCTGCACAACTTGGATTATTCACACAGCTGTAACTTTGTCCCTACCCTTGGCAGAGGAGAAAGTTGGAAGCAGCTTCATTGGTCCCTGGTGCAATGAGGACAACTTGAAACTCCATGGATTATAGCACCAACTACATGCTTGGTTCCTACAGCAAAACCAAAAAGGGAGAAAGGAGAGGAAGCCCTAAACTAAAGAGAAAATCTGTAACCAGAATAAATATCCCAGTAAGTCAGAACCCAAGACACCAACAAGTAATTGCAATCCACACAAGGAAACAGGAAGCTATGGCCCAGTTGAAAAAACAGGGTAAGCCTCCAGATGACATAAAGGAGTTGAGGTCACTAACCATAGATATTCACACAAGTCTCCTTAGTAAATTCAATGAGATGGCTAAAGAGATTAAACATATTAAGAAGACACTGGATGAACACAAAGAAGAATTTGGAAGTATACATAGAAAAATAGCAGATTTTATGGGAATGAATGGGGGAATAAATGAAATTTTAAAAAAACATTGGAATTATATAATAGTTGATTTGAGGAGACAAAAGAGAGAATTGGTGAGCTTGAAGATATGACCTCTGAAAGTGAACATAGAAAAGAACAGATGAAGAAAATAATGAAAAATAAGTTGAGCAAGGTCTCAGGAAAATAAATGACAGCAAAAGGTGTGCAAACATATGTGTCATGGGTGTCCTTGAAGGAGAAGAGAAGGGAATGGAGGCAGAAGGAATATTTGAAGAAATAATAGTAGAAAATTTCCAACCCTATTGAAGGACATAGATATTCATGTCCAAGAAGCACAATGTACTCCCACCTGAAACATTCTGAATAGACAAACTCCGAGACATATACTCATCAGAATGTCAAATGTCAAAAACAAAGAAAATTCTGGGAAGAGCAAGAAAAAAGCAATCATAACATATAAAAGATACCCAATGAATTAAGTGCTGATTTCTCACCAGAAACCATGGGGGCAAGAAGACAGTGGTCTGATATATTCCCAATACTGTGAGAGAAAAACTTCCAGCCAAGAATCTTATATCCAGGAAGACTCTCTTTCAAAAATGAGGGCAAGTTTAAAATATTCACAGATAAACAGGATCTGAGCGATTTTCTAAGCAAGAGACCAGATTTTCAGGAAATGCTAAAGGGTTTGCTGGAGCCTGAAAAGAAAAGACAGGAGCAAGAGGCCTTGAAGAGAGTCTAAAAATGAAGATAATATTAATAAAAGCAACTAACATTGTCAAAAGAGTGGTGAAAATAAAATATGACAGATAAAACTCAAATAGTGAGGAATAATCTTAATCAGTGATGTGAAACAATTGTATTCAGAAAACTGCAACTCAATGTTAAATTTAAAAAGGTCTAAATAACTGGAAGAACATTGCGTGCTCATGGATTGGAAGATTAAATGTCATTAATATGTCAATTTGACTTAAATTGATATGCAGATTTAATGTAATCCCGATAAAAAATCCACCAGCATTAAAGATAAAATTAAAGAAATGTTTATCAAATTTATTTGGAAGAGTAAGGGCTCCTGAATAATCAGAAACATCATAAGAAAGAAAAGAAAAGCCTCAAATAATATTATCTAGCTATAGCGATACAAACAGCATGGTACTGGCCTAAAGACAGATACAATACTCCAATAGAACCAAATTTATGTTTCAGAAACAGATCCTCACATGTATGGTCAAATGATTTTTGACTAGCCAGTCAAAATCACACAGCTTGGGCAGAAAAATCCATTCAACAAATGGTACTCAAAGATTTGTGTATCCATAGTCAAAAGAAGGAAAGAGTACCCCTGTCCCATACCTTATCCAAAAATTAACTCAAAACGGATCAAAAATCTTAAAATAAAAGAAAGAACAGTAAAATTTCTAGATGAAATAAATGGAAAATATCTTCAAGACCTGTCATAGGTGGTGGATTCTTAAAGAAGATAAAAGGAAGACTGAGTGGACCACTGATATTTAATGTATGTAGAAGTTTTAATTAGTTTACTGTAAAACTGTGGAAATATATAGGGTGTATGGTAACACACAGTTAGTAACAGCTAGTTTATAAAAGGGGATGTGACTGAAAATGGTAGTTTAGTTACGTAAATGTCAATTGACGGAATGCTAGAGAATAATCTTAAGAACTGGATAGCACAGTAAACCAATAGGTGGATGAGAATTGTGGCTGATAGTACAGATGCAGGAGTGTCCCTTCGTAAGCTAGAGCAAATGTATATCACTACTGAAGGGTGTTGGGAATGTGGAGAAGCATGGGAAAAATACAGCTGGAGTGATCTATGGACTGTGGTTAATAGTAATAATATAATCTTCTTATATTATCTATTAGAAAGAAGTATTGTGTTGATAATGAGGCAGTATGGAAAATGTCAGTCAAATGTACACTTTACATGTGGTAACAATCAGATATTATCTTACCTGTAGCAAGTATTCCACCACAGTTTGATGTGTTGATAGAGGCGTGTTCTTTGGGAATTCTGCACATATTCATGATTGTTTTAAAATTTTACAGCTTCTATCTTAGAAAATATATTTTAAAAATAAAAATAGGATGGGTTGGGGAAAAACACAGCAAATGTAAGATAAGGACTATGATTAGTAGTAAGATTTAGACAATATTCTTTCATAATTTGTAACAAATGTCTTACAACAATTCAAGGTGTTGTGGAGGATTGATGTATGTGTCCCTGTATGATGTTATGAATGTTTGCTTTGTAAGTTCACAACTTTTACTATGCACTTAGCTGTTTATATATGTTCATATGTAAATAATATAAAAATAATAATAGGGTTAGTTGGGGGAAATACTTTGGTTAGTAGCAATATTTTTACAATGCTCTTTAATCATTATTTTAAAATATTTAACAACAATGCAACTTATTGGTGATTTTTGAGAGTCTAGTATGTTGTTACATATGTTGGTTTTATAAGTTCACAATGATTATTATACACTTATTGTTTATGTATGCTTACGTATGAGTGATAAACCTCAATAAGTTAATTTTAAAATATATACAAATAAAAAATAAATTTAAAAAAGCAGTATTTGCCATTTCCCTTGCCTATTGATAATATAGCATTCTGCTATGTGTTCTGATAGTCTTTTGGATAGTGGAGACTATCAGAAAGGGTAAGCAAAAAGGGGAAAAATGGACAATAATAAGTTATGAAAACCAAGAATAAGATGGCTGAAGTAAGTAATGCCTTTACAGTAATGTTGAATGTTAATGCATAAAACTCACCAAAGTACATAGAGTGACAGAATGTATAAGAATACCTGTCAGCCATATATTATCTGCAGGAGACAAAGCTTAGACCCAAAGATACAAATAAACTGAAAATGAAAAGTTGGAAAATATATTTCAATCAAATAGATATAAAAAGTTAGCAAGAGTAGTTATACTGGTGTCAGACAAAGCAGACTTTAAATTTAAAAAAAGATGCAATTCAGAAGTACATTATATATTAATAAAATGAAAATCCACCTAATATGAGTAACAGTCATATATCTTTATGCACCTAACCAGGGTACCCCCAGATACTTGAGGCAAACTCTCACAAAACTGAAAGAGAAATAGATATAGTAATAAAGAGAGAGCATAAGTAGTTACAGTCGTGTCAGAAAAAAAATGGACTTTAAATTTAAAAATGTGATATAATGCAGAGGGCCATTATATATTAATAAAACCAATAATCTACGAGGAAGGAGTAACAGTCATAAATACTTCTGCACCTAACCCAGGTGTTCCCAAATACTTGAGACAAACTCTTGCAAAACTGAAAGGAGAAATATATGTCTTGGAAATAATAGTTGGAGACTTCAAAATACCACTCATATCAATAGATAAAACAATTTAACTGGAAATCAATAAGGAAACAGACAGCTTGAACAATACAGTAAATGAACTAGACCTGACAGATATATACAAAATACATCCCAAAGCATCAGGTTATGCATTCTTCTCTAGTGCCCATGGATCTTTCTCCAGGATAGACCACATGTTGGGCTAAAACAGGCTCTCTATAACTTCAAGAACATTGAAATTACACAAAGAAACTTCTCTGATCATTAATGAATGCATTTGGAAAACAATAATAGTTTGGAAATGAGAAAATTTACAAATGTATGGATGCAAAACAACACACACTTGAAAATTCAGTGGGACGATGAAGAAATTGCAAGATAAATTAGTAGATACCTCGAGAAAAATGAAAATGAGAACAAATCATATCAAAACTTATAGGATACTGCAAAGGAAGGGCTAAGAGTGAAATTTATAGCCTTAAATGCCTATATTAATCAATATGACACCCCACATCAGTGCTCCTTCCCTGCCACAGTGGAACACCTCTATGATCCAAAACTTTTTTTAAAACTGAAGCCTAATATATTGCTAAATTCAAATGCAATATAAACTATAATCCATAATGTGCAGCAGTGCTCGAAAATGTACTAATCAAATGTAATGAATGGGACACAATGATGAAAGAGGCTTTTGATGTGGGAGGATTGGGGGCTTTGGTGTGGCGTATAAGGGAATCTCATATTTTTAAATGTAACATAACATATTGCGTGATCTATGTATCTTTAAAAAATAAAAAAAAATTAAAAAGTATTTTTAAATTTAAAAAGAAGATCTAAAATGTAAGAACTTCTTGAAAGCCTGGAGAAAGCAGTAAATTAATAGCAAACTCTTCTCAAAGCAAACAGAAAGAAAGAAATTAAAACAAAGTTTAAAACAGTAATAAATAAAATTGAAAACAAACCATAAGCTAATTGTTTGAGAAAACAAAGTCAACAGACCCTTAGCATGAGTAAAAATGAAAAAGAAAAGACAGAGAAGATGAAAAGAAATAAAATCAGGTATGAAAGTTAGGACATAATGACTGACCTCACAGAAATAATAAAGTATTCTAAGAGTGTATTGTAAGAAACTGTAAGGAAAAAATTAGAAAAAAAATTGCATGAATTGGACAAACTCCTAGAAAAGCACTAAAAACCTACATTAGCTCTACAAAAAATGCTGGAACACAAGAAGCCAATCACAAGCAAACAGGAATCAGTCCATTAAAATCTTCCATTAAAAAAAGTCCAGGACCAGATGTATTCACAGGTGAATTTTACCAAATATTTTTAGAACAATTAATAACTATCATATTTTAACTTCCAAAAAATTAAAAAATTGGTAAAATTATCTAACACATTTTATGAAACAAGCATCACCCTAAGACCAAAGCCAGATAAATGTACTCCAAGAAAAGAAAATTATGGATCAATCTTTCTAATGAACATAGATGCAAATTTTCTCAACACAAGACTTGGAAATCAAATCCAAAAACATGTAAAAGCAGGTATAATTCATGAGCAAGGTGATTTGATTCCTGGAATGCAAAGATGTTTTAATATTAAAAAGTCAATTAACATAATTGAGTCATTAACATGTTGAAGGGGGAAGACTACATGATCATCTTCATTGAAGCAGGAAAGGCATTTGACAAAATCCAGCACCCTCTCTTGAAGAAACACTTTAAAAATTAAGTGAAGTAGGAAAGTTCCTCAAAATAATAAAGATCCTATATGAAAATCCCATAATCAAAATCATACTCAACGAAGTGAGGCTGAAAATTTTCTCTCTAAGATCAGTAAGAAGACAAGGATGCCCACTCTCATAACTGTGATTCAACATTATTCTAAAAACTAGATAAAACTGTTAGGTGAGGAAAAAATGCATCCAAATTGAAGAAGAGGAAGTAAAACTCTCACTATTCCCCGATGACATGATCCTTTATTTAGGCAATCCTGAGACATTTACAGCAAAGCGACTTGACTTAATAAATGAATTCAGCAAATTGAAAAGATATAAGATCAACAGGCAAAGATCACTAGCATTCCTGTACACTAGTAAAGTACAAGCTGAAAATGAAATCAAGAAAAAAATATTCCAATTCCATTTACAATAGCTACAAAAAGACTTACATATCTAGGAATTAATTTCACCAAGACTGTAGAGGTGAATTCAGAAAATTAGAGAACACTTTTAAAAGAAAACCTAAACAAATGGAAGGACTTTCCTTGATCTTGTATTAGAAGACTAAATATCATGAAGATGTTAATTACAGACAAAATTACTTATAGGTTCAATGCTATACCAATAAAAATTGCAATAGCATATTTACAGAAATAGAAAAGTCAACTACCAAATGTATTTGGAAAGTAAAAATGTTCCAAATAGCCAAAAATATCCTAAAACATAAGAGCAAAGTTAGAGGATTCACACTTCCTGACCTTCAAGGATATTATAAAGCTACAGAGGTCTAAACATCATATCAAAGTAAGCAACCAGTGGGTCAAGGAAGAAATTGCCAGAGAAATAAATAATGTCCTGTAAGAGAATTAAAATGAGAGAACAACATATCAAAATTTATGGGATTCTCTAAATTAGTGCTGAGAGGGAATTTTATAGCATTAAATGCTTACAGTAAAAATGAAGAAGTAGATAAAATCAAAGACCTAACTGCAAACCTGGAAGAACTCAAACAATAAAAATACCCTAATCCCAAAACAAGGAGAAGAAAGGAAATAAGTTAGAGCAGAATTAAATGAAATCTATTAAATTAATGTAATGAATTTAAATGAAATTGAGAAATAAAAAAAATATTAGAAAGAATTAACAAAATCAAGAAGGATGGGGGAGTTTTGGCAGTGGTTCGGATTTATTGATGTAAATGGGGTCAATAATGATTGACTGTGATTGAGATTGAGGCTGACGTTGGGTTGGGCTATCCATAGAGCTAGGAGGAGGACTGGATGAAGGTATAGCTTACCTTGGGAAGGTGTAGGTCTGTCGTTGAGAATACAATTGTTCACCTGGGTCATGGCTCTATGGAATATGAATGTGTACATCTTGTCATAAGGTGTCATCATATAGTACTAATCATATAGTGGACTACTAATGTTTAATGTATGAAGATATTTTAAGTAACTTTACTGTAAAATTGTGGAAACCTACAGTGTGTATGGAAACACACAGTGAGTAACATCTAGTTTATAAATGGGGATGTGACTGAAAATCTTACTCTAGTTATGTAAAAGCCAATTGATAGAATGCTTGAGAATAATCTAGGAACTGGTCAGCACAGTAAACCAAGAGGTGGCTGAGAATTTTGATTGATGATGCAGATACATGAGTGTTCTTTGTTAGCTACGACAAATGTATATCACTACTGCAGTGTGATGGGAATATGGAGAAGCATGGGAAAAATAAAACTGGAGTGACCTATGGACTGTGGTTAGTAGTAATAATATAATATTATTGCACCTATACAAAAGATGTACTGTGTTGATACTGAGGCAATATGGAAAATATGAGCCAAATGTACACCATGGACATGGGAACAATCAGATAATATTTTATCTTTAGTAAATGACACATCACATTGTGTTGTGTTGATGGAGGGATGTTGTTTGGTAATTCTGCACATATGCATGATACTTTTATAAGTTTACAACTTCTATCATAAAAAATATATATTTAAAAAATAATATTAGGATGTGTTGGGGGAAAAACACACCAAATCTAAGATAGGGACTATGATTAGTACTAAGATTTTGACAGTGTTCTGTCATAGTTTGTAACAAATGTCTCATGACAATGCAAGGTGTTGGTAGAAGGTTGATGTATGGGACCCCTGTATGATGATATGCATGTTTGCTTAGTAAGTTCACAACTTTTACTACACACTTAATTGTTTATGTATGTTAATATATAAATGATATAAAGATAAAAATCGGATTTGTTAAGGGAAAACTGCTTAGTAGTAATATTTTCACATGTTCTTTAATAATTACTTAAAATTTTAAAAACAATGCAAGTTATTGGTGGTAGGGTGAGTTGTCATATAAATTTGTTTGATGTTATATATGTTTGGTTTGTAAGATCACAGTTATTATACACTTATTGTTTATGTATGAGTGATTTATTTCAATAATTTTTTTTATAAAGGAGACAGATTGCTGGTGTTGCTGACAAGAATACAAGGAGACACAGAAGAACACACAGTGAATTGACACAGAGAGCAGACAACTGGGGGGGTGGGCAAGCCGAGAGAAATAAATAAAAAATAAAAATAAAAACATAAATATAAATAAATAAGTAAATAAATAAATCTTTAAAAAAGAAATATAACGGATTTAAATTTAGAAATAGGATATACAGTAATTCAGAAATACTAAAATAAAGGAAAAATAAATTGGTGTATTAATAAAATGAAAAATATAAATCTTTGTTTCAAACATTTTGCCTTTCATCCCTGTAATAGGTGTTGCCCTGTATTTCCAGTGGCAAGGCACTTTCTTTCACTTTTTCCTCAGTGTCTTCATACATTTTTTTTCTTTAAATTTTGTCTTCAAAAAAGTTTTAGATCACAGTAATTCACATACTCAAAACAGGTGACTCCCATACCAATGCCAATCCCTTTTTCACTTTCCCCAGCAATGTTCTTTTTACATGTTCATGTTATATTTGCTGCAGCTGATGTACAGATTTTGAAACAAAGCTATGAAACATTTTGGTTTACTTTATGGTTTATAATTTAGACTGTACAAATTTATAAATTCCAGCTTCCTTATGTTTTACATTATGGTTTACATTTATCTTACAGACTTTTATACACATTTGGTGCAAGTTAACATGTCCTACATCCATCACTGCATGATCCTGTGGAGCATTTCCATTGCCCTGCAGTTGCCCTACTTGCATCTATTTCATACCTTTCTCCTTCTCTCAGAGCTCATAGCGAGAATCAATCTTCACTACTTGCATTATGAGATTTATAGATTGTGTTACAGTGCTGGGGTATTGATATACTAGACTACCCTAACTAATTGAGAACCACTGATTCTCTTGAGAAACACAATTCCCTCTATTTAGGAACATCAGGTCTCCCAGGATGGAGGCACACCTTCACATTCATTGAATGGGTCTCCACCCAATGATATAACACACCATAACAAAATGAGCACTCACACATTTCCTAGAAGCTTGCCCCTGTAGCATATGACTTCCCTTAAGCACCTTAAACATGTAATCCTTATTATTTTTTCAAGAGTTTTCCCAACATTGTAGCTTCAAACATATACCTGACATTCTTACTGCAGCCCTTCCCCCAATTCCTTGGGCTCTCTGAACCACACTTCCAAAGCTAGCCCCCCTCAAGCCCGCAAAACCACACCTAAATGTATCCCTATGACCTTATCTTATCCCTTCCCTGTACAAGTACTATGGATTGCACCAATGTCGGCATCAGCCTGAAACCTTCCTCTCCCTCACCTAAAATTCCTTTAAGCTTCTCTTCAAGTCTCTAGCTCTTTGCGACAGCTCGATTCACTTGTTTCATATAAGAGGGTTCATGTAGTATTTGTCCTTTAATGTCTGGCTTGCTTCACTCAACATAAGGTCCTCAAGGTTTTTCATGTTATCACATGTGTTTGCACTGTATTGCTTCTTATAGCTGAGTAGTATTCCATTGTATGTATATTACACATTTTATTAACCCATTCATCTGTTGATGGGCATTTGGGTTGATTCCAACTTTTGGCAATAGTGAATGATGTTAAGAGCATTGTGGTGTTTATATCAGTTTGTGTCCTTACCTCCAGTTCTTCTGGGTATATAACCAACAGTGGAATTGCTGGGTCATATGACAAAACTAGAGCTAACTTTTTTAGAAACTCCCAAACTGTCCTCCAGAATAGCTGATTCCTTCTGAATTCCCACCAGCAGTTCATGAGATTCCCCATTCCTCCACATTCTCCACAGCACATGCAGTCTCTGTTTTTATGATAGCTGTCATTCTTATGGGAAAAAGATGGTATCTCGTTGTAGTGTTGAGTTGCATTTCCCTAAGAGCTAGTGATTTTGAGCATTTTTTCATGTGCTTTTTAGTCATTTGTATTTCTTCTTTGGAGAAGGATCAGTTTAAATCTTTTTCCCATTTTTTAAATGGGTTCTGTGTCTTTTCATTTTCAAGATATAAGAGTTCTTTGTATATGCAGGATATAAGTGTAGTATCAGATATATGGTTACCAAATATTTTCTCCCATTGGGTAGGCTCCCTTTTCACTTTCTTAACAAACTTTCTTGGGGTGCAAAAGGCTTTAATTTTGAGAAAGTCCCATTTATCTATTTGTTCTTTTGCTTCTCGTGCTTTGGGTGTGAAGTTCTTGAACGCATTTCCGATCACAAGATCCTGCAGATGCCTCCCTACATTGTTTTCCAAGGTCTTTATGGCCTTGGCTCTTACATTTAGGTCTCTGGTCCATTTGAGTTAATTTTGGTGTAAGGTGTGAGATGGTAATCCTCTTTTCTTATTTTTCATATGAATAGCCATTTCTCTAGGCAGTATTTGTTGAAGATGCCATTCTCTCCCAGTTGAGTGTGCTTGGTGACATTTTTAAGTGTCAAATGAGTGTATATATAAGGAATTATAAAAGAACTCTCAATTCCATTTCATTGGTTGATGTATCTATTCTTTTTTTTTTTTTTTTTTTTTTTTTTGAAGGTTTTTAAAGTAACATTTATTTTTTTTCAAACTTTTAATTGTGCAATATAGAAAACTGAAAAGCACAAGAAGCAAAGAACACAAAAGTCATCCAGAATCACAAGCAGTTTAGTTTGACATAACCTTTAGGTCCTGTGTGTGTATAGACACAACGGAGCATACATTTTTATCTAGTCAAGATCTCACAGAATGTATCATGCTTTATCACACATCATGAATATTTACCAACTCACAGCCCCAAAGCCATGAGATATTGTGATGACCAAGAATATATGACACCATCTCAGCGGGAAAAAAATGTATTCCTTTCTTGGGGACAAAAATATCAACAGGCCTCTATAGATACTGGCAGAATTACAAATACTGTGCTCCCTTAATAATGCTCAAGTTAAAGTGAGACAAAAGCAAGAGTACAATAAGTATAATGCTTCTAAGAAAATTCATTATCAGATCTATATTGAATTATTAGCAAGAACATATGTTTCTATTGAATTAACAATGTTTTCCTATGGTATAGCCAAGAGATGCTCACACACTGTTAGCTTCAAATGGAAATATGAACACATCTGCATATACCCCTCCCCCTGCCCTTCTGCAGCCAATTTAATGAACAAGTCCTGGTGCATACTGCTCAGAGGTGGTTTAACAATTCCACGTCAAAAATGCTTCTATTAACTAAAAAAAAAAAAAAAAAGATATTTATAAATTCATTAATTCACTAGCTCTACATTTTATCATACATTGTCACCTCAAGATATCTAAAAAGCTTAGATGTGAAGTAAAGTATGAACCATATCTGCAATTAACACAGGTATTTTTACCAAAAAATGTACTTATAGAACTATGGTTATAATCTACAACTGTCTTCTAGATATAGAGTACTACCAAGGAGCCCTTCCCTTTGCCCTTCCTCATCTTCCTCACCCACCATTTCAAGGTGGATGGACAGAGGTCACTCCCAGAAGACAGTACATCCTAAAACTAACACAAGAACCTTTATATAGGGATTATTTTACTACCTCTATTTTTTACATACTTTGGACATTAGGTCTTGTCCTGTAATACACAGTAATAACTAAAATGCCTAGAGAACAATGGTCAGACAATCTGAACTTGTCTCACAACTCACAGGCAAAGAACCTTCCCTGGGCACTTCCTTCCCTGCCCCCACCACCACCCCATCAGCATCCTGCTCCAAGACATCTAGTTTAACAATCCCATTCCCCAAATAGTCATTCCTACATATTAACAGAAAACATATCTGAAGTATTGTTTTACACTTTCTACTTTAACATGTTGTTTACTTCTAAACATCTAGAAAGACTAGCTGTTTCAAGCAAGGACTTAAGCTTGTCCACAATACACACAGTAGCACTGAATAAACCGCACACATAATAAAGGATATAACCCAAAAATGTCTTCTTAAAAGAACATTCCGGCCTATAATCCTTCCCCTTCTGACCTCTATCAACTTAGTGGTTTGCATTTGCAATGCTTAGAGGGGATTTTTTTTTTTGAACAATTTTGCTTTCACAAATTTAATTCTGTCGTTTTCAACAGTCTTCCCTATGAATTTTAACAAAAAAAAAAAGTACAAAATGCATTAGTTTACTAACTCTACTTCTGTAATACACTGGCAACCTCTTTAACATCTAGAAAGACTAGATGATATAACATTAGGACTAGTTTGTCCATTATATACACTATTTACACAGAAAAGTAAAAGAAAATGCACAGAACACAGATGATGGTTTATCTTATCTAACTACAGACTTACTGCCTTAGAGCACTTGGCACTTCCTTCCCCCTCCTCCCTGAAACAGCACATAGTATGTAACTGCTGTGGAGGTGCTGTAACCACTCCATTTCCAAAAGATCTTTCATATGAAATTTAACAAAACAATATCTACAATGTTATTTCACTACCTCTACTTTTAACATACTTTGTGCACTTCTAAACATCTAGAAAGTCTAGATGTTTCAAATAAGGACTTAATTCGTCCACTATATACACAGTAGTGTTAAATAAACTATACACATGTAACAATGGTTATATTTGAAAGTGTCTTCTAAATAGAAACATTCTGGTCTAGATCTATTCTTGTGCCAATACCATGTCATTTTTGCTACTGTAGATTTGTAGTATGTTTTGAGGTCTGGTAGTGTGATTTCTCCTGTTTAATTTTTCTTTTTCAGTATATTTTTGGCTATTCAGGGTCTCTTTCCTTTTGAAATAAATTTCATAGTCATTTTGTCTAGTTCATTTAAAAAAGCTGTGTTGATTCCTATTGGCATTGTCTTGAATCTGTAGATCAGTTTTGGTAGGATAGACATCTTAATGATATTTATTCTTCCTATCCACGAACAGGGAATATTCTTCCATTTATTTAGGACTTCTTTGATTTCTTTCAACAGTGTTGTGTAGTTTTCTGTGTATATGTCTTTTACATCTTTAGTTATATTTATTCCTAATTAATAGATTTTAAAAATTTACTATTGTAAATGGTATTTGTTTCTTGATTTCCTACTCAGATTGTTCATCATCAGTATAGGGGAAAGCTATTGATTTTTGTGCATTGATCTTATACCCTGCAACTCTACTGAACTCATTTGTAAGTTCTAGAAGCTTTATTGTAGCCTTCTCAGGGCTTTTATTGCATAAGATCATGTCATTTGCAAATAGTGAAATGTTGAATTCTTCCTTTCCTATTTGGATGCCTTTTATACCTAGGTCTTCCCTCTGTGCTCAAGCAAGTCTTCTAACACAATGTTAAATAGAAGGGATGATAGTGGGCATCCTTGTCTTGTCCTGATGTTAGAGGGAAAGACTTTAAGATTTCAGCATTTAAAATTATGGTAGCTGTGGGTTTTTCATATACACCCTTTATTATGTTCAGAAAGTTTCCTTCTATTTTGAACTTTTGCAGTGTTTTTATCAAGAAAGTGTGCTGAATTTTGTCAAAAACTTTTTCCGCATGCATAACTATGATCATGTGATTTTTTCTTTCAATCTGCTTATGTGGTTTATTACATTAATTGATTTTCTTATGTTGAACAATACTTTCATAACAGAAATGAAACCCACTAGGCCATGTCGTATAATTCATTTAATGTGTTGTTGAATATGACTAGCAAGCATTTTGGTGAGGATTTTCACATCTAGGTTCATTAGAGAGATTGATCTGTAATCTTCCTTTCTTGTGGTGTCATTTATTTCATATTAGCATAAGGTTGACATAACAAAATGAGTCAGGCAATGTCCTTTCTATTTTGATTTTTTGGAAGAGTTCAAGCAAGATTAGTGTTAGTTCTTTCTGCAATGTTTGGTGGAATTCACCTGTGAAGCCATCTGTCCCAGCGCTCTTCTTATTTGGGAGGTTTTTAATGACGGATTCTATCTCTTTACATGCGATTGCTTTGTTTACATCATCGAATTATTCCTTTGTCAATGTAGGCTTGCTTATGTATTTCTAGGAATTTGTCCATTTCCTCTAAATTTTCTCCTTTTGGAATACAGATTTTCAAAGTATTCTCTTATGATAGTCTTTATTTCAGTGGGATCAGTAGTGATATCCACTTTCTCATTTCTTATTTTCTGTATTTACATCTCTCTTTTTTTCTTTGTTAGTCTAGCTAAGGGTTTATCTATTTTATTGATCTTCTTAAAGAACTAGCTCTTTGTTTTGCTTGTTTTTTTGGGTGCTTTATTATATTCTATTTTTTTTTTAATTTTGTTCTGGTCTTTTTTACTTGTTTCTTTCTTCATTCTTTGGGATTACTTTTTGTTTTTTTTTTACTAATTTCTCCAATTGTGCAGTTAGTTCTTCAATTTTAGCTCTTACTGCTATTTTGATATATGATTTTATTTCTATGAATTTTCCTCTCATTACAGCTTTTGCTGCATCCCATAAGTTTTGATATGTTCTGTTATTATTTTCATTAGTTTCAAGTTAGTTATTGATTTCTGTTGAGATTTCCTCTGAGACCCACTGTTTTTCTAAGAGTGTGTTGTTTAGCTTCCATATCTTGGTCCCAAGTCTGGGTCTTTGGCCCTTGTTGATTTCTAGCTTCAATCCACAGTGGTCAGATAAATTGTTTTGTATGATTTCAATATTTCTGACTTCATTAAGACTTTCTTTGAGGCTTAGCATGTGGTCTATCTTGCCACATGATCCATGGGCTCTTGAGATAATGTATATCCTGCTGTATTTGGGTGTAATGTTCTCCATATGTCTATTAAGTTTAGATACTCTAATATATTGTTTAAAGTCTTTGTTTATTTTTTTGATGCACTTTTGAGATATTCTGTCTAATGGTGATATTTGTGTGTTAATGTCCCCCAGTATGACTGTAGAGGCATCTATTCCTTCACTTAGTTTTTCCAGTGTTTACCTCATGTATTTGGAGAGGCCCTTATTAGGGCCATAAATATTTATGATTGTTCTTTCTTCTTGAAACATTAACCCTTTCACTAATATATAGTGTCCCTCTTTGTCTCTCACAATAATTTTGCATTTATGTGGTCGCCCCTCGGGCTGAAGTGTGGTTTGCTGACCTGGCAGGGGGCGGCGGCCGCGGTAGGCCTATTCCAAACCCCTGCCCCTGTAATAGGGTGGTTGGTTGGGCCCACCGCCACCCCTGAAGGAAGCTCGGCATGGGCGCAGAGTGCCCTCGGGTCTCCCCTTCTCGGCAGCCATGCTTCCGTGGCCGCCCCTCCTCCCGGATGGCGCCACACGATGCCTTGTGGGGCGGCACCCTTCTTCTTCTTTCTCCCTGCGCAGGCGCAGGGTGGAAAAATCCAGTCTGCCCTTTTCCCTCCCCCCGACAGTAGCAACAGCCAGGCGTGGGCGGGAAACTCCAGTCTGCCCTCTACCCCAGCAACAGCAGCCACCAATCACTAAACCCTGCCACTTCCCCCAGCAACAGCAACAGCCAATCCCTAATCACCACCCCTCCCCCGTCCAGTACCTCCCACTGACCTTTCTCCGGCAACCAATCAGAACAGGGCGTGGCTTCGACCAATCAGCCTTCCCCAGCCCCTATAAAACTGTTGCCCCTCATTCAATAAAGTTGGACTTGTGTGTTTACCTCGTCTCCGCGGTAGTTCTTCTGCCATGTGCCCTCCAGTCCTGAGAGCCCTCGACAAGGGCCTGGCCTCCCTTGTCCCCAGTTTGTCGCCTGCTTCTCCGGGCGACCCCCTCGTCGCCGGCTTCGCCGGGCGACCCTGTCAGCCGAACCGCGCAACCCGTGTGAGACTGACCCCCCGTCTGCTGCCGGACCGACCCCTCGTCCCAAGTGGGACCGACCCCTCATCCCAAGCGGGACCAACCCCTCGTCCCAAGCGGGACTGACCCCTCGTCGCAAGCGGGACCGATCCCTCGGCCGCAGCCAGACCCCACCTCTACCGACCGAGCAAACCATCGCACATTTAAAGTTAATTTTGTCCAATATTAATGTAAATATACCTGCCCTTTTCTGGTTATATTTGCCTGTAAGTTTGTTTTGCAGCCATTCACTTTCAACCTCCTTGAATGCATCAGTCTAAGATGTGTTTCTTACAGACAGCTTAGAGATGGGTCACATTTCCTTATCCAATTTTCCAATTTCTGTCTCTCATGCCTACATATGTCTCCACCTTTTATTTCTAGCATCTAGTGTGTCCATTGATACATTGTTGTCAATTTAATTCTGGCTCCTTTATAGTCTACCTCTTTTCTCTCTCCATAAGACTTTATGATTTTCTCATCACTGGCATTCCAATGTTTCACCAAGATGTGAGTGTCTTTTCATCAATCTTTGCATATAATAAACTTCATTATTTTCTTGGCTATCAGCATTGTATTCTGCTTCTCAGTATATCTATTAAGATTTTACTTTCCAAAACTTCTGACTGTGGCTATAAATTAGCAGTTTTTTACTTCTTTATTTTACTTTAAATGTTACATTAAAAATTATGAGGTCCCTATATACCTCCCCACCCACCCATGCCAACCCTCCCACATCAACAAACTCTTCAATCATTTTGGCACATCCACTACAACTGGCAAATACATTCTGGAGAACCAATGCAGTATATGGACAGTGGTCCACATTTTAGTCCTCACTCTCCTCCAGTCCACACAGTGGGCCATAACAAGACACACAACGTCCAGCATCCATCCCTGCAGCACCACCTAGGACAACAACAAATTCAGAAAATGCCCCCAAACCATATCTCTTCTTCCCTTTCCCAACCATCAGCACCCACCGTGGTCACCCTCTCCACATCACTACTACAGTTTCTTCCCTTACTAATCACAATAGTTCCCCAGCAGAACACCAGTAAGTCAAATCTAATCCATAACCTATTCTTCCATCTTGTGGACCTGGGATGGCTATGTCCAGTACCCCTCTATATCAAGAGGGGGTTTAGTTTCCACATTGATGATGGATGTATTTCTCCTGCTTGCAGCTGTAGGCACTCATGGTCCACTGGTGTTGTGGTTGACCCTCTTCACCTCCCTGTCAGCTGGCCATGGTAAGTTCAAGAAACCAGATGGTAGGAGCTGAAAGTCTGCTGAGGCCCAGGTCCTGACCATCACATGGAGAGTTCAGAGATTCAGGTATCTTGAGTATACACCAACCTAAATGCTAACCACAGGTCCAGTAAAAGTGACAGAAGAGGCATGTGTAGAAAGGTTATATCTGAGTCCAACTACATCACACTCAGGAACACAAACTCCAAAGTGGTGCCAACTGACATGACCTTGAATTCCAAAGCCATCTTCCTTGATCATTGAATCTTTGGGTCACTGCAGTCCTCAGGAGAACCAGCACCTGGGTTTCCATCTACCTTGGCTGTCTCAGGTACTCTGTTGAGGCATGCATAAGCATCACCGCCTGATGACCTCCCAACTCTTTTCTGGAGACTCTTAGCCATATGAACTTACTTGTCCTTTCCATTTCCCCCTTTTTATCCAAAGTCAAAAAGCATTTTTTAATGCCTGATATTACATGTAGGCTGAGATATTCTGCCGGTATGAGTTGACCTCTTTGTTCACATCTTTTTGTAGTTACATCATCAGTTGGTGCTTGGTAGTAACCCCTCAGTGCCAAGGTGGCTCATCCATGGGAGTCATGTCCCATGCTGCGGGGAAGGTAATGCATGTATATGCTGAGTTTGGCTTAGAGAGTGGCCACATTTGAGCAACATGGAGGCTCTCAGGAGGTAACTCTTAGGCACCCTACAGCTATAGGCCTAGTTCATATTTCAGGCACACAAGCTCATAATCAGAGCCATCAGTATCAAGGGCTCATCATTAGAACATCCATCTTTATTGGTCTTTACCATTGCACGTGGGGGATTGTTGTTGTTCCATTGCCGAATGTGATAGAGCTCCCCTGGTCAGGAATTCAGCACTCTCTCATCTGTCATTTCCTACTGAAACCACTATGAAAATATCCAAACTTTTCTATGTACCCTGTATACATGACCTGGACAACTCCCACCCAAACTTGTGCAGCTACCATATGAAATTAGTATTTGAAATCTCTTAGATATACTACAAAAACAAACTTGTACATCCTTGCTTAAGTATGTCTTAACCCAATTGACATTGAAAATTCATTTCTTTTTAAATTTTGTGTAATGTCTAATAACATCCTAACAAATTACTGTTATATGTTTTTGAAACTATTGGCTATTTAATTTTCTTCAAAATTCAGCTAAGTGTCAATATCCTCCCAAATGGGCTTTTTCATTTTTTTTTTTAACTGTACCTCTTCTGATTTATAAGCCCTTATCTTTAAACACATAGTACCCAATGCATAACTCTGTATTTGCATTTTTCATAATGCCATGTATACTTTAATTTATTTATTTCAATTTGAATTATTTCTAGTGTACAGAAATAAAATTGATTTTGTATGTTGATTTTATATTCTGCAAACTTTCTAAATTTTATTGTTAGTTCCAGCAACTTTTTTGTATATTCCATCATATTTTCTACAGACAGACCACCTGGTCTATAAAGTTCTTCTCCATCTTTTAAGATATGAATACAATTTAATTTCTTTTTTTTTTTTGTCCTTATTGTAATAACTAGAAAATTAAGTTGAAAAGTAGTGATGAAATTTGATATCCTTGTTTTACTAATGATCTTAGGCTGGTAATGTTATTAGTGGAAAATATTCAATATTTCACCACTGAACATAACATTAGCTATAGATGATTTGTAGATGCCTTTATCATGTTGAGAAAGTGACCTTTTATCCCTAATTCGCTGGGAGTTGTTTTATATATTTTTTTTAAATCACAAAAAGATAATGGGTTATTGTCAAATAATCATTTTATCAAATTTTGACAATTTTGTTCATGGTCTCCTCAACTTTTTTCTCTCCCCTTCTCTGACCAGACATTCAAGTTATGTGTATATTGCACAACTTTAAGCTGATCCACAGCTTACTGATTCTCTGCTTATATTTGTGTCTTTTTTCTCTCTGTGCTTCATTTTGGCTGGTAGAGCAACAACATACTTGGTGGGCTCTCTGCAGGATGCCACCTCTAGACAGGGTGTGCCTATTGAATACCCCAATTCAGGTACTGAACATATTCCAGTACCAAAGCTTAAAATTGCAGGAGTTTCCCGTTCACTGTGGGTGTTATGTAGGGACCTGTATGAAATGTGCATGCCAAAAATCATGGGGCAAGCTTATGCTTCTGAGGCTTCTGCCAGTATCCCAGTGCACAAGGGAGTGTCTATGCGCCTAAAGATGTATCATGTCTAAGAGAAAACTACCTTCATCTGAATTCATATCTGAGAGGGCCATGTCTCGCTTTTCAGTCTCCCTGAGGTTGTCTTTGTTTGGTCTGTTCTTTTTGGCTCAAGGATAAATTCTGTTATTTTGGTCATTCACCATATAGTTAAAGTTAAATGTTACTATATTTGCATTAAAACTGTCATTGCATAATATAACCATGAACAGTAAAATTCATGCTGAAAATTTAAAATTTTATTTTTTCTTTTCTTAGAATGACATTAAATAACAAAAACCATCATGAGAAGTAAAGAGATGGAAGAAAGGAAAACTTCTTTACACATCAGTACTCTTCATGATATTTTCCCATTTTTTTAAAACAATAAGCCCACGTTACAATTTCTACTTCACTCCACAAATTATGTAGCCAGTCCTGGGTTCAAGATAAAATATATTCCAAAAATATTCTTTTTTATTTTTATTTTTCCTTTATTTTAATTTTTTAAATTTTTTCAAAAATATTCTTAAGCTTTGTTCTAGAATGTGTTAGGTGAAGATTGTTTGATTTCTTCTAGTGGTGCTTCTAAGACTTGGTGGGTGACACTGAATGAATGCTAATTATATACCACTATTGAAGCAAATTATATCCCACTACTGAAGCAAAACACTTCTATGTACTCTACCCAATTCCTTGTAAGTCATGATATTCTCCAATCTGGCTGGTGGAAGAGGAACATTTCTGAGCCTATATGTGAATGGGTACATTATATATAATCCTTTTGGGAGGGCTTTGATGGTTTGCTCATATACAAACATAGATCAGTAATCTGCTTATATTTGACCATCCACAGATCTCTGAAATATTCTCTCTGTAGAGATCACTCCTTTCTGATACTCTGCCTTAGGAAGTCGAGTCATCTTTATCTCATTGGACTCTCAGATCTCTCTTTTCATTTCAGGAAACCACAGGCCTCTACATGGGTTTTAACTGATTTTCAGTTGTTCCTTTCAGGCACTGTCACACCACTGAGCCTCATATTTGATTATGTGATCAGTTTATGGTTAAACCAAATTTCATTATATTAAGTCTAAGGTAGCTAAAATAAAAGAATGACTTTTTTTCCTGTGAATTTTTTGAATGTTTTCTTCACATTTTAGAAAAAGATGCTTCAAGGGAGCTCCTGTCTACCATATAGGAAGTTCAGGCTTTGATTCCTGGGGCCCCATGGTAAAGGCAAGCTTGTCTACGTGGTGAGCTGGCACGAGTGGAGTGCTGGTCCATGCAGGAGTACTGACCATACAACGAACTGGCCCAAGGGGAAAAATGGCACAGCAAGATTATGCAACAAAAAGAGACACAGGGCGGTGGGGGAATTAAAAAGGTAAATCTTTTTAAAAAGATACTTTTACTAAATCAATGTTACAGAGAATATATAGGCGACTCTCATATGCCCTGCTCACTATGTCTCCCATATTTTTCCACATTAGCAACATCTTTCATCAGTGGAGTGCATTCATTGCAATTGATAAACATTTTGGAGCATTGCCACTAAATATGGATTATAGCTTACATTGCAGTTTACACTCTCTCTCATTTGACTCTGTACATTATGGCCAGATTTATAATGGCCTGTATCTGTCTTTGTAATGTCATTCAGAATGATTCCCAAGTCTCCAAAAATGTCCCCCATTACACCTGTTTTCTCATCTCACTAACCCCAGAACATCCACGGATCTCCACAACAATTGTATTTCTTCCACTGCTAGAATCATAGTAACTCTATGGTAAAATACCAGTAAATTTATTTTAGTACATAGTGCATTTCACAATCCTAAGGACCCTGGGGTGATGATGCCCCCTCCACCATTAATTGCAGGGAGTTTCTCTTCAATACATTTGATGGATGGGACTCTCTTGCATGCAGTTGTAGGCACTCTTGGTTCCTTGATATGGTTTTTATTTCTCTCTCTCTCTATTTTTAAAAAATGTAATATTTAAAAAATATAAGAGGTCCCCACATACCCCCACCACCCTTAACCCACTCCTAAATCAACAAAGTCTTGCATCATCATGGGACATGCGTGGCATTTGGTGAATACATTTTGGAGCACTGCTGCACCATATGGATAATGGTTTACATTGTAGTTTGCATTCTCCCCCAGTCCACCCAGTGGGCCATGGCAGGACATATAATGTCCAGCATCTGTCCCTGTAGTACCACCCAGTACAACTCCAAGTCCTGAAAATGCCCCCACATTATATCTCTTCTTCCCTCTCCAGACCATCAGCAGCTACCGTGGCCACTTTGTCCACATCAATGCTGCAATTTCTTCCAATCCTAAACACAATACTTCCATAGAAGAATATCAGTAAGTCCACTGTAATCCATACTCTATCCCTCCATCCTATGGACCATGGGATGGTTATGTCCACTCCATCTCTTTATCAAGAAGGGGCTTTGATTCCATATGGATGATGGACACAATTCTCCTACTTACAGGTTTATGCACTCCTGACTCCCTGGTGTGGTGGTTTAACTTCTTCACCTCCCTGTGAGCTGGCTGGGGTAAATCCAATAATCCAGAGGGTAGGAATTACAAGTCTGCTGAGGTTCAGAGCCTGGTTGTCACATGGACATTCCAGAGATTCAGGTCTTCTGATTATAGACCCACCCCAGTGCCAACCACAGGTCCAGTAAAAATGACAGAAGAGGTATGAGTAGAAAGGTCACATCTGAGTCCAATTCCATGACACTCAGGAACACAAACTCCAAAGTAGGGCCAATTGACATGGCAATGAATTCAAGTCATCTGCCATGATCATAGAACCTGTGGATTTCTGTAGCCCTCAGGTGAACCAATACCTGGAGTTGTATCTACTTTAACTGTCTCTGGGATCCTGCTGAGGCATGCATAACCATGATCCCTCTGATGACCTTCCAACTCTTTTTTGGAGACTCATAGCCATATAAAGTCATTTGTCCTTTACATTTCATCATTTTATTCAAGGTCAAAAAGCAGTTTTTAACAACTTATATTACATGAAGGCTGAGATATTCTGCTGGTCTGAGTTGACCCTTTTATTCAAGGTCTTTTTCTAGTTACATTATCAGCTGGTGCTTGATAGTAATCCCTCCGTGCCAGTGAGGCTCATCCCTGGGAGACATGTCCCATGCTGGAGGGATGGTAATGCATTTACATGCTGAGTTTGGCTTCAAGACTAGCAACATTTGAGCAACATGGAGGTTCTCTGGAGGTAACTCTTAGACACCTTGCAGATCTAGGCCTAGTTCATATTTCAGGCACATAGGCTCATAAGAATAGTCATCAGTTTCAAGGGCTCATTGTTGGACCATCCTTTTTTAATTTTTTTTATTTTTATTTTTATTTTCTCCCCTTCACCCCCTTCCCCAGCTGTCTGTTCTCTGTGTCTATTTGTTGTGTGTTCTTATTTGTCCACTTCTGTTGTTGTCAGCGGCACAGGAATCTGTTTCTTTTTGTTGTGTCATCTTGTTCTGTCAGCTCTGTGTGTGTGGTGCCATTCCTCGGCAGGTTGAACTTTCTTTCTCACTAGGTGGCTCTACTTACAGGGTGCACTCCTTGCATGTGGGGCTCCCCCATGCGGGAGCACCCCTGCATGGCACGGCACTCCTTGCGTGCATCAGCATTGCACGTGGGCTAGCTCCACACATGTCAAGGAGGTCTGGGGTTTGAACCATGGACCTCCCATGTGGTAGATGGACACTCTAACCACTGGGCCAAGTCTGCTTCCCTGGACCATCCTTCTTTATTGGTCTTTGCCATTGCACTTTGGGGATTGTTGCTGTTCTGTTAGAGAATGTGATAGAGCTTTCCTGGCTAGGAACTCAGCACTCCTTCAATTGTCATTTTTAACTCTAACCACTATGAAAATATCCAAATATTTTTTAAAGATTTATTTATTTCTCTTCCCTCCCCCCCCCCACCCTGGTTGTCTGTTCCCTGTGTCTATTTGCTGCATCTTCTTTCTTTGTCCACTTCTGTTGTTGTCAGCTGCATGGGAATATGTGTTTCACCATCTTGTTGTGTCAGCTCTCTGTGTGTGTGGCACAATTCCTTGGCAGGCTGCACTTTCTTTCGTTCTGGGCAGCTCTCCTTACAGGGTGCAGTCCTTGCTTATGGGGCTCCCCTAGGCAGGGAACACCCCTGTATGGCATTACACTCCTTGTGCATATCAGCATTGTGCATGGGCCAGCTTCACACAGGTCAAGGAGGACTGGGGTTTGAACCGTGGACCTCCCATGTGGTATACGGACTCCTAACCACTGGGCCAAGTCCACCGCCCAAATATTTTTATATGCCCTGTATACATGTCCAGGAGAACTCCTTCCTGACCATGTGCCCCCATCAATAAAACCCCACACCAGTGTTCCTCCTCTGCCATAGCTGATCCTTTCTGTGGTCCAAAACTTCTTCAAAAATGAAGACTAATATATTGCCAGGTTCCGTTAGTAGTAAAATGGAATATAGTGGTGGGTTTAATGGTTATATATAGAATACATATTAATTTATAAATATTAAGGTAAAGTAAATTGGGGTATCAAAAACTAAAAATGTAAAAGCTTTGTTTTTGATGTTTTGCCTTTCATCACTGCAATAGGTGTTACCCTGGATATACAGTGGCAAGGCAATTTCTTTCATTTCTTTCTCAGTGTCTGCATTCCTTCTGTTTTCTTTTCTATTTATTAGTTTTGTCTTCACAAAAGTTTTAGATCACAATAATTCACATATACAATATACAGTACTCCCATATGTCCAACATCAAAGATTTTGACGCTTCCCCAGTTCTTTATCCATCATCTCCTCCCCATTATTTGTCCAGGGTGAACCAATTGAACTGGAGAGTATGTGCTGAAACTCCTTTGAGTAGAATCGCTGTTTTAATGTATTTGTTCCCAAGAAACTTCCTCAAAGTAGTAAGCTGAGGCAAATGTATAGCTCCCCTTGTTTGTTTTCTGGTTCCTTTATTGTTTGATATTAACAGCCTTATAAACAGTATTTTTTTTTTCTAGTTTCTTTTGTTGGCTTAAGTGGGAGGGTAAATACAGCCCCTGGTAATCCAACATTTCCAGATTTTGAAATCATATGACCTATCTATCAGCTAGGTTATATCATCATATCAAAAAGACCTATTATCAAACCATGATAATACAGTGTTTTTGGAAAACCCTTCTAGTCTTGACAGTAGAGGAAAAATGAGTTATCACAATATATAGGCAATTGCATTGATTCTTGAGACAGCAGAGGGAATTGTGAAGTCCAAACTGGAAGAGAAACATGTGATTTGTTTCCTTCTTTAGGCTCAAAGTAATATTGTACAAAGCATAGAGGAGTCAACCATTTCCTGTTTTATGCCCAATTCCACACACTATCCTCTGGCTACATATATATCCATGGCACTCTTAGGTGCTTATATACCTTCTTTTATTTCCATAGGATATCTAGGAAAAAGCAGGGTCAATTTGATTCAATATGAGTCATATTGAAAAGAATATTAGAACATTTTTCCTCCTGCATTTTCACTTAATGAATTTGCAGTTGGATGAATGTTAGGATTGTCTGAATAATAACTTGAAAATGGGAGTTTTAATTTGCTTACAAATGAGACAAAAGTCAAAATTAGTATCAGAATAGAAAGCCAAGATTTTTCCAAGCAGTTCCCTTTAAGGTTTGCTTTTTTAAAATAATGTCTTGCTTGTTTAGACTAAGTAAGTGAAAGGTAAAACATAAAGTCCACCTGAAGAACTTCCAGTAATTTAAGATGGCTGATTGAAATGCCTCAGATTTCTTTTCCTACATAGATTCTTAGGACAATTAGCAAAACCTGAAAAAAGCATCTTCCTCAGAGCTCCAAAAAAAATGTTAAAAGTTTTCAGTATTTAGGCAAGAGTAAAACCAAGGGAAAGACAACTTAAAATGTTTCTTCGATAAAACCTAATTGTGCTCTTGCTGATTACTTGTGCAACCCCTCTTGACCTCGGTGTGGAGGTAACCTGTACTATCTATATGGGTCCCTAGCCCCATTCCAGAAGGAGCAGATTAAATATTTGTGCACACTAGGTTACGTGTATGTCTATGCCAATGTATTTTGTGGCAGACTGAAATATTGAACCATAGCACTAGTCTTTGGTTTGCCTTTTCTGCTCTTACCATGGATATAGAAGCAGTTTTCAGACAACTAAATTAGGGAAAGATACAATCAAACCATTGTGACCTGGATAAAAAGATTACTAGATTAAAGAATTACATCAGAGCACCTGGGATGGGGGATAATTTTTCAAAGGGAAAAGAGAGGTTACTTGCTCCATGTAAATGGGAGAATACCTAAAGGCAAGAGTGCATGCCCAAGACAGGATACATGCTCAGAAAAAGCTACACTAGAAAGGACCATGCTGTCTTTCATTAGGCTTTTCTTCTGGTTGATTGGTAGAAAGGCTGTAATCTGAAGACCAAGAGTGAATAAAAAACAAATGTTTAAAGGATATGAAAGAGGTCTTTATATATTTTTTTATTTTGTTAGTTCTTCATGTTCAAGAAAGTCTCTGACATAACACTAGCTCTGACGTAACTCCCTGAAATACACCTAAGGAATTGATGCAAAATGGACTAAGTTGCAGAGTTAACACATTAAAATATTAATATGAGCAGAGTGCAACCAAAGATTGCAAGGAAAACAAAAAGACAAAACACAATGCCAATGCAAAATCATAAGGTAAAAATCAGAAACCATCAGTGGATACTATTGGACTATAGGTATACCAAACATTTTTTTAAATAGCCTTAAATATATCCTCAGAGAGCTAAAGGAAGTACAGACCAAAAAAAAAATGAAAGCATATCAGGAGCATTAATCAGTAGTCTCTAGGGAAACAGAATCAACAGGAGATATCTGTTAATAGTATGAGATTTTGTGAGTCTCTCATGTGACCATTGGGATGCATGAGTCCAGATTCCACAGGGAGGCTGCAATCCCAGGCTCTGATTAAAGTCCAAGGTTTCTGATGAGTTTTCAGGAAAGGTTGGTTTTCCATGGATGAGCTGGGAAATTCTTTATGAGAATTTCTTTCCCTTTTAAGGCATTTAACTGATTGTATAAAGTGCCACTCATTGCTGATGACAAGCTTCCTGATTGATGTAGATATAATCAACTATCTATATAGTAAACTCACTGGTGACTGTAGTCCATAAATGTCTTTGTATTACAAGTATCCCAGTACCTGATTGATCAAACAACTGCATGCAATTATCTGGCTGACATGACTCATTAGCCTACCCATCACATTTTACCCCATATCAAATTAATAACCATACACATTACCTTAAAACATACTTAATCTGTAAGTAAAAACAATTAAAGAAATGTGTGCTTATATATACTATATATACTATATATATATATATATATATATATATATATATATATATAAATTTCTATATATCCACATAACAATGTTCATCTCTCCTGTGTACAACTGGAAAGGCATTAATTCCCTACAGAATATGGTATAAATCCTTGGCTAATATTCTTTCTTGAACTTGATGTCCTTAAATATTATGACATGAAACTAATACAATTTGTCATATAATAGGGGAAAATGTTGGGGAAGCAATCAAAGAAATCCATTTTATGTACATATACAATCATACTCATAATGAATCAAGAAAGAAAGATTCCTGACTATTACAGTCCTCGTTTCTGATACTGGTCACATGGCTGAAGTTCATATTTATCACTGCCTTCTTCCACTACCCATCCCATATTCCTGTTACCCTCAGCAAGGACTTCATCTGGTCATGGTTCTTTCTGAGGTGACCAAACTTTCATTCCTGAAAATACTGGGCCACTGTTAGCCCTAGTTGGATTGTGTTTTTGCAATTTTCCAATAACTTTTTAAAAATTAATTTATTAAAATATATCACCCACATGCAAATTACATAAACAATAAGTGTATAGTAATAATTGTGAACTTACAAAAAACATATATATAACATCATACTGGACTGTCATAAATCACCCTACCACCAACACCTTACATTGTTGTTAAAACTTTTTAACTAAGAATTAAAGAGCATTGGTCAAAATGTTACTACTAACCAAAGTATTTTCCAACTTTACCAATTATTATCACCTTTATGTCATTTATATATGAAAATACATAAGCAATTAAGTGTATAGCAAAAGTTGTGAACTTACAAAGCAAACATGCATAACATCATACAGGGGTCCCATACATCAACCCTCCATAAACACCTTGCATTGTCATTAGATGTTTGTTAAAAATTATGAAAGAATGTTGTCAAAATCTTACTAATAATCATAGTCCTTATCTTATATTTGGTGTGTTTTTCCCCCAAAACACCTTATTATTATTTTTAGATGTATTTTTTATGACAGAAGTGATGAACTTATAAAACAATCATGCACATATGCATGATTCCCAAACAACATCACTCTTTCAACATTCCACACTGTGGTGAAACATTTCTTACAGATAAGATAATATAATCTGATTATTACCATGTCCATAGTATATATTTGGCTCACATTTCCATACGGGCCCATTATCAACACAGTATATCTTTGGCATAAATACATGAATATTATATTATTACTGTTAACCACAGTTCATAGGTCATTCCAGTTGTATATTTCCCCTGCATTCCCAAAACCCTGCAGTAGTGATATACATTTGTTATAGTTCACAAAGGACACTCTTGCATTTGTGCCATCAACCACAATTCTCATGCACATTTTTGTTTACTGTGCTATTCAGTTCCTAGATTATTCTCTAACATTCTGTCAATTGGAATTTACATCTCTAGACTATCATTTTCAGCCACATCCCTATTTATAAACTAGCTATTACTATTTTTACCATCCATTCTATACATGTGCACACTTTCACAGTAAAGCTAATTAAAAATTTTATATATATTAAACATCAGTAGTCCTCCTTCCTCCTCTTAGCTACGTTAAGAGTCCACCACCTACCACCAGGTCTTAAAGATATTTCCTTACAATTTCTTCTAGAAGTTTTATGATTCCTGCTTTTATGTTTAGGTTTTTTATCCATTTTTAGTTAATTTTTAGATAAGGTGTGAGATAGAGGTCCTCTTTACTTCTTTTGGCTATAAATACCCAGTTCTTTCAGCACCATTTTGCTGAATGGACTGTTTGGCCCAACTGTGTGGGTTTGACAGGCTAGTCAAAAATCAGTTTTCCATACATATGAGGATCTGTTTCTGAGCCATCAGTTTGTTTCCATTGGTCTATGTATCTGTCTTTATGCTAGTTCCATGCCATTTTTACCACTATGACTTCATAGTATGATTTGAAGTCCAGAGATGAGGGTTTGCTTTTCCTTTTAAGATGTTTCTGCTTATTCAGGACCACTTACCCTTCTGAATAAATTTGCTAATTGTGTTTCATTTCTTTTTTAATGCTAGTGGAATTTTTATCAGGGTTGCATTGAATCTATATATAAATTTGAGTAGAATTGATATCTTAGTGATAGTCTTCCAATCAATGAGCATGGAATGTTCTTCCTTTTCTTTTGGTGGATTGTAATTTTTTGTTGGTGTCTTGGCATCTGGCTTACTAGAATATTTATTCTGGGTGCAGTTGTTCTCTCTAATTTAGGGCTTCCTGCCCTTTCTCCATTGTTGGTTGTTCAGTAGGAGCCAAGGATGTAATTGCTGCTATATATTGTGAAGGCTCAAGCTGCCCTCATTGCCTCAGGGACAGATGAAGCTTCTCCCAAATTTCTCCTTTCCCAAAGTTAGGGACAGATTCACTGTTGTGTGGAATAATTGAAGAGATGAAGGCCTAGACCATAGTTGCCCAGAGAGACTGATGAAACTTCACCCTCCTTTCTCCCCTGCCTTGGGCATAGATGGAGCTGCAGGTATGGGCAGCAATCTATACAGTGTAGTTCTAAGATGACTGCAGTTGCCCCAGTAGACTTCTAATTATTTGATTTGTGCCAGCCAAAGGTACCCTCAGTTACCTGGATAGAGTGGCGCTGAAGTAGCCAGCCTCCTCCCTGGCAGAGCTAGGACTGAAAGCTAGGCTAGGACTGCAGCCTGATCTTGGTGAAAGAAACCGGTTCCTATCATCACTGTGATATTTTGTCAGGCCAGCTTCCCCTCAGGTTGGGGGTGGAGTCAGTATGGCAACCACCAGCCCTTTTCTGACTTGGACAAATTCACACCCCAGCTGTTCCAAGGGTTATTTCTTAGCCATCTGAGTCTACCAATCAGTAACTGAAATTGGCAGTCAACCTTCTCCTCCTCCCCTGTTTTTGAGAAATGGAGCTTCCAATTCTTGTCACAGAACATCTCTTGGGGTGGCTTGCACCACCAGATTAGGACAATCACCAGCCTCCGAGGCTTGGCTGACAATCTTCCGGAGAGGCTGGCACAGGTCCCTGCAGCTTCCTCCCTATTGGGAGTGGCACTGGGTCTTAGGCTAGACTTGTAAGCTGACCTGGATGGAAAGAAGCCAGTCTCCACCAGTATTAGGATTTTCACTTCTCCCCTCTTCCCCTTGTGCCAGGTGCAGAGTTAAGATGGCAGCTCCCAGAGTCTTTCTGACTTGCACAGTCTCAAACTTTAGTTGTTCTCAGGATTATACTTTACCCCACTGAATTTTACTCATCATTAGCTGAAGTTGGTGCCCAAACCTCTCTTCCTCCCCTGTTTTTGGGAAGTGGGACTTTCAATTCCAGCCACAGAACAGCTCCTGAGGCATCTTGGTGGAGGATGGACACCGGCCTCTGGGGTGTGGAGTGCTCTACTTATAAGTCTTCTTTGCAGACGGACAGTCTTCTCCTTCCATTCCTTCAAAGATGTTTCAGGATGCCCTTCTGGCCTCCTGAAGCCCCCAAACAGGTGCTTCAGGTAGCTCCAGAGAGCTCTGGGTGTTTACAAAATGCCCTGTAGCAGGAGCTGACTCTAGGAGTCCCTTACTCCATCGCCATCTTGCTATCTGCTCCTCCATCAACTGTAATCACAGGGTATGGCAGTACTAGGATACACCTTGGAGGATCTCCTGTATTCCAGGCAATCTCTTCTTTACCCCAGTATGTAGATGGAAACCTATTTCCCCTTGATATTCAGGACCAATCTCCCAAGCCAGTACAGTAATAACTTTTTCTGCCTGTTGATTTAGAGGTAAGATGTGTCCAAAGTGGCCAAGTGGCAGCTTTAACATTCCGTTTATTGGAATCGGTGCTGTGCTCCCTGGTGGCAGCACTCTTCCTTTTGGGACTAAAACCTATAGACCAGAAGAGATTAAGGTTGCAGGGACAGGAAGCAAAAATTTCCCTAGTTGGTCACTAGGGATATTAGTGAGTGGTGCCACTCCCATTTCCACCCTTTGACCTTGTTATGGGAGAAAGAGCACCATAGAGTGGATGCTGATTTAGAGCATACACAGTCTCTTTGCTTCTTATAAAAGTGTAAGTAGGTGAATCCAGTGATGATATTTTGCATATGTCTATTGTGAACTCATGCCATGGACTGTTAGCAGCCTCTTTATTACTGGATATGGAGTCATTACTATCCTTGAATCAAATTAGATTAGAGAGCCAATTGCTACACTTTCAGAATCACCACAGACATCCCATGTTTAAGACTCTGATCTTCCAGAACCACTCCTGGTACCAAGCTGTTTTAGTCAGAGTTCTCCAGGGAAACAGAATAAACAGATATCTGTCAATAGTATGAGATTTTATAAGAGTTTCTAGTATAACCTTGGGGATGTGCAAGTCCAGGTTCTGCAGGGAATCTGCAAGCCAGGGCTATGATGAAATTCCAATGAACATCCTTAGTGAGTTTCTGGAAGATGTTGGCTCTCCAAAATGAGCTTGGAAATTCTCTCTGAATGCTGAATTCATTTCCCCTTTTAAGGCATTCAACTGTTTTTATAACGCATCACTCGTTGCTGATTGCAAGCTCCCTGAATGGTGTAGATGTAATCACCTATCTATGCAGTAATCTCACTGGTGACAAAAATCCATAAATGACCTTGTATTACAATTAGTCCAGTGCTTGCTAGACCAAAAAAGTGGGTACAATTACTTGGCTTAGTTGACACATTAGCTTTACCATCACATCAGGGAAATGATATAAGAACAAAATTAGAATTTCAATAAAAAGAAATTATAAAGAGTAACCAAACAGAAATACTAAAGTTGAAGTGACAATAACTGAGATTAAATAAACAAAACAAAAACAACTTCCCTAGAGATTTCCAACAGTAGTTCAGAGCTGGCAGAAAGAAAAAAATCAGTGACCTCAAAAATAAGACAACTGAACTTATTCAGACTGAGCAGCAGGAAAAAAAATGAATTGAGAAAAATGAACAGAGCCTAAGCATCTGTAAGACACCCTCAAATGTGCTTATGTATGTCTTATGGGAGTCATAAGATAGGAAAGGAAAAAGGTCAGAAGGAATACTCAAAGAAATAATGGCATACAACCTCCCAAGTTAAAAAAAAAAAAGACATGAATACACATATCCAAGTATCCTAATGAATTACAAAAAGGATAAACTCACAGAGAGCTACACCAGAACATTATAATCACATTGTGGAATAACAAAGAAAAAGAGAGAAACCTGAAATTTGCAAGAGAAAAGCAATGATTCATATACAAAGAAGACTCAATATAATTAAGTGTTGATATGTCATAGAAACCATAGAAGCAAGAAGGCTGTGGGGATGAAACAGTTAAAGTACTGAAAGAAAATAATTATGAGCCAAGAATGTTTTTACTCAGCAAAACTATCTTTCATATATGTGATATGGGAACTTCCAGGAAGATGGCATTGGAGTATGCAGGCAAGACTAAACTATCTAAGAAAAACAATGGAGAAAGGACAAAAATCTGTCCAAGGAACATACTTTGGGAGTCAACAGACCAGGACAGTGCTGCACACCCTCTAGGAGGGTGACAGACAGAGAGAAGAAGAACCCAAAGACAATTGAGAATTATGAAAAACCAGTAGCAGCCAGGAAGGGCATCCATCCTCCACCTACAAGGCATGCAGAATGGATAAAACCTTTGTTCCACTGCAGCTGACTGAGAGGGGGACAGATGTCTTTCTCTCTGGAAAGAGGGAGGATACAGCAGAGGGCAGACAGTGATTTTTCTTCTGTTTGTTCAAACAAAACCCACTTAGAAACTCTGGTCTCACCAGACAAGAAGCACTAGCAGAGGTTGAATGAACAGCTCCATTGAAATGTTTGCCATCAAGTATCATATACTGGTTGGTTGAAAAGTTGAAGGAAATAAAATTGCTTTTAAATCTCTCTTAGTCCAAAATCTTGGGAGAAAATCTGCACCCCGTTAGTGAGGCCTTGGCCTGATAACTTAAGCTGGACAATTTTAAAAAGTCAGAAGAAGTTGAGCAAAAAAATCAAAGAAATACCTGAAAAAATGCTATGTAAGAGAGAGAAATTGATCTTCAAAGTAAAATCACTAACATATTCTGATACCTTGACACTGGCAAAAATTTAAAACCATACTAGGGAACAGGAAGAGATTGCCCAGCAAAATGAACAAACCAAATAACATGATAAGATACAAGACTTAAGACTAGAAATTTCCAGGCAAGATGGTGGAATAGGGAATAGCAAATTGCACTCTTCCTCTAGAAACTGTAGGAAAATAAAGAGGATTCCCAGGCAAAAGGGATGCAGAGGTGTCTTTTGGGATAAGAGTAGAGGGTGCTTGGAGAGTGGAGGTTCCATTCCAGTTAGAAACCAAAGATAAACAGAGCTGATCTTCTGGCCTCACATAAAAAAAGGTGCCTACCAGCTGGTTCATAGGGAGAGGAAGACCACCAAGCTGGTGCTGGGGAAATGGGAGACACATCCAGCATTGGGGAAGGCAGAATCACATAGTCAGCTCTGGGGTAGGAGAAACCATGCTAGCTGCTTTGAGGAGACTGGAGCTGCTGAAGACTGATGCCACAGGAAGTTCTGTGCCTAGCTTGCCTAGGTAGGCATAGCCAGGCAAACCATAGAGAAAGCTGAAGAAACTTAGAATGCGTTTTTATTCTCTTTTTTCTTATTTTTTTTGAAATTTTTTAATTACATATTTTCTTCTTTGAGAAAGGCTTACTGTGGGAGGGATTATTGGCAGATGTTGCAACCAAGGTCCTCAAGAGCATGGGGTGGTGTGCAGCAAGACCAAAAGACACAATTGGCACAGTATATGGCATAAGCTTTATTTATTGTGTCTTACAGACAGGAGAGATTCTCTCTGGTGGTGACAACCCAGAGAATGAAGATAGCACTCCACAAAGAAGTAGAGAAAATTATTTACAATATATAAGGTCTCAGAATAATGACTTTTCATAACAGAGTTTCTGCTAGGGTTACATGAAGCACATAAGTGGGGTCTGGTGATGTTATTGTAAGAAGTAATTTCACAGCCTGGAGAAAATTACAGTCTATTATAATGTCTGTACACAGTTCTACTGTGAGGAAGTTTGTTACATTCTAGCTTGTGTCCTGGGGCATGCAGGCAGCTCTATACTTCAGTCTGAGTTCTCATGGGGGTGAATCTAAGGCTGGGGGACACTGGATGCCCACAACCCACCACTAGGCAGCAGTTTGTATTGCCCACAGTAAACACTGCTTCCACGTTTTACAACAACAGTACAGAATACAACAGAATATTAAGAAGACTTACAAATACATATTGCCATGTCCAAGAAAGGGAATTAAACTAATTAGACATAGAATTAATAGCTATAAATTGATAGTGATGAGGAATATATACAAAACATTGAACATTTTTGAATGAGAAGGACTTATTCCAAGCTTGTTGATTTGTCATACTCTGCCATGCCAGCAAGGTGTTCCATGACGTTTAATTTGTAAGAGTTGTGGTTCATGTCGAGTGTCCTGATTTAACAGTAAATAACCAAAATTTTCATTAGTCGTTAAGAAAGTACTAGGTAGGGGAGTCTTATGAGGAGGCTTCCAATACTATACATTTTCCCCTTTTAAATTCTTTTGAGTTATCTACAGTGTTATTAAAAACTAGTTTAGGGGTGAATCTGCTCAGGTAGCCTGATTTCTCTAGCCAACCTGGGAGACAGGAACTTGGGCTTGGAGAGGACAGATTCAGGCAATTCACTAGTCTGGTACTGAAAATTGTCAAAATTCCAATTCCCTTAAGGGAGGTGGGCAGTAGGAAGCATTTAATAACCTTCGTAGTGTCCCCTGGGAGGAAGAGGAGATCTGGAAGAAAGTTGAGACTGATTTATCTGTGGTGAGTTTGGAGGGTCTCATTTGAATTTCAGAAGGGAACTCAGCCTGACCAGGAAAGGGGAGGATGGATCCACTCACAAAGTCTATTGTGTCCTGCTGCCCTGGGAGAGGAAGCAATAAGAATAGAAAGTGAGCAGGGAAAGGTAGTCTCCTAGTTAGCAGTAATCTACCCACTTGCAAAAAGGAAACCTGCCCTAGGGAAAATGACTGGATAGCTCTCTAGCTTATAGACTCAACGAGAAAGTTTAGCTTAGTGGAGGTGTCTCTGCTTTGAATATATTAGGTCCATGATGTCATTCCTGGCTTTCCGTAGAGTAGTGATCCACCATTTTATCAAACTCTTGGCTAATACTTTAAGACAGGGAAGACATAGATGTTAATTTTGTATTACCTTCTCTTGGGTATCTTATTTTTTTTTAATTATTCCTTTTATTAATTTTAACTTTTTTTACTCTCAAAAACTTGATTCAATACCTGCAAGGACAGACTCCAGGGTAATTGATAGATGAACACCAGCACATTGAGAAGCTCCTCAGGGGTGTAAGAGGGAAGGGTGCTTTTCCTAAGTTTCGGTTTTATTGTTTCCTTGTGTGTCTGATTTTGTTCTTTTTTCCCCACTTTCTTCCCTGTCTTTTTAAAATTAGGTGCTGCTGTCTTGTTTCTTGTTAGCTATTATTCTGTCTTCCTTTGTTTCCACTTTTTGGTATACCAATTTTGTCTAAATATATTATTCTTTTCCCTCCATCACCTTCCTATCTTCTGCTTTCTGTTTTTGTTCTTTCATTCTACCTTTCTGTGTTTAGTCTTCAATATTTATTGTTTTTATTTCTATCTCCTCTAATCTCTGTTTTCTTTGTTTTTTAAACTTTTCTTCTTATTGTCTTTTTTTCTCTCTTTCCCTCTATGCTTATAATTCTGGCATATTAATTTATTCTAGATATTTTTCTCTATTTGGTTTTTAATTACATTTTGTGTATCTCACCTTTTTACTCATGTCTCTGCACTTCTCTCATGAGTTAATTATTCATATTTCTATGTCTTATACAGTTACTCTTCTACATTTTGCAATTATTATATTACTTTTATCCTTTATCTCCTCATACCTCTTTACCTTTTGCTGGCCCTAATCTTTATCTTTCAAGGGAAGATAGACAACAACAAAGAAATAGAATAAGAGGGCAAAGTGTTAAAGAGAAAACTGACCACACACCAAAAAGAGCAATTAAATAAAATCTATAGTGAGAACGTAATCAACAAAATAAACCAATCACTAAAAAAGAGATGTCCAAACAACAACAAAAAGTTATAAACCATAATAAGAAATAAAACCACATGGCCCAGTCCAATAAACAAACCAAAAACCAGGAGGAGTGCAGAACATGGAACATTAATAATCAGAGTTGCCCAAACAAAATTCATGGACAACATAATGAAATGAATGAGGAGCTTAAGGATATTAAGAAGACATAAGACATAGGGAGAACATACTGAAGAAATTTTAAACACACCTAAAAAGAAATCAATATGATGTTAATGAAAAAAACAATTCATGTGTACACTGGAAGCACATAACAGCAGATTTGAACAAGCAAAGGAAAGAATTAATGATGTGGAAGACAGTACATCTGAGAACAAACAGATAGGAGAACAGATAGATATAAGGATTAAAAAAAAATCTAGCAAGGACTCAGGGATCAAAAAACACATAACACAGAAACATACGCATTATAAGCATCCTAAAGGGAGAAGAGCAGTAAAAGGGGACAGAAGGATTGTTGGAGAATATAATAGCTGAAAATTTCTCAATCTTATTAAGGGAGGTGAATGTGCATACCCAAGAAGCACAATGCACCTGAAACAGTATAAATTCCACTAGGCCTACTCCAAAACATTCACTTGCCAAATTGTCCAAAGCTAAGACAAAGAGAGAATATTGAGGGCAGCAAGAGAAAAGAGAACCATCACATACAAGGGAAGCTCAATAAGATTAAGAGCAAATCTCTCATTTGAAACCATGGAGCCAAGAAAGCAGTGGTATGGCATAGTTATGGTACTAAAAGAAAAAACTCACATCCAGGAATTCACCATCCAGCAAGGATGGCATTCAAAAATGATGGAGTATTCAAAATATTTTCAGAAAAACAGAAACTAAAAGAGTACACAAATAGGAAATTTGCCCTTCAAAAACACTAAAGGGAGTGCTGCAAATTGAAAGGGGAAAAAGGGAGAGTGTTGGATGAGAGTATAAGAAGAAAAAGAGAAATAAGGATAACATATAACATACATAAACCCAAAGAAAATATGACTAATATAAGTAATTCCTTGAGAGTAATAACACTGAATGTTAATGGATTAAACTAACCAATCGAGAGACACATTTTATTATAATGGGTAAGGTAATATGACCCATTTACATGCTCTCTATAGGAAACCACCTTAGAACCAGAGCTTCAAGGAGGCTGAAAGTAAATGCCAGAGAATAATTTTATAAGGAAACAACAAAGAAACAAAAGAGCAGGAGTAGCTATACTAATATTGTAGAGTATAGATTTTAAATGCAAAGCTATTTTAAATACAAAGACATTAACAGCATGTATTATTAAAAGAGGTAATCTTTCCAAAAGAAAGAACAATCAGAAACATAGTGCCTCAAAATACTTGAAGCAAACACTGAAATACCTAAATGGAGAAATAGATGCCTTTATAAGTACCATGGTGGACTTTGATACATCATCATCACCATTAGACAAAATATCTCAAAATAGAATAAATAAACAAATATACTGAATAATATATTAGAGGATTTGGACCCAAATAGACATTAACAGAATACTACGCCAAAATACTGCAGGATATACTTTCTTAACAAGTGCACATGGATCTTTCTCAAAGAAAGAACACATGTTGGACCACAGAACAACTCTCAATTAATTCAGAAAGATTGACCTTATTCAATGTAATTTCGATGACCACAATAGAAGGAAGCTGGAATTCAGCACGGACCAGAGAACTAGATTAGGCACAAAGGTATGGAAACTAAACAACACATCATTAGAAAAAGAGTGGGACAAAAAAAAATCTCTGAAGAAATCAGTAACTGCCTTGAAAGGAATGAAAATGACAACACAACATATCAAAATATATGGAATGCAGCAAAAACTGTACTATGAGGGAATTTCAAAGCCATAAAGGCATATATCATAAAAGAAGAAAGGGCTAAAATCAATGACCTTAATGAACACATGGAGGAATTAGAAAAGAGCAATAAACAAAACCAAAAGGAAGGAGAAAGGAGGAAATAACAATAATTAGAGCAGAACTAAAAGAAATAGAAAATTAAATAATACTAGGCAGAAAAAAGCTAGTTCTCCAAGAAGATCTATGAAATTGACAAACCCTTAGCTGGACAAAGAAAAAAAGAGAGAAGATACAATTACATAAAATTAAAAAAGGAAGAAGGGAATATCACCACTGACCCCACAGAAATAAATGGTATCAATAAGAGTATACTTTGAAAAATCATATGCCAACAAGAAAACTAATTTAAAGAAATTACAAATTCCTAGAAACACACAAGCAGCCTAGATTTACAAAAGAAATAATTGATGAACTCAACAGAATGATCACAATTAAGTAGACTGAATTAGTCATCAAAAACTTCACAAATAACATTGCCATCCCAGGGTCCATGGGATGGAGGAATATAATATGTATTGGAATGGACTTCCTGGTATTCTACTATAGAAATGTTGTGAATATAGCAATGGAAAAAATTGTATCATCAATGAGGAGACCATGGCCATGGGAGTTGCTGAGTGTAGGGAGAGGGAGGAAGAGGTGTGATATGGGGCATTTTCAGGACTTGGAGTTGTCCTGAATGATATTGCAGGGACAGATGCAAGACATTGTATATCCTGGCATACCCTACTAGATGAACTGGGGGAGGGTGTGAATTACAATATAAACTATGGTCCATGCGGTGTGGCAGTGCTCCAGGGTGTATTCACCAAATGCAATGAATATGCCTTAATGATGAAAGGGGATGTTGATGTGGGAGGAGTGGCGGGTGGGTGGGGGGTAGGGCATATGGGAATCTCTTATGCTTTCTAATGTAACATTTTGTGTGATCTATTTACCTTTAAAAAAGTACAATAAGAAAAGACATACAGGAAAATACTTCCCAAATAAAAAGAGCCCAGGACCAAATGGCTTCACAGGTGAATTCTACCAAACATTCTGGAAAAAACTAACATCAATCCTGCTAAATTTGTCCCCAAAAAGTAGAAAGAACATTGCCTATCTCTTTCTATGATGCCAAAATTACCCTAATAACAAAGCCAAATAAAGATGCCATAAGAAAGGAAAAATACAGGCCAATGTATCTAATGAGCCTAGATGTTAAAATGCATTTAAAAAATACTTGCTAATCATATTCAACAACACATCAAAAGAATTACACACGATGAGCAATTTGGTTTTGTTTTTGGTATGCAAGGATGGATCAGCATTAGAAAATCAATAAATGTAATACCTCATATATACATATAAAAAAATTACAGACCATCTCTATAGACCCAGAAAAGCATTGAACAAAATAAAACACCCTTTCCTTAAAAACATACTGCAAAGGATAGGAATAGAATGAAACTTCCTCAACATGATAAAGTGTATATATGAAAAACCCACAGCTAACAAGATATATAATGGTGAAACCCTAAACACATTCCATTTAAAATTGGGAAGAAAGCAAGTATGCCTACTATCACCACTCCTATTTAACGTTGTTTTAGAAGTTCTTGCTCAAGCACTTAGGCAAGAAAAAAATATAAAAGTTATCCAAAGTGGAAAAGAAGAAGTCAAAATTTCACTATTTGCAGGCGTCCTGATTCTATACATATTAAGTTCAGAGAAATCTACAACAAAACTTCTAGATCTTAAAAATGAGTTCAGTTATGTTGCAGGTTGTAAGATCAATGCACAGAAATCAGTAGTTTTTTGTACTCCTATAATGAGCAATCTGAGGAGGAAATTTTTAAAAAATTACAATAGCAACTAAATGAATCAAACACTTAGGAACAATTTTAACCAAATATATAAACAACTTAAACAGAGAAAATTGCACTACACTGTTCAAGGAAATAAAAGAAGACTTAAATAATTGGAGGAATAGTCCCTGTTCATTGATGGGAAGACTAAACATCCTCCCTAAACTGATATGCAGATTTAATGCACTCCAAATACAAAAGCAACATAACGTTTTTTACTGAATTAGAAAAACTATAAAATTTATTTAGTAGGGCAAGAGGCGCCAAATTGCAAATGACATATTGAAAAATGAAATTGGAAGAATCACACTACCTGACTTTAAAACACTAAAAACCTGCAGTGGTCAAAACTGCATGGCATTGGTCCATGCACAGACATATCAATCTATGAAACCAAATTGATAGTTCTGATATAGATCCTTACATATATAGTCATCTGACATTTGACAAGGCCACCAAGCACATTTGCCTGGGAATGAATGGCCTCTTCAACAAATGGTGCTTAGAGAACTGGATATTCATATCCAAAATAAAGAGAGAAGAACACCATCTCACACCTTATTCAATAATCAACTAAAGATGGAGCAAAGATCGAAATATAAGAGGCAAGATGATAAAGATATAGGAAGATAATGTAGGGAAGCATCTACAGGAACTCATAATAGGAAATGGCTTTATGAAATTCACATCCAAACATGAGCAGGGAAAGAAAACAGATAATGGGACATTCTCAAAATTTAAATATTTTGCACATCAAAGAGTTTGTCAAGAAAGTGAAAAGACAGCCCACACAATGGGAGAAAATATTGGGTAACCATATATGATTGGAGCCTAATATCCAGCATATATAAGGAAATAATTTATCTCAAAAAGAAAAAGAAAAAGAAAAACAACCCATCTAAAAAGCTGGCAATTGGTTTTTACAGACAGTTGTTCAAAGAAAAAATTCAAATGTGAAAAATCACATGAAAAGATGCCCAATATCACTATCTTTTAGGGAAATGTAAATCAAAACTACAATGAGATATCATGTCACACCCATTAGACTGGTGACCCTTAAAAAAACAGGGGCGGCAGACTTGGCCCAGTGGTTAGGGCGTCTGTCTACCACATGGGAGGTCCGCGGTTCAAACCCCAGGCATCCTTGACCCATGTGCAGCTGGTCCATGTGCAGTGCTGATGCACACAAGGAGTGCCCTGCCATGCAGGGGTGCCCCCTGCATAGGGGTGCCCCACGTGCAAGGAGTGAGCCCCAAGTGCAAGGAGTGCACCCCGCAAGGAGTGTGCCCCGAAAGGAGAACCACCCAGAGCGAAAAAAGTGTAGCCTGCCCGGGAGTGGTGCCACACATGGAGAGCTGATACAAGATGACTCAACAAAAAGAAACACAGATTCCCGTGCCACTGACAACAAAAGAAGAAGATGCAGCAAATAGACACAGAGAACAGACAACTGGATTGGGGAGGTAAGGGGTGAGAAATAAATAAATAAATCTTAAAAAAAAAAAAAAAAAAAAAAACATAGGACTACAAATGGCCAGAATATGGAGGAAAGGGAACCCTCATCCACTGCTCATGGGAATGTAGAATGCTTCAGCCATTGTGGAGGACATTTTGGCAGTACCTCAGAAATTTAAGTACAGAATTGCTATATAATCCAGCAATTCCACTGCTGAGTATAAACCAAGAAGAAGTGAAAGCAAGGACATGAACAGATAGATGCACACCAATGTATATAGTGACATTAGTCTGAATTGCAAAAAGTTGGAATCAACCCACATGGCCCTCAACAGATGAATGGATAAACAAAATCTGGTAAATAAATACAATGGAATAATACTTAGCTCTGAGAAGGAATAGAGTAAAAACACATGTGTTAATATGGATGAATCTTTAGGACCTTATGTTAAGTGAAGCCAGCCACTCATTGAAGGACAAATATTACATGACCTCATTATGTGAATTAATCAAATTGAGCAGATACCCAGAGCTAAAGTCTGGAAGATAGGTTTACAGGAAATATAAAAGGAGGAGTAGATTGGGAGTCAATGATCATACAAGCAAAATTTATGATAAGGTGGAGATGAGGAGTTGTGCAGTGAAGGGATATTAAAGGGCTGTAGAGATACTATCATGTTGGTGGTTGCATGTATAACAGGAGTGTAGGATGGAGAGAGTGGGTTGGAAAGTTCATGGAACTGGGGGAAATGGTGGGATAGGAAGCAGGTGAAAACTGGCAATTGGTGTCTATATGTTTGTAACTACAATGTTTGGTATTTTCTTTTGGCAATATGAAAAGGAAGTGTTAGTGGTTTAGTGTGTTGGATAAGAGAGCATTCAGGACAGAGCACACCAGGGGTATTCTTCTAGCGAATGTGTGAATGATTGTTTTTGTCATAATATATTGTAACATAGGGTGGAGACCCACAAATGAGCGGGAAGTAGTTGGCCTCCCATCCTTGGGAGAACCGATATGTTCTTAAACAGAGTGCTGGATGTCTCTTGAGAGTATAGTAAGTTCCTATTAGGGGAAAATAGACCAGTGTGTTGATCTCTCAATGTTGTTGCAGGTAACTAGGAATCTTGTCCTTAAAGGAGTGAAGGCTGGTGCTTACCATGGGCCCTGAGGGGTGGGGGATGGAGGAAAAGAGTAAATGGAAAAGGGGGTATTTAGGGAACAATGGAACTGTTCTGCATAATCTTGCAATGATGGATACAGGCTACGTTGAATTTCATCAAAAATTTATAAATGTTTATGGTCTAGAGTGTAGTCCATAATGTAAACCATTGTCCATGGTTTCAGTATTAGTACATCAGTGACAAAGTTTCAGTATTAGTACATCAGTTATAAAAAATCCACATATAAAAATGTTATTGATGATAAAAGGCAGAAAGGGAAGAGAATGTTTTGTATATGGGATTCTCCTGTGTTCTGTTTTGACTTTACTGTTACCTAAAAGTTCTTTGAAGACGAAATGAAAAACTGTTAGACACTGGGGAAGAAATGGAAGATATGTTACTGTATATACAGTACAACAGATATTACAGGAATGAAAGGCAAAATGTCAAAACATTTCTCAAATACTTTTCATTAATTTTAATATTTTAATTTTTTAAAATTTCATTTTATTTTTTCTAAATTATGATGTGTTTTGTTTAAATTTTTCATTATTATTTCATCTTCCTATTAATTGTATTGGGTGATATTCTTGGCTTTAAATTTTTTTTTTTTTGGCTTTAAATTTTTAAGAGTTTTTGGATAACAGAAAGGTTACACTTATGACAGGATTTTCAGTGATGTGGGATACATGGGAGAAAGTTCACTTGGGCATATATATAAGGTATATAAATGGGTGGAAATGTTCATGGGGCATTTTTACAGTGAGTGGACATTCAAACACTAACCAAAAGAATTTTTACTTCCCTTCCTGGGGAGCTCTGCTACTTTCTCTAATGGAACAACAACAGTCACCCAAGTTCAGGAGCATTGACTAGTGAAGAAGGATGGTCCAATGATGGGTCACTTTATTGTTATGCTTATGAAACTTCATTCTTGAAATTATAACTTAACCTAGTGTTGTAACTTATGAAACTTCATTCTTGAAATGTGGCCTGTCTAAGCCAATCTCAGCATATAAATGCACTACCTTCTCCCCAGCATGGGAAAAGACTCCCAGTTATGCTTATGAAACTTCATTCTTGAAATTATAACTTAACCTAGTGTTGTAGCATGCCTAAGAGTTACCTCCTGAGAACCTCCATTTTGCTCAAATGTGGCCTGTCTAAGCCAATCTCAGCATATAAATGCACTACCTTCTCCCCAGCATGGGAAAAGACTCCCAGTGATTAAACTCCCTGGCACGTAGGAATTACTACCAAGTTCCAACGCCCAGAGCAACTGGAAGAATACTCTGAATAAAAAGGGAAAAAAATAAAGACAAATGAGTTTATATGGTTAAGAAACTTCAAAGTGTTTAGGGAGGTCAAGACTTACTCTCCAGCTCATTGGACTCACCCAGGACAACTAATAAAGATGTGAGGATGGAATACTACTACCTTGCCAAGGAACTGAGAGTCTACAACTGCAAGCAAGAGAGTCCCACCCATCAGCCATGTGGCATTGGTGCCCCCTCTCAATTATATGTGGAGTGGGCATCACCTTCCCAGAATCCTCAGGATTGGGGAATAAAAGATGGATTAGAGTGTAAATAACTGGTATTCTACTATAGACTTATTGTGATTCTAATAGTGGAAGAAAATATATCATTGAGGTGCAGTTAGTGGCCACTGGAATTACTGGAGGCAGGGAGACGGAAAAAGAGATGTAATATGGTGGCATTTTGGGGACGTGGAGAATTTATCCTGAATGACATTGCCATGACAGATACAGGTCAATGCATATCCTGCCATAACCTACAGAATTGAGTGGGAGAGTGTGTAAACTAGAATATATACTACAATCCATTATTATCTCTAATGTTCCAAATGTGTTAATCAATTGTAATGAATGTATCACACTAATGAAAAAAGTTGTTAATGTGGAGAAGGGTGGGAGGTGTGGGAAGTGGAGCATACAGGACTCCCTTATTCTTTGTGTGTAACACTTTGTTTAATTTAAGTATCATTGAAAAAATAAAAAATATATATATATTTTTTAAAAGACCAGTTAGGTATAAGGAGATCCCACATAGACACACATAGGGCTCCAGCTCTTTGCTGTCCTGATTGATTTCCTTTCTACCATTATCCATCAGCTTTCTGGGAACCAATTGGGAGAATTCTCTATTTGGAATTATCCAGGATATCTTTTGAGCCCAGGATGTTCAAACTGGAATTTTTGAATAGGGTCTTCGGTGGGCTTTATTCTGACCAGGCAGCTTTCCTGTTTTCTAAGCTAACATCCCTCGAGGTAACTCTCAGAGAGTTTACACCTTTATTTATGTGGGAACTGAAGGGTGATGGTCATTCTTCTGTAGCTACTTCCTGTTGCTCAGGGGGATTAGTGTCTACCTGACAGGGTGTGAAACACTGGCTATTCTATTGAAGTTGATGGAATGTTGTTACAGAACCCATTTGTGGAACTGGATGAAATCCCTGCATGACCATTACCTTGTTCTGGAATGTGTTGATTATTGAAAGAATGAACTTAGAAAATTAATTAAGTTTACAAAGACATTTAACATGTTTAATATCTTTCTGCATGTGATCTAGAATATGAGATATTAATATATTTATCATGCATATAGGTAAAGCACTTAAAATTATCATTGCACGAGTTCCTCTTTTAACTGCAGTTAATAGACCTAAGCTCCAAGTTTGTAACACCATATATGTTGTCTATTTTTTAAGAGTCCCCCAAATTATTTTTTTTATTTTTGAGTATTTATTTTACAGTATTACTGAAGATACATAAATCACAATAAAATGTTACACTAAAAAACATGCCCCCAACCCCACCCCACTCCTCCTACATCAACAACCTCTTTCAACATTGTGACACATTTACTGCATTTACTGAAAACATTTTGGAGCACTGATGCACCACATGGATTATAATTTAGATTGTAGTTTATGCTCTCCACCAGTATATTCATTGGTTTGTGGCAGGATATATAATGTCCAGCATCTGTCCCTGCAACATCATTTAGGACAACTTCAACTCCCCAAAACGCCCTCACATCTGAGCACTTCTTCCCTCTCCCTGTCCTCAGCAGCAGTCAGGGCCATTTTCTCCATATTAATGCTACAGTTTCTTCCATTGCTAGTCACAATAGTTCTGTATGAGAATACCAGTAAATCCACTTTAATCCATAATTTATTCCTGCATTTTATGGAACTTGGGGTGGTGATGGGAGCAGGACATAATGCTAATTGTATTTGTTTAAATTCTATTCACATTACACTGGTAATTGCTTTTCCACTTAGTGTGAAGCCAGCATACTGCAGGATTGTTGGTCCTAATGAAGCTCCAGTGTTCCACTGGCCTAGTGCACAACACGTTTCAACACAATAAAACAGAGACAGTCTAGAGGCAATGACCATTTTACATTGGGTCATACTGAGACATTGCCAGCTGCCAAAGAGTCCAAAACAGTAAAGATGTTTCCATTCACTTCAGGAGCCTTTCCCAGTGATGTGGAAAATGCTTTTAATTTTTAGGGGTTGTGATGGTTTGGCTACTGTGTCAACTCTGCAAGGTATTTTTACCCAGTTGATTGATCAAGCAAGCACTAGGCTAACTGTAATACAAGGGCATTTGTGGACTTCAGTCACCTTTGATGTTACTGCAGTCGTAAATCATAGATAGCTGGTTATAACTACATCAATCAGGGAGATTGTCATAAACAATGAGTGATGCTTAACCTAATAAGCTGAATACCTTAAAAGGGGAAGTAATTCCAACATTGAGAGAGAATTTCCCATCTCATCTTCAACAGCTAACATCTCACAGAAATCGTCCTGAGTCTTTATTGAACTTTCATTGCCACCCCTTGTTGTATCCTGCCTGTGGAACCTGAACTTCTGTGTCCCCACGGCTGCATGAAAGTCTCTTACAGAATCACATACTATTGAAAGATATCTCTTGCTGATTCTGTTTCCCTAGAGAACCCTAACTAATACAGGGGCCATAGTGACCAAACTACCCAAAAACTCAAATGGAGAGGCACTATTCAGTGTACTGAGGGCTGGTTTGAATGCACAAGATAATTTGGCAATACTAATATTTATCTGTTACATTTTTTACACATTTTGAATACTTCCAATGCACTTTATAAAATATTAAGTGAACTTAACTATTTTTAGTATTTTACTTTTTAATTTTTATAACTTACAATGGTTATATTAATTAACCATTATTTTACTTTAGCAGTACAGGGAAAAAACTGTTTTATTCATTATTTTATGAAAACCTAAGATTCTCAGTGGAATTAAGATTATCTTCCCCCTACGATCCCCTTAATATACAGATTCATGTGACTTTTGTCAGGTTTTTCTATCAAGTTACTTTCTGTTATCAACATCAGTTCAGGTTCCTATTTAATAATGGCTTCCTGGAATTAGCCAATTTAATAATTCAGTTTAGAAAATGCTGTTGCAAAATTCCTATAACTACAAGTTACTTTTACCTTTAAATAACCTTTGTAAATTTCTATTAGCAACTAACAAAATTTATTTTTATCAATTTAAGTATTGTGTTACATTTTGCATTATTTTTTGGGAAAATAATTAGTTCACTTTAAGACAGATCTATGTTTCATTGAACATGGAATTACCATTTTCATTATCTTAAAGATTTAATACATATAATGCTAGTTTATTTTTTAGTATCCTATAAATCTAGGGAGATTATACCTAAGACAAATAAAATTGGAACAAGTGTTTATGCAAGAAATATTCTTTTTTTCCTACCTGTCCAGAAAGTTACACCTTTTTTTTCCTTTTTAATAAAATTCTAAAATTGTGAATAACCTCAAAAACATAGTGACTGCTAGGTTCTGAAATATATATTAAAATTGCATATATTTTTTTGTTTTTCGTGTGTTTTTTGTCTTTATTTATTTTTTAATGTTATGTATAATTTGTTTTAATCTTATTTGAGAAAAGATGTTTCCATACATTCAAAGATTACTCATTACTTACTGAAATTTGGTAATTGGATTAATTACCCTCTTTTTAAGGCTGTTAAAATGTTTACATTGGGAAACTACAAGACAACATATGATTTTTAATTCCCAAGTCTGCATTTTCCTGTTTTGTCACACAGACATTTTCCCATTTTTCCTTTTTTTCTCTAATCTGTGGAGTCCATAGGGTCCCATACAAGTGTGTTAATATTCTCCAGACATGGATTTGAGTCAGTCCTCAGGCTCTAGCCCAAGCACATCTAGAAACTCATCATTAAAGATTGTTTAAAGAATCATTCATCTCTCTCTGTACTATATGCATGTCCCATTCTAATTTTAACTCTTCTTCTAAGTAGCACACAGAAGCTTTTGCCATTTGTTCTACCTCAATAACCACCTGCAGTGCTCCTAATAGGAAACATGCTATGAGATCCTCTATCTGGCAGTCTCAATTTGTCTTATTTAAATGAAGCTGCTTTGCTACATAATATAGTACTGTCAGTTCTCCTTCCAGAGTTTTTTAGGCATCCCTGTACTCTCTCATCAGCCTCCACTAATCCTGGAGGGCAGCCACCATTCACCACATGGTCATTATAGGCAAACCTTGAATTTATCTCCAAGATTATCCCTTTCTGAAGCTCATGCCTGCTGATGATGGCAGTACTTCAGTCTCCTGGCTGACTGACCAATTGTTACAATGCAGCTCTTGAAGGGCAAGCATTGGGATAGCAGGAAGTCTTATGGACAGGAGAGATTCCCTCTGGTGGGGGCATCCCTGAGAAAGAAGACAGCACTCCACAAAGAGGTGGAGAACATGAGCTGCAATATAATCTGTTTCATAACCAGGACACTTCATAACAGACTTTCTGCTAATGTCACATAAAGCAGACCCATAAATCAGGTCTGTTGACGTTACTGTAGGAAGGAATTGTACAGTCTGCAGAAAATTACCATCTACAATCTCATCTACCCACTGGTCTCTTGTGACAAAGTTTGTTACATTTTAAATTGTGTCTTGGGTCATACAGATAACTTCAAACTGTGGACAGAGTCTCCTTTAGGAAGGGGAAACCAAGGCTGGGGTCTCACTGCCATACTAGAGCAAGTAAAAGCAGCTGAAGAGGACTATACTGGTGAGTCACTGTTGACCTAAGTGGGAGGACACTTTTTCCAATATTTTTTTTTCATTTTTAGTTTTTATGGGATGATTGATTGGCAAAAACTGGTCGTCTGAGAGAAGGAATTTATCCGGTCCTGGTGGTCTGAAAGGGAGACCCAGATTTTTGTTTCCTTTCCTTTCGTTTTGTTTTACTTGTGCTGATAACTCATCTGCAACCATGGAGGCCAGAGGCAGTGCTATGACAAAGTTAAGGGGTTGAAAGATAAAAATATGAAACTGCCAGCCAAGAATTCTGTATCCAGCAAAATTTCCATTAAAAAATGAGGGAGAGGGAGAGGATGTGACTCAAGCAGTTGAGCACCCAACTCCCACATGGGAGATCCTGCGGTTAGGTTCCTGGTGCCTCCTGAAAAAAAAAAGAAAAATAAGAAGAAAAACAAAATGAAAAAACAACTCAAGGAGCTATGTGGCTCAGTGGTTGAGCACTGGCTTCTAACATACACGGTCCCAGGTTCAATCCTCATTACCACACACAAAAAAATGAGGGAGTGCTCAAAATATTAACTGATAAACAGAATTTGAGAGATTTTGTCACCAAGTGTCCTGACCTTCAAAATATATGAAAGGAAATTCTGCAGGTTGAAAAGTAAAAAACTAGAGATGGTTGGAGAAGAGTGTAGAATAGGTGTAATAGTAACTTAAAGAATAAAAAAATGAAATAAAAATATAATATAACATATTGTCATATATAAGCCTAAAGAAAAAATGGATAAAGTAAATACTGTCTTGACAGTAACAACGTTGACTGTTAATGGGCTAAACTCTCTAATGAAAAGACACAGATTGACAGAAAGGATAAGGAAATATGACTTACCTCTATGCTGTCTACAAGAAACTCACCTTAGACCAAGGGACACAAAAACATTTCAAGTAAAAGACTGAAAAATGATTTCACATGAAAACATTAACCAAAAAATGGCAAAAAGCTGCTATAGTAATATTAGACAAAATAGATTTAAATGCAAAACTGTTGTACGAGACAAAGAAGGATACTATATCTCAATAAGAAGGATACTTAATAAAAAATGAAAGAATAAACATAAATATTTATGCACCTTACCACGAAGACCAAATATGTGAGGCAAATATTGGCTAAACTAGGGGGGAATTGGAAGCCTCTACAGTCATAGTGGATGACTTCAATACACCATTATCACCATTAGAAAGAATATATTGACAGAGGCTCAGTAAAGAGGCAGAGACCTTGTATAATATATTATACCTAATGGACACCAAAAAGGAGCTGCATATATATTCTTGTAGAATGCTCATGATTTTTTTCCAGCATCAACCAAATGCTATGTTATAGAGCAAATCTCGATGTGTTTAGAAAGTATGAAATTATACAGAGCAGTTTCTCTGACTAAAACAGAAGGAAGCTAGAAATCAATAAAGGAGGGAGAATTGGAACAGGCACAAATATATGGAGGTTAAACAACATTTTTTTTTGTACTTTTAAAATATTTTTATTATCTTTTTTTAAAGATACATAGATCACACGAAATGTTGCATTAAAAAATATGAGGTTCCCATATACCCCACTCTCACCACACCCACACTCCTCCAACATCAACAACCTCTTTCATCAGTGTGGTACATTCATTGCATTTGATGAATACATTTTGGAACACTGCTGCACCTCATGGATTATAGTTTATATTGTAGTTTACACTTTCCCCCAATCCATTCAATGGGTTATGGCAGGATATATATTGTTCTGCATCTGTCCCTGCAATATCATTCAGGACAACTTCAAGTCCCCAAAATGCCCCCATATCACATTACCTTATCCCTCTCCCTGCATTCAGCAACTCCCGTGTCCACTGTCTCCACATCAGTGATAATGATTTCTTCCATTGCTAGAGTCACAATAGTTTTATAGTAGAATACCAGTAAGCCCACTCTAATCCATACTTTATTCCTTCATCCTGAGGATTGTTGTTTTGTTTCCATTGCTATTATTATCTTTTTCTTTTAGGAAAGGAGGCACACCATCCAAGTCCATTCTTATGGAGATTAAAGGACAGCTTGATGAGAGGGAATGTGATACAGTCACACTAGGGAATGGAACATGTTACTGTACCTCAAACTTTTTCAGGAAAGTTATCCTGGAGAAGAAAGTTGGAAAAGCAAAAAAGAGACAAGTGAGCAAGAGAAACTGAACCAGCAGTAAATAAAACTGAGAAGTAGGTTGTGTTTGTTTGGGGTATCCTCCTCCATCACCAGGTCTTTATATCTCTCTTTTCAATTTAGTCCCTGCCTCCACTGAGCATCAGGGCCAAAGGCACTTACTGAGGTGCCCAGACCAGGACTACCTTGTTGCCAGCCCATTCTCCTAAACCCTCGCTTCTCCTTTTCTCCTCACCAAAACTCACTTGTTCTGTATGTTCTAGTGAGAAGGTCTAGTGATTGGTTCTTTTTTTTTTTTTTTTTTAATTTTTTTATTTTTTTATTGACTTTGTAATAATATTACATTAAAAATATATATGTGAGGTCCCATTCAACCCCACCCCCACACCCCCCCTCTCCCCCCCCCCCCAACAACACTCGTTCCCATCATCATGACACATCCATTGGATTTGGTAAGTACATCTTTGGGCACCTCTGCACCTCATATACATTGGTTCACATCATGGCCCATACTCTCCTCTATTCCATCATGTAGGTCCTGTGAGGATTTACAATGTCCGGTGATTACCTCTGAAGCACCATCCAGGGCAGCTCCATGTCCCGAAGACGCCTCCACCTCTCATCTCTTCCTGCCTTTCCCCATACCCTTTGTCCATTATGTCCACTTTTCCCAATCCAATGCTACCTCTTCTATGTGGACACTGGATTGGTTGTGTCCATTGCACCTTTATGTCAAGAGGAGGCTCAGATTCCACCTGGATGCTGGATGCAATCCTCCCATTTTCAGTTGTAATCACTCTAGGCTCCATGGTGTGGTGGTTGTCCTTCTTCACCTCCATCTTAGCTGAGTGTGGTAAGTCCAATAAATCAGATTGTAGGTGCTGGAGTCTGTTGAGGCTCAGGATCTGGCTATCACATTGTCAGTCCAGAGATTCAAATCCCCTAAATATATCTTAAACCCCAACATTAACTGCACCTCCAGCACATTAGCATGAAAGTCTTATGAAGGGAGATCCCATCTGAGTCCAGATTCATCACACATAAACACCATTTCCAAAGAGGGGCCATCTGCCCTGGTAGTTAACCCCATCGGCCATGACCATAACTCCCATGGGTCTCTTTAGCCCTCAAAGGAACCAATATCTGGGGGTTGTATCTGCTTTATCTGTCTCTCTGACTCTGCTCAGTTGTGCATGAGGGCAAACCTTCTGCCAGCCTCCAGACTTTTTTAGAAACTCGTAGCCATATAAACTCATTTCTCCTTTCCATTTCCCCCTTACTTTATGTCAAACAGCATTTTAAAGTCATGGTATTTTATGTAGACATGGATATTCTGCTGATCCGCATTGAACCTTCCGTATAAGGTCATTTTCCAGTTGCATCATCAGTTGGTAGTTGATAGTGGTCCCTCGTTGCCAGGGAGGCTCATCCCCGGGTGTCATGTCCCACGCTGGGGGGAAGGCATTGCATTTACATGCTGAGTTTGGCTTCGAGACTGGCCATATTTGAGTAACATGAAGGCTGACAGAAGGAAATTCCCAGGCACAAAGTTGCTCTAGGCCTTGTTATTATTTTGGGTTTATCAGCTCACAAGCATAGTCATTAGTATCAGGGGCTCACTGTTGAACCCTCACTCCCTCCCGGTCCCCACCACTGTACCTGGGAGACTGTCGCTGCTCCCCTAGGGACCACGAGAGAGCACCACTGGCCGGGAACCCAGTACCCCCCCTACTGTGGTTTTTAATTGTTGCCACTATGAGTATATCCAAACATTACCATGCACCCTGGACATATGTTCTGTACAGCTCCCTGTCAGTCATATATCACCTGTCATTGGTATCCCATACCAGTATCCCTCCATTGCCATTGTTGAAACACTCTGTGATCCAGAACTCCCCGAAATTTGAAGCCCAATATAATGTCATGGTCCCTTACTAGGGAATGGCATATAGCGATGAGTTTAAAGGATAGATAAAGAACTTGGATAAAGTTAGATAAAGAACTTAGATAAAGAATGTTGACTTGAAAAAATTCCACATCCTATTTTTTTCTTTTTTTTTTTTCTTTCCCCCCCCCCCCCCTAATTATTCAGCTTTTCTTCACAGGAGTCCTAGACCACAGCAATGTATATATATAATATACAGCACTCCCACACATCCACCAGAAAACATTTTCCCTTCCACAGTGATACTCTTACGCCCTATTCATATCATATTTACTTAAAGTGATGTACAGAGTCTGAGACATTAGCTTTCTAACAAGGTGACATCTGTGTTTACATTATGGTGCATACTTTAGGATACACAGTTCTTTACATTTTTAGTTATCCTATGTTTTACATTATGGTTTACATTATCAGTCTGTCATCTCCTATATGTTATGGTGTAATATTACATGTTTTATATCCATCCTTGTGTACTCTCAAGAAACTCCTCTCTTACCCCCCATTTACTTTGGTTCCACACATTTAACGTCCATTTTCCCTTCCACCTTGGTGCCCTCAGTGATAGCCAACCTCCGTTTCCTGAGGAGCCACTTCCAGAGATAGATGGAATAGTGTTCAGGGCCTAACTTGCTCAACTGCCCCAATGCCCTGGGAGCCACCCTTTCTCTCGAGGGATACAGTTCCCTCTATTGGATGGCATTAGTCCTCCCCAGGATGTGGGTCCACCCCCACTCTCACTACTTGGGTTTCTACCCCGTGGTGTCACCCACTCTGGCAGAATGAGCATTTAGACATTCCCCAGGAGCCCGTCCTGCATCAGACCCTCCCCTCCGAGCATTCTAAACAGGTAACCCTCTTTATTATATTTTGATATGATTTTCTCGGCATTTTACTCTCCACCAACACCTGACCCTCTCCTGGTTCGTATGCTACCCCTCCCTCCCCCCACTTTTGGGCAACGTTACCCACCCGTCCCTCCCCAGCCACCCTCAAACCCGCAAAGCCCCAAGCAAAGGCAACCCCTTGCCCCCCTTTTATCTCTTCTTTGTGTTCATACTTACCACCATCTCGTCTTAAATTCCACCCCTGCAGACATCGGCTCATATCCTTCCTCCACCCTCCGATTTCCTGCAAGCCTATCGTTCAGTCTCTTGCTATCTAGGGCAGCTTGTTTATTTCATATCATTGAGGTCATGTAGTATTTGTCCTTCAATGTCTGGGTTGCTTCACTCAACATAAGGTTCTCAAGATTCATCCATGTTATCACATGTGTTTGTAGTGTGTTTGTTCTTACAGCCGAGTAGTATTCCATTGTGTGTATATACCACATTTTATTGATCCACTCGTCTGTTGATGGGCATTTGGGTTGATTCCAACTTTTGGCAATAGTGAACAATGCTGCTATGAACATTGGTGTACATATATTGGTTTGTGTTCTTGTTTTCAGTTCTGCTGGGTATATTCCCAGCAGTGGTATTGCTGGGTCATATGGCAAATCTATGGCTAGTTTTTTGAGAAACCGCCATACTGTTCTCCAGAATGGTTGGATCCTTCTGCATTCCCACCAGCAGTGGATGAGTGTTCCCCTTCCTTCACATCCTCTCCAGCACTTGTATTCTTCTGTTTTTTTCATAGCTGCCAATCTTATGGGTGTAAGATGGTATCTCATTGTGGTTTTGATTTGCATTTCCCTGATAGCTAGAGATTTGGAACATTTTTTCATGTGCTTTCTTGCCATTTGTATTTCTTCTTCGGAGAAGTGTCTGTTTAAGTCTTTTTCCCATTTTTTAAATGGATTGTTTATCTTTTTATTTTCAAGATGTAGGAGTTCTTTATATATACAAGTTATAAGTTTCTTATCAGATATATGATTGCCAAATATTTTCTCCCACTGTGTGGGCTCCCTTTTTACTTTCTTGACAAACTCCTTTGAGGTGCAGAAGGCTTTAATTTTGAGGAAGTCCCATTTATGTATTAGTTCTTTTGCTGCTCGTGCTTTTGGTGAGATATTCATAAATCCATTACCTATTACAAGGTCCTGTAAATGTTTCCCTACACTGCTTTCTAAGGTTTTTATGGTCTTGGCTCTTATATTTAGGTCTTTGATCCATCTTGAGTTGATCTTTGTATAAGGTGTGAGATGGTAATCCTCTTTCATTCTTCTACATATGGCTATCCAGTTCTCCAGACACCATTTGTTGAATAGGCCACTCTCTCCCAGTTGAGAGGGTTTGGTGGCTTTATCGAATATTATGTGGTTGTATATGTGAGGTTCTATATCAGAGCTTTCAATTCGATTCCATTGGTCTATATGTCTCTCCTTATGCCAATACCATGCTGTTTTCACCACCGTAGCTTTATAGTATGTTTTGAAGTCAGGTAGTGTGATTCCTCCAATTTCGTTTTTCTTTTTCTGTATGTCTTTGGCTATTCGGGGTCTCTTTCCTTTCCAAATAAATTTCATAGTTAGTTTTTCTAGTTCCTTAAAGAAGGCTGCATTGATTTTTATTGGGATTGCATTGAATGTGTAGATCAATTTTGGTAGGATAGACATCTTAATAATGTTCAGTCTTCCTATCCATGAACAAGGAATAGTCTTCCAATTATTTAGGTCTTCTTTGATTTCCTTGAACAATCTTGTATAGTTCTCAGTGTATAAGTTCTTTACCTCTTTAGTTAAATTTATTCCTAAGTATTTGATTTTTTTATTTACTATTGTGAATGGTATTTGTTTCTTGATTTCCTCCTGATCTTGCTCATTATTGGTGTACAGAAATGCTACTGATTTTTGCGCATTGATCTTATAACCTGTGACTTTACTAAACTCATTTATGAGTTCTAGAATCTTCATTGTAGATCTCTCAGGGTTTTCTATGTATAGGATCATGTCATCTGCAAATAATGAAATTTTGACTTCTTCCTTTCCAATTTGAATGCCTTTTATTTCTGGTTCTTGCCTCAGTGCTCGAGCAAGTACTTCTAAGACAATGTTAAATAGGAGCGGCGACAGTGGGCATCCTTGTCTTGTTCCTGAGTTTAGAGGGAAGGAGTCTAGGATTTCTCCATTGTAAACAATATTGGCTTTAGGTTTTTCATATATACTCTTTATCATGTTCAAAAAATTTCCTTGTATTCCAATCATTTGGAGTGTTTTTATCAAGAAAGGGTGCTGTATTTTGTCAAATGCTTTTTCTGCATCAATAGATATAATCATGTGATTTTTTTCCTTCAATCTGTTTATATGGTGTATTACGTTGATTGATTTTCTTATGTTGAACCATCCTTGCATACCTGGGATGAATCCCACTTGGTCGTGGTGTATAATTCGTTTAATGTGTTGTTGAATACGATTAGCAAGTATTTTGTTAAGTATTTTTGCGTCTAGGTTCATTAGAGAAATTGGTCTGTAATTTTCCTTTCTTGTGATGTCTTTGTTTGGCTTTGGTACTAGGGTAATGTTGGCATCATAGAAGGAGTTGGGTAATGTTCTTTCTGTTTCGATGGTTTGGAATAGTTTCAGCAGGATTGGTGTCAGTTCTTTCCGGAATGTTTTATAGAATTCACCTGTGAAGCCATCTGGCCCTGGGCTCTTCTTAGTTGGGAGATTTTTAATAACTGATTCTATCTCTCTGCTTGTGATTGGTTTGTTAAGATCATCAATTTGTTCTTTTGTCAATATGGGCTGTTTATGTGTTTCTAGGAATTTGTCCATTTCCTCTAGATTGTCATTTTTGTTGGAATATAGTTTTTCAAAATATCCTCTTATGATAGTCTTTATTTCTGTGGGGTCAGTGGTGATATCGCCTTTCTCATTTCTTATTTTGTGTATTTGCATCTTCTCTCTTTTTTTCTTTGTTAGTGTTGCTAAAGGTTTGTCAATTTTGTTAATCTTCTCAAAAAACCAGCTCTTGGTCTTGTTTATCTGTTCAAGTGCTTTCTTATTTTCTATTTCATTTAGTTCTGCTCTTATCTTTGTTATTTCCTTCCTTCTTCTTCCTGTTGGGTTACTTTGTTGTTGTTTTTCTAATTCCTTCAAATGTGCAGTTAGTTCTTCAATTTTTGCTCTTTCTTCTTTTTTGATATATGAATTTATGTCTATAAACTTCCCTCTCAGTACTGCTTTTGCTGCATCCCATAAATTTTGGTATGTTGTGTTATCATTATCATTTGTTTCAAGGTAGTCATTGATTTCTTTTGAGATTTCCTCTTTGACCCACTGTTTTTCTAAGAGTGTGTTGTTTAATTTCCAAATTGTGGTGTGAAATCTGGGCTTCTTTCCCTTGCAAATCTCCAGCTTGACTCCACTGTGGTCAGAGATAATGTTTTGTATGATTTCAATCTTTCTGAATTCGTTCAGCCTTTCTTTGTGGCCTAGCATATGATCTATCTTGGAGAATGATCCATGTGCGCTTGAGAAAAATGTATATCCTGCTGTGTTTGGGTGTAGCGATCTATATATGTCTATTAGATCGAGCTCCTCTAATATACTATTCAGATGTTTTGTTTCTTTGGTGATTCTCTTTTGAGATATTCTGTCCAGAGTTGATAGTGGTGTATTAAAATCCCCCACTCTAATTGTAGATGTATCTATTCTTTCACTTAGTTTTTCCAGCGTTTGCCTGACGTATTTAGAGGCACCCTTGTTAGGGGCATAGATATTTATGATTGTTCGATCTTCTTGACAGATTTTCCCTTTGACTAAAATGTAGTATCCTTCTTTGTCTCTCACAATTGTTTCACATTTAAAGTCTATTTTGTCTGATATTAATATAGCTACTCCTGCCTTTTTTTGGTTATTGTTAGCTTGTATGATTGTTTTCCAGCCTTTCACTTTCAATCTCCATGCGTCTCTGGGTCTAAGATGTGTCTCTTGTAGACAGCATATGGATGGGTCATATTTCCTTATCCAGTGTCCCAGTCTGAATCTTTTGATAGGTGAGTTTAATCCATTGACATTCAGTGTTATTACTATCAAGGAATTATTTGTGTTAGCCATATTTTGATTGGATTTGTGTTTGTCATATTTTGTTTGTATATATTTTTTTGTCTTTTTTGTTGTTGTTGTTGGTCTTATACTCTCCTCCAGCTTTGCCTTTCCTGTTTTTTCCTTTCTTCCTGCAGAACTCCCTTTAGAATTTCTTGAAGGGGAGGTTTCTTGTTGGTATACTCTTTCAGTTTCTGTTTGTCTGCGAATATTTTGAACTCTCCATCATGTTTGAATGCTAGTTTAGCTGGATAGAGTATTCTTGGTTGGAAATTTTTTTCCTTTAGTACCTTGACTATATCATACCACTGTCTTCTTGCCTCCATGGTTTCAGAAGAGAAATCAGCACTTAATCTAATTGAGCTTCCCTTGTATGTGATGGTTTTCTTTTCTCTTGCTGCTTTTAGGATTTTCTCTTTGTCTTGAGCATTGGATAATTTGACAAGTATATGTCTTGGGGTGGGCCTGTTGGGGTTTATGACTTGTGGAGTGCGCTGTGCTTCTTGGATATGTACATCTGTCTCTTTCAGTAGATTTGGGAAGTTTTCAGCCATTATTTCCTGCAACACTCTTTCTGACCCCTTTCCCTTCTCTTCACCTTCTGGAATGCCTATAATACGTATGTTTGAACGTTTTGCATTGTCATTCAGGTCCCTAAATCCTAATTGGATTTTTTCTATCTTCTTATTGACCCCTTCTACTATCTGTTTGATTTCTGATGTACTGTCTTCCACATCACTAATTCTCTGCTCTGTCTCTTCTAGTCTGCTGATATTTGCTGCAAGTGTATTTTTGATTTCTTGAACTGTGGTGTTCATTCCCATCATATCTGTTATGTTTTTGCGTATGTCTGCAATTTCCCCTCCAAGTGATGTCTTCATGTTGTTAACCTCTTTCATTACTGCATCAAATTTGTCGGTGATAAATGTTCTGAGATCTTTCATTGCTTGTGCCAAGTTTTGCTCCCCTTCGTGATTATTGGTTTGTTGATTGGATTCAGCCATGTTTTCCTGATTATTGGTTTGGTTCGTAGATTTTTGTTGCTTTCTGGTCATCTCTTTATTTTGACGAATTTAATCAGTTCCTTAGCTTCTTTGTCTGCTCTTGGAGGTTAATTAGTTGTTATTTTTGCACAGGTGTTATATCTTCTCTTTGTCACTTTTTTCTTCTTATTCTAGTTACTTGTTGTTGGTTAAGTTCACTTTAGAGGAAAGTATTAGTGTTGGGGAAAGGCAATTGTGTAAGCAAGGGAAAAGTGTAAAGTTGTATTGGTGATGTATGTTAATAAAGCAGGAATATGAGATCTGGAAGGATGGAGGTTAGATTCATGTAGATTGTATAGAGTTATAGCTGTAGGTAGAGTACCTTTTATGAAGTTGATGACTGAATTTGGGAGGAATATGGTATGAACTACACAGCTATTGTTTTCATGAGAGAGGGAAAAAGAAAAGAAAGGTAATAGTTTCAAGAGTGGATAATAGACAGAAAACAGAACAAAGGTATTAGAAATTAAGAGTTAGACACTTTGTGGATCAAAGAACGGGAGGTGGGGGGTGGAATATAGGAGAGACAGTAGATGATAGTGGATATCAAGATGCAGGGGAAGGGGGATAGTGTAGGTAGCCTAAATCAGTTCACACAGAAATGAGACAGTGGAGGATGGGAAAACCCAGCAAATGTGAGGTGTTCCCTGTAGCACCTATTGTATACTTGAATTAAAGTAAAAATAAGTGGAAGATGAGGGACAAGAGGGAAAGAGAAAACCGAAAAAAAAAAAAAACAAAAACAAACTAATTATAATAAAGAAAAAAGAAAGGCAAGAAGAAAGGAAGAAAGGAAAAGAGGATGGGCAAACGGTGGGGAACGGATAGGGAGAAGAGAGATACAGGTACACACGTGTCACAATTGCAACACTATCTAAAACAACAACTTCCCCCCGCTTTGCCCTTAAACCCCCCGTCTGTCTGCCCAAATGGGTCTGCAAGCACCTCCCTTCCCACAAACCCCCAATAGTCCGCCCAGGGCCCACGAACTCCCCAGTACTGCAGATGCTCAAAAAAAAAAAAAAAAAAAATTAAGTAAAATTAAAAAAAAATAAAACAAACAAAAAACAAACAAACAAACAAACAACAAAAAAAAAACAGAAACCCCTCCGCAGGCCCGGCTCCGCCCGCCGCGGAGGCTTGGACCGGCTCTGCCCGGCTCCTCACGCCGCCTTGGCCTGGCCTGGCTCCGCCCAGCTCCGCTCGCTACAGCGGCCCAGCCGGCTCCGGCGTCCACCTCCCGCCACCGCGGCCTGGACCGGCCCTGCCCGGCTCCGTACCCGCCGCGCCCTGACCCGGGCCCGCCCGGCTCCAAACGCTACCGCGGCCCGCAGCCGGGGCCTGAACCGGCCCCGCCCGGCTCCGAGCGCTACCGCGGCCCACAGCCGGGGCCTGCACCGTCCCCGCCCGGCTCCGAGCGCTACCGCGGCCCCGCAGCCGGGGCCTGCACCGGCCCCGCCCGGCTCCGAGCGCTACCGCGGCCCGGCTCGGCCTGGCTCGGCCCCGCCCGGCCCCGCTCACCGCCGGCCCAGCACGGCCCGGCTCCGGCGTCCGCCGCTGCGGCCCGGCCTGGCTCAGCCCCACCGAGCGGGGCTAGATGCCTCATCTCCGCCTACCCAAGAAGGGAATCGTCTACAGGTAGCTGGGATCTCCGTGTATATTTCACAGACGAATCCTCTCTGTTACCTTCCCTCCAAATCGATGTCCAGACACCTCCGGACCAGCAAAAATCCCGAAACAATCCGGTCCCAAAGAGTCTCCAACGCCGCCCAGCCGATTCCCTGCAGAAGACTCTAACAGGGATGTTCACTCAGCCGCCATCTTGCCCCCTCCCAACAAGTGATTGGTTCTTGAGAACCAATCAGGAGCTAATTTGTTAATGAAATCTGAGGTCAGAAGGTAACAGCTTCTTGTTTCCTCACTGCTCTGTGCGTTTGAGCACCTTAACTCACAGGAGAGACTGACTTGTGGTGAAAATTGCATGCCTTTGTGATAGAAGACAGATCTTTGGGAAGGAAAACCTTTCCCATGCTGCACAGCTAACTTCATATTCAGCCCTTGGATAGAGTTAGCTTTGAACAGAAGAAAAGGAAAATGAACTGAAATGGGCAGCTCCTTCTCAATGATCATCTTTGGTATCTTCAAAATGGTTAACAACCACAATAAACACCTCAAAGCTGCAGCTGTCCCCATTAAGATTCACACATAATTCTCATTGACAGTACCTCTTGGGACGCTTTCTTTCTTGAGACTTCTCTAACTTCTGCCTTCTGTTTCCTCCTACAGTTTCTACCAAGTGGTAGACTAGACTCTCAAGCTTTCCACCATGCCCTTTGTGGGCCTGCTTCTCTCCCTTTACCACTAATGGAGATATCTTGAGCACCAACCGTGTGTAAGGTCCTGTCTTCCCCTCTTAGCTACTACTGAGATTTTACAATGTGTGGGTCATTATGCACAAAAGTGCCCTAGTTATTGCACAGCAAGAGACATACTTGGGCTATTTATCCAAGGAAAGAGATCATTTTCAAATAATTTATCTCACCTAGATATAGCCACCTGGGTTCTTCACAAAAAAAAAAGCATGGAAGTGTTGGCTCTGTGATTTTGTAGTCTGTTCTTGGATGCTCAACTTGAGAGCCCCTTGCATGGGTGGATCCAGAAGCATGTGTGTTGATACCTCCTCACCTTTTCAGGCCCCAACAACATATTCTTAGACAATCAGTTTATAAAGGAGAGAATTGTCTGAAAAATCAGCATCTTCCAAGAAAAGAATGAAAATGAGAACACAACATATGAAAATGTATGGAACTCAGCTAAGTCAGAGCTGACGGGAAATTTATATCCCTAAACTCCTACATTAAAAAAGAGGAAAGGGCTAAAATTGAAAACCTAAATGTACACCTGAAGGAAAGAGAAAAAGAACAGCAAGAACAACAAATCCCAGAGAAAGCTGAATGAAAAAAACAATAATATAGATCAGAGCAGAAGTAAATGAAATTGAGGAAAAAAGTAGAATCAACATAACCAAAATTTGGTTATTTGAGAAGTTAAAAAAAAACCAAAAACCTTTAATTAGACTGATATAGGAAAAAAAGAAAGAAAATTCAAACAAATAAATTCAGAAAAGAGAGGTGGGTTATTGGGACTGACCTGTAGAAACAGAGAGAACGTAAGAGGATACTATTTAAAACTGTACACCAAAAAAGGAGACAATGTAGTTAAAATGTACAAATTCTTAGAAATGCATTGTATTAGTCATCCAAAGGGGTGCTGATGCAAAATACCAGAAATTGGTTGGTTTTAATAAAGGGTATTTATTTGGGGTAGGAGCTTACAGATACCAGGCCATAAAGCATAATTTACTTCCCTCACCAAAGTCTATTTGGAGCAACATGGCTGCTGACATCTGCAAAGGTTCGGGTTTCCTGTGTTCCTACATTCCTGGGGCTTGCTTTACTCTGACTTCAAGGTTCCTTCCTTCCTGGGGATGGCCTCTCTTTCCTCTGGGTGCTGACTTCCCAGGTCATCAGCATCAAACTCTAACATCAGAAATCTCCAATTCTGTTCTTCATCATGCCTTTTATGTGTGAGTCCCCAACCACCAAGTGGTGGGGATGAAAGTCCTACGCATAACTCAATCATGCCCAAATACAGATCAGATTACAAACAGCATCCAATATTTCTTTTTGTAATCCATCAACTATTTCAAACTGCTGCACACATGAACCACCTATAGTGACCTGAGAAAAAAGGCAAGACCTCAACAAACCAATCACCAAGGTTGAAGCAGTCTTAAAAAATTGACAAAAATGGAAATTCAGGATATAATGACTTCACAGGTTAAAAATTCTGCCAATTGTTCAAAGACAATTTAATCCCAATTTTGCTCAAGCTCTTCCAAAACATTAAACAGGAAAAAAAAATTATTTCATTCTATGAAGCCAAAATCACCTTAATATCGAAACCAGATAAAGATACTATGAAAGCGCAGGGCAAGATGGTGTCTGAGTGAGTGCACCTTATAATCTCTCCTGCAAAAAAGCGGCTGAGTAGGGTTGAAATTTTGCTGGACTGGGCTGTTTTGGGTGTTTGCAGGACAGGAGGTGTCTGGACATCGATTTAGTGGGACGGTGACAGAGAAGATTCTTGTAAAATAAAATTTTGGGACTCTTTTATGGAGATCGGGGCTGCATGCATGACGCTTCCCCTGGGGCTGGCAGCCAGGCGGCAGCGATTCCTGGAGGCTTTGCAGTGCTGGTGAGTTCCCATGCCCTGAGCGGGCTATTCAGGGGCTCTCAGGGTGGGAGGTGTCTGGAAGTTGATTTGGTGAGACAGAGATGGAGGAGATTTTTACGAGACGTGGAATTTTAGGTTTCTGACAAGGAGATCGGAGCTTCCATCTAGAGCTCCTCCCCCTAGAGCAGATGGCCCATCTTTGGCATCCCCATACTGTTTGTAGTACAGTGGTGCCCCCAGCACACTGTTTCAGGGGCTTTCAGGGTGGGAGGTGCCTGGAAGCCGATTTGGTGAGACAGAGACAGAGGAGATTTTTGCGAGACATGGAATTTTGGGTTTCTGACATGGAGATCAGAGCTTCCAGCTAGAGCCCCTGCCCCTAGGGCAGATGGCCCATCTGTGGCATCCTTGTACTGTTTGTAGTACAGCGGCACTGCCAGCAGGATGTTTTGTAGGCTTGCAGGGCGGGAGGTGTCTGGAAGTCGATTTGGTGAGACAGAGACAGAGGTGATTCTTGCGAGACATAAAATTTTGGGTTTCTGACATGGAGATCACAGCATCTGGCTAGAACCCATCCCCCTAGGGCTGGTGGTCCATCTGCTATGGTCCCTGAATTGTTAATAGTACATCAGCACCCCCAGCAGGCTGTTTCAGGGCTTGCAGGGTGGGGGTGTCGGGAAGCTGATTTGGTGAGACAGAGACGGAGGAGATTTTTGCGAGACATGGAATTTTGGGTTTCTGACATGGAGATCAGAGCTTCTGGCCAAAGCCCCTCTCCCTAGGGCTGGTGGTCCATCTGTGGAGATCCCTGACTTGTTTGTAGTACAGAGGTGCCCCCAGCAGGTTGTTTTGGGGGCTTGAGGGTGGGAGGAGTCCTGTAGTTGATTTGGTGAGACAATGACAGAAGAGACTCTTGTGAGAGGTGGAATTTTGGGTTTCTGGAATGGAGGTCAGAGTTTGCGGGTATGATCCCTCTCCGTAGAGCTTGTGCCCATCTGCAGGGATCCCTGAAGGTTGTGTTGAGTTGCAGTGCTACCAGGCTCCCTGGTAACCAGATGTGTGGTTCCCACGTCTGTGTCCCCGAAACCCTGGTGGCCCACACCCCTGAGACTCACACCTCTTGAGTCTGCAATATCACAGAATTCCCATGACTGACTCCACCATGCCCTGAGGTCCATCTGAAGTCCTTAATTGTCTTAGCCCTCAGCGTTTGTGTTTTTTTTCTCCTTTTTCTCTTTTTTTTTTTTTTTTGCCTTGGTTGCTAATATTTCTTTATCTCCTGGTCTTTTCTCCCATTGTAACCCCCAAGGACATTTTTCATTTATTTAGGTTTTTTCTTTCTTTCTTCTTTTCTTTTTCTTGCTTGTTTCCCTCCCTTTTCTTTGCCCACCCCCCTTTTTCTTCTCTTTTTTTTCTTTTATCTCTTTTTCTTCTTATTTTATTTTATTTTTGCATTAGGTGCTGCAGGGAGGACCTCATATTTGCTGTCTTTCCTCATCCTCCATTTCCTCATTTCTGTGTGAATTGATTTTGACCACCTACATTATCCCCTTTTCCCCCACATCTCGCTATCCTCCATCATGTACTATCTCTCTTACATTCCACTTCCCTTTCCTTTCTTCCAAAATTGTCTAACTTTTAATTTCTAATACCTTTGTTCTGTTTTCTGTCTTTTATCAACTCTTGAATTATTGTCTTTCTCTTCCCTTTCCCTCTCTCATGAAAACACTGGCATTTTAATTTATACTATATTCCTCCCCATATTCAATTGACTATCTCTTTATAGGTACTCTACTTACTGCTATAACTGCACACAATTTGCATGAGTCTAATATCCTTTCTACCAGATCTCACATTGTTGTCTCTTAACATTTATTACCAATACTACTTTACACATTTTCTTTTCTTACACAAATCCCTTTCCCTGGTCCTAATAGTTTCCTTCAAAATGAATGCAACAAGCAATAATAAATTAGAATAAGAAGAAAAAAGTGACAAAGAGAAGACATAACACTTATGCAAGAACAACAACTAATTAAACCCCAAGACTAGACAAAGAAGCTAAGGAACTGATTAAACCCGTCAAGGTAAGCAACAAAAAACTACAGCAACAAAAAAGTACAAACCAAACCAATAATCAGCAAAACATGGCTGTATCCAATAAACAAATTAAAACCAGGAAAGGGAGCAGAACTTCGGACAAGTAATTATAGATCTCAGAACATATATTAGACACCAACTTAAGGAAGTAAAGGAAGAGTTTAACAATAGGAAGAAAACATTTGGAGAGGAACTTGCAGACATATGCAAAAAGATAACATGTGATTGGAATGAACAACACAGTTCAAGAAATCAAAAATACACTCGAAGCAAATAGCAGCAAGATTAGAAGAGGCAGAGGGGAGAATTAGTGATGTGGAAGATAGTACATCAGAAATCAAACAGATAGTAGAATTGATCAATAAAAAGATAGAAAAAATCAGGCTAGGACTTGGGGATCTGAATGACGATTCAAAATGACAAACATACGTATTATAGGCATCATAGAAGGAGAAGAGAAGGGAAAGGGGACAGAAGGGATATTGCAGGAAATAATGGCTGAAAACCTCCCAAATCTACTGAGATAGATGGATGTACATGTACTGGAAGCACAATGCACCCCAAACACCATAAACCCCAACAGGTCCACCCCAAGACATATAATTGTCAAATTATCCAATGCTCAAGACAAAGAGAAAATTCTAAAAACAGCAAGAGAAAAGAAAACCATCATATACAAGGAAGGCTCCATAAGATTAAGTGCTGATTTCTCATCTGAAACCATGGAGGCAAGAAGGCAATGGTATGCTATAGTCAAGGTATTAAAAGAAAAAAAAATCCAACCAAGAATACTCTACCCAGCTAACCAAGCATTCAAAAATGTTGGAGAGTTCAAAATATTCACAAATAAACAGAAATTGAAAGAGTATGCCAACAAGAATCCTGCCCTTCAAGAAATACTAAAGGGAGTTCTGGAGGAAGAATGGAAAAAACAGGAGAGGCAGAGTTGGAGGAGAGTGTAAGAGCAACAAAAAAGACAAAAAGGCAAGGAAAGAAACAGACAAAATATGACAAACAAAAGTCTAATCAAAATATGGATAACATAAATGATTCCTTGAAAGTAATAACACTGAATGTCAATGGATTAAACTAACCAATCAAAAGATTCAGACTGGGACATTGAATAAGGAAATATGACCCATCTATATGCTGTCTACAAGAAACACATCTCAGACACAGGGATTCATGGAGGCTGAAAGTGAATGGTTGGAAAACAACCTTACAAGCAAACAATAACCAAAAAAAGGCAGGATTAGCTATATTAATATCAGAAAAATAGACTTTAAATGCGAAAAATTGTTAGAGTAAAAGAAGGATACTACCTATTAGTGAAAGAGACAATCTGTCAAGAAGAACAAGCAATCATAAATATTTATATGCTACTAACAAGGGCACCTCCAAATACGTGAGGCAAACACTGTAAACACTAAGTGAAAGAATAGATGCCTCTACAATTACAGTGGAGATTTTAATACACCACTATCATCTTTGGACAAAACATCTCAAAAGAGAATCACTAAAGAAACAAAATGTTTGGAATGTGGTGGCAATTCCTGGAGGCTCTGTGATACTGGGGAATTCCTAAGCCCTGAGCGGACTATTGGGGGGCAAACAGGGCAGGAGGCCTTCACAGACTGATCTGGGGAGACAAATGGGAGTTTTATTGCGAGGTGGGGAATTTTTGATTGCGGACACAAATAATAGCGCTTCCATCTAGAGACCCGCCCCCAAGGCCAGCTGCCGAACTGCAGTGGCCTTAAATCACTTGCAATAAAGAGACATCACCAGGAGGCTGTTTCAGGGGCTGGCAGGGTGGGAGACATCTGGAAGCTGACTAGGGGAATATTTTGCGAAGCATGGGAATTTTGGTTTCAGACACTGATATCGGTGCTTCTGGCTGGAGCCCCTTACCCTGGGCCTGGCTACTGATCTAGAGCATCATTAAATTGGCTGCAGTGTAGAGGCACCCCCAGGAGGCTGTTTCAGGGGCTTACAGGGTGGGAGGTGTCCTAAAGTCGAATTGGTGATACAGCCACAGAAGAGTCCCTAGTGAGAGGGGAAATTGTGGGTTTCTGACACATAGGTCAGAGTTTGCAGATGTGACCTCCCCCATAGGACTGGCACTCAGCTGTGGGGATCCCTGAAGGCTGTGTTGCACTGCGGGGCTCCCAGACTCCCTGTTAACCAGATTTGAGGATGCCAGGTCTGTGTCCCCTAAACTCTGGTGGCCCACACCCCAGAGACTCAACCTCTTGAGTCTGCAATATGACAGAATTTCCACCCCTGAATCCACCATGCCCTGAAGTCCATCTGAGGTCCTTGAATGTCCTAGCCCTCAACATCTATGATTTTTCTTTTTTGTTTTTTTGTTCTGTTTTTTGAGAAGAACAATAAAATTGACAAACCTTTAGTGAGACTAACAAAGAAAAAAACAGAGAAGATGTAAATACACAAAATAAGAAATGAGAAAGGAGATATCACCACTGACCCCACAGAAATAAAGACAATCATAAAAGGATACTTTGAAAAACTATATTCCAAAAAAAACCACAATTCAGAGGAAATGGCCAAATTCCTAGAAACACATAAGCAGCCTACATTGAAGAAAGAAGAAATTGAAGATCTCAACAAACCAATCAAAAGTAAAGAGAAAGAATCAGTCATTAAAAACTTCCCAACTAAGAAGAGCCCAGGGCCAGACGGCTTCACAGGTGAATTCTACAAAACATTCCTGAAAGAACTAACACCAATCCTGCTGAAACTCTTCCAAAAAATCAAAACAGAAAGAACATTGCCTAACTCATTCTATGATTACAGCATTACCCTAGTACCAAAGACAAACAAAGACACCACAAGAAAGGAAAATTACAGACCAATTTCTCTAATGAACCTAGACGCAAAAATACTTAACCAAATACTTGCTAATCCTATACAACAACATATTAAACGAATTATACACCATGACCAAGTGTGATTCATTCCAGGTATGCAAGGATGGTTCAACATAAGAAAATCAATCAGTTTAATACACCATATAAACTGATTGAAGGGAAAAATATCACATGATAATATATATAGATGCAGAAAAAGCATTTGACAAAATACAGCACACTTTCTTGATAAAAACGCTCCAAATGATCAGAATACAAGGAAATTTTTTGATCATGATAAAGAGTATATATGAAAAATCTATAGCCAACATCATTTAGAATGGAGAAATCCTAAAACCCATCCCTCTAAAGTCAGGAACAAGACGAGGATGCCCACTGTCTCCCCTTCTATTTAATATTGTCTTAGCAGTACTTCCTTGAGCACTGAGGCAAGCACCAGATATAAAAGGCATTCAGATTGGAAAGGAAGAAGTCAAAATTTCATGATTTGCAGATGAAATGATCCTATACATAGAAAACCCTGAGAGGTCTACAACACAGCTTCTAGAACTCATAAATGAGTTTAGTAAAGATGCAGGTTATAAGATCAATGCGCAAAAATCAGTAGCATTTCTGTACACCAATAATGAGCAAGATCAGGAGGAAATCAAGAAACCAATACCATTCACAATAGTAAATTAAAAAATCAAGTACTTAGGAATAAATTTAACTAAAGATGTAAAAAACATATACACCGAGAACTATACAAGACTGTTCAAGGAAATCAAAGACCCAAATAAATGGAAGAATATTCCCTGCTCATGGATAGGAAGACTAAATATTATTAAGATGTCTATCCTACCAAAACTGATATACTCATTCAATGCAATTCCAATAAAATTCAACACAGCCTTCTTAAGGAACTAGAAAAACTAACTATGAAATTTATTTGGAAAGGAAAGAGGCCCCGAATAGCCAAAGACATACTGAAAAAGAAAAACAAAATTGGAGGAATCACACTATTGGACTTCAAAACATACTACAAAGCTACAGTAGTGAAAACAGCATGGTATTGGCATAAGGAGAGACACACAGACCAATGGAATCGAATTGAAAGTTTTGATATAGAACCTCATATATATAGCCATATAATATTCGAAAAAGCCACCAAACCCTCTCAACTGGGAGAGAATGGCCTATTCAACAAATGGTGCCTGGAGAACTGGATAGCCATATGTAGAAGAATGAAAGAGGATTACCATCTCACACCTTATACAAAGATCAACTCACGATGGATCAAAGACCTAAATATAAGAGCCAAGACCATAAAGACTTTGGAAAGCAGTGTAGGGAAACATCTACAAGACCTGGTAATAGGAAATGGCTTCATGAACATCACACCAAAAGCAGGAGCAGCAAAAGAACAAATAGATAAATGGGACTTCCTCAAAATTAAAGCCTTCTGCACCCCAACGGATTTTTTCAAGAAAGTAAAAAGGGAGCCTATACAATGGGAGAAAATATTTATCAACCATATATCTGATAAGAGACTTATAACTTGCATATATAAAAAACTCCTATACTTGAAAATAAAAAGATAAACAACCCATTTAAAAAATGGGAGAAAGTTTTAAACAGACACTTCTCCAAAGAAGAAATACAAATGACTAAAAAGCACATTTAAAAAATGCTCCAAATCTTTAGCTCTCAGGGAAATGCAAATCAAAACTACAATGAGAAACCATCTTACTCACATAAATTTGGCAGCTATGAAAAAAACAGAAGAATACAAATGATGGAGAGGATGTGAAGAAATGGGAACACTCATCTACTGCTGGTGGGAATGCAGAAGGATCCAAACATTCTGGAGGACAGTTTTGTGGTTTCTCAAAAAACTAACCATAGATTTGCTATATGACCCAGCAATTCCACTGCTAGGTATATACCCAGAAGAACTGAAGGCAGGGACACAAACCGATATATGCACACCAATGTTCATAGCAGCATTGTTCACTATCGCCAAAAGTTGGAATCGATCCAAATGTCCATCAACAGATGAGTGGATCAATAAAATGTGGTATATACATACAATGGAATACTACTCGGCTTTAAGAACAAATACACTACAAACACACGTGATAACATGGAGAATCTTGAGAACCTTATGTTGAGTGGAGCAAGCCAGGCATTGAAGGACAAATACTACATGATCTCAATGATATGAAATAAGCAAGCTGCCTCAGGGAGCTAGAGACTGGAAGATAGGGTTACAGGAAATCGTTGGGTAGATGAAGGATGTTAGCTGACATCTATATGGGTGAAATCTATAATAAGCTGGAGGTAAGTATATGTACAAGGAAGGGATAAAATGGGGGCATAGGATTACCTTTGGGTGGGACTTTGGGGGTTTGAAGGGGGCTAGAGATGGGAGGATGGGTAATATTGCCCAAGAAATTGGGGGCAGGGTGGGGCAACATATGAACATAAGAGATTGTCAGGTGTTGGTTGAGAGTATAATGCTGAGAAAAACTTTTCAAAACATACTTAGGAAAGTTCCTTGTTTAAGATACTCAGAGGGGATAATCTGACACAGAACAGACTCCTAGGGAATATCTGAAAGCTCATTTTGCCAGGGTGTGTTATACCATTGGGTAGAGACCCATATAATGAGTGTGAAGTTAGACCCACAAACTGGGGAGGACTAATGCCATCAAATAGAGGTAACTGTATCTCTCAAGAGAAATGGTGGCTCCCAGGGCATTAGGGCAGTTGAGCAAGTCAAGCCCTCAACACTGTTGCAAGTATCTCTCAACATGGCTCCTCAAGAAATGAAGATTGACTGTCACTCTGGGCACCAAGGGGAGGGGGAAATAGATATTGAATAGATGCAACCAAAGTAAGTGTGAGGGCAAAAGAAGTGTTTCACAAGATTACACAAGGAAGGATATAAAACATGTAATATTACACCAAAACCAGATAGGGGCCGACAGACTAATAATGTAAACCATAATGTAAAACATAGGATAACTGAAAAATATAGAAAACTCTATAGCCTAAAGTATAAACCACAATGTAAACACAAATGTTACATTGTTTGAAAGCTATTGTCTCAATATATGTACATCAGTTTCAGTAAATATCATATGAATAAGTTAAAAGATTATTGCTGTGGAAGGGAAAAGGTTTTATAATGGATATGTGGGAGTACTGTATATTGTTTATATGAATTATTGTGACCTATGGCTCTTGTGAAGAGAAGTTCAATAATTAGGAAAAAAGAAAAGTAAAAGATAGGATGTACAATTTTTCTAAATCAATATTTATTCTATATCTAACCTTTAAACTCATCGCTATATTCCATTTTACTAGTAAGGGAACCTGGCATTATATTGGATTTCACTTTTCAGGAAGTTTTGGATCACTGAGTGGTTCAACAGTGGCAGCGGAGGAATACTGGTATGGGATGTTATTGACAGGGGACATATGGTTGACAGGGAGTTATACAGGGCATGTGTCCAGGGTGCATGGAAATGTTTGGATATACTCATTGTGGAAACAATTAAAAACAGCAGCTGGGGGTTACTGGGTTCCTGGCCGGGGTGGCTCTCTCATGGTCCCTAGGGGAGCAGCGGCAGTCCCCCGGGTGCAACGGCAAGGACCAGGAAGGAGTGAGGGTCCAACAGTGAACCCCCGATACTAATGACTACGCTTGTCAGCCTATATACTAGAAATAAGAACAAGGCCTAGAGCAGCACTGTGCCCAGGAGTTCCCTCCTGACAGCCTCCGTGTTACTCAAATGTGGTCAGTGTTGAAGACAAACTCAGCATGTAAATGCAATGCCTTCCCCCCAGCATGGGACATGACACCCGGGGATGAGTCTCCATGGCACCGTGGGATCACTACCAAGTACCAGCAGATGACATAACTAGAAAATGACCTTGAATTAAAGGTTCAACATGGACCAGCAGAATATCCCTGTCTACATATAATAACAGGAGTTAAAAATGGTGTTTGACCTAAAGTAAGGGGGAAATGGAAAGGGCAAATGAGTTTATATGTCTATGAGTCTCTAAAAAAGAGTCTGGAGGTTGTCAGAAGTATTGTCCTTATGCACACCTGTGCAGAGTCTCAGAGACAGATAAAGTAGATACAACCCCAGGTATTGGTTCTTTTGGGGGTTAAAGAGACCCACAGTTTCTATGGTCATGGCAGATGGGGTTCACTGCCATGTCAGTTGGCCCTTCTTTGGAACTGGTGTTTCTGTGTGATGGAGCTGGACTTAGATGTGATCTCTTTTCAAACCTTTCATGCTACTTTACTGGAATTGTAGTTGGTGTTGGGGTTTAAGATATATCTAGGGGATTTGAATCTCTGGACTGACAATATGATAGCCAGGCCCTGAGCCTCAAGAGACTTCAGTTCCTACACTCTGATTTATTGGACTAACCCCACTCAGCTAACATGGAGTTGAAGAATGTCAACCACCACACCATGGAGCCTAGAGTGCCTACAACTGAAAGCAGGAGGATTGCAGCCAGTATCCATGTGGAATCTAAGCCACCTCTTGACATAGATGTGGAATGGACACAACCAAGCCAAGGTACACAGGAAGGAGGAATACAGTAAGGATCAGAGTGGACTTAATGATATTCTATTCATGAACTATTGTGGTTAATATATCGAGAAAATGTGGCATTGGTGTGGAAAAAAATGTCCATGGTGGCTGCTGGGTGCGGGGAATGGGAGGAAGAGATGAGATGTGGAGGCGTTTTTGGGACTTGGAGTTTTCCTGAGTGGTGCTGCAGGGACAATTTCTGGACATTGTATTTCCTCCCATGGCCCACTGGATGGAACGTGGGAGAGTGTGGGCTATGGTGTGGACCACAGGCCATGGGGTGCAGCGATGCCCAGAGATGTACTCACTAGATGCAATGGATGTGTCATGATTATGGGGGAGAGTGTTACTGTGGGGAGAGTGGTGGGGTGGTGCGGTGGGGTGAATGGGGACCTCATATTTTTTGAATGTAATTTTTTAAAAAATGAATAAATAAAATAAAAATTAAAAATTTTTAAAATTTTTTTAAAAAGATGACTCAACAAAAAGAAACACAGATTCCCATGCCGCTGACAACAACAGAAGTGGACAAAGAAGAATATGCAGCAAATAGACACAGAGAACAGACAACTGGGTGGGGGGGGGAGAGAAATAATTCTTAAAAAAAAAGAAAACTACAAAACTAAAAGGAACTGAAGGAGATTTAATTGAGAGGATATTCTGGGTTAATGGATTGAAAGACTAATTATTGTTAAGTTGTCAGTTCTACCGAAATTTATTTACAGATTCAATGCAATCCCAACATCCTTTTTTGTAGATATAGAAAAGCCAATTATCAAATTTATTTTAAGTGTAAGGGGCCCTGAATGGACGAAAATGTCTTAAAAATGAACAAAGTTGGAAGACTCTCACATCCTGATTTTATAGCATATTTCTTCGCTACAGGGATAAAAACAGCTTGGTAGTAACTAACATAAAGATGGACAGATTAACCAATGGAAATGAATCAAGAACTCAGAAATAGACCCTCACATCTACAGTCAAATGATTTTGACAAGGCGGTCAAACCCTACCTGCTTGGGAAGAACATTCTATTAAAAAATGGTGTTGGGAGAACTTTTTAGCCATATCCAAAAAAAGTGGACCCCCAGCTCATACTTATAAAACTAAATACCACCAAATGAATCAAGGGTCTAAATAAAAAAGCAAAATCATCATAGTTTCATAAACCTTATAAACAAAGTAGGGTAACAATGAAAAGTTAAATAAGTGGACCTCCTCAAAATTAAATAATTTAGTTCATCAAAGGACTTTGTCAAAAGGGTGAAGAGGCAGCTTCTTCAATGGGAGAAAATATTTGGCAATCATATCAGATAAGAGAATAATATCCATGCTATATAAAGAGATCATACAACTCAAAAATTAAAAGACAGACTGCCCAATTAAAAACGTGCAAAATACTTGAAAAGGCAATTGCTCAAAGAAGAAACGCAAGTGGCAAAGAAGTACATGACATATTGTTCAACATCACAAGTGAGTAGGGAAATACAAATTGAATATGGGTGATACTGCATATATAAGACTCTTTTTATAAAATATAAAAAAGATGTTAGAGAGAAGGAAAAAGAATAGCAACTATGTATGGTAGGAGAAGCAGAGAAAGATTGAGAGGAGATGAGGTTTGATAGTTTTTGGTTTATTATTGTTATTGGATTAATAAAAGTGCAGTAAAAATGATTGAAGTGATTAATGCAGATATATGTGGTTATGCTGAATACCATCGATTGTACAATTTGGATGGATTTATGCTCTATTCATATGTATCAATAAAATTGATTTGTTAATAAAAAATAAATGAAGTCTTGATACATGGTATAATATGGATGAATCTTCAATACATGGTATGCTACTTGAAAGAAATCAGTCACAAAATACCGCATGCTGTATTATTCCATTTATATGAATGGTCCAGAATAGGAAAATCAATAGGGGCAGAAATAGATCTGTGGTGGCCCAGGGCTGGGGAAGGTGTACTGGAGAGTGGCTGAAAATGGACATATTTTCTTTCTGGAACTATGAAAATGTTCTAAGTTTAAAGGTTTGTGCTGGCTGCATGACTGAAAACATAGAGTTGTAAACTTTAAATGGTGAATTTTACATTTTGCAAATTATGCCTGAATAAAGGTGCTATTAAAAGAAAACCTACAGTGAGATATCATTTCACCCATATTAGGCTGTCCACTGTTAAAAATTTGGTAAAGTCTAAATTTTGGAAAAGATTTGGAGACATAGGTATCCTTATTCACTGTTGGTGGTAATGGAGAATTGTACAGCCACTGTGGAAGACTGTTTGGCAGTTCTTAAGGACTTTGACTATAGACTTGTCATGTGACCTGGCCGTATATTACTAGGAATATATCCAGAAGAAGTGAAAGCAGTGACACTAACAGATATCTGAATATTGATTTTAGTAGCAGTGTTACTCGATATTGCCAAAAGTTGGAAACAACCAGGTGTCCATCAACAGGTGAACAGATATTGTGGAGTGTACACATGACGGACTATTTTGCAGTAGCAAGAAGAAATGAAGTTCTGATGCATAAAAAACATGGATGGACCTGGAGTATGTTATGTAGAATGAAGAAGCCAGGCACAAAAGGACAAATAGTGTATGATTGTGCTTTAGTGAACTAAATATATTATGTAAACTCATGGAATTAATAATTAGAATATAAGTCACCAGAAAATAGAATGAGGGAAGAGAATAGAAAACATGATTAATCTGTGAAGAATTGGTAAAAGAATTGTTTGTAATTCTTTGGAAAAGAATGGAAATAGTGAAAGTACATCATGGTGTTTGTGACTAGCATAGCAATCATATGGGTATGACAGTTTTGAAAGGGAGAGGTTAAGGGCATGTATATTACTAGAAAGAAAACTAAAAATGTAACATGGGACTCTATAACATGGTGAAACTTCATGTAAAATACAAATATGGGTGATATTGCAAATATAAGACTTTTTACAAAATATAAATACAAATAAACTGGGGAGATGGAAACAGAATTGTGGCTTTATATGCAGGGGAAGAATAGAGAGTTTGAGAGGTTGTGAGTTTTGTTTGTTTGATTGGCTGTTTTTTGGCTTTTAGTAATATTATTATTATTACTGAAATAATGAAAATGCTCTAAAATGATTGAAGTGATGAATGCAAAACTATATTATTGTACGGAGTAGTATTAATTGCACACTTTGATGGATTTATACTTTATTAGTATGTATAAATAAAATTGATTTGTTAAAAACATAAACGGAAGTGTGTACAGTGTTTATTGACTGGAAGACTAAATAACGTTATAATGTCATTTCTTCCCAAACTTATTTACCGATTCAAAAAACCCAATAAAAATCCAGCAACATTATTTGCAGAAATGGAAAAGCCAATTACCAAATTTATTTTGAAGGATAAGGGACCCTGATAGGCTAAAAGTGTCTTTAGAGAGAAGAATGAAGGAGGACTTTCACATCCTGATTTATGGCATATTATCTAGCTACAGTGTTAGGTAGGTACTGGCATAAAGAAAGACAGATTGACCAATGTAACTCAATCAAGACTCAGAAATCGACCCTTACATCTATGGTCAAGTGATTTTTGACAAGGCTGTTAAGCACACCCATTTGGCCACGACAATCTAATCAACAAACGGTGGTGGGAAAACAGAATATCTATATTCTAAAGAAAGAAAGAGGACCCCTATTCCACACCTTATACAAAAATTAACTCAAAGCATATCTGGGATCTAAATATAAAAGCTACAACCATAAACCTCCTAGATGAAAATGTAGGAAAATATTTTCAAGTTTTTGTGGCAGTTAGTAAGTTCTTAAATACTTCACTTGAAACACAAGCAACAAAAGAATATATAGATAAATGAGACTGTCTCACAATTAAACACTTTTGTTTTTTAAATGAATTTATCAAGAAATTAAAAAGGCAGCCTAATCAACGGAAGAAAATATTTGGAAACCACATATCCGATATGGGATTGATATGTATGTTATAGAAATAGAACATACAACTCAACAACAAAAAGTAAAGCAACTTAATTTAAAAATGGGCAAGAGACGAATAGATATTTCTTAAAAGTGGAAATGCAAGTGGCCAAAAAGTAAATGAAAAAAATGCTTAACCTCTCCAGCTATTAGGGAAATGTAGATCAAATTTACAATGAGATAACACTTCACACCTTTTAGAATGGCCATTATTTAAAGATAAAACAACATAAAACTACAGTGCTGGAAAGGATGTGCAGAAATAGCAACACTCCTTCCTTTTTGGTAGGAATGTAGAATGGTGCAGCCTCTGTGGAAGTCAGTTTGGCAGTACCTCAAGATGCTGAATATAGATCTGCTGTATGATCCAGTAATTTCATTCCTGAAATATATTCAGAAGAACTGAAAGGAAGGATGCAAACTGACATTTGCACACTGATGTTCATGTCAGCATTATTCGCAATTGATAAAAAAGAGAACCAACCCAAATGTCCATCAACTGCTAAATGGATAAACAAAATGAATACCTATTCAGCTTTAAGAAGAAATCAAATTGGGATGCATGTGACAACATGGGTGAACCTAGAGAATATTATGTTGAGTGAAATAAGCAAGACACAAAAAGAAAAATATTGTACGGTCTCACTGATCTGAACTAAATATGATGAGTAAATTCACAGAAGTAAATACTAGAGTCTAGATTATTAGCAAGTGGTGGGTTGTCAATGGAAGCTGATGCTTATTGTATGCAGCAATATCAGTAAGGTTAATCATAAAAGTATAGAAATGCACAGAGTTGACAGTAAAACATTATAATAAGTGTAGCTAACACTACTGTTTAATAACATAATTGTGACTGTAAGGGGGAGTCTGTGGATGTAAATGTCAGTTGAAAAGAAACTAGAAAATAATCTAGGGTATGCATAACTGTGATTTCAGTGGTGGATGAAGACTGTAGTTAATAGTATAAATATAAGAAAGTTTTTTTCTCTACAAAGTGCTAAGAATGTGTTAATACATGGTTAAATTATAATTAATTCTAACTCATGGAAGATAATTAAAAGGTTTTGTAAAATTTTGCAGCAATAGAAAAAAGATACTATTTTAGTACTAAGGGACAATAGGGGGTATAAGCGTGTATGGGATATTTCCTTTTGGAGTTAAAAAATGTTCTAAAACTGAGGTGATGACAGCACAACCCTATGTTGAAAATGAGAGCCGCTGAGTGTGCACTTTGAATGGACTCTACAAAGCATGGGGCTCAATCACACAAGGAATCCAATGGTGGATGAATGACTGGTTAATAGAACAAATGTGAGAATGTTTTCTCCTGAATGATACAAATATATAATACTAATAAAGGTGTTAATAATTGGTTGGGTTGTGGGAAAAATACACCAAATATAAGATTTGGGCCATAGTTAGTAGTAATATTTTCAGAGTTTTTAACAAATGTTTCACAACATGCAAGGTGGTGTTGGTAGGGAGATATATGGGAGCTTTGTATTATGATATTCATGATTGTTCTGTAAACTCACAAATTTTATATACATTTTGTATGTTTATGCATATTCATGTATGAATGATATACTTTAATAAACAAAGGCTGCTAGGGTTTTCACAGTAGGCCTTCCCTACAAGCAATGTTAATTTTACATTTTCTAATTGAAAGAAGTTGCCAATACAGAGTGTTGAAGCAGAATAAAAAAATAAAGATCAATGGTAATGGTAGCTCCATGAATAATTATAAATGCCAGTATTATTACATTGTATTTTTTGTTTGTAATGCCACTTCTACTTCTTATAGGATCTAAAATGCAAATCAATAAATGTAATGATAAATGTATGGTTTTGGACCTACAATGTATAAACATGTAATTTGTGTCAACTACATAACATAGGGACAGATATACATGACCTTGGATTCAAAGAATGTATTCTTAGATATGACAACAAAAGCATGACCAATGAAGAAAAAAATACACAAATGAGATAATAAAAATTAAAACTTTTTTGTGCATCAAAGGACTTTACCATGAAAGTAAAACAAATCTATGGAATAGAAGAAAATATATCTGAAAAGGATTTAATATCTAGAATTTATAAAGAATTCTGACAATTAAAGAAAGCATAACCAATGTAAAATGGGCATTTGTCCTTAAAAGATATACATTTGGCCAAGAAGCACATGAAAAATGCTCAAAATCACTAGCTTTTAAATTTACACAAATCAAAACCACAGTTAGATACCACTTCACACCCAGAAGTGTTTATGAGAAATTAGAGATATAGGAGTCCTCATTTGTGGTTGTTTGGTAGTAAGGATATTAATGGTATAGCCACTGTGGAAAACAGTTGGGTATTTCATCAGAAAACTATAGAATTACCATGCGACCTCCAATCCCACTTCTGGTCATATACCCAGAAGTATTTAAAACAGAGACTCAGATAGCACACTGATGTTCATAATGGCATTATTCACAATTGCCAAAAAGTGTGAAGTGTAAATAATCCAAGTGTCTATCAATGGAAGAATAAATGAACAAAATGTGATATATATATATATTCATTTGTTAAATTATATATATATATATAATTCATTTGTTAAAAGGAATAAAGTCAGGCACAAAAGAACAAGTATTGTATGATCACACATATGAAATAATTAGAACATGCAAATTTACAGGCCAGAAATTAGAATACAGTTTACCAAAGGCTGTTATGAGGGTAGGGAATGGGGAGAAATTAATGCTTAATTGGTACAGACTTTCTCTTTAAATGATGGTAATGCTCTAGTAATGGATGGTGGTTAGGGTAACACAAAATTGCCAATGTAATTAACACATTGATTTGTTTATTTGAAAATGCTTAAATGGGAAATTATATTTTGTATATATGTTACCATAATAAAAAATGAAGAAATCCATAGAAATGTATATAGCACAAAGTACAAACTCTGATATAAATTATAGACACTACTTAATACTATATTTCTAATAATATTGGTCCTATTGTAACAAAGATATGATACTAACGCAATATTGTAATATTAGTGTAACCATGGGGTGTATAAGGGAACTCTGTAATTTCAGCATGACTTTTCTGTAAACCTAAAACTGCTCCAATAATTTTTTAATTAAAAATATATGAAAAATATAAACAATAAACAAAAATTATCTAACTGGAAACTCATCAAAAGTTAAGTGATAGGAAGCATCATATATTAATACACTTGTGATTGACCTAAATTTTATTTTTCATGTGCATACGATTGCAAATTGTGATGGTAGGGGAAAAGATTTCCTTGTAAAAAAAATAAGATGTTATAGCTCAGACTTCTAAAAAATTCTATTGGAAATTCTATTTGAGTCCCTAAGTAAGCCATAATAGGGTTATATCCTGTTACCCTGGGTTGTGTCCTGGACATTAATAGGAAGCTAGGCTCATACATTAAGGCTAGGAGGTGTCTGAAAAATGGGTGGCCCAAAAATGGACCTCTTTTATCTCATTAGTTGCATCATTTTTAAGGTACAATGTTTCAATTCCGAGAATGAAGCAGAGGTACAGTGGAAAACTTGGTTAAGCTATTTTAAGTGTTGGTTTAGCTTCCAATGTGTTTACTGTTGATGGTTTCTGTTTACTACAAAAAGAAAATTAATCTATGCTGCTGCATAGAATCTATTTTTACTTCATTCCAAGTATATTTACTATTGATATATACCCTAACAAATGTAGGGAAGTTGAATAAAAAGATTTCTGTTCATTTAACTCTGAAGTAAACTTTAAATAAATTGCCAAACTTTTACCATCGATGATAGCAGCAGCAGCAACAACAGCACCCTTAATTTTATTTGGATAAACACAAGGGGCATGAACTATTATGCCAATAAAATAGAATCACTTAAGACCACATGGAATGGGGCTGTTTCGAAAGTAAGTAATTCAGTTTGAGACACTGCTACATTGATCTATATGTGAGAGCTAACCTCATAAACTGTGACCTCTTTTTTTGCCTGACCTGGTTTATTATGCCATTATTCAATACACTTGAATTCTAAATCCCTGTAGTCATTCATAGCAGGAAGATGATATGAATTCAGCAGTGTTAAAATCATTTTTTCTTTCTTTTTAACAAGATGCACAGTATTGAAATTACACATATTATGCTTTATAGGAGCTAAAATCTTTTATAGCTACAATTAATATATTTTTGGAAAATGATAAGAAATTTTAAAATTAAAAGCAATGCAAATTAACTGTCATATATGTTAAGATTTAAAAACTGTCCAATCTCTTCTTATATATGTTTTCATTTACTTGTATTTGTTCCTTTCTGGAGTTGGCTCACTATTAAGGTTTATATCTCACTATATGACCATTTTGTTTTTAAATCACAACTGAGTTATTCAGCATTTATTTTATTTTAATTCATAAGGCGGCTAAATTTTTTTTTAAAATGTCTTTTTATTTCCATTTCCCCCTTATAGACATAGCTTAAAAATAACATCTAGAATATATATGTAAATGTATGTAAATAATGTTATTGAAGCAATTAGATATTGGCTGGAATGTAATGGTCAATTCAGTCCATGAACTATATCAACAAATTATTCCATTGAGATAAATTTTTGCTCTATAGATCTGATGAATCAGTCAGTAATTTTTGTCAACTCATGTGAAAAAACATATCCTGAAATGGCCAAGTGATTTTACAATCAAAGAAAAACACTTAACTTAATTGCTTTTCATTGTTTTTGTTTTGCTAATGATTATTCTCCAACATGAAAACAATAAAGACGTGATTGAATTGAATTAGCCCCAGTCCTTTTCAGAAATTCTGAATCAATGAAATATTTTAAAGAGGTCTTTTTAGGAATACCAAAATTTGGATATTTGTGACAATATCCAATTAAAAAAACGTTGAATATCTAAACTAATGACATGTAGTGTTCCATGTAAAGCTGATTCTCATGATGCCTTGATGAATTATTATCAAACACCTACATAAATGTCACTAACCACTATGTTAGATACAGTGTAAATTATATGGTCAGCTGCTCCTGATTTGAAGGAAATTGGCAAGATGAAAACAACTGGAATAATAAAATTATTATTCATTAAGGCCATATCTATAAGAGCAAAGTATAGTTTTGTTGTATGTATCCAATTAATTTTATCAATATAAATATCTAAAGTAGATAACAAAGGCCATCCTTTCTGAACCTAAATTATCCCACCTGCCTTTCTTCAATGACTAATATGGAACCATCCATTTTCATTCCATGTGTTTGTAGACTCAGGCCATGTATGTCCTAAATATCAACATATCCATAAATGAAGCCACATTAAATCATCACATGAGTGATTTAGATTGCTGCATGAGCAATTAAAATAGTAGTATAGTAATCAGTCTTATTTTGCCTCTTCTCCCTTAAATCATGTACATTGTTCACAAGAAAAATAAATCACACAGAAACAAGACTTTTGATATGATAGTTCTGATTTTGGAGAGAGAGATGGAGGGAAAGGTTAGGAAATTCCTGGATTTATGACATCAAAGGAGTTAAATAATTATCTTAATACCATTAACTTAGGTTCATAAACTCACTTTGGTGTGATAATCTGAAAGTATTCTGAAATTAATTCGATATGATAAATAGCTGTAACTACTTTTGGCTTTTTTAAAAACCAATTCGAACCATAGAAAAATTAGTCTGATGTATTTTACCAATTAGGATTGTAAGCTTTTCCAATTGACTGTATGTAGTTGCCCATAAGTGATTTTAATGATGACATAATATGATAAGTATGATTAGAATAATTTTAAATATTAGCTTCCTTTCTTTGTTTCTGTGATACTCTAATGGTTTTGCTGTGGAAAGCTGCAGATAAAACAGAAAAGAGAGTAAACGGATTCTCAAACCTGCATTTATCCTCTCACAGCCCACTTTAAAATGAAGAAAGAAACCATACAGCAGATATTTAGTCTTAATATTGGACTATGTCACTAGTATGACTTGCAAGGGAAAGGATCTATTGAAGTAGAGAAATCTTCAACTTCCAAATTTTTAACATATTTATTTTTCATTTTATTTTTTATTTAAAAACATTGAATTATATTATGTGTACATGAATAGATATAAACAGTGCATTGTAAAAGTTGTGAACTTACAAATCAAACTGTATACAGTATGCACTGTATACAGGATTCCCATACATTACAACACCACGAATTCCATGCATTGTTTTGAAATATTTGTTACAAATGATGAAAGAGCAACATCAAAATATTACAACTCTCTGCTGAAAATGAGAGCCACTGAGTGTACCCTCTGAATGCATTGTACAAGGCATGAGACAGTATAACACAGCGAATCCTGTGGTGGATGATGGATTGTGGTTAACAGAACAAATCTGAGAACATTTTCACATGAACTATTTAACTTCTTAAACGTGCCCAAAAGGTATGTGTGGCAGTTTGAGAATATTTTATGAATCCCCAAGAAGGAAAGATTATGCTTTTAAACTAATCTAATACTCTGGATTGGATATTCTTTGATTTCATAAATTTAGCTGAGAGACCTTTGATTACCTTACTTGATAAGAATGCTTTAGGGCTTTGATTTCACTATGTAAGTAAGGCATGATTCAGGTTGAGTCCCCACGCTTTTGCTGGGTTTGTTTTAAATGGACAGACAGAAACAGAAAGGGAAAGTGCTGTGATTTTTGATCTGCCATGTTACAGAAAGGAGAAGATTCAAACAGCTGAGGCCTCAAGGAAATAAGAGCAAATTTACCTGATAGTTTAGAGCTGAAATTGGTAAGAATGCCAAACAGCTGAGACTGATATACAAGGCCCCAAAAGAAACAACCCCTATGACAGGAGACTTAGGACTACAGAATCACTTAAACGTGAAGTCTCAAGAAGCTGGGCCCACAGAGCTCAACTGGAAGAGCAAGCACAGGCGGGGAAGAGAGACCAGGAAGCGATTGCCCACTATCTCTTTTCAACCTGTGGCATCTGACAATGATAAGAAAGCACCTCTTAGGGTGTCTTGAGTTGGACTTTCAATAGCCTTAAGATTGTAAGCTTTATCCTAAATAAATAACTTTTTAAAAAAGCCAACAGAGGAGAGGCTTTCTCTAGAGAGCATGGGTGGCTCCCAATGGGGGAAGACAGTCTAGTGTGTCAAGCCCACAGTATTATTGAAAGCATCTATGAATCTTGTCCTTTAAGCAGTGAAGCTTGGTTGTCACTGTGGGCACTGAGGGGAGGAGGAGAAGAGAATAGATTAGATGGAAGAGGGATAACTGGGGGGCAATGGAAGTGTTCCACAAGATCATGCAAGGATGGATATAGACCATATTAAATTTCACCAAAAATTTATAAAAGTGTATAGTCTAAAATGTAAGCCATAATGTAAACCATAATGTAACTAAAATCTTAGAAAAGTGTATATTCTAAAATGAAACCAGAATGGAACCATTGTTACTGGGTAGGTTGCAATATTTGTACATCAGCAGTAGCATACGTAACATCCAAAAGTAAAAATATCATTTCTGGGGAAGGGGTAAATGGGGGAAGATGTTGGGTATATGGAAGTCCCCTATATTCTGTATGTGACTTTGCTTTGACCTAAAAATTTTTGGAAAACATTAAAAAATATGTAATACACTGAGGAAGAAATGGAAGAGAGTGCCTTGCCACTGTACTTAGAGGGAAACACCTATTACAGTGATAAAAGGCAAAATGTCAAAAACTTTTATGATGTTTTTCACTTTTTAATACGCCAATATAGTTTTTTACTTTATTTTAGTTTTTCTAAATTATTATGTATTTTATTTCTAATCTTTAAACCTATCATTACTATTTCATTTTCCTATTAATTGAATTTAGTAATATGTTAAGCTTCATTTTTGAAGAAGTTTTGGATCACAGATGGATCCAATTAGAGCAGTGGAGGATGATTAGTATGGGGTGTCATTGATGGGGGATGCATGTGTGGGAGGTAGTTCTCCAAGCATGCACACAGGGTGTATAGATATGTTTGGAAGTTCCTGGGTATAGATATAGTTAGTAGAGTTTCACATGACTACTGAGGGAGTGTTGAGTTCCCATCCTGGGGAACTCTGACACATTCCCCAATGGAACAGAAACAATCCCCCAAGTTCAAGGGCAAAGACCTGTGAAAAAGGATGGTCCAATGATGGGCCCTGGAAACTGATAACTATGCTTATGAACCTGTGTGCTTGAAATTTCAACTTAGCCAAGAGCTGTATGGTGCCTTAGAGTTACCTCCTGAGAGCTTCCATGTTGCTCAAATGTGGCCACTCTCTAAGCCAAACTCAGCATATAAATACATTACCATCCCTCCAGTGTGGGATATGACTCCCAGGGTTGAGGGTCCCTGGTGCTGAGGGATTACAACCAAGCACTGCTTGGTGATGCAACTAGAAAAATATCTTGAATAAAAGGGGGAAATTATAAAGACAAATGAGTTTATATGGCTAAGAATCTTCAAAATGAGATGAGAGATCATCAGAGGGGTTGCACTTATGCATGCCTCATTAGGAAATCGGAGACTGCCAAAGTAGATACAACCAAATGTAGTGGTGCTCTTGATGGCTATGAAGACGCCCACATCCTAAAGTCATGGGAGATGGCTCTGGAGTTCAATGCCTTGCCAGTGGGCCTTTCTTTGTATATGTTCTCTTGAGTGTGATGGAGTTGGACTCAGATGTGACTTCTCTACACATGCCTCTTTTGTCACTTTTATAGAACTTTTGTTTGGTGCTGGGGTGGTGGATACCCAGGAGTCTTGAATCTCTGGACTGTCCATGTGCCAGCTGGGCCCTGAGATTCAGCAGAGTTGCAACACCTACTCTCCAGTTTTTTGGACTTACCAAGGTGAGTTAATAAGGAGGTGAGGATGGTTAGACACCACACCAAGGAACCAAGGGAGTCTACAACTGCAAGCAGGAGAATCCCATCAATCAGCCATGTGGGATCTAATCCCCCTTTCTATTTAGAGAAGGAGTGGGCTTTGTCATCCAAGTGTCCTCAGAATGGAGAAAAAATGTGGATGAGACTGGACTTACTGGTATTCTACTATACAATTGTTGTGACTCTAGCAATGGAATAAATTATATCATTGATGTGGCCTTGGGTGTTGCTGAAGGCAGAGAGAGGGAAAATGAGGTTTTATATGTAGGCATTATTGGTACTTCTAAATGATATTGCAGGGACAGATATAGGATGTTATATATCCTGCCATAACCCAATGAATGGACAGGGAGAGAGTGTAAACGACAGCATAAACTATAATCCAGTCTGTGTAGCAGTGGTCCAAAATGCATTCATCTATTTCAATGAATGTACCACACTTATGAAAGAAGTTGTTGATGTGGGAGGAGTGGAGGGTGTGGGGAATGGGATATATGGGAACCTCTTATATTTTTAATGTAATATTTTGTGTGATCTATGTATCTTTTTAAAAAGATAATAAATTATTAAAAAAAAGTTTTTAAAAAAGCCAACTAATTTCTGGTGCTTTGCATCCTTACCCTTTGGCAGTCTAATACAGTATGCAATCACGAGTACCTTTTGTAAAGTCAAAACCAAAAAATATATAAACCAACAATATTGATGATTATAATTTCTGCTGATGAAATAACTTCATTCTATTATCTTTTTATCTGTCCTAACTGATTAAAGCAGAGATAGAAACTGCCTCTCTGGAAGTTACATGATTTGCCCTAACAAGATATATAGCATTTTACTTAATAACCCACCCGTACATATATTCTTATCTATGTGAGAAAGTGTAACAGTTTTAAAAGGAGACAAAATAAATTGTTTATTAACAGTCATAATTCATAGTAGGACACCATAGAGACATGTATGGCACTCAGAGACCTGTAGCACAGATACACAGTTAAAACCCTAGCTAAGGGCCATCAAAAATTTTGACAAGAATGGATGAGAAACTGTGGTCTCTCCATTGACTAAATGCTGAAGTGAAAAAGGACTAAATATGTAATACTATTTCAGCAGCAGTGGGATGAAAGTATAAAACCTAAGTATCATCAGAAGTTCTGCCTCATGGCTATAGTACAAAACAGCTTTAATGGCAACACTCTCATTAGCTCAGCCTAACTGTTCTATTTCAAGCATTCATCATCTTATGTGTCTAAAAGCATAGTTCATGAAAATTAGTGGAGGTGGGAATGAGGAGGATTAAAAAGGTCTTGGTGCCTAAGGGAGTAAAGAGCCGGTTGCCCTGAGTTCTTCCTCTAGTTCTCTACATTTATGAAGGTCAAAATCATTTTTCTTTCTAATCATAAATGGAGCAGATACAGTATGTCTCTCCGGGGAACAGGAGTCACTGAGGAAAGCTAGATTAGACCTAGAGAATTGATGAAACCTAGTGTGATGCATTACTTCATGGAGCAAAAAGTGAACAACAAAGTTTTATTCCAAATGATTTTTAAAATATGGCCTATCACAGTGAGAGGGAAAGTAAAAACTAAAAGATTGTCACTGCCATTTCTGTGTTGTCTGATCTGTAAAAAATTAGATAGGATTTTCACAAATGAACACTAAACACAAGTGGCATGGCTGAAAGTTTGCTTGAAAGAGGGTAATTGTGGAGGGCACGATAAATGGCAGGGCTACAGAGAAGCATTTGATTTGTAGAAACCATTCCTTTTATTCAAATGCCAGTTAGTCCCCAGCTTCCAGTCATTTTAGTGGTCATAATTGTTCATCTGTAGGATAATTGTCTTTGAATGCAAGCTGAATGTGTATTGTTCAGCTTGGCTATGATGTCCTACTACTAATTTGTCCTACTACATTTTTAATTTCAGGATTGACATATTGGCTTTGGAACTGTCAGAATAATTCATATTTATGGTGTTTAAAATATGTGTTATGGTTTTATTATTATATACAAAGAATAATTAAACTTTCAGATATGCTCTAGTGAATTACTATTAAGTGAAATACATAAGAAAGGTGTTCTTTGTCCATGCATATTACTCATTTAAAAAGTAAAAAGTCAGCCACAAAAGCTAAAATTTTCCATGAAAATCTGGACCCCCTATATTAATTGATATTTTTATCCCTATACATTGAGTCATCATGCAATAAATGGGAATTTCAGAATTACACTTTTGTTTGGAACTCAGAATATTAAGGATATTTTGTTTATTTCCTTTCTTAAATCCTTCATTGCCTAATTGCCTGCTATCTTACTCATGGCAACATGCATACATTTAGAATGTATTTCTGATAGTAGCTTGCTAATATTGTAAACACACAGTCACTGTGTTTTAGTATTGCTATGACACTGTAGAAGTGAAAAACTGCTCATAAAAATCATACTCATAATTCCTGCACTTACATTAATATCAAGAATAATGAGAGATAGGGAAAAATCCAGTTCTTATTGTTGGTAGCATTAATTATTTTTGGCAGAAGAGTAATCTCCATAAATTTAAAATCCACATGTGTGTGCATGCATGTGTAAGTATTATTTGAAAAGGAAGGAAAGGCTTCTTTGATGAGTCTCTTGATATACTAATATCTTCTATTTCACCACTCTTCTGAAAAGAGTATACACTCTGTGCATTGTACCATTTACACATTTCTATCATATTTTAATCTGCACATTTTCATTTAATTTAATAGAACTTTCCTAAGCAAAGTATCTTCTGGAGCTAAATTCCCATTCAAATAATTGGAAAAACAAACACCCCTCTACCCTTGCCACACCACTAAAAAATAAACAAAATAAAAAAAATCTCTGTTTAGTAATGGTCAATAAGAAAGCAGTTTTTATTTTGCTCTTCAGAAATAGATAAATTTTTTTGTTGTGGACGGTAGTCATTAGCTAGGTTTTTAATGACCCCTACCTGGGGTTGAAACCCAGCTCGGCCTTTTACTAGCTGGATGAACTTGGATGAGTCAAATCTCATTTGCTCACTGTTAATGAAGATGACAATACTTACTAAATTAAACATTTATTGTGTGAAGTGAGATAATATAATTTGTTAAAGTAAGTACTCCCTTTACTATTTTTTTTCTAAATCATTAAATTTTTTATACACCCCCTTGTGGCTTTTTCCATGCTATCTGCTCTCTGTGTCCATTTGCTGTGCATTCTTCTGTGTCTGTATTTTATTTATTTTCCCTCCCCCCTTGTGGCTTGCTTGCTATCTGCTCTCTGTGTCCATTCACTGCACACTCTTCTCTGTTTTGGCTTGTGTCAATTTTTTGTTGCATCACTTTCCTGAGTCAGTTCTCCATTGCGATTGTGGGGTAGGCGGTGCTCCACAGTGTGCAAGCAAGCCTGCTTTCACAAGAAGGCCTCGGGACCTGAAATCAGGGCCTCCCATATGGTAGACTGGAGCTCAACTAATTGAGCCACAGCCACTTCCCAAAACTTTACATTTTTGAAACACATTAAAAAACATTACTTAGTTGAACTTCACACAACACCTATGAAGTAGACAGACCAGAAATTATTATTGAAAGATCAGTAAAATAAGGCTATTATACCCAGTCACTAGAAGAACTGGCTAGAATCCAGGAGTCACTGGCTAGAATCCAGGTCACCTGTTGCAAGGCTGAAATCTTTCTGGATGAAATATTATGAATATATCTATTCATAATAGATGTAGACAAGCATATGTACACATACATGGACATCTATGTATATTACCTATATATCTGTCTATCTATCTATCTATCTATCTACCTATCTATCTATCTATCTATTTATCTATATTAAATCACAATGTTTAATTCCCTGGTATAGTAGTCGAGCAACTTTAAATTTACATGAATTGTTATATAGAAAACATTGTTTTAATGGTAAATTCCTGGGGAAATATTCAAACTAAGGTAAAATAACATTTCTAAATGCTCTCTCTTCTAAGAAAACTCAAAGCAGTAGAACACCAATTCATGAAGTTAACAGAGCAACACACAAAACACCTCACTTTAATTATTTTCTTTAGTGTAGCATGAAAAGATTTGTGAATGATAAAATGAAGTCCACTTTATATAATCCTTGGTATCCGTGCTTATTCTGGTGGCTGTCAGGGTATCATAAGTAACCAGAAGTCTGAACAGTCTCAATGGCACCTACTGCTCTTCCTTGGATTCACTGCTCAGATTTGATGTCTGCCTCTCTCATCTCTCTCATCTGTCCCTATGACTTTCACTCACTTTCTGTATTGGGGATAATCCCTTTTAGGTAATGGTAACTACAGAACAGATAAGAATGTGTTATAGAAATATTTACTAAGAATGAGAAAGTGTGATTTTAGACACTCAGATGATATGGTAGCGAAAACTACATTGTATTAAAATCAAAGGAATATTGCAAAGGAATATGAGTACATGCTGCTTTATAGACAATTTTGTTAAACTGTAAATGAATGATTAGAAAAAGGAGCTTATATAATGTTATGTTTGCTGGGAGGGAGACTGTGAGGTAGGGAGGGAGGGTGGTATGAAGGAAGGAGGGAAGGAAAGAAGGGAGGAAAGAAAAGAAGGAAAGAAGAACAACAATTATGTATGACACTAGGACATGGGATTGATACTTTAGGAAGTAAAATGTGCATACGGCCCTAATTTTATCTAACCCAAAAATGATTTTAATAAAGGAAGCAGGAGAATAAAAGGAAAAGGAACAGAACAGAAAGAGTAAGGAATAAAACTCCATAAATCATATCTGTGCAATCTCACATTCTCTCCTTAAATGAAAAGAGTTAGTCCTAAAAGTGTTTAAAAAAAACCTTTAAGCATTTGTTCTCTATATTACCCTGATTAGTCAACATTAAATGGACAAAAGGAAGGACACGAAGGCTACCCTGGTAAACCCCCCAAAAAGAGGTGTCTGTTCAGTAACTGCTTTTCAATGCATCCTCATTAAAAGGAAGAGTGCCATTTTTTTTCCATTTTCAGAAGAAATAGATAACTCAATGATGACCAAAATATTAAGAAAATAAACTAAGATCCCAAATCTCAAATCCCTAAATCTCTAACCACTGTCCTAGTTTCCTGGAGATACCCAGCTTTTCCCTTAAATACAGGAAAATGAATACTCATTAATAATTGGCACTTTGGCTCCAATCTCTGAGTAGTTTAAGTCTAAATATCTTAACTATTATCTCTTCTAGTTTCAAGACAAGACTAAAAGCTCTGGGCTAGACTATCTCTTTCTTTATACGTTAAGCTTCAGGAATGCAAGGACATTATTGTTCTTGTTCAATGTTATGTCACATTGCCTGGAAAAATTGTGTAGCACATACTTGGTATGCAATAAATTATACGTGAAGTCAGTCAAGAAAGCAGGCGCAGTCACCTCCTGTTCTACATTTTTATTGGTTCTTCTTTGGGTGCCATTTATTCCACACTAAGAGCAGCAATGGGGAGTTAGGAAGATATATTCTCTTATGCACTCATCATACAACATCAGTTCCTCAAGGGTGGGAACATTAAAGACAGCAATTAAAAGGAATTAAATAGTAAGAGCCAATAGATCACTGCCTCACTTAACTTCTACTCAGAAGGCCTTTATTCCATTCACTAGAATTCACACTTCTTAGTTCTAGTGTGTGAAATTTTTCTTGAAAGGGTATTGGGTCTGTAGAAAAGTAAGAAGATTTGAGCTTTCAGGAGGTAAAATGAATAGTCATCTGCTATTTTACTGTGAGACCTAGTATGTACATGACAAAAGCTCTTTTATTTGTGGCTCAAAAAAATCCACTGACCATTTTCTATAATTGATCTAATGCTTTTCTTTTTATGATGTGTAAATCATGCCAAACAATTAATATTTGAAAAATAATTCAGTGTGTTTCCTGGAAAGTATATTCAGTGATTTCTATTGGTGTCATAGTTAGACACCAATAGAAATGGAGCCAAATTATCCCCAGGCACTGTCCTAAGATATTTCCATGAATGTTTTTACTGGCAGTGTTCCATTGTATACTGATAGATCTTAAATAAGTTTTGTTTTCCCACTCTGTTCTCAATATCAAGCTTGACTTATAGACACACCGCTGTTGTACCATAGGAGTTATAGTGACAGAGACTTTGCGTTACAAACAGAAAATAAGGTTTTTGATAATTTCACTAGAGAGGTTACTATGTACAATCTATTTTATGTCTCTGTGCATCCATTTAATTTTTGTTCATGAGGATCTGCTAGGTTTTATGAGTGTAACAGAGAAATAAAATACTCTCAAGAAAGTTGAGGAACTAGTGAGCAAATCAGGAATGTGCATATAACAAGAAAGGGTGCATATAAAAGTAAGAAAAGACAAAAGGTAGGAAGTGAGAGAGTATAGAGGATGATAGGAGGGGCAAAACTGAGTATGCTCAGAGTAAGAAACAGACTCATTCTATAGGTTACAAAGTAGAACACTCTTTCTATAGTGTAGAGGGTTTACTTTTTGTTTGTGTGTGTGTGCTTGCTTTATTTGAGAAGTTGTGAGTTTAAAAAGCAATCATGCATAAAATTCAGGAGCTACATACCCCATCTCACAAGCAATACACAAGATTTGGAACATTTGCTACTATTAATAAAAACACTTTTTCTGTATTTGCACTATTTTTAAACAGTAGTTACCTTTGCTACAATGATGAAATATTATTAAAATTGCTATATCAATCATCCTTATTTACATTAGCTGGATTTTTACCATATACCACCCTATTATTACCACAATGTATTATATTATTGCCATGTATTGGCTATAATTTATGAAAGAACATTCTTTACTAGTATTATTAATTGTAGCACACCATCTACAATGGTGTCAGTGTGTTGTACTCCCTTTTGTTTATGTTTTAAGTTTTGCTGATCCATTCAGGAATTAATTGACCCTAGAACTAAATCCATTTTTTTAATCAAATTTGAAGAAAGCTGCTATGAGTATTGGGTGCAAATATCTATTCAAGGCTATGCTTTCATTTCTTCTTGTATGTAGCTCACAGAGGGATTGCTGGACCATGTGGTACTTCTAAACCCAGCTTCCTGAGGAACTGCCAAACCATCTTCCACAGGGGCAACACCATTTTACAATCCCACAGAAATGAATAAAAGGTCTCAGGAACTTGTGCATGAGAAGCAGGTGCCAAACCACTTTGAGCTGCATCTGCTTCCCCTGATCTTTTACTTTTAATGTTTTTGTGTCCTTATATCTGAGGAGAGTCTCTTGTAGAAAATATATAGATGGTGGACGATGGGTATGGGGAAAGGCAGGAAGAGATGAGAGGTGGAGGTGTCTTTGGGACATGGAGCTGCCCTGGATGGTGCTTCAGAGGCAATCACCGGACATTGTAAATCCTCACAGGGCCCACTGGATGGAATGGAGGAGAGTATGGGCCATGATGTGGACCATTGACTATGAGGTGCAGAGGTGCCCAAAGATGTACTTACCAAATCCAATGGATGTGTCATGATGATGGGAACGAGTGTTGTTGGGGGGGGAGAGGGGGGGTGGGGGAGCGGGGTTGAATGGGACCTCACATATATATTTTTGATGTAATATTATTACAAAGTCAATAAAAAAAAAAAGAAAAGAAAAAAAATAAAAATAAAAATAAAAAATAAAAAAAAAAGAAAATATATAGATGGCTCACATATTTTAAAAAATCCTTTCTCTCAGTATATGTGCTTTGAGAACTTGCTTGATTTTGTTTATGTTTAATCCTTTCAGGGTGCACCACTCACTTTAGTATCTCTTCTAAATCTAGTCTTTTGTAACTTATTCTGTCAGTTTTTGTTTTTCTGTGCAGACTTTTAACTCAACCATGTTTTTGAAGGACTTTTTTTCCCAGTATATAATTCTTAGCTGACAATTTTTCTCTTTCAGTACCTTAAGTACATCATATTACACATTCTTTTCACTTCTATGATTTCTGATGAGAGGTCAGCACTTAATCTTATCAAGTTTCCCTTGAATGTGATGCAGCCTTCAGAATCTTCTCTTCATCTCTGGTCTTTGACATTCTGAATAGTAGGTGTCTTGGGGTAGGTTTATTCAGGTTTATTTTGTTGTTTGTGTTGCACTGACTTACTTGGATTTTAATACTTATATCGTTCATAAGGTTTGGGAAATTTTTGGTCATTATTTCCTCAAATATTCTTTCTATCACTTTTCCATTCTTTTCTCCTTCTGGGACAAACATAATGTGTATGTTTGTGCATTTCACATTGTTGTTCAACTTCCTGAAACCCTGTTAAATTTTTCCCATTCTCTTATCTTTCTGTTCTCCTGTCTTTTCCATTAAGTTGTTCTATCTTCAGAATCAGTAATTTTCTCCTTAAGCATCTCAAATATGCTCTTCTGTACCTCTAATGTATTTTTGTCTCATTCAGCATGTCTTTCAGTCGCATAAGATCTGTGATTTTTCTTCATTCTTTCATATTATTCTTTAGGCTCACCCAGTGTCATCTTAATATCCACTATCATTTTATTCATATTTTCTTTTAATTCTTTGAATTGATTCAGGATTTTTGTGTGATTATCATTGATTAATTGTCTTAAATCCTGTATCTCTTCAGCATACTTGTTTTGTTTTGTTTTGTTTTTCCTTTGTTGGGACATCTCATCTTTTTACTAGTATGGCTTGTAATTTTTTGCTGATGTCTAGACATCTAAATATATTGGTTAATTTACTTTTATGACCTATTTCTCTCTCTCAACTATTGTTTTCTTCATGGTTCTTTTGATATTTGGTTCAATTTATTCTATGTCTTTAAAATTTCCCAGATTAACTTTTCACCAAAATTGGTCCTTGGGAGGCAACCAGCAAGATGGTGGCAGAGTAAAGAGGTCCAGGAATTAGCTCCTGCTACAGGGCAGTTAGTATACACCCAGAGGTGTCTGGAGCCAGGTGAAGTCCATGTTTGGGGACTCCAGGATATGAGAAGATAATTCTGCAATATCCTAGAAGGAAAGGAAGGAGGAGATTGCTCATCTGCAGAGAAGATTCACAAGTAGAGCACTCCACTCCTTGTAGGATGGTGCCTATCCTCCACTGGAGGCACAAGCCACCTTGGGAGAAGTTATGCACCTGGAATTGAAAGTTACACTTCCCTAAAATGGGTGACAAGGGGAGAGTTGGGAACCAACTTCAGCTAATGATGAGTAAATTCAGTGGGCTAAGTATAATCCTAAGAACAGCCAAAGTTTTAACCTGTCCAGGTAAGAAAAGTCTGGTAGCTGCCAACTTAATTCAGCACCTGGCATGAAGGGAAGCAGGATGCACTTAAAATCACAGTGCTGGTAGGTACTGGCTTCTTTCCATCCAGGCCAGATGGCAGCTGTAGCATAAAACCCAGTCCCACCTCCTGGAGGAAGGAAGCTAGGTGGACTGGCACCATCCTCTCCAGTAAATTACCAGTCAAGCCATGGAGGCCAGTAATTATCCTACATTGGCAGTGCAAGCTGCACCAGTATTTATTCTATGACTGAAATTGGAAACCACACTTAACAAAATTGGGAGGAGGAGCTGGTTGGCCACTGATTTCAGCTACTGATTAGTAGACTCAGTTGGCTAAGGTATATCCCGAGGAACAGTTGGGGTGTGAATCTGTCCAAGTGAGAAAGAGACTGATGGACACCATTTTCCTCTTCCCACAGCATGAGAGGAAGCTGGGCTGATTGAAAATCACAGTGATGGTAGGAATCAATTTCTTTCACCCACAATGGCTTCAGTCCCACCTCTGGCAAGAATGATGGAGGTGGGCCCTGCACCAGATTATCCATATAACTGCAGGTACATTTGACTGGCAAAAACTGAATAAACAGAAATCTACCAGGGTAATTGTGGTCATCTTGAACCCACACTGCATAGATTGCTGCCCACACCTACAGCTCCATCTCCACCCCAGGCAAGGGAGAAAGGGTCATGAAGCTTCATTAGTCTCTTTTGGCAAATACTGTCTAGGACTGCACAACTTGAATTACTCCACATAGCCGTGATTCTGTCCCTACCCCTGGCAAAGAGAAAGTTAGGAGAAAATACATCAGTCCCTAGGGCAATGAGGGCAGCTTGAGTCTCCACAACTTATAGCACCAACTACATCCTTGACTCCTACTGCACAAACAGCAAGGGAGAAAGGGTAAGAAGCCCTAAACTAAGTAGAAAAACTGCACTCAGATTAAATACTCTAGTAATCCAGAAGCCAAGACATCAACAAAAAATTACAATCCACACCAAGAAACTGGAAGATATGGCCCAGATAAAGGAAGAAGATAAGCCTCCAGATGACATAAAGGAGTTGAGACAACTAATAATAGATATTCAAACAAATCTCCTTAATAAATGCAATGAGATGGTTAAAGAGATTAAGGATATTAAGGTATTAAGGCGATATTGGATGAGCACAAAGAAGAATTTGAAAACAGACATAGAAAAATAGATCTTATAGGAATTTAAGGCACAATAAATGAAATTTTAAAGTAGCATTGGAATCATATAATCATAGATTTGAGGAGGCAGAAGAAAAGATTAGTGACCTTGAAGAAAGGGTCTCTGAACATGAACATACAAAAGAAAACTTGAAAAAAAGTGTGGGAAAAAAATGGAGAAGGTTTTCAGGAAACTAAATGACAGCAAAAAGGTCTGCAAACATGCATGTCATGTGTGTCCAAGAAGGAGAAGAGAAGGGAAAAGGGGCAGAAGTAATATCTGAAATAATAACGGTAGAAAATTTCCCAACCACATTGAAGGATGTAGACATCGATGTCCATGAAGCACAACATACTCCCATCTGAAAAAATCCAAATAGACCAACTCCAAGACACATACTCATCAGAATGTCAAAGGCAAAAGACAAAGAGAAATTCTGAGAACAGCAAGAGAAAATCAATGCATAACATATAAGGGATACTCAATAAAGTTTAGTGCTAATTTCACACCAGAAACTATGGAGGCAAGAAGACAGTAGCATGATTTATTTGAGAAACAAGAGGAAAATATCCAACCATGCATTTTTTTATCTGGCAGTATTTTCTTCCAAAAATGAGGGTGAGATTAGAATATTCACAGATAAACAGAAACTGAAAGAATTTGTAACCAAGAGACCAGAATTTCAGGAAATACTAAAGGGTGTAGTAGAGGATGGAAAGAAAAGACAGGAGTGAGAGGCCTGGAAAAGAGTCTAGAAATGAAGATTATAGAAATAAAAGTAACTATAATTTTCAAAACTGTGGTGAAAATAAAATATGACTGATAAAACTCAAATAGTCAGGAATAAACTTAGCCAATGATGTCATGAACTTGTATTCAGAAAACTGTAAATCAATGTTAAAAGAAATCAAAAAGGTCTAAATAACTGCAGTAATATTCCATGCTCATGCATTGGAAGACTAAATATCATTAAGATGTCAATTCTACTCCAATTGATATACAGACTCAATGCAATCCCAATAAAAAATTCCACCAGCATTGATTTTAAATTGACAATATGATTATCAAATTTATTTGGAAAGGTAGGGGTCCTGAATATCCAGAAATGCCTTATAAAGGAGAGCAAGTCCTCATCTCCAGACTTTAAATCATATTACCTAGCTAGAGTGATAAAAATGTATCAAAAACCTAAAAATAAAAGCGAGAACTATAAAGCTTCTAGAAGAAATTATAGGAAAATATCTTCAAGATCTGGTGGTAGGTGGTGGATTCTTAAAGGGAATAAGAGGAGTACTGAGATGGACAACTGATATATAATGTTTGTAGAACTTTTAATGAGCTTTACTGTAAAACTATGGAAATGTGTAGAGTGGAAGGTAACAAATAGTAACAGTCATTTTATAAATGGGGATGTGTCTTAAAATAGTAGTCTAGGTATGTAAATGCCAATTGACAGAATGCTAGAGTATAATCTAGGAACTAAATAGCAGAGTAAACCAAGAGGTGGATGAGAATTGTGGTTGATGGTACAGATTCAAGTGTGTACTTTGTGAGCTAGAACAAATGTACATCACTACTGTAGGGTGGAGGGAATGTGGAGAAGCTTGGGAAAAATGCAACTGTCATGACCTATGGACTGTCGTTAACAGTAATAATAAAATATACTTCCACCTATGCCAAAGATGAGCAGTGTTGATAATGGGACAGTATGGAAAATTTGTGCCAAATGTACACTGTGAACATGGTAACAATCAGGTGATACTATCTGTAAAAATATTCCACCACAGTGATGTGTGTTAATAGAGGGGAATTGTTTGGAAATTCTGCACATGTGCAAGATTGTTTTTAAGTATATAACTTCTGTCATAAAAATATATTTTAAAAATAATATTAGTGTGGGTTGGGAGAAAATACACCAAATATAAGATAAAGACTAGAATTAGTGGTAAGATTTTGATAATATTCTTTCCTAATTCATAACAAATGTTTCACAACAATGCAAGGTGTTGGTGGAGGGGTGATGTATGGACTCCTGTATGATGTTATGCATGTTTGCTTTGTAAGTTCCAAACTTTTACTATACACTTATTGTTTATGTATGCTCATATATAAATAATAAAATGTAACAATAATAATTGAGTGGGATGGGGTAAATACTTGGTTTAGTAGTGATATTTTACAGTTTTTAAATCACAAGTTTAAACTGTTTAACCACAAGGCAAGGTATTGCTTTTAGGGTGAGTTATGAGAGTCCTGTATGATGTTATATATGATTGTTTTGTAAGTTCACAACAATTACTATGCACTTAATGTTTATGTATGTTTACCTATGAGTAATATACTTCAACAAATGTTTAAGAATCATTCCTTGGACTCACTAATGGGGTGTAGATTATCTCCCAGGGTTTAGGGTACAGACAGAAACAAAAGCCCTTCTTGGCCCCCACAGGGTTTGGTAACCCAACCTTGCTGTTTTGGGTTCTTCATCTCTCTGTTCTTCACCATTCTGGGAATTGTGAAACACTGTTGTGTTCTGTTGACACCCAAGCAGGACTCTCAGACCAATTTTGGCTCTTTCTCCATTATTTTTGTGAGAGAGTTGAGCCCTGCTTGCCTAATCCTATGCCATCTTCTCACAACTCCTCAATTATTTACTTTTAAGGTGTCTGTTGAAGTCTTCTATTTTCTCTAGAGTTAGTATAGGTTGTTTCTGTTTCTAGGAATTTGGATATTTTATCTATGTTGTCTAATTTGTTGGAATAAAGCTGTTCATAATATTCTCCTATAATCCTTTTTATTTCTTTGGTTGAATAGTAAAGTCTCTCATCTCATTTCTGATTGTATTTATGTGCTTTTTCCCTCTTTTTGTCCTTGTTTTTCTAGGTAAGTGAGCAGTGATTTTATTACATTTCTCAGAGAAACAAATTTTGATTTTGTTAATCTCTATTGTTTTTTAATGTTTTTCTTTCATTTTTCTTTTATTTTTTAAATTAGTCTTTTTTTAAAGATAGATTACAAAAAAACTTATATTAAAAAATATTAGAAGCTTTCACATACCCCACACCCTCCCCACTCCTCCTACATCAACAACCTCTTTCATCATTGTGCCATATTCATTGCATTTAATGAACATATTTTGGAGCACTGCTGCACTGCATGGATTATAGTTTACATTGTGGTTTACACTCTCCCCCAGGACATTCAGTGGGTTGTGGCAGGATATATAATGTTCAAGATCTGTCCCTGCAATATCATTTAGGACAAATCCAAGTCCCAAAAATGCCCCCACATCTCATCTCCTCTTCCCTCTCCCTGCCCTCTCTAATTACCATGGCCACATTCTCAAGATCAATGCTACCATTTTTTCCATTAATTGTCACAATAGTTCTTTAGTAGAATACCAGTAAATTCACTCTAATCCATATTTTATTCCTTCATTCTGTGGACCCTGGTTTGGTGATGTCCACTCCACCTCTATATCGAGAGGGGTTTACATCCCATGTGGTTGATGGATGTGATTCTCCTGCTTGGAGTTGTAGGCACCTTCAATTTCCTGGTGTGGTGGTTGACCATCTTCACCTCCCTGTTAGCTGACCTGTGTACATTAAAAAACCTGAAGAGTAGGATTCGCAACTCTTTTGAGGCCCAGGTTTCAGTTGACACTTGGCCAGTCCAGTGATTGAAGTCTCCTAGGTATACACCATTTTCAGCACTAACCACAGATTCAGTAATAGTGACAGAAGAGGCATGTGTAGAAAGGTCACTTTTGAGTCCACCTCCATCACATTCAGGAACACAAATTCCAAAAGAGGACTATGGAGATGCACAGGTTCTACAGTCGCTATTGTTTTCGTCTCAATATCTTTTATTTCTACTCTAATGTTTGTTGTTTATTTCTTTCTGAATTCTTTGGGATTACTTTGATGTTCTTTTTCTAGTTCCTCCAGGTGTACAATAAGGTTTTGCTTTAAGATTTTCCTTAATTTTCAATGTAAGTTTTTAGGGCTATAAATCTCCCTCTCAGCCCTGCCTAAGCAACATCCCATAAGCTTTTTAAAATAAATATTATTTTATATTATTTTATTTCCCCCCAGATGTCTCCCTTATCTGTCTGCTCATTGTCTGCTCACTGTGTTTGCTCACTGTGTATGCTCAATGTTTCTGCTCATTGTTTCTTCTCATTGTTTGCTTGTCTTCTTCAGGAGGCTCCAGGAACTGAACCCAGGACCTCCTATGTGGGAGGTGGGTGCCCATCCACTAAAACCACATCCACTCTCTGCTTATTGCATCAGCTAATTGCCTCAGTTCATTGCATAAGCTCATTGTCTCTGTCTGTATTCTTTAGGAGGAACCAGAAACTGAGCCCAGGACCTCAGATATGGGAGGTGATTGTCCAACTGCTTTGGCCCCATCAGTTCCCCATCCCATAAGTTTGGATATGCTGTCTACTCATTTTCATTCATCTCAAGAAATTTACTGGTTTATCTTACAATTTTTTCTTTAATCTACTGATTGTTTAAAAGTAGGGTTTAAAAAAAATTTTTATTGAAGTTTATAATTCATACATGAACACCCATAAAGATTAAGTGCATTGTAAATGTATTGAACTTACAAAACACATGTGTATATCATCATATAGGGCTCCCATATATTACCACACGATCAGTGTTTTACATTGTTTTGAAGCATTTGTCACAAACTACAAAAGAGCTACTATTAGTATTTCCTGTAAAGCTGGTCATTTTTTGGCATACTCTCTCAAATTTTATTTTTCTGTGAGCATTTTAAACTGTCTCTCATTTTTAAAAAATTTTTGTCTTTATTTTTTTAATGTTACATTCAAAAAATATGAGGTCCCCATATACCCCCCACCTCGCTCACCCCACTCCTCCCCCATAACAACAACCTCCTCCATCATCATGAGACAGTCATTGCATTTGGTGAATACATCTCTGAGCACCGCTGCACCTCATGGTCAATGGTCCACACCATAGCCCACACACTTCCAAAGTCAACAAAGTGGGCCATGGGAGGACAAACAATGTCTGGTAACTGTCCCTGCAGGACCACCCAGGACAACTCCAACCCTTGAAAATGCCCCCACATCACAACTCTTCCTCCCACTCCCTAAACCCAGCAGCCACCATGGCCACTTTCTCCACACCAATGCCACAGTTTTATTGGATAAAGATATATTAGCTGACAATTTTTCTCAGTCAGTACCTTAAATATATCATAACACTACCTTCTCTGCTACATGGTGTCCCATTAGTAATTGATACTCCATCTTACTGTGGATCCCTTTTATATAATGAATCACTTTTCTCTTGCTACATGCCTTATCTCTTTTTTGTTTCTTTTTATACTGTTTTAGTTACCTTTACAGATACTTTTCATTTCTTCACACTCTCTTTTCTTTTCAGCTGCAGACTACTATTAGTATTTCTTGTAAAGCTGGTCATTTATGGCCATACTCTTTCTCAATTTTTATTTTACTGTGAGCATTTTAAACTCTCCCTCATTTTTTTTCAAATTTTTTGTCTTTTTTTTTTTAATGTTACATTCAAAAAATATGAGGTCCTCATATACTCCCCACCCCCTCACCCCACTCCTCCCCCCATAACAACAACCTCCTCCATCATCATGAGACATTCATTGCATTTGGTAAATACATCTCTGAGCACCACTGCACCTCATGGTCAATGGTCTACGCCATAGCCAACACACTTCCACAGTCAACCAAGTGGGCCATAGGAGGACATACAATGCCTGGTAACTGTCCCTGCAGCACCACCCAGAACAACTCCAAACCTGAAAATGCCCCCACATCACATCTCTTCCTCCCACTCCCTAGCCCCAGCAGCCACCATGGTCATTTTCTCCACACCAATGCCACATGTTCTTTGATTACTAATCACAATAGTTCATGAATAGAATATCAGTAAGCCCACTCTAATCCATACTCTATTCTCCATCCTGTGGAGCTTAGAATGGTTGTGTCCACTCCACCTCTATATCAAAAGGCGGTTTAGATTCCACATGGATGCTGGATGCAATTCTCCTGCTTTGAGTTGTAGGCACTCTTGGCTCCCTAGTGTGTGGTTGACCTTTTTCACCTCCATGTTAGCTGACTGGGTTAAGTCCAATAAACCAGAGTGTAGAATTTGCAAGTCTGTTGAGGCTCAGGGCCTGGCTATCACATGGTCAGTCCAGAGATTCAGGTCCCCTGGGTATACACTAAACCCCAGCACCAACTACAAATCCGGTAAAAGTAACAGGAGGGGCTTGTGGACAAAGATCACATCTGAGTCCAGCTCCCTCACACAGAAACATTAACTCCAAAGTAGGGCCAACTAAATTGGCACTGAACTCCATCTGCCATTATCATATAACCTGTGGCTCTCTGTAGCCCTTAGAAGAACCAGTAACTGGGGTTGTATCTACTTTACCTGTCTCTGGGACTCTGCTGAGTTGTGCATAATGGTGACCCCTCTGATAACCTCCCAGCTCTTTTTGAAGACTCATAGCCATATAAACTCATTTGTCCTTTCCATTTCCCCCTTTCCTTCAGGTCAAAAAGCATTTTTAACTCCTGGTATTACATGTAGACTGAGATATTCTGCTGGTATGATTTGACCATTTTATTCAAGGTCATTTTCTAGTTACATCATCAGCTGTTACTTAGTAGTAATCACTTGGTGCCAGGGAGGCTCATCCCCAGGAGTCTTGTCCCATGCTGGGGGGAAGGCAACACAATTGGATGCTGAGTTTGGCTTCTAGACTGGCCATATTTGAACGACATGGAGGTTCTCAGGAGTTAACTAGTAGGAACCCTGCAGCTCAAGGCCTAGTTCTTATTTCAGGTGCACAGGCTCACAAGCATTGTCATTAGCATCAAAAGCTCATTATTGGAACTTCCTTCTTTTGTGGTCTTTGCCGTTGCACTTGGGGGATTATTGCTGTTCCTTTAAGGACTGTGATAGAGCTCCCCTTGCTAGGAACTCAGTACTCGATCAGTTGTTGTTTTTAATTGTAACCACTATGAAAATATCCAAATATTTTTATGTACCCTATATATATGACCTGGAGAAATCCCTGCCAAACATGTGTCCCCTGTCAGTAACATTACACCAGTATTCCTCCCCTGCCATTGTTGAAACTCTCTGTGATCCAAAAATTCTACAAAACTTAAGTCCAATATATTGCCAGGTTCTTTTAATAGTAAAATGCATTATAGTGATGGGTTTAAAGGTTAGATAGAGAATACATATTAATTTAGAAAAATTAAGGTAAAAATAAAGTGGGGTATCAAAAAATTTAAAAATGCAAAAGCTTTGTTTTGGATGTTTTGCCTTCCATCACTGCAATAAGTCTTGCCCTATACGCAAATAGGCAAGGCAAATTCTTCTGTCTTTCCCTCAGTGTCTGTCCTTTTTTATATTTTTCTTTTCCTAATTATTAAGTTTATCTTTACAAATTTTTAGATCACAGTAATTCATATATACAATATACAGTACTCCCACACATCCAACATAAAACCCCTTTCCCTTCCCCAGAAATAATCTTTTTACATGTTTGTACTATATTTACAGAAACTGAGGTACAGATATTGAGACAATAGCTTTCAAGCAATGAGGTTTATATATTTACAGTGTGGTTTATATTTTAGAATATACAATTTTCTAAATTTTTACTTATCTTATGTTTTACATCATGATTTACATTTTAGCCTATCAGCCACTATACATTTTTGGAGTAATTTAACATGTCTTATATCCATCCTTGCAGAATCTGGTGGAACACTTCTCTTGCCCACACAGTTACATTCATTCCATCTATTCAATACGTCTTTCCCCCTCCCCTCAGGTCCCACAGTGACAGTCAATCTTCATCGCTTGAAGGACCATGTTCAGAGATACAACAGTGTTGAGGGTTTGACGTGCTCAACTGCCCTAATGCATTGTAAGCCACCATTTCTCTCAAGAGATACAATTCCCTCAATTTGATGGCATCAGTCCTCCCTAGGATGTGGGTATACCTTCACTCTCATTATATGGGTCTCTAACCAATGATATAACCCACTATGGCAAAATGAGCACTCACACACTCTCTAGAAGCTTGTTCTGTGTCAGATTATCGCCTTTAAGCATCTTAAACAGGTGACCTTCCTTATTATATTTTTGAAAAGTTTTCTCAGCATTATATGCTAAACCATTTACCAGACAATCTCTTATGTTCATAAGTTCCCCCAACCTCCCCCCATTTTCTTGGGCAATATTGCCCATCTTCCATCCCTAGCCCCCATCAAGCCTGCAAATCCCCACCCAAAGGTAACCCTATGGCCCATTTTATCCCTTCCTTGTACAGATACTTACTTTCAGCTTATCATAGATTTCACCCATGTAGGTGTCAGCTTACATCCTTCCTTTACCACCAATTACCTGTAAACCTATCATCCAATTTCTAGGTCTCTGAGGCAGCTTGGTTTACTTATTTCAAATGATTGAAGGTATGTAGTATTTGTCCTTCAATGACTGGATTGCTTCACTAAACATAAGATTCTCAAGATTCATCCATGTTATCACATATGTTTGTAGTGTATTCGTTCTTAAAGCTGAGTAGTATTACATTGTATGTATATACCACATTTTATTTATCCATTCATCTGTTGATGGGCATTTGGGTTGATTCCAACTTTTGACATTAGTGAACAATATTGCTATGAACATTGGTGTGCATATATCTTTTGTGTCCTTGTTTTCAGTTCTACTGGGTACATACCCAGCAGTGGAATTGCTCTGTCATATGGCAAATCTAAAGCTAGTTTGTTTTAAAAAACTGCCAAACTGTCCTCCAGAATGGCTGGATCCTTCTTCATTCCCACCAGGAGTGAATGAGTGTTCCCATTCCTCCACATCCTCTCCAGCATTTGTAGTCTTCTGTTTTTTTCATAGCTGCCAATCTTATGGGAGTAAGATGGTATCTCATTGTACTTTTGATTTGCATTTCCCTAATAGTTAGAGACTTGGAATATTTTTTCATGTGCTTTTTGGCCATTTGTATTTCTTCCTTGGAGAAGTGTCTGTTTAAATCTTTTTCCCATTTTTTAAATGGGTGGTTTGTCTTTTTATTTTTGAGATATATGAGTTCTTTGTATTTGCAGATTATATGTCTCCTATCAGATATATGGTTACCAAATATCTTCTCCCATTGTGTAGGCTGTCTTTTCACTTTCTTGACAAACTCCATTGAGGTGCAGAAGGCTTTAATTCTGAGGAAGTCTCATTTATCTATATGTTCTTTTTCTGCTTGTGCTTTTGTTGTGACGTTCATGAATCCATTTCCTATTACAAGGTTGTATATGCTTCCCTATACTGATTTCCAAAGTCTTTATGGTCTTGGCTCTTATATTTAGGTTTTTGATCCATCTGGAGTTGATTTTTGTATAAGGTGTGAGCTGGATATCCTCTTTCATTCTTTGACATATGGATATCCAGTTCTCTAGACACCATTTGTTGAATAGGTCATTCTCTCCCAATTAAGAGGGTTTGGTGGCTTTATCAAATATTATATGACTATATATATGTGGTTCTATATCAGAACTGTCAATTTGGTTTCATTGCTCTGTGTGTCTCACCTTGTGCCAATACCATGGTTTTTCACTACTGTACTTTTGTAGTATGTTTTGAAGACAGGTAGTGTGAGTCCTCAAATTTCATTTTTCTTTTTCAATATATCTTTGGCTATTCGAGGCCTCTTTCCTTTCCAAATAAATTTCATAGCTAGTTTTTCTAGTTCTGTAAAGAATGCTATGTTGATTTTTATTGGGATTGCATTGAATGTGTAGATCAGTTTTGGAAGGGTAGACATAATAATAAAATTAGTCTTCCTATCCATGAACAGGAAATATTCTTCCATTTGTTTAGATCTTTTTTGATTTCCTTGAACAGTGTTGTGTAGTTCTGTCTGTATAAGTTTTTTACATCTTTAGATAAATTTATTCTTAGGTATTTGATTTTATTTACTACTGTAAATGGTATTTGTTTCTTGATTTCCTCTGAGCTTGCTCATTATAGGTATACAGAAGTGCTACTGAAATTTCCGCATTGATCTTATAACCTGCGACTTAACTCATTTATGAGTTCTAGAAGCTTTGTTGTAGATCTCTCAGGGTTTTTTATGTATAGGATCATGTCATTTGCAAATAATGAATTTTTACTTCTTCCTTTCCAATTAGAAAGCCTTTTATTTCTGGTTCCTGCCTCAGTGCTCAAGCAAGTACTTCTAAGGCAATGTTAAAGAGAAGAGGTGATAGTGGGCATCTTTGTCTTGTTCCTGATCTTAGAGGGAAAGATTTTAGTATTTCACCATTTTAAACGATGTTGGCTATGTGTTTTCATATATACTCTTTATCATGTTCAGAAAATTTCCTTGTATTCCAATCTTTTGCAGTGTTTTTATCAAGAAAAGGTGCTGTGTTTGGTCAAATGCTATTTCTGCATCTATAGAAATAATGTTGTGATTTTTTTCCTCCAGTCTTTATATGGTGTATTGCATTGATTGATTTTCTTATGTTACACCATCCTTGCATAGCCAGAATGAATCCCACTTGGTCATAGTGTATAATTCGTTTTATGTGTTGTTGAATATGATTAGCAAGTATTTTGTTGAGGATTTTTGCGTCTAGCTTCATTAGAGAAATTAGTCTGTAATTCCCCATTCTTGTGGTGTCTTTGGCTTTGGTGCTAGCACAATATGGGCATCATAGAATGAGTTATGTAATGTTCCTTCTGTTTTGATTTTTTGGAAGAGTTTCAGTAAGATTGGCGTTAGTTTTTTTCTGGAATGTTTTGTAGAATTCACTTGTGATGCTGTCTGGCCCAGGGCTCTTCTTAGTTGGGAGGTTTTTAATGACTGATTCTATCGCTTTGCTTGTGACTGGTTTGTTGAAATCATCAATTTCTTCTTTCATCAATATAAGCTGCTTATGTGATTCTAGGAATTTGTCCATTTCCTCTGAATTGTCATTTTTGTTGGAATATAGTTTGTCAAAGTATCCTCTTATGATAGTCATTATTTCTGTGGTGTCAGTGATGATATCTCCTTTCTCATTTCTTATTTTGTGTATTTGCATCTTCTCTCTTTTTTTCTTTTTAGTCTAGCTAAGGGATTTCCAAATTTATTGATCTTCTCCCAGAACCAGCTCTTGGTTTTGTTTATCTTTTCAAGTGCTTTCTTATTTTCTATTTCATTTAGTTCTGCTCTTATTGTTATTTCTTTCCTTCTTCTTCCTGTGGAGTTACTTATATATTTTTTTTCTAATTCCTCAAAATGTACAGTTAGATCTCCAATTTTGCACGTTATTCTTTTATGATGTATGAATTTATCGCTATAAATTTCCCTCTCTGTAATGCTTTTGCTGCATCCTGTAAGCATCCCGTAAGTTTTGATATTTTGTTATCATTTTCATTAGCTTCATGGTAGTTATTGATTTCTTTTGAGATTTTCTCCTTGACCCACTGTTTTTCTAAGAGTGTGCTGCTTAATTTCAATATCTTGGTGTGATTCTGTGTCTCTGGCTTTTGCAGATATCCAGCTTCACTGCACTGTGGTCAGAGATATTATTTTCTATGATTTCATTCTTTCTGAATTCATTGAGACTTTCTTTGTGGCCTAGCATATGGTGCATCTTGGAGAATGATCCACGTTCACTTGAAAAATATATAAACCCTGCTGTATGTGGGGGTAATGATCTGTATATTTCTATTAGGTCCAGCTACTCTAATATACTGTTCAAAGATTTTGTGTCTTTATTGATTCTCTTTTGAGCTGTTCTGTCCAAAGTTGATAGTGGTGTATTAAATTCCCCTACTATAATTGTAGAGGCATCTATTCTTTCACTTTTTTTTCCAGTCTTTGCCTTACATATTTAAGGTGCCCTTGTTAGGGCCGTAAATATTTATGATTGTCGTTCTTCTAGAAAGATTATCCCTTTCACTAATATGTAGTATCCATCTTTCTCTCTCACAATTATTTCACATTTAAAGTCTATTTTGTCTGATATTAATATAGCTATTCCTGCCTTGTTTTGGTTGATGTTTGCTTGTAGGATTGTTTTCCAGACATTCACTTTAAACCTCCATGAATCCCTGGGTCTAAGATGTGTTTTTGTAGACACCATATAGATGGGTCATATTTCCTTATCCAGTCTTCCAGTCTGACTGACAGGTGAGTTTAATCCATTGACATTCAGTGTTATTACTTTCAAGGAATTATTGATGTTAGTAATTTTTTTGGATTTGTTTTTGTCATACTTTTTTTGTTTTTCCCTTCTCTTTTTGTCTTTTTGTGTTGCTCTTACACTTTCCTCCAACTCTGCCTCTCCTGTTTTTTTCTTTCTTCCTGCAGAACTCCTTTTAGTATTTCTTGAAGGGCAGGATTCTTGTTGGCATACTCTTTTAATTTCTGTTTATCTGTGAATATTTTGAACTCACCATCACTTTTGAATGCTAACTTAGCTGGGTAAAAGTATTCTTGGTTGGAAATTTTTTTTCTTTTATTACCTTGACTATATCATACCACTGCCTTCTTGTCTCCATGGTTTCACTTAATCTTATGGAGCCTCCCTTGTATGTGATGGTTCTCTTTTCTCTTGCATTGGGCCTCCTGGACATGTACATCCATATCCCTCAGTAGATTTCAGAAATTTTCAGCCATTATTTCCTCCAACACCCCTTCTGTCCCCTTTCCCTTCTCTTCACCTTCTGGGATGCCTATAATATGTATGTTTGTGGATATTGAATTGTCATTAAATTTCCTAAGTCCAATCTTTTTATCAATCAGTTCTATAATCTGTTTGATTTCAGATGTAATGTCTTTCACATCACTAATTCTCTCTTCTGCCTCTTCTAATCTGCTGTTATTTGCTGAGAGTGTATTTTTGATTTCTTGAACTGTTTTCTTTTTGCATATGTCTGCAGTTTCTTCTGTATTCTCTCCAAGTGTTTTCTTCATATTGTTAATCTCTTCCTTTACTTCATTAAGTTGGTCTCTAGTAGATTTTGAGAGCATTGAACTTGTCCAATGTTCTGCTCCTCTTCCTGGTTTTTAGGTTGTTCATTGGATTCAGCCATGTTTTCCTGATTATTGGTTTGGTTTGTAGTTTTCTGTTGCTGTCTGGTCATCATTTTATCTTGATAGGTTTAATCAATTTCTTAGCTTTTTTGTCTAGTTTGGGGATTAATTGGTTGTTGTTCATGCATAAGTGTTATGTCTTCTCTTTGTTACTTTGTTCTTCTTACTCTGTTTCTTTGTTGCTGGATAAATTCACTTTGAAGGAAAATATTTGGGCCAGGGGAAGAAAAATGAGTAAGAAAAGAAAATGTATAAAGTAGTATTGGTAATAAATGTTAACAGAGCAGCAATGTGAGATCAAGGAGAATGGATATTAGACTCATGTAAGTTGTGTAGAGTTATAGCAGTAAGTAGAGTACCAATAATGAGACATTCCACTGAATATGGGTAGGAATATAATATGAATTAAAAGGTCAGTGTTTTCTTGAAAGAAGGAAAGAGAAAAGAAAGACAATAATATCAAGAGTGGATAAAAGTCAGAAAACAGAACAAAGGTAATAGAAATAAAATGTCAGACAATTTTGGGACCAAAAAAAGGGAGCTGGAATGTAAGAGAAATAGTAGACGATGGAGGATAGGAAGATGTACGGGAAAGAGGATATTGTAGGTGGCCAAAATCAATACACAGGGAATAAAGGAAATGGAGGTTGAGGAAACACAGTAAATGTGAAGCGCTCCCTGCAGCACCTATTACATAAAGAAAATAAAATAAAAAAGAAGAAAAAGAGAGAAAAGAAAAAAAAGAGAAGAGAAAAAAGGGGGAGGCAAAGAAAAAGGGGGGGGGAACAAGCAATAAAAAGAAAAAGAGAAAAAAACTAAATAAATGAGAAAGGACCTTGGGGGATAAAACGGGAGAAAAGACCAGGAGACAAGGCAATAGGCAATCACGACAAAAAAAAAAAAAAGAAGAAGAACCAACGTTTCAATCTAGGAATCCTCTTTGCAGTTAAATAAAATGCTTTGGGATCTGATCTTCCCACTTTCTGCCTTCCTCACTTCTCTTTCTCTCAGGGCATCAGGAAAGCTGCCTGAGAGGTCCAGTAGGAGATTCAAGTGGGTCCTTGTTGAATGAACTCAACACAGAAGACTATGTCTCTTTATTTCCAGTGTGAGAGCACCTACACCTCACCAGAAATCCCAAATATGCTATTAGAAGCTTGGACAGCCTGTCCTAGAGTCCCTCCCCCTTAGGTGTGCTAGGGGACTTCTAATTGATTTTCTGGCTCTACCTTCTCTGAAGTCAAGTTTCCTATACCAGTATGCTTAGGTAAATTGGGCTTCCTCAGCAGATTCACCTCTCCTTTCTTCCCAGACTCTCTTTAGGTCACCTGGTATACTCCTCCAAGCTCAAGGAGAAAAAAACAAACAAACAAACAACAACACGAAATGTGGAGGGCTAGGGTAATCAATGACCTCAGCTGGACTTCAGGGCACAGTGGATTTGGGAATGGGAAGTCCGTGATATTGCAGATTCAAGGTGTGTGAGTCTCTGGAGCGTGGGTTACCAGGGTTTAGGTGATACAGACCTGAGACCACGTATCCATTTAACACTGATTTTGAGAACACCACAGCACAACAAAATTTTCAAGGATCAATGCAGCCAGGCCACCAGCCCTAGATGGAGGTGTCCCACCCACAACTTCTGACCTCCGTGTCAGAAACCCAAAATTCCACCTCTCACAAGAATCGCTACTGTCACTGTCTCACTTAATCGACATGCAGACACCTCCTGCCCTGCAATCCCCCAAAACAGCCCATTCAGGATTTGGGAACACCACAGCACAAAAAAGATTTCAGGGATCACTGCAGCTGGGCCAGCCTTAGTGGGAATTGTCCCACCCAAAACTGCTTTTTTTCTTTTTTTTCATTTTAAGGAAGTTTATTTTTTTTAATTCATTTTTAAAAAAAATATTACATTCAAAAAATATGAGGTCCCATTCAACCCCACTGCCCCCACCCCCCACTCCACCCACAGCAACACTCTCTCCCATCATCATGACACATCCATTGCACCTGGTAAGTACATCTCTGGGCATCGCTGCACCCCATAGTCCATGGTCCACATCATAGCCCACACTCTCCCACGTTCCATCCAGTTGGCCCTGAGGGGATCTACAATGCCCCGTAGTTGTCCATGAAGCACCATCCAGGACAACTCCAAGTCCCGAAAACACCTCCCCTTCTCATCTCTTCCTCCCATTCCCTGCACCCAGCAGCCACCATGGCCACCCTTCCCACACCAATGCCACATTTTCTCTGTGGACATTGGATTGGTTGGGTCCATTGCACTTCTATGTCAAGTTTTTTTTTTTTTTTAAGATTTATTTATTTATTTAACCCCCCCCCCTTGTTGTCTGTTCTCTGTGTCTATTTGCTGCGTCTTGTTTCTTTGTCTACTTCTGTTGTTGTCAGCGGCACAGGAAGTGTGGATGTTGCCATTCCTGGGCAGGCTGCACTTTCTTTCGCGCTGGGTGGCTCTCCTTACAGGTGCAGTCCTTGCGCATGGGGCTCCCCTATGCGGGGGACCCCTGCATGGCAGGGCACTCCTTGCGCGCATCAGCACTGCGCATGGGCCAGCTTCACACGGGTCAAGGAGGCCCGGGGTTTGAACCGCAGACCTCCCATGTGGTAAATGGTCACCCTAACCACTGGGCCAAGTCCGTTTCCCCCCCACCCACAACTTCTGACCTCTGTGTAAGAGACCCAAAATTCTACCTCTTGTAAGAATCTCTTCTGTCACTGTCTCACCAAATCAATATCCAGACACCTCCTGCCCTGCAAGCACCGAAAACAGCCCAGTCCAGCAGGACTCCGACCCTACTCAGCTGCTTCTTTGTAAGAGAGATTATGAGATGCACTCACTCAGATGCCATCTTGCCCTGCCTCCCCATATTTTTAAGTTGCAGAAAACTTAACATGATTAACTCCTGGTCTTTTATAGAAGGCAGAATTTGAAAATGTGAACCTGGGCATTTAGCCAAAAATGGCTACCAAGGGCTATGAGGATTCTGGCTTCATAAGTTCCTCCCTTACAGGGTCTTCCTTCTTTCTGGATTCAAGATTTCTTTCTTCCCATGGCTTGCTTTTTCCTGGACTAGGGATCCTCTCTTCATTGGCCTGGCTTCACTTTCCACTGTGAGCTTACTTCCCCAGGCTCCAGCTTAAGGCTTCAACATCAAATATAATTCAATATCTATTTTTGGAATTCATAACCGTATCAAACTGCTACATCTTGTCTGTACCTGGGCATAATTGATTCCTGATTTTGGTTCATTTATACTTTAGGTATTTATCAAGTTCTCTAGGTTCCATGCACTGCAATGGGACATGGTTCACTTTGTTATGCCATACACATAGCAGTGGTCTAAAATCTTTTTCCAAAGTAGAACAATGATCCAAAATTTTGATATGTAATAATACAGATATCTCCCCCATCTTCTGAAGCTGAGACTGAATGTAAGCCAAATGACCATGGTGGTTTATTTAGGTATCATTGGGAATAAATATTGTTAATCCTTGAAAACATTAAAAATATTATTGCCCTCCCATTAAAGAATGAATGAAAGCTAAACATTAAAACATTTCAAAAAGAAATACAAAAGAGCCTTTACACAAAAGAGGAAGAAATTCATAAATTAGAAAAAGTCAAAGCCTCCTGGGAAAAATTGCAGCTCCATGACAAAAGAAAGAGAAAACTAATTTTGTGCTTTTCTACCTGTATTCACAGTATTAAGCAGAACTGTTTCAATGTTAAAACAACCCCTGAGACCCCAAGAGCCCATGCTTTTTAGCTTGTAAAACTTAGTAAACATGCAGGTCTAGAAGAATTTCTAATGTTCTTATTCCCATAGCTGATTTACAGTGCCTGGCTATAATGGGGAACGCATCATCTTATAAGCCTTGAGTCATCTCAGAGTGGGGTAAAAATAAAGGAGTCTTTTATTTCTGCTTTACTCACTCTTACATGTAGGGTAAGACATAGTAGAAGAAAATAATATAAGGTGCTTACACAGAGAACAAAAAACATGAAACAGTTCCCTGACTTCTCTGTTTTCTGACTGCTGGTTTTCTTTTCATTTTTCAGAAAAACTTATTTTTTCTCCAAGCTTGTGACTGTTCATGGTCTTTTCCCCTGGTTAGGAAACACATCTTTATTATGGAAAGCACGAAGTGTCTGTAGAAATTACAAACAGAATGAAATTAGTGCATTCTAACTCCCTTACAGCTAACCTCATTATAAATATAAACTTTTCCTTAATGGTGGAATGCAAGAATGGATTTTTAAATTATAATTGAAATTGTTTATAAATAAATGTCTTCCAATAGAGTAAACTCTAGTTGCCTCTGCAGTTGTCTTTTGGGAGCTATTGACTGTAATGGCCAGTGCAGGACAGAAAAGGAAGATCTCAGAGAAGAAGAAATTTGATGTGACCAATAGGGAAATCAGCTCAGCAGAAAGCAAAACCCCAAGTCAAAAAGAATGGGCCCTTCAGAACTGGTGCAATATAAAGTAATGTAAGTCATTATGACAGACATTTAGAAAGGTTTTATAATCTGAGTATCTTCTCATTGCTACAATCTCACAAATGCTGTATGGATGTGGCATATTACATTTGCCCCATTTGGTTTCTTGTACCTTCTCCCACTGTTTTGATAATAAAATTCCTTTAGTGCATTTAGCAGCAGATGCTCTCTTGCTTTTTCCTCTCCAAAGGAACTGTTAAATATGTGCCAAAGGCACTGCTTGCCATACAGGTTTTTTTCTGTTATTATCCATTTTGTTGATATATTTTTACACTTTTTATTCCTGTACTAGAGCTCAATTCATCCAGAAGGGATTTTGAGGGCATGCATATTGTGCCAATGTAACCCAGGATGAAATGGGCAAAATGAGACTAATTTTACCATGATGGGGATGTGGCAACATAAAGAAAGGAGTCACCATTGAAAAATAAGTTATAACTCTCCAGACCACTCTTCTTATTCTGTGAACACACCTTTCATAGAGAATGTACTGATAGAGTCCTCTGCCCTTTAACAGCAGAACCATGACTTCCTGATATGTTGCTTTGGCCCTGAGGCATCAGGCCATATAAAATTGGAGTGTTCTATACTTAAACACCACCTTTCATACTACAGGCTAAATCCACCTTACAATCTCTGGTTCATTAACTCTCATAATACCTTCCTGAGGTGATATGTAGAAACCCCACCGTTTATAGATGGGGTAACAGAAAAGTCACAACACTCTTATGTGACTTGCTCAGAATGTTATAATGTATCTTTTTCCACAATGTCCACTGATTTCAGAGGCTGGGCTCCAAGGATGTAGACATAACAATTCCCAGGGAGGCATTTTAAGAAATTAAATGCCACTGAAATGGCATGCACACAAATACAGGAAGAACAAGAAATGCTGTTATGTATAAAAACATTATATTGGGGATACTTTGACAATATGCATGAAGTTGAAATTATTGCAACTTTTTATTTATTTATTTATTTATTTTTAATTGAAATTTTGAAGATACATAGATCACAAAAAATGTTACATTAAATATATACGAGGTTCCTATATACCTTATGCCCCACCCCCCACCCCCCCCTTTCTTCCCACATCAACAACCTCTTTCCTCATTGTGGCACATGCATTGAAATTGGTAAATACATTTTGGACAACTGCTGCACTGCAAGGATAATAATTTACATTGTACTTTACAATTTCTCCCAGTACATTCAGTGGGTTATGGCAGGATATGTAATGAACAGCATCTGTTCCTGCAATATCATTTAAAAAACTCCAAGTCCCAAAAAATGCCTCCACATGACATTTCTTTTTCCATCTCCCTGCTGTCATCAAATACTGTGGCCACTTTCTCCACATCAATGCTTCAATTTCTACCAATTCTAGTGACAATATTTCTATAGTAGAATACCAGTACCTCCACACTAAACCATATTTTATTCCTTCATCTTGTGGACTCTGGGATGGTGATGTCCACTCCACCTCTAAATTGAGAAGTGGCTTAGATCCCACAAGGTTCATGGATGTGATTCTCCTGCTTGCAGTTGAAGGCACTCTTAGTTGCCTGATGTGGTAGTTGACCATCTTCAAATCCCTCTTAGTAGACCTAGGTAAATCCAACAAACCAGAGAGTAGGATTTGCAACTCTGCTGAGGCTCAGGTCGTAGTTGGCATATGGTCAGTCCAGAGATTCAAGTCTCCTGAGACTATACCAACCCCGGTACCAACCACAGGTTCAGTAAAAGTGACATATGAGAGATGTGAAGAGAGGTCACATCTCCATCACACTCAGGAATACAAATTCCAAAATAGGGCCCACTGACAAGGCACTGAACTCCAGGGCCATTTCCCATGACCATAGAATCTGTGTGTTCCATAGCCCTCAGGAGAACCAGTACCTGAGGATACATCTACATTTGCTGTCTCTGGATCCTCTTGAGACATGTGTATGCACGAACCCTCTGATGACCTCCCAATTATTTTATGAATACTCTTAGCCATATAAACTCCTTTGTCTTTACTATTTACCCCTTTTATTCAGGGTCCTTTTCTAATTGCATCACCAATTAGTGATTGGTACTAATCCCTCAGTACCAGGAAGGCTTATCTCAACAAGGCATGTCCCATACTAGGGGGAAGGTAATGCATTTACATGCTGAGTTTGGCTTAGAGAGTGGCCACATTTGAGAAACATGGAGGCTCTCCAGAGGTAAATCTTAGGCACCCTGCAGTTGTAGGCCTAGTTCAAATTTCAGGCACACAGGCTCCTAAGCATAGTCATCAGTATCAAGGGCTCATCATTGGACCACCCTTCTTCACTGGTCCTTTGCCCTTGCATTTGGGGGACTGTTGCTGTTCCATTGGGGAATGTGACAGAGCTCCCCTGGCTAGGAACTTAGCACTCCCTCAGTTGTCATTTGTAACTTTAACTACTATGAAAACACCCATGGAATATCCAAACATTTTTATATACCTTATATACATGCACTGGAGAACTCCTTTCCAACGATGTGCCCCCATCAATAACACCCCACATTAGTTTTCCTACACTGACATAGTTGAACCACTCTAGTCCAAAACTTCTACAGAAATGAAGCCTAATATATTGCCAAATTATATTAGTAGTAAAGGGAAATAGTAATGATATGTTTAGTGATTAGAAATAAAGTACATACCAATTCAGAAAAACTAAAATACCATACAAATGAATTGGCATATTAAAAATGGAAAATATCATAAAAATTTGTTTTTGACATTTTGCCTTTAATTACTTTAATTGTTGTTGCCCTGTATGTTCAGTGGCAAGGCAATTTCTTTCATTCCTTCCTCAGTTTCTATAACCATTTTTTAAAATTTTCAATTTTGTCTTCCAAAAGTTTTAGATCACTGTAAAGTCATATATATAATATAGGGGACTCCCACCTTTCCAAACTCAAACCTTTCCCCCCCTTGCCCAACAATGACCTTTGTACATGTTCATGTTGTATTTGCTGTACTGATGTACAGATATTGAAACATAGCTATGAAACATGATTCCATTTTGGTTTACATTATTTTTTATATTTTAGACTGTACAATATTCTAAATTTTAATTACATGATGGTTGATGTTATGGTTTACATTTTAGCCTAATGACTTTTATACATTTTTTATGAAATTTAGCATGTCCTACATCCATATACCCAGAAGAACTGAAAACAATGACACAAACTGATATATGCATACCAATGTTCATAGAGGCATTATTTTTTATTGCTAAAAGCTGGAATCCATGCAAATGCCCATCAATAGATGAATGGATAAACCAAATGGGGTATGTACCTACAATGAAATACTACTCAGGTTTAAGAAGAAATACAGTACAAACACAAACATGGATGAATCTTGAGGACCTTATGTTGAGTGAAGTAAGCCAGGCATTGAAAGACACTACGAACTCTCTGATATGAAATAAACAAACCAAGCTGTCTCAGAGAGCTAGAGACTGGGTGATAAGCTCACAGGAAATTGGGAGGGAGAGGAAGGTTGTGAGGTGATGTCTATATAATTGAAATCTATGAAAATTGGAAGTAAGTAGTTATACAGGGAAGGGATGTGACAGGGACAAAGAGATACTATTGAGTGGGGATTTGCAGGCTTGAGGGGGCTAGTGTTGGGAGGATGGGTAAGATGTCCCAAGGAATTTTGGGGACAGCTGGGGGAACAGATGAACATGGGAGATTGTCGGGTATGTTGTTGAAACTATAATGTTGAAAAAACTGTTTGAAGTGTTACCTGTTTAAGGTGTTTAAAGGGTGGTATTTGGCCCAGAGAAAGGCTTCTAAGGATTGCGTGAGTGTTCATCTTGTCATAATGTGTTACATCATTTGGTGGAGACCCATACAATGTGTGGGAAGGTGTATCCCCATCCTGGGGAGGCCAGATGTCCTCAATCCTAATGAATTGTGCCTTTAAGAGAATTGGTGGCTCCCAATGGAATTGGACACTCTAGTGTGTCAAGCCCTCAACATTCTTATAAGTATCTGTGGTCCTTAAAGCTATGAAGCTTCGATGTCACTGTTGGTCCTGATGGGAGGGGAAGAGAGGAAGAAAATAGATGGAAGCAGGGTAATTTGGGGGGACAATGGAAGTGATTCACAAGATCATGACATTACTGCATTTTGAAAACCCTTTCCCAAGCAAAGACTGACATCAATACCAGTAATATTATCTATGATCATCAGTGTGATGGGTACAAATGGGCAGAAAAATAGTCAAGGCGGTGTGCCAGGTTAAGACATGGTCATGAAATGAGGACACAATCTCAAAGGCAACTTCTGGGACAGGTAACAGCAGTTCAGAAAAGGGAAAGTAAAAGTCACAGATTTACATTCTAAGTCTAGAGCTGAAGCAAATTTAAAGACCATTTGGCACAGATCTGGATAAGAGACAGAAAAAGGATTCAGTCAGGTGTGACTTAAATACAAATATGGCATATATAATGGCATGAACACTTGTTCTCTGATGTTGTCATCATCACCATCGTTATCATCATCATTATTGTTATCATCGTCATTATGCTTCTCAGCATTAGAGTAAGAGAATTCTCCATGAGTCTCCTCCCATGGTCCGAAATATAGACTACAAATCTGTGGATCAAACTGCAAAAATTCCACTTCCACTGTATGGTAATAGAGCAATAAGAGCCCCCGACTCCTACTGATCACATAGTTAGTCTTCCAATTTTCTAGAAGTTACAGCAACATTCCCTTACTGTAAACTCTTACTTTTTTCTAGGTTACGTTCTTCACAACGGAGAGGGAAAGTTTAAAGTGATAGCTAAGGATGGGTTATTTGGAAAGAATAATTGTTCTATTGCCACAAATAAAGAACAAGGGAGAGTTAGTAGAGCTCCCTTTATTTTTATGGAAAAAACATTCCCTGCTCTGTGTGTATGTTTTGAGGTATATTGGGAGATGGAGGAATATAGGAAGAGAGGACAATTAAACTCTTCAATATGCCAGAGATGGCAGTACAGAACTGGCTCCCAATGGTATCATCGGATAAAGTGAAGAAAAGTTTATCACACCTCTGTTACACTGGTGTAATTTATTTCACTTCACATGTATAAGCTGTTTATTCTCAACCCCATATTGACTATGTAAAAGGTGAGAATTCTATGGATATACAGAAGTAAAAATGTTTCCCCAGGCCAAGTGTATTGCCTAGCATAGGAATAATTATTCAATGAGTTAACAAAATTCCTAAATTTAGTCTTATATGTAATATGTAAAACCTTTCAAAAGAATCAATGTTGATATGCACAGGGGACTGAGGCAGTTTTTGCTGTTCCCTTTTAGTTGTATTGTTTACTGCGCATTCACCAAGGAATCATTAGAAAAAAGCTATGTTTACAGTGTCAGAATGTTGGCTCCAATGGCATTTGACATTTTACTAACAATTTGAAATAGTCAGAAACTCGAACTCTTCACCAAACTGGAGAAAATTTCTTATAATTGGAATGGTTGCTAAACATAACAAAAATATTCCAAATGGTCTCATAAGTGACAAGTATATTTATTATATGTCATCTTAATTACTTTTTCTTCATGTTCTCCTGGATATGACTTATTTGTGGGATAAAGTAAACAAAAGGTTTTCTTACCCTTAAATATCAATTAGGAGAGGAATATACTGGAGTTTAATAAAAATTTTAGAAAAGTGAGCTCTTACTGAAATTGTGACACTTCCTGAGATTATTTTATCACTCTCCCCAGATGCTTGATTGACTTCTTCCTGTGAAAAATTCAAATGATTCTTTGAAAGTGGAAGCAGAGCTGAAAATCAATGAAAGGAAAGCACTGATAGAAATTTTGAATACACTCTCACCTATTTGGTCCAAAGTGGGCAGATGACCTCTAATTCTCATTTTTCATCACTTTGAATAAAACATGATCCATTAGCAGTCCAATGATTCTTAAACTTGTGAAAAATTGTACTAGGTCACCAGAGACATACTAATTTGAATTTCAGGGACAGAAAAAGTTTTGATAATCCCTTCGTGATACAAAATGTAATCATCAGAGATATTGAAACAAAAGGTCCAGAGAATTCAACTCCCTTTTCTATCCCCCTTTCTTCTGCCCCTTCCCAATCACATCTGTCTGTCCCTTCCATCAGACTTTTACTAATGTCTTTCCTGAAGTGCTTAGACTTCAGCAGATTGGCCATTATTTCATTTTCAAAGAAGGTTGCTAACAAGTTGCATTTTTTCCAAGGTTGCCCTTAACAAACCATTTTCACATAATCATTTGTAAACACCCCAGAATCAGGGCCAAAATATACTGTCTGGCACTGTGATCTCTGCTGCACACTGGTTGCACTTCGTTAAGGAAATGAGATTCTCCAAATGTATCCTTGAACTACAGAGTCTACAGAACAAAAGATCCCTTAAAATTGTATGTATCCTCTTGTTACTGAAGAAATTCTAAAAGGTGTTTCCTCTGAACACTATTTCTTCCTCAGCATTCATGTGTTAATTAACACTAGCCTTCAGATAACACTGATGGTGCATTCAAAAGCTCTGCAAATTGTCTATATGAACAGTCTCCTGGAGGAACTGCAATGTTGCTCTTTATAAATAATCTCCATCCTAAGGAGAATCGAAAACTGGAACTCACTATGTGTAATTGATATCTATTGGTTTCACAAGTCACATATTTTTAGATTTCTTGACTTTATCCCAGAGTACAATAATCATTTTTATTTCCCTTTATCTAGTTTAGTTTTTTACTTACTAAGTCGCTTGCCATAAACTGAAGAAACAGTTTTGCTATGAAAGTATCTTTCATGTATTTCTTTGCAGATGTGTACACTATTATTTCAAATGTTTTCTTTGAAGTTTGTAATGAAAAGTACAAGAGCTAGTAAGAACCAGAAGGAGATACAAGATAAAAAATAAAAATAAAAGCATTCCAAATTAGGCATATTTTTGCATGGAGAAGAATTTTAACTTTACTGAAAATTAGATTCTTGACTGATTCATTTATTTACTTACTCATTCACTCAAAGAGTATGAATGTTTATGACAGGCACTGGGTTGTATGCCATAGCTATAGCTGTGAATAAAACTTCTAAGTGTCTTTTCATCATGAATCTGACCTTCTAGTTGAGGAAACAGATAATAAACAAGTAAAGAAATAACTGCATAAGAAAATTGCAGATTGTGATCAGTGCTCTGAATGAAAACAAGCAGGGTAATAAAAAGTGCCACACTGATGAAGGAGGTTGTTGATGTGGGAGGAGTGGGGAAGTGGAGCATAGGGGTATATGGGAACCTCTTACATTTTTAAATGTAACACTTTTGGTGATCTATGAATCTTTTAAAAAAAGATTTATAAAGTGACGGAGCTTAGGGTAGGAGAAGGAAGCAGCTTTTAAGCTGATATGTGAAGAATGAGAAGGAGCCAGCTTACAAAAAGCAGATGGAAGAGCATTCCAAGCAGAGGTAACTGACCTGAAGTACTAACATTTTGGTTTCCTTTATCTTTCCTGAAAATTCCAATGTGAAGCATGAATCAGGGCATTGGTTCACACAGCCCAGAACTGCATCTCAGACAGATATAGTGAGGGAAAGCTCAGATAAATATATGGTCATTCTCCACAGGCTCATTTTTAGTCAGTGTCTTGTCTCCCCTCCATTATTCTGAATTTCTCAGCCATGAATTGATCAATCTATCATGAACAAATTTACAGTAGCATTTACTGCTTCTTTGCTATTTGTGTATTTGCACCTTAGAATACTGTCTAATTTTTATTTGTCCCAAAATGACCTCTTTGTATCTTCAAAAGTCCCCCCTTTATTTAAATTACTCTAAGACATAACAGATGTGCCTGTTCTCTTCTTTAACACAATCTAGACATTTACTTTAGAAAAACTCACCTCTGATCTTCATTTCATCCAGAACGAACACTTCGATGTCTTGATTTGTTGTTAAGTGGCAATGCACTGCACTCTATTCTCTTAATTCTGTACCCGGCAATGTTGACTTCATAAGAAAAATTGGTACAGTGTGCTTGGTAATATGTGAGGGATCCAAAAGTCTTCTAACTCCCCAAAACAACTTCTCCATTTCGCCCAAAAACTTGAACATATTGTCCACCTTTGTGACTTCTTTGTATTATGGCATTGAAGACCCTTGTTTTATAGTTAAGTCAGGTAACATGTTTACACAATCAACCAGTATATCCTTAGAAAAAGCCCTCTACAAGAGAATAGAACACTGAAGAAGTCACTGGAGAATGAACATCTATATATGGGAAATATAGTTTAATTTCTGGCATAGGCTTTTACTTATATTGTGAGTCTAGGAAATTTCTGTTGAGATCTACGGTATATTTGTTCAGATTAGGGTCCTGGATTCATAAATCCAGTAATGAATTTCTGGACAAATCATTTAACTTCTTTGACCCCCATTCATCTCATATGTAAAGTGAAGGAAACAACTGAACTCATAATGCTATTGAGAGAATCAAAAGAAATAATGTGCATAAAGTGCCTAATCCACATTTAGCCTCTAAATGCAGTGTTGCTATAACTGTTAACCTTTCTGAACTCTTTTTCCCTGCCTGTAAAATGGGAGAAAGATTTCCCCAAACCACAGATGCTGATATTTATAATCTGATGTGTGTACTGTGAATAGAATAATTTGGGAATGAATACACATAAAAGCAGGAGACGATAACATAGAAGCAAGAAATAATCAGCAGTAAATGATGTGCTGCATCACACAGATTCCTTTTGCAATTGAAATACTAAATCCACTAACCTGCTGAGAGTGCTGTGAGCTGTCCTCTCACAGCTTTCAACTTTCATTACAATTTCTTTGGTCTTTTCCAATTTTTGATGCTCCATTGCTCAGAGTAATAGGGAGGAATATAAAAGCTGGGTCCCTTTGCATATTTTGGCATAAATCTGAAGGGCCACCTCCACTTCTGAAGTTCACATGGGATTTAGATAAGGACTTCACTAAGACTACTTCATAGCTCAACTTCTCTTCCCCTATCTTACTCTCTTCCTTTTCCTTTCTCAGACAGATATCATAAGATCGTTCTCCAATAAACTTACTCCTGCCTTCTAGACTCTTTCTCAGAGACTTCTTGCTAGGGAAACCAAACATGTGCCATGTCCCATTAAAAACTTCCAAACTTGCACTCACATAAAGAATGAACACATTTTTTAATTAATATTTTCATTGTAAAATAAAACAGAAACAAAACATTCACACACAAAAACAACCAACAAATGTAACTTAGAGAAATATTATGAGACAAACATCATTGTAATGACTATACATGTCACAAAATAGAACTTTGACAACCACCCCAGAAGCCTCTCCATGTATCTGATCTTAATCATAGCTCCCTCCACCCAAAGGTAACCATGAAAGTAGAGCACTTAATCCCACATCTTTGTAGTCATGTTGTAGAATTTGAGAGAGGTTCAAATATTTGCGTATAGAAACGCCAGGTCTTAGGAATGATTTTGAGAAGGAAAAATGGTTTATTAATGGCTGGGCAGACTCGGGAGCTTTCTGAGCCCTGAACAAAAATTTTGAGTTCCTTTTATACAGAGAGGAAGGGTCAAATTGTTCTTTGTTTCAGTGTTCAATAGGCTTGAATTAGCATATATCATCCACATCCTAGGTAAGTTTTTAGCAAGGACCTTATACATTCTAGATAAGCTTATTAAGCACATTTGGTTTGCATTTTCCTTGAATATTTAAAGTTTATAGAGTTTGCATTGCTAAACTCTTTCCTGGGACTGGAGTCATTGCCATGGTCACCAAGGGCAGGAACACAGATTCTTACCATCCCACACCCACAAGTCACAGACAGCTTAGGTTATCTACAAAGAAATGAAGAGCCTCCCAACCATAGCCCACATCGTTTTCCCCCCTTATGCCAAAGCTTAACTTGGTAAGCTTTGGTATAATTATTGTTGGAGCTATGAGGTCGGTGGCTGTTTGTTGTTTTGATTTATTACTTTCCTTATCAATTTTCAGTGTAGCATCCAGGATCCTGTTTTTAGAAGTTTAGAAATTTTCATTCTGGACAGCAGAATCCTGGGTTGGGGCCTGCAGTCATCCTGGGGCCACCGGTGCTCATGCAGATTTCCAGTCATGCTCCAGATCCATCTATTAATTTTGTTTTACCCTTAAAGAGTTTACACCTTTAATCTTAAAGGGGTGCTGAAGGGAGAGGACCTCTTTTCTGTAACTGTTTCCTGCTGGCCATGGCCTGTAGTCATTACCTAACAAGGTGTAAAAGTTTATTTTATTTTAACTGTCATGTACAAAGTTGGATGAAGTTTTCATATGGTTAATAAGATGTTCAATCCGAAAGAAGCAAACTCAATTAAAATTTTGGAATACCTGTTTTAAAAGAGGAATTGGATTACAGAGGTAAACAAGGTTAGGTGCTTATAAAGATGGCACCCCTTTATAAAAGGTGGTGGGAACAGTATATATATATATATATATTTATTTATTCTCTAAGTTATTTTCAGAGTGAAATTGCAATAGATACTTAGCTTTGTTTTGAAGATGCATTTCAGACTGTTTAATAATTGCCACTCGTGTTCTGTTAGATGCTCCTGGTGAACTGGCACTTTTTGGGCAGTTGGTTTCATTTAGGATTAGTACACTAAGATGGAAATTTTCTCAGTTTTTAGCTGTGGGAGTGGATCAGAACTACAAATGAAGTTTTTTTTTTTTTTTACATTTCGGTTGTAATTGTACAATTTCTGTAAATTTTGACTGTTTAATAAGTGACCGATTATTAGCAAGCAAGCTTCATTTTTGCTACACAGTAGAGTACAGCAGAATAGTAAGTTGGCTGAACCTGGGCTAAAACAGTTGCCGTATTTTATAGACATGTTTATTAATTATTTAGAACATGAATTTACCAGGAATTTAACATGTCTAGTATACTTTTGCACTTGATCCAAAATAGAAAAGGTAATGTTATAATTATCAGCATATATTTAGTACAGGATAAAAGTACAGCACTATAATATTAGTTTATGTATTACTTAATGCATAAGGATTCTGAGTTGCAATTAATAGTTTTAAGTATCAGGTTTGTAATACTTTACATGTTATCTCTCCATGGGAGCAGGCCATAAAGCCAATTGTGTTTAAGTTTTACTTAGAGTATCCAGGTATCATGGATCTACTTATCATGTTCTTCACACAGTGAGCACGTCACAGCATCGTTGATCCTAGAGAGAGTTTCCAGTATTCTACTAGCCTGGTGCATAGTGCTCTCTAGCATTATGGAACAGTGCCAGTCTGGAGGCAATATCCATTGTACACTTGGCTATACTGAGTTATCATTGGTTGCTGCAGGAGCTTGAAACTGCAACATAGTTTCCATCAACTTCAGGAGCAGAGCTAGAGGCTGATATAGCAAATATTTCTAATGGAGTGGTCAGTGACCAGCCTAGCCAATAACTCACATGGAGAGGCAACCTGTAAAATATTCAAGGCCTGATTTGAATGTACAAAAGAGTTTGACAATGTTAAAGTTTGTTCCTTGTTTTTATATATCTTTTAAACAATTTAATGCAACACATCATATATTAAATGACTGTTTACTTATACAGTTTTACCATGAAGATAATAGTAGGTATTTTACTTTAGTAATAGAAGGAAAAAACTATTTTTCCTTGTTAAAATGAAAACAGAAGATTCCCAATAGAATCAAGATAATTTTTTATTATCATTTATTTAAATATGAACCTTGTGGTGGCCTTCAGAAAGGTTTTATCATCACGAAGTTATTCTTTGCCACCAATACCAATTCAAGTTTTCAGTTAATAATGACTTCTAGAACTAGAACTATTTAAATGTTTTCTGTTTGGAAGATGTTTTACAAACTCTTTAAAATTGACTACAACCACAGTGATTAGTTTCTTTATGTTTAAATAAACATATTAAATTACAATTACTACCAAAAAAAATTATTTAAGAGAGCATATCTACAATCTTTCTTATTTAGCTTAATTTTGTTAATGTGAACCTACAATTTTTATTATTCTATAGATTTCGTACATATAATGTTAATTTATTTAATGGGCATTTTATAAACTAAGGGAGATTACACCCAAGCTAAATAAAATGGAAACTATTATAGTTTATGCAAGAATGTTCTCTTTTTTTCTTTACAGGAAGCTAAAAATGTCTATTCTTTGTATAAGTTATGAAAATGAATAATTTTTTAAAAGCATATTGACTACCAGGTTTCAAAACACATTACACAACTACCTAATTTGTTTAATAATAATCCAGGAAAGATCTCTCCATAGTTTTTATGGACTGTTTTTACTTACTGAAATTTCTTAACAGAGCCACTAATTACCTTTATTTTATGGCTGACAAAAGGTTTAAACTGAGAAATTACAGGGCAAACTGAGTCTTAATTCCCCAGCCTAGTAGATAGGATTAATATGCTACACCTAGTCCTGCCCTCAAAACTCTTGCAAAGAGGCGGACCTTTCGCAATAGTTCCTATAATTAGATTTCTATAAGACCTTTCCATCCTGCTTAGTCTAATTTGGGCTCCAAGAATATTTATTCACATATAACTGCATATTTAATTTTTAACACTTTGAATAGAGCTCTTTAAGGAATTTTCACTTGTTAATTTGATATTATCATCCTGAGGTATGAAGACATACACTGAGAAAATGGGCAGACACAAATAGAGTTAGACCCAGAAACACAACTCATTGATGATATGCATAATTTTCATTATTTTATATACTGTTTAGCTTAATTTGGGTTCCAGAAATATATATTACTTACATAACTGCATATTTAACCTCAACAATTTGAGCAAATAGGCAGACATGAATAGTTTGACAAAAAATATAACTTTAGTTACTTAAAACTTCCTTTTTAAATAAAATAAGTGTGACTACAAAACATTTCCTACTCCTGAAACTTTTCTTAATTTGCACTATGACTGTGCAGTTTTACACTATGACCATGCAGTTTTACACAGAATTTTGCTTCTTAACTAATGTTCCCAATGTTTTAACACAATTCTTTTTTGTTTCAGAACATTATATTTTACCTTGAATTTAGCAGAATTTTGGATAAGCAACAAGATTAATTCTATGTATATTTACTGAGGCTATTTGAAGCCTCAGGGAGACAGTCTGGTTTCTCGCATGAATTGCTACTCTTAGGAACACTGACAGTTAAAGCAGGAGACTTCTTTATTCCCCCCAGTCCTTGGAGATAATAAAACTCCAGTGGTTGTTTAATACTAAGGCCTAAGAATTCCACCAGGCAGCTATTTAGTTTACACTTGGATTCATGAGAGAAAGCAGGGTTAATAATACCAGGACAGGAGACAGGGATATCCCAGCTCTTCTCTGAACTGTAAGGGCAGAAGCTATTATGAAATAATCATAGGCAAAGGAAAGGGGTGAGGTTAGGCTTGAAGTAACCATAAATGAAGGAAAGGTAGTTTAGAATTTACACTTACAATAATAGTTTCAGGCTAAATTCACTCAGTTATAATTCCAGTTATTATTTTTCTGCTGTTTTATATTATAAATGCATCTATAAATGATCTTAACTCTTAGTTACAGTTTTCATTAAGTTTTACACTTAATGTGAATTGGATACTTTTACTAATTAAGCTACAAACTTTTATTAGTAACAATTCTGTGAAGTTCTGCCTTTTCTTAATAATGGAACAAATTCTCATCTGCAAGTTATGCATTTAATTCACCAGCAAGAGAGTATTGGCATTTAAAGATGGATTTTAAACCACATTTTTACCTTTTTTCCATGAATTCTTAGGTGCCAGCAACTGACAAAAGCCAAAAATAGATTTCAAAGTGGCATTTCAAGTGATTAGAGGTCTATTGTTTCAAGAGATTGCCTCCTTTCTTCAGATGAGTTTTCAGTTCTAAAACATTTCAAAGTATTTCTACAGTCTTACAGAGAGAGAGATTCAGAAAAGTAAAGAACCTGGGCAGAATGGAAATGTATTCTGGGCTTTGACACCCTAGGAAGGAAACTTTACTGCATTTATTTTGATTCTGCTTTTCATCCCCTTCACCTTCCCCCTTCTAGGCAGTCAGATGCACAACAATCAAATAGGAATGAAGCTTATGAATAGAAGGTGTGTACTGACTGGAAAGGGGTAAGCCACTCCTCCATTTCCAGCTTTCTGCAAAAATGGGCAGACAGAACCTACTCAATTTGGCACCACTCCTGGGGACCCAGCCACCCTAAAAGGACAGTCTCAACAAGCCTGGGTGTGTGGCGTGGACACAGACAGCTGCTAAGCCCTGGCAAAGGGGCAGACCAGATACGAGACAGCAGAGCATGAACAAACATCCAGAATCTGCAGTTTTGCCCCATAATCAATTCACCCCCCTTTCCAATGGCAAGGGAGAGTTCCAGCTCAAATAATTCCACCATTTTACATAATAACACAACTCCAACACCAACATTGAGCTGACAGAGATAGAAGCACAAAGGTCACTAATCTGACCCACAAGTTCTTTACATATATATTTTTCAGCATAGCTGCAACCTCAGCCATCACAAACCTTAGAGAGAACACTTAATATTAACATCTGGTATAAAGACAATTCATTCACAATTCAGCACCATAACAAAAGATACCAGCTAGACCTTTTTCACTGTTTAACTTTACCCAGACCAAGCTTCACTAGAAAAGCCAATCCTTTTTCCTGTAACCAAGTTTTTAAAAATGCAGACCAATTTCCAGGACATTAGGACTCGAACTTATAAACATTCCCTCCTATTATAATCAAGCCTACACTCCTTCAGTGGATATAAGACCAGTACCAGATTGCAACATGCAGTTAGACAAATCCAAAACACCAGGTTTTTTCCCTGTTTTTCTCCAGGACATTAGGACTCGAACCTATAAGGAGCCCTTCCAAGTAAAATCAAGCCTCCAGTCCTTTGTTGGATATAAGACCAGTACCAGATTCTAACATGCAGTTAGAGAAACCCAAAACACCAGGCTTTTTCCTGTTTTTTCTCCTTTATCCAGACCTAGAGAGAACAGATTCCCTCCAATTTTCTGGGACTACTAGGGTTCTCTTGGGAGATGATCAGCCTCCCTCCTTAGCAATTAAAGCTAGGGTTCTCCAGACTGTGCTCCCCCAGGGAGTCTTAACTTCTTCCATGTTCAGAGTTCTTATTTGTTCTTAGAATCTTTCTCTTCAGACCTTCCATTGCCCTTGATTTTGGTTGGGAAGATTCTGGTGGAGCTGACTTCTTTTCTGGATTAAATTTAATCCAGGGGTGCCTAGATTTGGTGTTCACCCAAGTCCTCCCTGCTTCCTCAGGGATTTGGAAGGGGCAGCAAAATGCTACCATCTCTGGCCTTCATTTGCAATCCCGGGAGAGCCCCCAAAAATGTTGTAGAATTTGAAAGAGGTTCAATTATTTGTGTATAGAAAGGCCAGGACTCAGGAATGATTTTGAGAAGGAAAAATGGTTTATTGATGGCTGGCCAGACTCAGGAGCTTTCTGTTTCAAACCCGAGCCCTGAACAAAAATTTTGAGTTCTTTTTATACGGAGAGGAAGGGTCAAATTGTTCTTTGTTTCAGTGCTCAATAGGCTTGAATTAGCATATTTCATCCACATCCTAGGTAAGTTTTTAGCATGGACCTTATACATTCTAGATAAGCTTTTTAGCACATTTGGTTTGCATTTCCCTTGAATATTTAAAGTTTATAGAGTTTGCATTGCTAAACTGTTTCCTGGGACTGGATTTGTTGCCATGGTCACCAAGGGCAGGACTGCAGCCTCTTACCATCCCACACCCACAAGTCACAGACAGCTTAGGTTATCTACAAAGAGATGACGAGCCTCCCACCCATAGCCCACATCAGTCATATCACACGAATATGCATCTCTACACAATATAGTTTAGTTTAGTAATTACTGTTATTTTTTTTCACTTGGTATATCTTTTAAGTCCCTTTTAATCAGCAGGTTTCCACTTCATATTTTTATTGTCCTTTATAATTTACCTATTGTAGAACTTGGGCTATTTTACCTATAGTTTCTCACAGTCTGGATTTTGATGATTTCATTCTCGAGGCATTGGTTTTTATACTCCTCTGTCCTTGTTTCATTCACAGTGGCAACAGGATACAAAATCATGATTAAAGTCATGTTTGATTTCTTTGGTAAGATAAGGTAATGTTGTATTCTTTCCTCAGGACACAGAGTTTGGCTCTTTGTGTTCTTATGTGCTATTAATGCTCTATGATTACATCTATTAATTCATTGGTTTTGTAATGTAGTGAAATTCAATTCTATCACTTTGGTTTTGAATACTAGTTGGACTATATCCATAAAAAGAACATTCCAACATCTACTAATTGATTACCCAGCAGTAAAATTTATATAGGAAAGAATGATGGTACAGTATTTTCTGTTATGTATCAGAAAGTAAATTTGTAAACTACCATGCTCTTTAGGTGACAAGTCATTATATATTGATAATAATATCACCGTGAAAGCATGAATTTAAAAATATTTAATGGGCTTCAGATCAAATTTTATTGCTATTCCTATTGAAACACAAATTGTACCTTATTTGCTGAGAGGGAAACTCGTCAGTTTTGTTCTTGAGTCCAATTTGATATGACCATAATTGCCTTTTATAGCTTCCTTGCTATCTGACTGTATGTTATATGCTTATCATGTACATTTCATACCCTAGACCTATAATTAATCATTTCTCCAAAAAGCTCTGTTTTCTTTTACAGGGAAATGGTATTCAAATACAATAATTTGGATAGTAATGATGCTAATTGCTATAGGGTGGTCATTTGTTTCTAGGGCTTTTCAATGGAGAGAGGCAGGAAATAACATAATAAGTTTATAAATTATATATAAAATTAATAATGTATATGTATACAAAATATTTTCATATTTTGCATGTAAAAGAGATAAATTATATTTGTATTACAAATAATTATATATATTTATATATTATATCCAAAAAATACTATGTAAATAGAATCATCTATAATTTTTATACATTATTAAATAATTTTCGATATCTGTATAATTTCCTATCTCTTCATGAGTTTGTGTTGATACTTCAAATTCCAATACAGTAGTATAGAGTTTTACTTTTCCTTTATTATATATTAAATCTGTGACTCCTTTTTTCTACATGAGGAATCATGTTTTTCAAAGGCATATATGGTAGAATCCAATTATCACAAAATTCCTTGGTCGCTTTATCTAATAACTCATGAAACAGTCCCAAAATCATATTACTGAAGCTGCCATCCCAATATTGTTGTTGACAACAATTACAATTTTTGCATATTTTCTCCTCATCCCTTCTACTTTCCTTTATAATTGTACTATATCTCATTGATATAATATATGGCTATTTCATATTTATGTTTTCTGCTTGTTTTATCTTTCATTTAGTTTCAGTTCTATAGGAAATTATATATTCAGTGGTCACTACCTGTTTTTATGTTGTTGTCCATTTAGTTGTTTTGATAATGTGATGCTTATTCATTAGATTTCTCAGAAAGAGATCTTGGTAAAGATATTTCTTGAGTTCTTGTATGCTGATGCCATTTTTTGTCCTTTATTAATAAAGTTAGTTCAGCTGGATATAAAACATTGGCTCGCATCTTCTTTTCTTGAGTATCTTGAATAAACTATCCCATTTATTTGTACATAATATGTTGTAAAGAAATCTGATCAAAATGTAATTTCCTTTTGATTATGAATTGCATGCATTTTGCCAAGAGGAATTTTTCATTTGTTTAGTACTATAATTTTTCTAGAATATGAGAGTAGAGCTGTGTACTTTGCTCTGTTCAAAGTATCATTGTGCAGGTGTAGTGCAAGTCTAATAAGATGGCTCCCACTCTCACTGGTTTCAGAAGTTTTCTTGAGAGAAATATTAAGAGAGAAAATAACCATGAATTTATATGTAGAAGGTATTTATAAACTGACAAAATACAAGTAACATTTAACCTACTCAACAGCCTATAGACTCTAACATTCCAGCTATGGGCATTCCTTTTTCCCATTGTGTTTGAATCCTGGTAACTAAATACAAGGTCTTATGTCCTACAGTGCAACCACAACAGTTAGTATATCCATTAATTTAATAAGAACTTAGTTTACACATTTGCTGTTAATCATAATTATTTGTTTATTTGAACTAGTCTCTTACTTCATTAGAAGGATCAGTATCTGTCACTAAATGAAAGCATGCTTGACTTCAAAATTAAGTGTAAGTTTAAGAGGCTTGTTTTCTAATAGTCCTGGCAATGATTTTACAAGATGAAAATGTAGATCAAGGACAAGGTCTCAGCTAAACTTAAAGTTAATGATAGGACAGTAATTTACACTGTATTTTTAAAATATTCTCCACTTCATCTTTAGTCCAAAATTCCATTGCTCGCTCTTGTTTTTTTTTATTTTAAATATATTTTATTGTGGTAACATATATGCAACTCTAAAAGTCCCATTTTAAGCTCTTTCAAGTGTTCAATTTCATGGTATTAATTACATTTACACATTCGCCACCTTCACCTCCTCTCATTACCAAAACTTTTCCATTATGCCAAATGGAAACTCTGTACCCATTAAGCCAAGACACCTAGAAGACCTAGAATATTTGCTTTTTCTAGGTATCAAGAAGCTCATGATATAAGTGAAATCATACAATATTTGTCCTTTTGTAGTTTGCTTATTTCACTAAATGTGATGTCTTCAATGTTCACCCAAGTTGCTGCATGGATCAAGATTTCATTACTTTTTACAGCTGAATAATATTGCATTGTCTGGATATACTGCATTTTGTTTATCCATTCATTAATAGAAGGACACTTGACTAACTTCAATCTTTTGGCTTTTGTGTGTAATGCTATAATTAATACTGATGCCCAACATATTTGCTTGAGTACCTGTATTTAATTCTTTTCAGTGTATGCCTAAGAATGGAATTGCTGGATCATCTTTTAACTTTGTGTTCTGCTTTCAGAAAAGTGGTCAAACTGTTCTTCCATAGCAGTGGCACCATTTTTCATTCACAGGAACAATGTCTGGGGTCTCCTAGTCCTCCTCATCCTTGACAACAGTTCATAAAATTAATAACCAGCCTCACGGTGTGAACTAATATATCATTGTCATTTGATTTGCATTTCCTGAATGATCAATTAATAAGAACATTTTTTCATGTACTTAATAGCTATTTGTATGCTCCCTTAAATAAAAGTTTTAATGGACATTTTCAAGCACACAAAACTGTGGATAAAAGTATCATAACTCACCTCTCCCCAACCCATGAGTACTTCACCTTGTTACAGTAAAGCCAGGAGTTCTGAATGACAGAGAAACCCAAGATGACACTCAGAGAGGCAGAGGAACAGATATATTTTATATGGCCCCAGAGGAGAGTCAATTTCCAAATTCTGAGTCCCGTTTTCCAGTTTTCATAGGTTTATATAGGATTTTATGTGGGATCAGCATGACTTTTGCTTTTTGACTAAGATATTGCTAAGGAAATTTTGAAAGCAGGTTGCTGGTGCAAGGTTGCAAACTGATTTACAGAAGTGGGGGGCCAGAGTAGTTTGTTAGATTACAGAAGTGGGGGTCAGGAGTCATTCATTTGATATTTTTTGCAAGTCCATGTTTTCATGGGCTGATTTACAGAAGCAGGGACAAGAGTGTCAATTTAGATAATTTTTCTGCAAGGTTATGCTTTTTATTTCTCAATAATTCCTGCCTTTAACATCCTTATAAATTTTTATAGGGTGTTACTCAACTTAAGTGGAAAAACAATTTAAGGTAATAAAGCATTTTACAAAACACAGGTATGTTATTAAGATTAGAATTTTTTAAACTACATTCCAGTCTTTGGGAGCTGTAGTTACTAGTTCAGTCTCAAAGAATATTCTTAGCAGTTTGAAGAGGAACAGGAGTTTATCTAGTCAGGTGACGGTGATTCTCAGTGGTTCCAGGCAATTCAGACTTTCAAGGGACAGTGAGTTACAGGGTGACTTGTTCAGTCATCTTGATTTTCCTTGGAGTGTGCCCTTTTAACTATAGTATAATAAATCCAAGGGGCAATGCCTGAAATTTGGAGAGCGGTGGGGGTTCCAAGGATAACAGTATGTGGGTCCATCTAGGAAGGCTGGAGGGGCTTCTTTCTTTGTTGTTGTTTGTGTGTGTGTGTGTGTGTGTGTGTGTGTTTACCCAAACTATGTCTTGGGGTAAGTGTGGGTGTACTGGGTGACCTAATGGCATGGGATCCCAAGATAGGATAATTTTGAGTATTTGGGCTAGGTTTTCTTAACTGTTGGAGGGTAGAATCCTGGTCAGTTTTTCCTAAGAGCCTGAGATTTCCCTTGAGGGTTTGAATAATTGGAGGTGGGTGTTTATACAGAATTCAAAAGGTGAATAGTTTGAAGCTCTGGGGGTACATCTGACTTTAAGGAGGGTTAATGGGAGCAGATTTATTCATGGGAGGTCAGATTTTGTTTGTTTGTTTATGTGTGTTTTTTGCAGAACCTGGCTAGGGTGGTTTTGAGGGTTTGATTTATGTGTTTTACTTTCCCTGATCTCTGAGGCCTATATACTGTGTGGAGCTTCTATTTAATTTTTAACATTTTTGCTAGCTCTTGGATAATGGCTGCTATGAAAGCTAGGCCATTGCGGCTGCCTATGAATAAGGGTGTCCCATGGAGGGGAATTATTTTGGAGTAGAGCTTTAGTTACTTTTTGTTTCTTAGTACAGGTGGGAAAGGCTTTGACCCTGCCACAGAAAGTGCACATTATTACTAGTAACTACTTATACTCTTGACTTGGTTTTATCTTTTGAAAGTGCATTGTTAAGCTTTCAAAAGGGGTAGTTTCTGTGTGTTGGATGCTGGATGGGACCTGGGGACTTTGGGAGAGGTTGTTTTTAGTGCAGGTCTGGCATTGGCTCTTAACAGTGGTGCAGAACGAGGCCATCCAGGCAATGTAGTAATATTTTCTGAGCAGGGCTTTTAAAACAGTTTTTCTCAGGTGGGTGAGCTGGTGGTATTGTTGAACAAGGGTGTCGGTGACCCACTTTGGGGTGAAGACTTGGTCGTCTGGGTGTAGCTAGTTTCCTTCTGTGGTCTGGTGCCCTACTTCTCTCATTGCCTACTCCTATTTCTCCCAGGTATAGTTTAGTTTTTTAATGTGTTGCCCTAAAATGGACAAGTGAGCCACTGGCAGTGGGGCTTGCATTTTCAGGGCTACTTCATCAGCTAATGTAGTTCTTTTAGGAACTGCATCTGTTTTTTTTTCTGATGTCCCTGGCAGTGGATGATGGTGATTTTGCTTGGCTTCCAGACTACCTCTAATAGTTGAAGGATATTTTCTTTATTTTTTATTTTTTTCTCCCTTGCAGTTAGGAGTCTCCTTTCCTTATAAATTGCTCTATGGATATGCACAGTAGTGAATGCATACTTAGAATTAGTGTGAATGCATACTTAGAATTAATGTAAATGTTTACCATTTGCCCAGTGGCCAGTTGTAGGGCTCAAATTAGCTCCCAGAGTTTTGCTTTGTGTGCAGACTACCTTTTAGGTAGGGGAGCTGCTTTTACTACTTGTTTAGCTGTGATGATTGCATATTTAACAAGCCTCTTTTCATTTCTGATAAAACAGCTGCTGTTTGTGAATAGGGTTTGATCTGGGCAAGGAAGTGGCCTGTCTTGGAGGTTGGGCAGCTGGTATACACTTTTTCTGTTATTTCTGCACAGTTGTGTTCATGAGTTCCTCTTTTGGTCAGAAGGAAAGTGGCAGGATTTAGGAAAAGAGGAGGGGGAGTTTTTGAAGCTCTGTAGAAGCTGAGTCCAAGTTAACCGAGTCTTTTGTTGCACCCTGGGATTCTCCCATTTAAAAGGAAATAGATACTGGCTCTGGGGAGCTACCCATAGGCAGATAAAAGCATCCTTTAAATATAGAAATGTAAACCAGGTGGCCCCAGGTGGTTCTTACAGCAGTAGGAAGTTTCAGCATGAAGTATACTCCCTTTTCTGGGTGGCCTTTCTCAATTGGTTGGGTCTGGATTTTTTAAGCCTGCTGCTAACAGGAGAGACCTGCTCTTTCATTTGCTTTTTTGATTTCCCCTCAGCAGTTTTGTCCCAATTGATTAATACTTTGTTTGCAACTTTGAAGAGTTGGGAGATGTTTGTTTCTGCAAATCTGTTTAGCTTTTGACGTTTTTGTATGATGTCTGATGCTGCCTGGGTGAAAAGCTGCATTGACCATTCTCTGGGTTTCTGGACCTTCTGGGTTGAATGGGGGTCTCAATCTTGAAGGCTTTGAAGAGAAGCTTATAACAATTTCCCAGAGGTTTTTCAGGTTTTTGAGTGATGGAGGCCATTTTGGATATGTTTGAGGGATGCCTCACTCTCTCTCATAATCCTGTGAGGAGGGAATTTTGATACTGCTGAAGGGTAGCCCATCCCTGATCTGTGTTAAAGTTCCAGGCCATTTGAGCTTCTGATGCTGCTTCTCAGGCCCTTTCCTCTGACTCTAAGATATCTGTGGGGGCCTGTTTTCATAACTAATTTCTGGCTTTCGTGAGGATCTGGAGTCTCTTTTCCATATTGAACAGGGTTAGGAGGAGTTGGCAGCAATTATTTCAAGTGGGATGGTGAGTTTGGAAAATGGACTGCATGAGGTTGATAAGAGTCTGAGGCTTTTATGTATATGAAGAGGTGTGGTGCTTTCATTTTAAGAGGTTTGCAGCTGTAAAATGCTAATAAAACAGGTTTGGCCAGCTGGGTTGGGGGGTTCAGTCTGCACTGATCTGGGCTGGACCCTATGTTTCACGGAGGGGCATCTGAAGCACACATTGTGCTGACCAGAAATTTATTGTGTGTTTTTTTTCCAAAGGGGTTTCAGGGTCCCCTTGGGGGGAGCTGATGGGCCTGGGGAGAATGAAGGTGGAGGCGTTTCTGAGAGATCTACTTGTGGAGGCTCCAAGGCAGAGAGATGTCCTGGAATGGCTGGACCATTTGGTGGGGATGGTGGGTTTTCTTCCAGAGATTTTTATAGAATAATAGGTTTTTGAGGTCCAGAGGTTTTTATAGAATAATAGGTTTACTAGGACCCTATTTTGACCCTTCTTTTCAACACAGAATTGAACCTTAGGGGGCAGGGTTTGGGTAATTTTTAAACAGGAATTAACGTAGGGAAACTGATCAAGGTTGTTGCTGGGTGTCCCAGTGACTGCCTGCCAAACTGGACAAACCTTGGCCAACTCTAGGGTTCATTCTGAGAGTTAGTTAACACCAAATTTAGGCTATACCAATTCACACAGATTCTGGAGAGTTCTGGGGGAAAAATCAGACACCGTAATTCCTGGAAAAGTCTTTTTTGAAAGTTTTAATATACATTTTAAGACTGTGAGTTGGGATTGTGATGATGCCATCCCTGAACCAGTGTCACAGGACAAAGGAAGGGAGCATCTCACGAGGCCACTCAGATGCCCACCTGTCCACATCTCTTGTGAGAACTTAGGCTCATTTTAGCTAAGGCATCTGTGTAGAGTCTGGATTAGCCATTAAAGCATATGATGTAGCTGTGGAGTGTAGCTTTGGGCCCAATCAGACTCTATAGTACAGGCCATGGAGCCATAGTCTGGATCAGCAGAGACAGGCCTTTTCAGTCCCCATTCATTCATTCAATTTCTCAGGGGTTACAAAGTCCTACCCAAGGACTACCCAATCGTGAAATCTCAAATCTTGAGATTTTGGGAGGTGATCAGTCTCCCCTTCCATCTGGAGATGGGCCTGACTGGGACTCAGAACACTGGGGTCTTACATTTCTGGTGTCTTCTTGTGTTGTTCAATCCACCTCTCCACTGAGTCAAGCTGGGTCAGATGATGTGGCCCACAGGGATCTTTTCCATGAAGGAGACCCCATCAAGAGGACAGGTGGCACCAGCTCCTTCATGTGTGGAGATCTCTGCCAGCTGTGCCCACCAATCCCAAACTGGAGGCTCAAAGGGCCTGCTCGGTTGTGTTTCCTGGCCAGGGAGTCAAATGTTGCAGCAAAGCCAGGAGTTCTGAACAACAGGAAAACCGAAGACAGCAGTATGAGAGGTGGAGGAACACATTTATAATGTATGGGCCCAGTGGAGAGTCAGTCTCCAAATTCTGAGCCCCATTTTCCAGTTTTCACCGGTTTATATAGGATTTTATGTGGGATCAGCATGACTTTTGCTTATTGGCTAACGTGTTGCTAGATGAAAGTTTGCAGGCAAGGTTACAGCAGCGGAATGCAGGTGCAAGGTCATGGTCTGGTTTACAGAAGCAGGGGGTCAGAGTGGTTTGCTAGATTACAGAAGCAGGGGGCAGGAGTCATTTGTTTGATATTCTTCTGCAAGGCCATGTTTTCATGGGCTGATTTATATAAGTAGGGGCAGGAATGGCTCATTAGATTTTTTTTTCTGCAAGGTTATGCTTTTTATTTTTCAACTATGTATTTGATACCATTACACACATGGAGGTGACCTCATGAACCCCTTTTTTATTAACAACAAAATCTAATAAAGTGAGTTAACAAAGGCCTTGCAAACAGGTGTTTTTGTTTGTTTGCATTTTCTCCTTTATGAGTGAAGTTGCACATTTATAGAACAATCATGAAAAAAATACAATATTCTCATACACCACCCCACCAAAAACAACTTGCAGTGGTAAGGAACACTTGTTATAATAGATGAAAGCACACTTTTATAATTATACTATTAATAAATGTCTGTTTTAATTTAGGGTTCTATATGTGTAGTGTAGTTACATTTAAAAATATACTCCCTTACCTTGTATACAGTTTGACATTTTCCTCTTTAATTATGTTCAGATATATTTTTCTGTGGAGTCAATTGCATTCACAATATTGTGCTCCATCACATCACCCATTACGAAAATATTTCTATCATTTCCAATAGGGACTCTACATTTTAAATCTTAACTTTTTATCCTCTATCCCTACACCATCCACTAGTAATCCATGCTCTAGATTTTAACTCTGTGAATTCGCTTATTACAATTTTTTCAAATCAAGGAGATCATAAAATATTTTTCCTTTTGTGTCTGGCTTATTTCACTCAGTATGATGTCTTCAAGGTTCACCATGCTGTCACATGCATCAGCATTTCATTCCTTTTAATGCTATATAATATTCTATTGTATGCACATACCATATTTATATATTCAATCATCAGTTGATGGATGCTTGTAATGCTTCCATCTGGCAAATTTGAATAATGCTGTTATGAACACCAGTGTGCAAATATCTGTTCAAGTCCCTTCTGTCAATTCTTTTGGGAATTACCTAGTAGTGAAATTGCTGCATCATATGATAGTTTTACATTGAGTTTTAGAAGGAACTGACAAATTGCCTTCCACATATGCATAAATTTTCATTGCCATCATTAATGAATGATTCTTCCTATTTCTCTGCATCCTTTCCAACACTTGGTATCTTCCTTTTTTTAATGACACCTATTCTAATGGTTGTGAAATAGTATTTCGTTATGGTTGTGATTTGAAATTTCCAGATGAAAAATGATGTTGAGCATCTTTTAATGGACTTTCTGGCCATTTGTGTAGCTTCCTTTAAGAGACATCTATTCAAGTCTTTGGCACATTTTAATTGGTTTTGTCTTTTTGTTGTTAACTTGAAGGATTTATTTATATATGCGGGGTGTTAATTCCTTATTAAATATGTAGTTTCGAAGTTTTTCTCCCATTGTGTAGATGTTTTATTTTCATGATAAATTCCTTTGAGGAACAAACATGTTTAATTTTGATGAGGTCCCTTTTACCTATTTTTTCTTTTGTTGTTTTTTCTTTGGGTGAAAATTTTTAAAAAACTTTGCCTAACACAGAACCCTGAAGATGCTTCCTTAAACTTTCTTCTGGAATGCAATCATTCTAGCTCTTTTTTTTTTTTTATTGACTTTGTAATAATATTACATTAAAAATATATATGTGAGGTCCCATTCAACCCCATCCCCCCACCCCCCCTCTCCCCGCCCAACAACACTCGTTCCCATCATCATGACACATCCATTGGATTTGGTAAGTACATCTTTGGGCACCTCTGCACCTCATAGACAATGGTCCACATCATGGCCCATACTCTCCTCTATTCCATCCAGTGGGCCCTGTGAGGATCCACGATGTCCGGTGATCACCCCCGAGGCGCCATCCAGGGCAGCTCCACGTCCCAAATACGCCCCCACCTCTCATCTGTGATGCATGTTGGGATGATCATTTTACGTGGTATGAGAAGGGCTCTTTTTTTTTCCTGGAAATGGAGATCCAACCTAATTTTTTTAAAAAGCATCATTTGTTAAAGAGACTATTCTGTCTTAATTGAGTGATTTTTGCTATCTTGAAAAATACCAGTTGGTCAAAAATGTTAGTGTTGAGTTCTAACACTCAATTCTATTCCATATGTATGTCTTTGGACCACCACTAAGCTGTTGATGTTACTGTGACTTTGTAATAAGTTTTGATAATTGACTTTTCCATTTCCTCAAAGAATATTTGTGAAATTTGTGTTGAGATAGCATTAAATCTTTGTATCATTTGAGTAGCATTGACATCTTAATGATATTTATTATTTCATTCCATGAGCATGGAATGTCTTTCCATTTATTTAGGTCTTCTATAATTTCTTTTAAGTATGATATGTAATTTTCACTGTACAAGTCGTTTACATTCTTGGGTACATTTATCCTTAGATGTTTGAATATTTTAGTTATTATTGTGAATGGAATTTTTTCTTGGTTTCTTCATGCAATTGCTCATTTCTCGTGTATAAAAACATGTCTAATTTTGGGGTTGTGCTTACGTCCTGCCTGTTTGCTGAATTCATTTATTAGCTCTAGAATCTTTGTTCTGTTTTTTTTTCCCAGTTTTGCATGTAAGATCATATCATCTGCAAATATGGAAATCTGTACTTCTTCCTTTCCAATTTGAATGCCTTTTATTTCTTTTTGTTGCCTAAATTCTATGGTAAGATCTTCCAGCAAAATGTTGAATAATAGTAGCAACAGTGGACTTTCTTGTCTCTAATCTTGGAAAATCTTCAGTCTTTCACAATTAAGTAGGATGTTAACTGTGGGCCTTTCATATACACCTTTTATCATTTTGAAGTAGTTTCCTTCTATTACTATTACTTTAATGTTTTTATCAAGAAAGGGTACTGTACTTTCTCAAATGCTTTTTCCTCATCAATTGAGATTATATGTGGATTTTTAAATTTAATTCTATTAATTTGGTATATTGCATTAATTAATTTTCTTATGTTGACCCAGCATTGCATACCAGGAAAAATTCCACTTCTTCATGGTGGATAAATTTTTAAATATGCTGTTGGATTCACTTTGCTATTAATTTGTTTAATGTTTTTTTATCTACATTTATGAGATATTGATCTATAGATTGCTTTTCTTGTGCTATCTTTGGCTACAATGTGAAGGTAATAGTCTCATCAAAAGAATTAAGGAGTGTTCATTCCACTTCAAGTTGATTTAAAGAGTTTGAGCAAAATTTTATTTGAGTAGCCTTGGAATATTTGGTAGAATTCCCTCTGAAAAAAATTAATTCTGGTCTTTAGTGGGGTGATTTTGGATTTCTGATTCAATCTCTTTACTAGTAATTGGTTTGTTGAGATATTTTATTCATTTTTGCTTCAAAGTAGGCTGTGTTTATAAGAATTTGTCCATTTAATCTATATTATCTAATTCAATGGCCTACAGTTTTTCCTAAGATCATCTTTTGCTCCTTTTTATTTCAGCATGGTTGTAGTAAAGTCCCCATTTTCATTGCTAATTTTTGTTCTTTTTATTGTGTCTGTTTCTTTGTCAGTATAGATAAAAGTTTGTCAATTTTATATTTATCTTTTCAAAGAACCAACCCAACTGGTGTTTTTCATTCTGTTTATTTTTTTTCCTACTTCAATATTCTCTCTAAACTTTATTTCCTTCTTTCTGTTCTCTTTGAATTCTTTTTGGTCTTCTTTTTCAAGTTTTTCCAGTTTTGTGATTTAGCCTCTGAAGTAGAGTCTTTCTTATTTTTTAAGTAAAACTTTAGAGCTTTAAATTTCCACCCTCAGCCCTGCCTTCTCTGAATTCCATGAGTTTTGATATGTTAAAATTTCATTTTCATTTGCCTCAAGTTATTTCCTAATTTTGCTTCTAATTTCTCTTTAAAACATGGGTTATTTAAGAGTATCATGTTTAATTTATGCATATTTGTGAGTTTTCCATTTCTTCCTTTGCCATTGATTTCTACCTTCATACCACTGTTGTCAGAGAATATACATTCTATGATTTCAATAACTTTTCAATTTATGAAAATTTATTTTGAGACCCAAAATATGGTTTACCCTGGAGAAAAATCAATGTGCATGTCAAAAGAATTATAATTTTATTTCTGAGAGGTAATACCATATATATATATATATATATATATATATTTGAAATTTCAGTTTCTTGAAGATATATCACTCACAGAAGAATATATCATTCACAGAATATATATATATATATATCAGAAATATATGATAGATTTAGTAGATTGTGTCCTTCAAGTCCTGTGCTTCCTAGACGAACTTCTGACTATATATCCTATCCAACATTGAGAATGGTGTGTTAAAGTCTCCTACTACTAATGTAGACCTGTAAATTTCTCCCTTCAAATCTCTCTGTATTTGTCTCTTATATTTCTGGGACTCTGCAATTTGGTGGATATGTATTTATTTTTATTTTACCTTTCTGCTGAATAGTTCCCTTTTTCAGCTTATAGACACCTCAGCTATATTTTGATTACTATTTGCATGGTATATTTTTCCATGATTTCACCCTCAATTCACTTGTATCTTTGAAATTGAGTTATTTCCAGAAAACATAAATCTATATACTGTTTTGCTTTGTTTTTTTTTAATCCATTCTGCCAATCTCTGCTCTTTGGAAAGTTTAATTCATTTGCATTCAAAGTTACTACTGATAATACAAGACGTAATTTGGGCATTTTTCTACTTAGCATTTTTTTTGTCTTTTTTGAAATTGTATTGTTTTGAAGATATATAGTTCACAAAAAAAGTTACATTAAAAAATATAAGAGGTTCCTATATACCCCACATTCACTCCACCCCACTCATACATCAACAACTTCTTTCATCACTGTGGCACGGTCATTGCATTTGGTGAATACATTTTGGAGTAATGCTGCACCACATGTATAATAGTTTACAGTCCATTTAGTGGGTTATGGCAGGATATGCAATGCCTGACATCTGTCCCTGCAATATCATCTAGGACAACTCCAAGTCCCTGAAATGCCCCCACATCACATTTCTTCTTCCCTCAACCTGCCCTCAGCAACTAACATGGCAGCTTTCTCCACATCAGTGCTAGAATTTCTTCCATTACTAGTCACAGTTGTTCTATAGTAGAACACCAGTAAGTCCCCTCCAATGCATATTTTATTCCCCCATCCTCCATTTTGTACTTATTTGTTTTCTTGTGAACTCTAGGATGGTGATGTCCACTCCACCTCTATATTGAGAGAGGGCTTAGATTCCACAAGGTTGATGGATATGATTCTCCTGCTTGCAATTGTAGGCACTCTCGGGTTTTGGGGAGGTGGTTGACCATCTTCACCTCCCTGTCAGTTGACCAGGGTAAGACCAACAAACTGAAGAGTATGAGTTGCAACTCTGCTGAGGCTCAGGGCTCAGCTGGCACATGGCCAAACTAGAGATTTAAGTCTTCTCAGCATACACCAAACCCAGGCCAACCACTGGTTCTGTAAAATTGACATGTGTAGAGAGGTCACATCTGAGTCCAACTGCATCACTCTCAGAAGCACCAATTCCAAAGTAGGGCTCACTGGCAAGGCACTGAACTCCAGAGCCATCTGCCATGATGGTAGAACCTGTATGTCTCTGCAGCCCTCAGGAGCACCACCAGTACCTGCGGTTATTTACTTTAGCTATTTATAGGATCCTGCTGAGGCTTGCATACATGTGACCCCTCTGATGACACCCTGACTCTCTTTTGAAGACACTTAGGCATATAAACTCATTTGTCTTCACTATTTGCCCTTTTATTCAAAGTCTTTTTCTAGTTGCATCACATGTATATACAGTGGCAATGCAGTTAGCTTTTAAAAGTCTTTTAACATTTTTGTCCCTCACTTTTGTTAAAAACTAATTTTGTCCTTATTTTTTTCTTGTTTTGTGCCATATTGAGTGACTTCTAACTTCTCTCTGGATATATTTTTCATCTATTTTAATTGTGGTTCCAATGTGGTTAAATTTAACATCCTGATAGTATTATCTGGTTTGATAACAACTAAACTTGATAGCAAGCACAGATACTTTTAAGATACCTCTCTGTCCCTCACCATTTTATTTGTACTTGATACTACTTATATTTCTGTACATTGTTGCCACAAAATAGTCTTATCATTGCTTTTTATGCATTTGCATTTGAGCACTTGTAGGAAGTAAGCAGTATAGTTATCTACCAAACGACAAAATAATTCTGACATTTATAATTACTGAAATGATTACTTTTACCATCTGTTTATTTCTTTAGGTTTCAGTCTGAAAAATTCCATTTAGCTTTGCTTGCAGGCACATCTAGTGGTGATGGAGTCCCCCAACTTTTATTTATTTGAGAAACTCTTAATCTCTCCCTCATTTGTCAGATATAAATTTCTTGGCAGGTAGTCATTTTCTTTCAGCAATCTAGTATTTTAATCCACAGCCTTCTTTCCACCATGCTTTCTGATGAGAAATTGACAATCTATTTGGGGCTCCCTTGTATCTAACACATTGCTACCTTCTTTGCAGTTTTCTTACTCACTCCTTGGCCTTAGCATTTGATACTGTCATCAATATATGATAGGGTATATTTTTTCATGTTTATCCTGTTTGATATTCTTTCAGGTTCTTGGATATACAGATTCACCTCTTATTCTAAGTTTGAGAAATTCTCTATAATTATTTATTTGAATATTCCTTTTGTCCCTTTTTCTCTTTATTCTCTTCTGGGACTCTCATAATATTTATATTGGTGTGCTCCATGGTGTCCCATACCAATCTTAGGGTTTTTTGCTTTTGGTATTTATTTTTTGTCCTGCTCCTTTGCCTGACCCATTTCTCATACCTTTTCTTGAAGTTCAGTGGATTTTCTTTTCTTTTTTTTTTTTTCTTTTTTTAACTGTTAGCAGCCTCTTTATTACTGGAAAAGGAGTCATTAGTACTCTTTTTTTTTTTTAATTTTTTTATTTTTTATTGACTTTGTAATAATATTACATTAAAAATATATATGTGAGGTCCCATTCAACCCCACCCCCCCACCCCCCCTCTCCCCCCCCCCCCAACAACACTCGTTCCCATCATCATGACACATCCATTGGATTTGGTAAGTACATCTTTGGGCACCTCTGCACCTCATATACATTGGTTCACATCATGGCCCATACTCTCCTCTATTCCATCATGTAGGCCCTGTGAGGATTTACAATGTCCGGTGATTACCTCTGAAGCACCATCCAGGGCAGCTCCATGTCCCGAAGACGCCTCCACCTCTCATCTCTTCCTGCCTTTCCCCATACCCTTTGTCCATTATGTCCACTTTTCCCAATCCAATGCCACCTCTTCTATGTGGACACTGGATTGGTTGTGTCCATTGCACCTTTATGTCAAGAGGAGGCTCAGACTCCACCTGGATGCTGGATGCAATCCTCCCATTTTCAGTTGTAATCACTCTAGGCTCCATGGTGTGGTGGTTGTCCTTCTTCACCTCCATCTTAGCTGAGTGTGGTAAGTCCAATAAATCAGATTGTAGGTGCTGGAGTCTGTTGAGGCTCAGGATCTGGCTATCACATTGTCAGTCCAGAGATTCAAATCCCCTAAATATATCTTAAACCCCAACATTAACTGCACCTCCAGCACATTAGCATGAAAGTCTTATGAAGGGAGATCCCATCTGAGTCCAGATTCATCACACATAAACACCATTTCCAAAGAGGGGCCATCTGCCCTGGTAGTTAACCCCATCGGCCATGATCATAACTCCCATGGGTCTCTTTAGCCCTCAAAGGAACCAATATCTGGGGGTTGTATCTGCTTTATCTGTCTCTCTGACTCTGCTCAGTTGTGCATGAGGGCAAACCTTCTGCCAGCCTCCAGACTCTTTTTTAGAAACTCGTAGCCATATAAACTCATTTCTCCTTTCCATTTCCCCCTTACTTTAGGTCAAACAGCATTTTAAAGTCATGGTATTTTATGTAGACATGGATATTCTGCTGATCCGCATTGAACCTTCCGTATAAGGTCATTTTCCAGTTGCACCATCAGTTGGTAGTTGATAGTGGTCCCTCGTTGCCAGGGAGGCTCATCCCCGGGTGTCATGTCCCACGCTGGGGGGAAGGCATTGCATTTACATGCTGAGTTTGGCTTCGAGACTGGCCACATTTGAGTAACATGAAGGCTGACAGAAGGAAATTCCCAGGCACAAAGTTGCTCTAGGCCTTGTTATTATTTTGGGTTTATCAGCTCACAAGCATAGTCATTAGTATCAGGGGCTCACTGTTGAACCCTCACTCCCTCCCGGTCCCCACCACTGTACCTGGGAGACTGTCGCTGCTCCCCTAGGGACCACGACAGAGCACCACTGGCCAGGAACCCAATACCCCCCCTACTGTGGTTTTTAATTGTTGCCACTATGAGTATATCCAAACATTACCATGCACCCTGGACATATGTTCTGTACTGCTCCCTGTCAGTCATATATCACCTGTCATTGGTATCCCATACCAGTATCCCTCCATTGCCATTGTTGAAACACTCTGTGATCCAGAACTCCCCGAAATTTGAAGCCCAATATAATGTCATGGTCCCTTACTAGGGAATGGCATATAGCGATGAGTTTAAAGGATGATTTTCTTTTCTTTTGACAGCTCTAAACTGCTCTTTAAATTCTCCTTAACATTTTTCATTTGACTTACTTTGATTTTCAACTTTAGTAGTTATGTTTATTTTGTAAAATTTCTTTCTCTTAATTTAGTCTCTCATATTGATGTTTCATTGTATTCCTGATATCCTTTAGTTTATTTTCCATACTATCTTCATCACCTTGAGTATTTTTAAGATCACATTTTTAATAGATTTTTTGGTATGACCACATTCTCTTCTTCTTTCTGTATTTTTATCCTCTTCCTTTAAATGAGCCCTCATTTCCTGTTTCTTTGTTTGTCTTGTACTCTTTTATTGCACATTGTATACTAGATTATTTTAAAATCTTAAATCTGGTATTTATTCCCTGAGATATCTGCTTCTACATTTTATTTGCAGGTGTTGATAAGAGAGAAGTTTTCTTGTGTTCCTCCCTCCTATCAGGAAGGTCTGCCCAAGGTATATACAGTGTCCAGGTCATTCCCTATCTTTCTGGACCTGTGTTTTCCCCTGGACTATTGTTTGTTAGTTGTTTTGAAGTTCTCCTGTTTATAGGAATTTGGTTGTCCCTTCTGTTGCCCAGGAGTCAGACCTCATTTTCCTGAGTGTTTGATGGGGACATCCATCTTCCCAGACTGACAACCTCTATACTTCACACACTCCTTTTCATTGTCTCTATCTGCTTTTGTTTAGTGGGGGAAATCCTTGAAAGGAGGTGGAGGTGGTTTCCAAGTCAGTCTTTCACAGACAAAACAGGGACAGGTTCCTACAAAAGAAGTTCACATTGACTCCAAAGTGCCTTGTGGCAGGGATCAGGAAGAGTGGCAAATGCTTCTCCAGTAATGCCCCAAAGCTGAGCTTTCCTGGCCTACCCAGTAAATTCAGCCCTACAATTCACTGTCCCCTACAATCCTAAGGAATTGTTATGTCTTTAAATCTCCATTTACCCAGCCCATCTTTGGAAAGGGTTGAAACAATGGCTGTGGCAGCCTTTGTATCGGGGCAGGTTGAAATAATAGCTGCACTCAGAGTTGGACCCCCAGAAATCATAAGTAATCAAAAACCAGCCTCAGTGATTGGATGTCCTCACCCCTCTTCTTGGGGAAGAATATTTTTATTTCCCATCCTGTAATCAGTAGCTAACCAGTGCCTGGACCCTCTAGTGGCCTACCATGAGAGTTTGTGTGTGTGTGTGTGTGTGTGTGCCAGTAACTCTTACATAAAGAGATAATTTATTGTTCTTTACTGTAATTTCTCAACCTTTCTCCTGCTCTTCCCCACATGCTCTACACTGTTATTCTGGCCTGTGATGTTTGAAAATATTCGTTTCTGAGAGTTCCTGCCTTTTTAACAGTAGTTTTGGTAGAAGGACTGAATTCTGGATTTCCCTACTCTACAGTTTTCCCACAAAATCACTTGAATGCAGGTTTGTAAGGTATCATTGCACTATAAATTCATATTTCTCTGGCCCAACCCAGGAATAATGATATTAATCAAAAAACTGATGCACCTTCAGTTCAATTTTTACTATCAGCAGAAAAAGTGAAATGTGTTGAAGAGAATGAGTTTGAGCCAGAAGAATTGGGGTTTGTACTCTTGTAGCATTACTTTTTATCTGGGTGAATCATTATCTATAATATGGTGATGATAAGACATTTGTTCTAACTCAAAGGAAATAATGAATGTGGAAAATAGCATAAACTATAGAGAATAGGTAATATAATCACATTATTTTTTCCAAGAAGCACTTATGATGAAGCCATAACATGAACATGAAAAATTGTTACTGAGGGTGATTTTGCAAGACTTGTTAGCATATCTTTCATGTAAAAAAGTCAAGCAATGAATATTTGAGAATTTATTTTAGGCATGAAATTGAAAGGAAGAGAAAGCAAGACCTTAGAGATCATAAACCCATACCTCAACCAAAAGCAATGTTTATTTAGCTTCATTTTGGATTACATAACCTTTTGTGATTTACCTTCAGGATAACTTTCTAAAAGTATATACATTTCTACTTTAATAATTACAACCCTATTAACAAAATTAAATATTTTCATTAACAGGTTGGGATTTTTCAGGGATTTCAGTTTATTCTTGTTAGTATACTGTAAACAAGAATGAGCCTAATACACCTGAAAAATCTTGCTATTATAAACTGAGCCTGACCGTCAACAAAACTGTGTAGGAAGTCAAGTTTGTCTTTGGCTATTTCATGCAGCCATTGCACCCATCAGTCTCTTCTCATTCTTTTTGGCATTCTCTCCTTCCTTTTCAGTTACATATTTCCCCACTAGCTCTTTTTGCCACCTAGCTGTAAAATCAGTTGATACTTTATAATTAGGGTGTTAGAAAATAATAACTAAAAGCATATCTCCATTAAGAGTTCTTTGTGATTTTTAAAGGAGATTCATGAAATAGAAGAAAGGGAATAAATGGATGAAAATATAGTCATCAAATGAGTGGTAGTAGGTTATATTACAGGGTTTTCTTTAATTATAAGATTTTCCTTCTTAAACCCAAAATGTGAAGAAAATCAAACTGGATCTGTCCACAAGAGTACTAACAAAGAAACAAATGAAATGCTTAACATATAAAATTCTGATATTGACTTGTTTTCTTATGATTGACTTCTATCTCATAAAAAATCATAGAAAAAAAACTGAATTGTGTGCAGACATAGATTCATTATGTTCTTATTAAATTTGATTTTACTTTTAATGGCAATGCAGAATGTAGTAAAAGTGATCAAGATATGAAAAAATGTAAGGGGATCTTTCTGTGTGCCACAGTTGATAAGAGGGGAGAGGAATTGGTCATCAGATCAAAATGTATCCCATTAGTGGTAAAGTACTATCCACCTGAATATCAGTTAGTACATGTTTAGAGCTAATGTCACCATAATTTACGTTTAGCTTTTTGGATCATAACTGAGAACTCAGGGAAAAAATTCAGTCCTCTTATCAAAATAGGAAGGAAACTGACTATGCCTTATACCTTGGTTTCTAAGTCTTGGTCAGATTTAAAGCTGTCACTGCATGGATAACAGCCTGGGGGCCAGATATTCTGACTCTCACAATAAATATAATTTTATCAGTGACTGTGAGAAGATGCAAATAGCAGAAAGTATGTTTCACAGAGAATTCCACTATCATAAATAAGTAATAATATAAATTTATTTGAAAAAATATGTGAATATATAGCAGAAGATTTGTTAACCCAAACTCAATCTCTTTCCCAGTTCCCACAACAGATCAATTTCAACCAGTATATTTGAAAAGAATATATTTTATTTCACATCTTCTCCACAGTTATTCACCTGATATTTTCTTAATCTGATATACTCTCTCTTGTTGTTTCTTTCTTTCCTGAGGACCATTGTTTGCTTTGCTGCACATTACTGCATGGAACTCTGGGACAACTTACTCCTTGATGCTATTTGGCCACCAATACATTTCCTACAAGTGGAAATAACCACATTTTCCTTAGTCATACTTGTGTCCTATACTGGTGCTGATAATTTAAAGCAAGAGCAGTAGACACTAAAAAACAAACAAACAAAAAAAAACTTTACAAATAATTAAAGGATTAAAGGATATTACAATGTTGGAGAGATGTAAAACTCTATGCTAAATATTACTGTAGCAATAGTTTTAGGGAACAATATCTTAAAACTTTCAAGTAAATTTCACTCTAATAATTCCAATAGTTGCTAGCCTTGTTCCTCTGTTTGTTTGAAGGTCTACTCCTTCTGTTCATTTCTGAAAGGCGTTTTTCATAAAAAGTCAATGGTACTAGTTTTCCACTAATCCTTGAACTGTTCAGAAATTTCACTGTATAATGACAGGTGTTGAGCTTTCTACAGGATCCACAGCAGCAGCAGCACCACCACCAAATACAATCCATAAGACACAGTGACCTGAAACAGAGCTGAAAACAGTCTGATTTAGTTAGCTACAGTCATGGACAAAATAATTGCATGAAGAAAATGAACTCCAAAATTGGCTTTGACCCTCCAAGACAAAGTAACCTGAGTTTTCTCCATGGGTGGGGGATAGCTACTTCTGATCATATGTCATCCAAAGTTTATTCTCCCACACAAATACACACACACACAAACAGTGCATATATGCCAAGGAATAACTACAATGCTTAGAATCTATACCCTGACAATAGTGCATAAATTATTTTTATATTATTCATAATGGTACCAATCCCCCCTCTGTTCATTTTATGATGTCTAATATATATTTTTAGAAGTATACCAATATTAGAAATGATTCCTTATTCAATGCACATTCCAAATATCAGAGTCTTCTGTTACTATATTCTACATCTGTCTATTCAAAGATCTAGTAAATTTTTTGAATACTATTTCTTTTGTCTTTGGTCAGATCAGTTTCTTAAGAGAAGGTGTGTCAAGGATTTAAAGTGTTCATCATTCATCCTGTTGCCTCTTTATTGGAGTTGGTGAATTAGTAACTGGGTCAGTGAGAATACAGGTTTTGTACATCATTATAATAGCCAACTTTGTTGCCATAGGCTCTGGTTTACTGTAACATAATAGGAAGTTGACTGCAATTATCTAGATAGTTAGCTATTCTCATTCTATGTATTTTGTTTTAAGGAGAAACAATTTTCCTTGTTAGTTCTTGGGAACACAGAAACTATCATTCAGGAACTAATTAAAAATTAGGTAGGTAGTACTATCTGTGCTGATTATGTATCAGCCAAAATAATTTCCTTCATTTACCCTAGTTTAGGTAGTAGCAAAGATATGTAATATTTATACTAAAAACTAATAAAAGAAAAATGATTTATTTTCAAATGTAGAGAATACTTTGAAAGCTGCTTACTGGTGCTTATGAACACTAACCCTCTTCCTTCACACAAACATGCACACACATACACCAGAGTTCCACTTCCTTGCATCTCAAACAAGATCTGATATGGTCAGACAGTCTTTTAATATATTTTTTAATTTTTAAAAGATACTTAGATTACATAAATGTTGCATAAAGATATAGGTGATTCCCATGTAATCCCACTCCCTACACCTCCCACATTTTCCCATGTTAACAATATCCTTCGTTAGTATGGTACATTTGTTATAATTGATGAACACATTCTGTAGCATTACCTCTAAGCATGGATTACTGTTTATATTGTAGTTTACACTTTCTCCCACAAAATTTTGTAGGTTATTGCAAGATATATAATAGCCTATATCTGTCATTGAAATGTCATTCAGGACAATTCTCAAGACTTGAAAATGCCCCCATATTATAAATGTTTTTCCATCTCCCTGCCCTCAGAATATCCAGTGGTCACTGTCTCCACATCAATGATATAAGATCTTCCATTGTTAGAAACATAGTAAGTCTATAGCAGAATACTAGTAAGTATACTTTAGTTCATAGTTCATTCCCTAATCCTGAGAATTCTGTGATTATGATGCCTTCTCCACCTCTAATTGAGAGGATGCTTTGATCCCATAGGGCAGATGGTCAAATTTTTAAAAATTTTTGTTAATATGCTGTATATGTTGGCTAAAAATTTTATTTAAGGTCAATAATTATCTGTTCAGTAGACATTTGGAATTGTTTTGAATTTTTAGTATCTGAACTCACTGCAAATTTTGAGGTAACTGCAGATAGGTAAAAAGAAGGAACCACCTCTTCCTATAAGATCTTGAGTGTAGATCAGATGAGAGCAGAGTTTCCCTCTCCCAGTTTTCCGGCAGTTATAATATAAAAATATATATATATTGAAGTTCAACTGTTGAATACTCCCATAGCTTTTCACAGATGTTTCATGGAATTCTAGTTTATGGAAGTGTTAAATAGTAGGGATGGGATTCCAACAATTATGTCATCAAGTATTTATTTGATTAGCAGTGTCCTATGCAGACTATTCCTTTGGAATCTTGTCTGTGATCTTTTTGAGTCTATCTCTGTTCTGAGTCTTATCTTCAAGACAATAGATTCTAGACACATAATATAGCTTTCAAATGAATTTATTTTCCATTTTAATCAGTCAGTTTTTTTTTTAATCTGTTGCTTAAAATAAAAGACTCAAACTGGGAGGACTTCCAGGAAGATGTTGTCAAAATAGGTAGTCACATCTCAATTCTCTCACAATAAAACATTGGAGAAAGGGCAAAAACCTACCCAAGGGAGTTGCTTTGGGATCTATAGAACAGGAAAGTGCTGTGCATCTTCCAGACAGAGGAGCCAAATGTAAGCCATAAATTACTCACACCTGTGGCTGGAAACAGTACAAATTCCCCACCCTCAAGGCAAATAGCTTTGGTAAACGCCTTGGCTTACTGCAGCCAACTGAATGAGAATGCACATTTGCTGGGAGGATGAGAGGTCCAATGGAGGGAGGAGAGTGTTTTCTTTTTAGTGATTTTGGCCAGCTGAGCCCCCTTTGAATCTCACAAAAGATCCTAAGCAGGACTGAGGCAGCCCCAGGGAAAAGGTGGGGGGGGGGGATCTAATCAAGCAGCCTGTCACAAGCAGCTGCTCTGGGAGAGAGAGGAACTAGGTTAGTGAGGGAGGGGGCAGATTAAGGCACCTAACTAGCCACAATAGGTCTAGCAAATTGTTAGAAGTCCAAATTGCCTGAGGGAATGGGAGCTGGGAGAGCCAGATAAACTCTCAAAAGCCCACTTATCATGTAAAGAAGGTATCGTACAGATGAGGAACTCCTGCTTTACTTATACAAGGTCCCTTGTTCTATTCCAAATACCTCCTAATAGCAGTGAACCAGAGAGTGATCCAACAGGGTATCAGGAACCCAGTCTGTACCTTATGAGTGAGAATGGACAGATTTTTTTGGTTGTTATTTTTTTCTTGGGTCTGTTATTTTTCTTTCCATTTTTTGAAAAATTTATGGAAGTATATCACTCATACATAAGCATACATAAACAATAAGTGTATAATAATATTTGTGAACTTACAAAACAAACAAATATAACATCATACAGTACTCTCATAACTCACCCAAATCACCAATAGCTTACATTGTTGTTAAACCTTTTCAATTATTAAAGAGCATTGGCAAAATATTACTACTAAACAAAGTATTTCCCCCAATTCTATTATTATTATCTTAATATCATTTATATATGAACATACATAAACAATTAAGTGTACAGTAAAAGTTATGAATCTACAAAGCAAACATGCATAACGACTTACAGGGGCCCCACACATCAACCCTCCACCAACACCTTGCATTGTCATAAGACATTTGTTACAAATTATGAAAGAATATTGTCAAAATCTCACTACATATCATAGTCCTTATCTTACATTTGGTGTGTTTTCCTCCCAACACACCCTATTATTAGTTTTTAAATATATTTTTATGACAGAAGCTGTAAACTTAAAAAACAATCTTGCACATGTGCAGAACTTCCAAACAACACCCCTCTATCAACACACCACAATGTGTATGTCATTTGCTACAGATAAGATAATATACTCTGATTGTTATCATATCTATGGTATACATCTGGCTCACAATTTCCATACTGCCTCAGTGTCAACACAGTACATCTTTTGCATAGATGCAAAAATATTATATTACTACTGCTAACCAAAGTCCATTGGTCACTCCAGCTGAATTTTTCCCATGCTTCTTCACATTCCCAACACCCCGCAATAGTGATACACATCTGCTCCAGCTAACAAAGGACACTCTTGCATCTGTACCATCAACCACAATTCTCATCCACCTCGTGGTTCACTGTGTTATTCAGTTCCTAGATTATTCTCCAGTATTCTGTCACTTGACATTTACATAACTAGACTACCATTTTCAGTCACATTCCCATTTATAAACCAGATGCTACTCACTGTGTGTTACCATCCACACTATACATTTCCACACTTTTACAGTAAAGCTAATTAAAATTTCTACATACATTAAACTTCAGTAGTCCACTCAGTTCTTTTCTTATCTCCTTTAAGAATCCAGCACCTACCACCAGGTCTTGATGATATTTTCCAATAATTTATTCTAGAAGTTTTATGGTTCTTGCTTTTATTTTTATTTTTTTTTAATCATTTTGAGTTAAATTTTGGATAAGGTGTGAGATAGGGGTCCTCTTTCCTTCTTTCATCTTTGGATACCCAATTCTTTCAGCACCATTTGTTGAATGGATTGTTCTGCCCAAATTGTGTGAGTTTGACAGGGTGGTAAAAATCACTTAACCATACCTGTGAGGTTCTGTTTCTGAACCAAAAATTTGGTTCCATTGGTCTCTTAGTCTTTAGGTGAGTACCGCGTTGTTTTTACCACTATACATAGGTATTATGATTTAAAGTCCGGATATGAGGGAATGCATTTTCTTTTTATGATGTTTCTGGCTATACAGGGTCCTTGCCCTTCCAAATAAATTTCATGATCATGTTTTCAATTTTTTCTTTAATGAAGGTGGAGTTTTTATCTGGATTGCATTAAAACTGTACATTAATTTGAGTAAAATTGATATTTTAATGATATTTAGTATTCCAATCCATGAGCATGGAATGTCCTTCCAGGTATTTAGGACTTTTTACATTTGTTTTAACATTGAATTGCAGTTTTCTGAATACAAGTGTTTTACATCATTGGTTAAGTTTATTCCTATTTGAGTTTTATTTGTCATATTTTATTTTCACCTCTTTTGACAATTTTAGTTACTTTTATTGATATAATCTTCATTTCTATACTCTCTTCCAGGCCCCTCTCTCCTCTCCTTTCTTTTCAGGCTCTAGCATACCCTTTAGTATTTCATGAAAACCTGGTCTCTTGCTTAGAAATTCTCTTAGTTTCTGTTCATCTGTGAATATTCCAATTTCACCCTCATTTTTGAAAGACAATGTTGCTGGATATAAGATTCTTCACTGGAAGTTTTTCCCTTGTAGTATCTTAAATATATCAGACCACTGTATTCTTGCCTCCATGGTTTCTGGTGATAAATCAAAAGTTAATCATATTGGATATCCCTTATATGTTATGTATTGCTTTTCTCTTGCTACTCTCAGAATTCTCTCTTTGTCTTTTAATATTCTGATGAGTGTGTTGGAGTTAGTGTATTTGGATTTTTTTGGATGGGAGTATGTCGTGATTCTTGGACAGGGATAACTATGTCCTTCAATAGGGATGGGAAATTTTCTACCATTATTCCTTCAAATATTCCTTCTGTCCTTTTCCCTTCTCATCTCCTTCTGGGACACCCATGACATGTGTATTTACAGGTCTTTTGCTGTCATTTATTTCCCTGAGACCTTGTTCAATTTTTTCCATTCTTTTCTTCATCTGTTCTTTGGTATATTCACTTTCAGAGGTCATTACTTCAAGCTCACCAGTCCTTTCTTCTGTCTCTTCAAATCTGCTATTATATGAGTGAGATTTTTTTTTAAATTTCATTTTTTGCACCTTTCATTCCCAATAGACCTGTTATTTTTCTATGCATGCTTTCAAATTCTTCTTTGTGCTCATCATATGTTTTCTTAATATCCTTAATCTCTTTTGCCATCTCATTGAATTTATTAAGGAGATTTCTTTCCACATCTATGATTATTTGTCTCAAATCCTTTATGTTATCTGGAAACCTATCTTGTTCCTTTTACTGGGCCATAGCTTCCTGTTTCTTGGTGTGGATTATAATTTTTGTTGGTGTCTTTGCATCTGGTTTACTAGAGTATTTTTTCTGGGTACAGTTTTTCTTTTTAGTTTAGCACTTCCTATACTTTCTCCCTTGATGGTTGTGCAGTAGGAGCCAAGCATGTAGTTGGTGCTGTAAGCTGTAGAGGCTCAAGCTGCCCTCATTGTGCCAAGGACCAATGAAGCTTCTTCCAACTTTCTCCCTTCTCAGGGGTAGGGAAAGAGTCACACAGATTATTCAGCTGTGTGGTATAATCCAAGTGCAGACCTAGACTGTAGTTGCCCAGAGAGACTGAGGAAACATCATATCCCTTTCTACCCTGCCTGAGGCAGGGATGGAACTGCAGGTGTGGGCAACAATCTATGCAGTGCAGGTCCAAGATGAACACAGTTTCCCTGGTAAACTTCTGATTTCAGTCTATGCCAGCCAAAGTTTCCTGCAGTTATCTGCGTAGTCTGGTGCAGGGCTTCTCAGCCTTTATGCCACCAGAGGGGGGGCTGAAGCCTTAGCCTGGGGCTGCAGGCTAGTCTGCATGAAAGAGAATGATTCCTGGTTACAATGATAGTTTCAGTCAGCGGGCTTCCCCTCAGGCTGAGGACAGATTAAAAATGGTGGCTACTGGCCTCTTTCTAACTTGGGCTTGTTCACATCCCAGCTGTTCTCATGCTTATATCTTAGACAGCCAAGTCTACTAATCAGTAGCCAAATTGGCAGTCAACTGTCTCCTCCTCCCCTGTTTCTGGGAAATGGAGCTTCCAATTTGAGCCACAGACTAGTTCCTTAGGTGGCTCATGCTGCCAGATTAGAATAGTCACTGGTCTTCACAGCTTAACCAGTAATTTCCCTTAGGGGCTGGTGCAAGTCCCTGCAGCTACCTCCCTGCTGGAGGTGGCACTGAGGCCTAGGCTAGAGCTGCAATATGATCTGGATGGAATGAAGCCAGTCCTCACCATCACTGGGATTTTCAGTCTGCCCTGCTTCCCTTCATGCCAGGTCCAGAGTTAAGATGGTGGCTCCCAGCCTCTATCTGACTTGCATAGTCTCAAATTTTAGCTGTTCTCAGGTTTGTACTGTAGCCCACTGAATTTACTCACCAGTAGCTGAAATTCGTGCCCAACCATCTCTTCCTTCCCCATTTTGGGAAAGTGGAGCTTTCAATTCCAGCTACAGAATAGCTCCATAGGTGGCTTCTGTCTCCAGTGGAGGATGGGCACCAGTCTCCATGGCATGGAGCACTCTACTTATGAGTCTTCTCTGCAGATGGGCAGTCTCCTCCTTCGACTTCTTCAAGGATGTTGCAGGATGCTCTTCTGGTCTCCTGGAGCCCCCAAATATGTGCTTAAGCTAGCTCCAGAGAGCTCTGGGTATTTGTTAAGTGCCCTTTAGCAGGAGCTGACTCTACAAGCTCCTTAATCTGCCACCACCTTCCTGGTTCTCTGGATTGGTTATTTTTAATGTTTTGTAAATTCCTTTTTTTCTTTATTTAATTCACTAAAACTAGGTAAATCACTTATGGAGGTTAAGCTGTAGGGGGATTGAATGATGAGCTCTGGCAGCCTAAGAAGCTCCTTAGGGGCCTAATAGGGAAGGCTGTTTTTCCTGGGTTGTTGTTTTTTGTTTGTTTTATGGTTTCTTGCTTCCTGCCTTTCCCCCTTTTTTTCCTTTTTTTTTCTTTTACCCATTTCTTTTCTCTACTTTATTTCATTTCTTCCCTACATTTTTCTGTCTTCTTTTCTTCCCTTCATTCTTTTATCTCCTCTCTTCTGTGGATTTCCTTTTATTCAACCTCTTTATGTTTGGTTTTCATTTTTTCTCTTTTTCTCTGTTTATTTACTATTTTTTTCTTTCCCCCTTCTCATTTTTCAAACCTTTTAATTCATTGTCTCTTTTCTTCAATTTGTTTCTTGTTTAATTTTGTTCAATTCCACCTTTTTAAAATTGTTATTCCTTTGTAATTTTTTTACTCACTTTAGCAGTTTGTCATTGTTTATGAATTCCAAAAATAGTTATTGGATTATATTTGAAAACTAGTTTGTCAGAGTTTTCAGCTTTAATTGATTAAATTACAATTAGGACTTTGATTGGGCCATGTCAGTAAGACATTGAGTCCCTGTCCCTTGGTGGGTGGGAACTCACAGAGAAAAGACATGGTAAAGGGCAGAGTTAGGAATTTTCAGTTGGAATTGAGGAAGTAATCACAGAGAGGTGCAGAGCTCTGGATAGAATTGATACTTAGGGAAAGAGACAGAGCCTGTCACTTGATATTCTATAGCTAGCCTTGTCAAGAGAGCAGGGCAACTGATCTCAGAGGGAACCAAGCTCTGGGAAGAAAGGAACCCAGAAAGTCTGAAATCTTGGCAGATGTCAGCAGCCATCTTTCTCCAGCCTGTAGCAAGAGACTTTGTGAGGGAAGTAACTTGGTGCTTTATGTCCTAGTAACTGTAAACTTCTACTCAAAAATTAACAGATTTCTGGTATTTTGGATCAGCACCCCTTATGACTGACTAATGAACTCACATTACTTATTTATTTTCCTAGGTCTTGTACGGTTCCTCTTCTACCTTCTATCAAATGTAATTATTATTTTTCTCTTACCTTTTTGATTTTCTCCATTCCCAATTTTTTTCAAGTGAACACAGAGAAGTACAAAAATATTCAATAACAGTAACCAAGTGTCAAAAAGAAACCTTAATACATGGAAACATATAAACAGCAAAATAAAACCTTAGAGGAGAAGGAGAAGATCACCAACCAAATAAACTGATTAAGATAAGCAAATATCTAGACACCAACAAAATATTACAAGCCATACTAAGAAACAAGAAGGCATGGCACAGTTTAACAAAAAGACTAAAAATCAGAAGGAGATGAAAAACATAGAACATCTAATCAGAAATGAGCAAACAAATATCATGGATCAACTAAATGATGTGAAGGAAGAGATAAAGGATATTAAGAAGACACTGGGGGTACATATCAAAGTAATTGTAAACATACATAAAAAGATAACCAATCTGATGTTGATAAATAGCACAATGCAAGAAATCAAAAATACACCAGAAGCACATAAAAAGAAATTTGAAAAGGTAGAAGAAAGAATCAGTGACTTTGAAGACACCACATCTGTACTCAGATAGTAGAACAGATAGAAAAAGTGCAGCAGTACATAAGGACTTGAAAGACAAGATGAAATGCACAAATATATGCATTATAAGAATCCAAGAAGAAGGATAGAAGTTAAAGTGGACAGCAGGAGTGCTGGAGAAAATAGTGGTTGAACATTGTGTCTTTTGAAGTACATGGATATACATATCCAGGAAGCACAGCTCACTCCAAACATTATAAATCCAAACAGTACTACCAAAAGACATAAACTTATTAAATTGTCCAGTACTCAAGACAAAGAGAGAATCCGGAAAGCAGCAAGAGGAAACAAATCCATCACATACAAGGGAAGCCCATTAAGATTAAGTGATGATTTATCATCTGAAACCATGGAAGCAAGAAGGCAGTGGTATGTCATAGTCAATGTGCAAAAAAAAAAAAAAACAAACGAACAAACAGAAAAAACCCACTGTCAGTCAAGAATTTTGTATCCAGCAAAGCTGGCATTCAAAAATATTGGAGATTTCAAAATATTCTCAGAAAAGCAGAAATTAAGAGAGTTTGTCAACAACAAACCTGCAATTCAAACATAATAAAGTGAGTTCTGCAGGTTGAAAGAGAAAACCAGGAGAGTGTTGATTGGAGAAGACTGTAGGAAGATTCATGATTTGTAGGAATGAATACATATGAAAAAAAGAGTTAAATAAAAATAACATATAGCATATAAAACTAAAGAAATTGTGGTTGAGATTACTAATTTCTTGAAAGTAATAATATTGAAAGTTAATGGATTAAATTCTCAATCAAGAGACATAGACTGGAAAAATGGATAAGAAAATATGACCCAGCTATTTTCTGTCTATAAGAAACTCAACTCTGACATATGGATGCCAGGAGGTTGTACATGAATGTTTGGAAAATGCTTTTAAATGTAAACAATAAACTGAAAGCATTGTTGAAGTTATACTAATGTCAAATAACATAGACTTTAAGTGCAAAACTATTATGAGAGACAAAGAAGAACACCATATATTAATAAAAGTGAAAATCTGTAAAGAATAACAAACATAAACATTTATGCACCTAACCAGTGTGCCCTATAATACTTGAGACATACTTGTGAAAAACTAAGTGGAGGAACAGATGCCTCTAAAATTATAGAGGGGGGTTAAATACATTATTGCATTAAATCAACCATCTTGACTTAGGGTCAATAAAGAAACAGACTCTTAATATGTTAGGGGATCTAGAATGCATAGACATTTTGTTCTGTCAGCCTTCATGTTACTCAAATGTGGCCAGTCTCGAAGCCAAACTCAGCATGTAAATGCAATGCCTTCCCCCCAGCGTGGGACATGACACCCGGGGATGAGCCTCCCTGGCAACGAGGGACCACTATCAACTACCAACTGATGATGCAACTGGAAAATGACCTTATATGGAAGGTTCAATGCGGATCAGCAGAATATCCATGTCTACATAAAATACCATGACTTTAAAATGCTGTTTGACCTAAAGTAAGGGGGAAATGGAAAGGAGAAATGAGTTTATATGGCTACGAGTTTCTAAAAAAGAGTCTGGAGGCTGGCAGAAGGTTTGCCCTCATGCACAACTGAGCAGAGTCAGAGAGACAGATAAAGCAGATACAACCCCCAGATATTGGTTCCTTTGAGGGCTAAAGAGACCCATGGGAGTTATGGTCATGGCCGATGGGGTTAACTACCAGGGCAGATGGCCCCTCTTTGGAAATGGTGTTTATGTGTGATGAATCTGGACTCAGATGGGATCTCCCTTCATAAGACTTTCATGCTAATGTGCTGGAGGTGCAGTTAATGTTGGGGTTTAAGATATATTTAGGGGATTTGAATCTCTGGACTGACAATGTGATAGCCAGATCCTGAGCCTCAACAGACTCCAGCACCTACAATCTGATTTATTGGACTTACCACACTCAGCTAAGATGGAGGTGAAGAAGGACAACCACCACACCATGGAGCCTAGAGTGATTACAACTGAAAATGGGAGGATTGCATCCAGCATCCAGGTGGAATCTGAGCCTCCTCTTGACATAAAGGTGCAATGGACACAACCAATCCAGTGTCCAAATAGAAGAGGTGGCATTGGATTGGGAAAAGTGGACATAATGGACAAAGGGTATGGGGAAAGGCAGGAAGAGATGAGAGGTGGAGGCGTCTTAGGGACATGGAGCTGCCCTGGATGGTGCTTCAGAGGTAATCACCGGACATTGTAAATCCTCACAGGGCCTACATGATGGAATAGAGGAGAGTATGGGCCATGATGTGAACCAATGTATATGAGGTGCAGAGGTGCCCAAAGATGTACTTACCAAATCCAATGGATGTGTCATGATGATGGGAACGAGTGTTGTTGGGGGGGGGGGGAGAGGGGGGGTGGGGGGGTGGGGTTGAATGGGACCTCACATATATATTTTTAATGTAATATTATTACAAATTCAATAAAAAATAAAAAAATTAAAAAAAAAAAAAAAGAATATTACATGAAAATAAAGTTGATTATACAATTTTCAAGAGCACACTTGGATCATAATCCAAGGTAGACAATATAATTAAACAGAGTACAACTCTCAACAAATTCAGAAAGATTGAAATTATACAAAGAAATATCTCTGACCACAATGGAATGAAGCTGGATATCAGTAAGGGGCAGTGAATCAGATTAAGAACAAAGATATGGAAGTAAAACACACACACTTAGTCAATCAGTAGGTCAAGCAGGAAATTGCAAAATAAATAAGAAACTACCTTGAAAGGAAGGAAAATTACAGCATAACCTATCAAAATCTATGGGATGTAGCAAAAACAGAGTTGAGAGGGAAAGTAACAGCCATAAATGCCTATATTAAAAGAGAAGAAAGACCTAAAATCAAAGACCTAAATGCACACCAGGAGGAATTAGAAAAAGAGCAACAAATTGAACCCAAAGTAAATAGAAAGAGGGAAATAACAAAGATTAGAGCATAGCTAAATGATTTTGAAAACAAGAAATCACTAGAAAAATTAACAAAATTAAAGTGGATAATTTGAGAAGATTAATAAAATTGAAAAATTCTTAGCTATAATAACAAAGAAAAAAGAAAGAAGAATAAAATAAATAAAACAAACAAGAAGGGGATATCACCACTGAATCCAGAGAAATAGAGAGTATTATAAGAAGATACTTTGAAAAATTGTATGACAACATGATGGATAACATAGATGAAATGGTCAAATTTCCATAAACACACAATCAGACTACATTGATGAAAGAAGGTATTAAAGAATTCAGCAGAGCAATCACTAGTAATAGGCTTAAATTAGTCATCAAATCTTCCTAATAAAGAAGAATCCAGGACCTTATGCCTTCACAGGTTAATTCTATAAATCATTCCTGGAGGAACTAACATCAATCCTGCTTAAACTCTTCCAAACAATAGAAGTGATGGGAACACTGTATAACTCCTTCTATGATGATGATATCACCCTATTACCAAAGACACACCAAGATGCCTCAAGAAAATAAAACTATAGACTAATCTCTCTAATGTACCAGGATGTACAAATCCTTAACAAAATACTTGCTAATCATATGCATCAGGGCATGAAAAAAATTATACACCATGACCCAGTGGGTTTCAATCCTGGTATTCAAGGATGGTTCAACATGAGAAAATCAATAGATGCAATAACCATGTAAAGAGATTGGAAGAAAAAATCATGTGATAATCTCTATAGATGCAGAAGAAGAATTTGACAAAATACAGCACCCTTTCCTCCTTAAAAATAAAACAACACTTCAAAAGATAGGAATAGAAAGAAACTTTCTCAATATGATAAGTGGTATATATGAAATACTAACAGCTAACATCATACTCAATGGTGAAATACTAAAAGGTTTCCCTCTAAGACCTGGAAAAAGACAATAATGCTTACTGTCACAGGTCTTATTTAACATTGTGTTAGAAATACTTGCTCAAGCACTTAGGCAAGAAAAAGATATAAAATGCATCCAAGTTGGAAAGGAAGAAGAAAAATTTCACTATTTGCAAATGACATGATCCTATACATCAAAAGCTCTGAGAAATCTACAAGAAAGTTTCTAGAGCTTATAAATGAGTTCAGTAAAGTGGCAGGTTAAAAGCTATGTAAAAATTAAGTAGCATTTCTTTAAACTAATGAGTCATTTGAGGAGGAAATAAAGAAAAAAATTCTATTGACAATAGTAATTACAAGAATCAAAAACCTTGGAGTAAACTTAACTAAAGATGTAAACAACTTGTGTGCAGAAAACTATACAACACTATTAAAGGAAATCAAAGAAGACCTAAATAAATAGAAGTGTATTCCTTGTTCATGGAAAGTAAGAGGAAACATCATTAAGATTCCATCTTACCCAAAATGATTTACAGATTTAATGCAATCCCAATAAAGATTACCACATTATTTTACTGAATTGGAAAAGCTAACTAAAATATGTATTTGGAAAGGCAAGTTGCCCTGAATAGCCAAAGACCATAGAAAAAGAGAAACAAAATCAGAGGAATCACACAACTTGACTTTAAAAGATACTACAAAGCTAGAATGGTCAGAATTGCATAGTATTTGCACAAAGATGGACATACAGAACAATGGAACCAAACTGAGAGTTCTGAAATAGATTCTTGTAAATAAAATCAACTGATATTATACAAGGCTACCAAGCTCACTCAACTGGGAGAGAATGACCTCTTCAATAAATGGTGCTTAAAGAATTGGATACCCATATCCAAAACATTGTGAGAGGAACACCACTTCACACCATATTAAAAAAATGAACTCAAGATGGATCAAAGATCTAAATATAAGGTCCATAACCATAAAGATCATGGAACATAATGTCAGTAAACATCTCCAAGATACTGTATTAGGAAATGGTTTCATGAAATTTACACCCAATGCATGAACACCAAAGAATAAATAGATAAATGGACCCACCTCAAAAATAAAAATAAAAATAAAAATTGAAAAATATGCATCTGAGGTGTTTGTCAAGAAAGCAAAAAGTCAGCTTACACAATGGGAGATAGTATTTGGTAACCATCTATGTGATAGAGACCTACTACCCAGCACATATAAAGAAATCTTATACCTCAAAAATAAAAAGATACACAACCCATTTTAAAAAATGGGCAAGTGATTATATAGACATTTTTTCAAAGAAGAAATTGGCTAAAGAACTCATAAACAGATGCTCAAGATCACTATCTATCAGGGAAATTGAAATAAAAATTGCAATGAGACATAATCTTACAACATTTATCCTGGAAGCTACTAAAAAAAATAGAGGATTATGTGTTTTGAAGAGGATGTGGAGGAATAGAAAATCTTATTCACTGCTGTTGGGAATGCAGAATGATGCAACCATTGTGGAGGATGGTTTAGCTGTTCCTCAGGAAACTAACTACAGATCAGTCATGTGATCCAGCAATCCCATACTGAGTATATACCCAGAAGAACTGAAAGAAGGAGCACATGGGAGCCTTTTAAGTTTTTTTAATGTAATGGTTTGTGTGATCTCTTTATCTACAAAAAAGAATAAAATAAAAATAAAATAAAATAAATAAAAGCTCAAAACATATCTTGCCAAAAGCCATGCAACAGATGAAAAACTAAAAGAGTTCCCCAGCATAAGGAAAATAATATGAGAAGATAAAATGAATCTGCAGAAAGATATTTTTGAGAAGTTATGAATTGTTTTAATTATTATTATTGTTGTTGTTGGAATGATGAAGAAGCTTTGGAAATGACTGGAGTGATAAATGTACTACTACGTGTTTGTACTGAATGCCTTTGACTGTACACTTGGATGGATTTATATTTTATTAATATGTATCAATAAAATTGATGTTAAAAAGTAAAATAAAATAAAATGAAAAATAGGTGCATGAATAAACAGCAAAAGTATAAAAAATTTTTGTATATTTTATTATTTCCAAAATTTTTTTGTATTTTATTTGTTACTTTTAATACCACCATTATTATCTCAGTTTCTTATTAATTCTATTTGATTATTTTCTTCTTTTCATTTTTGTAGAAATTTTGAATCACAGGAGGATTACAACTGTGGCAGGGGAAGATCATTGGTGCACAGTGTCAGTGATATTGGTGCATGGGAGGATGTTCACCTCAGGCATACCTATAAGGCATATAAGAGTGTTCAAGTGTTCATAGTGCATTATAGCATTGTGTGGAGATTCAGACAGTAACTCTAAGAATATTGAATTCTCATCCTGGGGAGCTCTGCCACAATCTCTAATGGGATAGCAAGAATTCCCTAAGTAGAGGGGCAGTGAATAGTGAAGGATGATGGACCATTGATGATCCATTGATACTGATGACTATACTTATGTACCTTTATTTGTGAAATTGAAACTTAGTCTAGTATTATAGTGGGCCTAAGAGTTACTTCCTGAGAGCCTCCTTGTTGCTTAAAGTTGACCTCTCTCTAAGCCAAACTCAGCATATAAATGAATTACCATATCCCCTACATGGGACATGACTCCCAGGGATGAGCCTCCCTGGCACTGAGGTATTACTACCAAGCACCAACTAGCAATTCAACTGGAAAAAGACCTCGACTAAAAGAGGGAAATGGTAAAGATGAATGGGTTTATTCAGCCAAATGACTTACAACTGAGTTGGGAAGTCATTCCAGAGGTGACACTTAAGCACATCTCAGCAGGATCTCATTGACTGCCAAAGTAAATATTTCCTCAAATAGATGAACTCCTGAGGGGACTGGAGATATTGAGATACTATATCTATGGCAGACAGCTCAGTAGATTAGCACCCTGCCAGTGGGCCCTAATTTGGAATTTATGCTCCTCAGTGTGACAGAGTTGGATTCAGTTGTGGTTTTCTTACACATGGCTCCACTGCCCATTCAATTTGAACACATTTAATAAGAAATTTGATAAGTTTATGTCCAAGACACTTAAGTCTTTGGGTTGTCCATGTACCAATAGGGTTGTGAATCTCAACAGAGTTGCTACACCTACTCTCCAGTTCACTGAACTCACCAAGGACACCTAACAAGGAGATGATGAACAACAACTATCTGAAGAGACAGAGAGTTTCTGCAACTGCAAACAAGATAGTCAAATCCATCTGCCTCATGGGATCTATGCATCTTCTCAATTAGAGGTGGCATGGATATCACTGTATGAGAATCCCTTGGATCGGGGAATGAATGATGGACTGGAGTAGAATTACTGTTAGACGATTCTAGACTTGTAATTCTAGCAATGAAAAAATTTAACATTGATGTGTTGGCAGTGGTCACTAGAGATTCAAAGTGGAGGAAGAGGGAAAATTAGGTCTAATTTGGGGGTATTTTCAGGACTTGGAAATTGTACTGAATGACACTGCAATGACAGATACAAGCTATTATATATCTTGTAATATCTTACACAGTTGTGAGGGTAAGAGTGTAAACTACAATGTCAACTATAATCCATGCTTAGTGGCAATGCTCCAAAATTGATCATCAATTGTAAAAATTATAATACACTAATGAGTGATGTTGATAATGTGGAAAATTTGGGAGGGGTAGAGAGTGGAGCTTATGAGAATCCCTTATATCTTTTAAGTAATATTTATGTAATCTAAGTCTCTTTTGAAAAATAAAAATTAATGAAATGAGAAAAACACAAATTTTCAAAAATTAGCATGTGTGCAGAAATATAATTAACAACATTTTTCCATAATGAATAGATCTATGTAATATGACAATATCACAAGGGAGATTCGAAATGATTTTGAATGAATGGAAACAAAATTACACATAATATAATTTATGGGAGGCAGCTAAATCAGTGATTAGAGGGCTATGCCTATATTAAAAAGAGGAAAATCTAAATAAATAAATAACTTAGCCTTTTATTAAGAAACTTGAATAATAGAGTAAACTAATTCCACATCAAACAAGGAAGGAAATAATGAGTAGAGCAAAAATAAGTAAAATAGAAAATAGTCAAGCATCAGAGATAATCAACAAGTAAAAATGTGGTTCTTTGAAAAAAAATCAACGAAGTTGGGAAACCTTTTGACAGAATGACCAATTAATGATAGAGGGAAGACTAAAATTAGTAACATTAGGGATGAAAGAGGTAATATTAAAGCCAAAAATGAAGAATTAAAAATAATTTGACCGAACATTTAAATAATTACCACCAATCCTCAGAAAATCTTTCAAAAAATAGAAGAGGAGAGAATATTTCCCAACCAGTTCTATGAAAACATTATTACCCAGATGCCAAATTCAGGCAAAGATATCACAAGGAAAAATAAAACTACAGATTCATATCCTACTGTAGCAGTTTGATATTACTGATGAATTCCAAAAAGAAATATTGGATTATTTTTGTAAAATTATCTTTTCCTCTGTGCATATTAGATTATATTTGGTTCGTAGGCTTACTTGCTTAGGTAATTATGTAAACCTCTGGTGACTGTAAGGTGTTGATTCCCCACCCTTTGGTTTGTGGGGACTCACAGTTAAAAGGTATGGCAAAGGACAGAGTGAAGGGTTCTTAATTTTGGAATTTTGAGGCTTGAGTTTGATGCTGAAGTTTTAAGGTGGAGCCCTGGGAAGTAAACACACAGAGGAAAGAGTAGCAAGACCCAGGTAAAAAGGAGCCTTGATCCCACAGAGAAGCAACACCCTGGAATGAAGGAAACCAGGATGCCTGAACCCTCACAGCCATTGGCAGTCATCTCACTCCCATATGTGAAAATAGATGTTGGTGGGGGAAGTAACTTATGCTTTATGGCCTGGTATCTGTAAGCTCCTACCCCAAGTAAATACCTTTCATAAAAACCAATGAATTTCTGATATTTTGCATCAGCACCCTTTTGCCTGACTAATACAGAATTTGGTACTGAAGAGTGTGACGTGCTTTTGCAATTACATAACTGCTGGAATGGTTTTATAAATGGTAAGTTGTATTTTTTTGAGAAATTGTGAAATGTTTTATGGAAAAGGCCTAGATTGCTTTGAAAAGACTGTTGATAACAATAATGATGTTAAAGAGACTTTGTTTGATGTCTTAGAAGTAAATGATGAAAATATCATTGGAAACTGGAGGAAAGGTGATCCATGTTTTAAAGTTACAGAGAACTTAGCAAGATTAACTGCTGGTGTTTTTTTGGAAGGCAGAATTTTAAAATGGTGAGTCTGGGTATTTAGCTGAAGAAATTTCCAAAGTGATCTCAGAGAATTCAGCTTGGCTTCTGCTTGCAGCTTATAGCAACATGCTAGATGACAGAGATGTGCTGAGGACTGAACTGTCAGGCAGAAAGAAAACAGAAACTGATTCTGGAAATTTCAAGCTTCTCAAAATCAAGATCCCAGATGAAAGGGCCCCATTGGAGGATTTAACTAAAGTTGGAACTGGTGAAACAAAATTGAAGATGCAGTTATCTAGGAAACACTTGTGGAAAATCTTAATGTTTGATGGCTTGGACCCCTGTTTCTTGCATGCTAAACCAAAAGAAAATTTGCGAGAGCTGTATGAACAAACCACTGTCAACCTGGAATAAAAAGGACATGGAAAGGAGAGATTGAAGTGGAAACACCTTTAAGAGGAAAACAATGGAAACTGAGATTTGGAATTAGGACATCATCTTGGGCCAAGAGAAGAATGCCATGTGTACAGAGAGGGTGAGATTGCCCTGGCAGTTGAAGAGTATGGATTTTTCTGTCCCATGTACTGGGAAAATATTGATGTCCCAGGGTTCAGTGAGGGTAGAGCACATTCCTCAAAGATTAGGGTGGTTAAGATTAGCACCCCAAATGTCTGAGAGTGGTGAACCTGTCCCCCAAAAGTTAGGGAAGGCCACGTGGTCAACTCATTGCTCTGAGAGTGTTGAGCCTGTATACCAAAAGTCAGGGGAAAAATAGTCTTCACATCACTCTACTTAGGGGATTAAGACTCTAACCCAAAGATTGAGTAAGGTGTGGCAATCACCCCAACACTCTTGGAGAGATGTTGATGCTTGATGAGGGTGGAACCAAGAAAATAGGTATTGTGCAAACCATTGGAAACGTAAGTCCCCATATGGCACCAAGAAGAAGAAACTGTGTTCTTAAGAATGACACCCAGATTTTGAAATTGGACAGAGGATTCCCTGCATATCTACTGAACTGTAGAGAAATCATGACTCATGTTTCTCCCCCAATTTCTCTTTACTCTAATAAAAATGTTTATCCTTTGTTCATTTGTGTATTGGAAGCAGATGAATTATTTTTTAAGTTTCAGAGGTCTATAGTCGATGGGATTTTGCCCCTCATGAAAACTGTATTTCTTTAAATTGAATGTGATAAGAATTAGTACTTGCATTGTAACTGATTTAAGTTAATTTTTTGAACATTGTAATGTCTTTTTGGAATTCAGAGGGTGGAGTATAGCCGGTTGATATATTTGATGAATTTTCCAAAAAGAAATATTGGATTATGTTTGTAAAATGATCTTTTCCTCTGGGGATATTAGGTTGTATTGGATTCATAGGTTTATTTAATTAAATAATTATGTAAACCTCTTGTTTCAGTAGGGCATTTAGTCCCCACCCTTTGGTGGGTGGGGTCTCACAGATAAAAGGAATGGCAAAGGACAGAGTTAAGGGTTCTTAAAACTGGAGTTTTGATGTTGGAATTTGATGCTGAGGTCTAAGCTGGAGCCCTGGGAAGGAAGCATACAGAAGAGAGAGAAGCAAGCCCCAGGAAGAAAGGAACCTTAAACCCAGTGAGAAGGAAGACCCCTGAATGCAGGAAACAGGGAGCCTGAACCCTCACAAACATCGGCAGCCATCTTGTTCCAACTCATGAAGGTAGAATTTGGTGAGAGTGGTAACATGCTTTACGGCCTGGTATCTGTAAGCTCCTACCCCCCAAAAATACCCTTTATAAAAAACAACCAATTTCTCGTATTTTGCATCAGCACCACTTTGGCTGACTAATACACCTTCTGAAAATAGATGTAAAAATCCTCAGCTAAATACTAGCAAAATACATCCAGGATACTGCAGAAGAGATTATTCACCATGACCAAATGGTATTTATCCCAGGAATGTAAGGTCATTGTAACATTTTAAATCAATCAATGTAATACAACTTGTTAATAGAATAATGGTCAAAATAACATGATCTCCTTAATATATGCAGAATTTTAAAAATGACAAAATGCAATATGATTCCATGTTAGAAAACACAAACCAAACTAGGAAGAGAAAAATTCCTCAACCTGAAAAATGGCATCTATGGAACACTCATAGTAACTGTTGTACTACAGGTGAAAACAGAAAGCTTTTCTCGTGAGAGCAGAGAAAAAGCAAGGATGCTCACTGTCAACACTGTTATTCAAACTTCTACAGGATGTTCTAGTCAGAGCAATTAGGGATGACAAAGGAATAAAACGCACCCGGATTAGAAAGTAAGAAGTAAAACTATTTATATTTGCTGATGTTATGATCTTGTATACAGAAAAATCTAAAGAATCCCCCCACCCAAAAATAAACTATTAGAGCTAATAAGTTCCACAATGTCTCAGGGCACAAGATGAATATACATATCAATTACATTTCCATGTACTAGGAAGGAACAATTCAAAAATGAAATTAAGAAAACATTTCCATTTAAAATTCTATAAAAATACTTAGACATGTAGAATAATGGTATAGAATTAAAGGTCCAGTAAAGAATCCTTACATTGATAGTCATTCATTTTGCAACAGGATTGCAAAGTCATTTCAATGGGAAAAGAATAGTGTTTTCAACAAATGATGCTTGCCAAGAGGATATTCCAAGAAAAGAAGGATGAACTTTCCTTGGAATATTTGGTATTTCTTGAATGTTTACTAAGAAGCATTATTTTACTAAAACTAAAGAAGACATGTCATTAAAATGTTGAAAAGCAAACCATGGGTTATGAAAATCTATTAGTAATACATATGACTTAAAAAGTAACAATATTCTTAAAGAACACCTACAGACTCTTAAGAAAATGGCCATTATGTTAATCAAAAAGGAGAAGAAAAAGGACAAATGCATATAATCCATATAAAATTTACATGCAACTCTGCTTTTTGGGGAAATTTGCATTTAAAATCATAAGATATCCTACTGAGCATTCATATAGGTAGAATATGGAAAGAACAATCTATTGGACGTTATTATCGGGAAAATTATTTCATCTGGTGTTATCTGTGAATTCTACAGCTATTTTAAAAACATTCTCACAATGTTTATTAAATTTAAAATTCACATAAAGAGCATTGCAAGATACAAAAACATACAGGCCAGTTTAAACAAGATGGGAATTTATTGGAAGGATATTGGTAGTGCACAGAAAGTATGGGAAGCTTTGAGATGTTGGTTAGGATGCATTAACAAAAGTAGTTCTAGGTAATACTGGTAAGCAAGAAACTTAAACGTATCCTAAAACAGTAAGATTCAAACCAGGACACCACTACTGATAAAGTAAATAAACAAAAACAAACAAACAAAAAAGCTCTCTTTCTTCTGTGCTTGTATCACTTGCTAAGTATACATGGTCCTGGAAGGTTGTCTTCTCTTTGCTGAACTTGAAACACATTACCATCCCTTGGTTATACAGAAGCAATAAGGGGAAGAGTATTGAGTAGTTCTTAAATACAAGGCACTGTTTTGGATTGTTTAACATATCACCTCATTTGACATTCTGAACAACCTCCAAGGATTTATCTTTATTTTTTCAGTTGAAGTTAGATAATGGTCCTAAGGTCTGAAATTCGATAAGTAATAGAGCTGAGCTTTTAGTGAACTCTGACATCTGAACCTTTGATGTTTCTTCAGCATTTGTAGTAAGAATGCAGGAATCACTTATAAGGGTCTTGCTAGAATTCTGGGGCAGAATACCATTAAAGCCACATGAAATTTAGGAGAGAAAACCACACGCCCTCACTAACATACCCACTAAATATCAGGATTCTAATAAAATGAGAAAGTAGTGATAATGGAGTTTAAATGATAAATTTCCAAAACAGATTCAGCAACCACATTTTTGGGAATATTTATGTGGTAAATCTAATTTTTGGGGGGATGAGCATTACTGATACTCACCATTGTACAATCTCCTCCCCTTGAATATGTATGGTACTTGAAAATATCATTAGACATCACTACATTGATTATATTATATCATATTAAAAACGAGATTTTGATGATATAAATAAAGTTAATGTTTTGATTTTCTAGGATGCATAAAGCAAATGCCATCAAAAGGTTTGGCTTTAACAATAGGAATTTATTTAATTAAATGATGTGGGAAGAGTGGAGTAGGGGGTGGGGGATATATGGGTCCTCACATATTTTGAATGTAACATTTAAAATAAAATAAAGATGTGTAGATTGGTAAACTCTAAAAAATGTTTTGAGGCCAAGAAAATATCCAAATGAAGTTGTAATCAAGGTGATGTTTCTTCACAAAGACTGGCTGCCAGCAATCCTTGACTCCTCTGCCATATGTCAAGGTGCATGGCAGCATTGTCTATTCTCTTCCTTCTCTTCTGGGTTTCAGTGATAACATGTTCTTGCTTCAAATGTCTATCTTTTGTCTGAATTATAATTTTTTATAAGGAACTCCAGTAAAAGGATTAAGACCAATTTTGCATGAGGTGAATCATAACTGAACTGATGTAACTCCATCAAAATATCCACATAAAGGTGCAATGGACACAACCAATCCAGTGTCCACATAGAAGAGGTGGCATTGGATTGGGAAAAGTGGACATAATGGACAAAGGGTATGGGGAAAGGCAGGAAGAGATGAGAGGAGGAGGCGTCTTCGGGACATGGAGCTGCCCTGGATGGTGCTTCAGAGGTAATCACCGGACATTGTAAATCCTCACAGGGCCTACATGATGGAATAGAGGAGAGTATGGGCCATGATGTGAACCAATGTATATGAGGTGCAGAGGTGCCCAAAGATGTACTTACCAAATCCAATGGATGTGTCATGATGATGGGAACGAGTGTTGTTGGGGGGGGGGGAGAGGGGGGGTGGGGGGGTGGGGTTGAATGGGACCTCACATATATATTTTTAATGTAATATTATTACAAAGTCAATAAAAAATAAAAAAATTAAAAAAATATACACAGTAATGGACTAGATTTAATATCATATATTTTTTTCTGATGGCACATAAAGTTCCAAACCACCATAGTTACTAATGGCTTGACTTTTAATTAATCAAAAGGGGCATTATCTGGATAGACTTGACTTAATCATATGTGCCCTTTATATTTGGATCAGAGTCAGAGGAAGTCAGAAATTCTAAGCATGAGAAGAAATTGGCGTGCTGACTTTGAAAATGTTAAGAATATTTGTCTCTTGAAAAAGAGAACAATCTGCTGCTATATCAAGAAAGCAAGGAACTTTTACCTGAAATTTCATAAAGTGGATTCTCCCAAGAATGAGAATGAGCTTGTATTTGGATACTTCTATACTCAAGCCTGCAGATAAGAACACAGCCAGAAGCATCTTCTTTTTATTTTTATAGTTAGAGAAGTTGTAGGTTTACAGAAAAGTTATGTAGAAAATACAGCATTTCCATTGCATTAGTCAGCCAAAGGGGTCCTGATACAAAACAACAGAAATTGGTTGGTTTTTACAAAGAGTATTTATTTGGGGTAGGGGTTTACAGACACGAGTCCATAAAGCATAATTTACTTCCCTCTCCAAAGTCTATTGGGAACAAGATGGCTGCCAGCATCTGTGAGGGTTTAGGTTTCCTGGATTCCTATGTTTCTGGGGCTTGCTTTTCTCTGGGTTCATGGTTCCTTTCTTCTTGGGGCTGGGTTCTCTTTCCTCTGGTAGCTTACTTCCTGGGACTCCAGCATCAAATTCCAACATGAAAAACTACAATATCAGAAACCCTCAAACCTGTTCTTTGCCATGCCTTTTATCTTTGAGTCTCCATCCACCAAGGGGTGAGGATGCAATGCCCTAATCATAACTCAGTCGTGCCCAGGTACAGATCAGATTGTAAACGTAATCCAATATCTACTTTTGGAATTCATAAGCACATCAAACTGCTACAATCCACCCTCTGAATTTCAAAAAATATAATATTAAAAAAACCCTTAAATCACTAACAATGCAAGTACTAAATCATATCACAATCTATTTAAAGAAATGCAGTTTGAATTGGGGCAAACTCTTGTCTGCTATAGACCTCTGAAACTTACAGTGCAATTTATCTGTTTTTAATGCACAAATGAGCAGACATATGATAAACATTTTCATTACAATAAGGATAAATTTGAGAGGGAAGCATGAGTCATGGGTCCTCTACAGTTCAGTAAACCTGCAGGGCACCCTCTATTTGATTTTAGTCTGGGAGTCAATCTTAAGATGATGCTTTCTTCTCCATGGGGCCATATGGGGAACCACCATTTCCACTGGCTTGCCCAACAGCCATTTTCTTGGTTCCACCCTCATCAAGGTTCTACGTGTCCACCAAGCTCCAGATCTCTCCCTCCAAGAGTGTTGGGGTGATTGCACACCTTATCTAATCTTTAGGTTAGAGTCTTATCCCCCCCAGTACAGTAATGTGAAGAAAACATTCACCCTAACCTTTGAAATACAGGCTCAACCCTCTCAGAGCAATGAGTTTACCACCTGGCCTTCCCTAATCTTTGGGGGACAGGCCCACCACTCTCAGACATGTGGGGTACTGACCTCAACTGCCCTAATCCTTGGGGAGTGTGCTCCTCCCTCTCTTCAACCTGGGGCAATGAAACTCTTCCACAACATTTGACAGGAACATTCCCCCTTTTTAACTTCTGTGGCAAATACCCTCTCTGCACACATGGGTGGGGTTCCTCTTTTGGCCCAAGGTGAAGTCTTAATTTCAGATCTCAACTTCCATGGTTTTCTTCTTAAAGTTGTTTCTCTTTCATTCTCTCCTTTCCATGTTATTTTTATTCTATCCAAGTCTTCTGCCCATTTTATTAATTGGGTTGTGTGTTTTTTTATTGTTGAATTGTAGGATTTATTTATATGCAATGGCTGTTAAACCCTTATTGTACTATGGCTTCCATATTTTCTTTCCTATTTAGTATGCTGTCTTGTAACTTTCATGATAAAGTCCTTTGAACACTAATATTTTTAATTTTGAGGAGGTCCCATTTATATTTTCTTTTCTGTTTTTATTTGTGCTTTGGGTGTAAAGTCTAGGAAACCATTGCACAAAACAAGTTCTGTTGGATGCTTCCCTATGTTTTCTTTTAGGAGTTTGGTGTCCTGATTTAATATTTATGACATTAATACATTTTGAGTTAATGTTTGTATATGATATGAAATCAGGGCCCTCTTTCATTCTTTTGCATAGGGATATCCAATTCCTCCTGCACCATTTGTTGAAGATACTGTTTTTTTTTTCCCCCAAATGAGTGGATGTAGTATCCTTGTCAAATAACAATTTTCCCTACATGTGAGAGTCTATTTCTTAACTCTCAATTTGATTCCATTTATATTTATCCTCATACCAGTACCTTACTGATTTGACCACTGTAGCTTTGTAATAAGCTTTAGATAAGAAGTGTGAATCTTCCAACTTCTGTCGACCATGTTTTTCAGGAAGAATGCTACCACTCCAGTCTTCAAAGAGTGTGGGGCATATTCCTTGGGATTGCAAAAAGTCTGGATGGCATGCAGGTATTTTGAGGGGATTGAGCCTTTGCAATGGGGATTATATAGGGTCTGGACAGTTCCCCAATATTTGGAGTGGTGGTTTCTTTACCTCAGTTTTCAGAAAAAGCAAGACTGCTGTGCAAGTGCTTGCAAGAGGTAAGGCTTACACTCCATCAGTCTCAGTGGGTAAAACACTGCTTCATAGATAACTCTCAGATCTTGAACTCTAATGGATTACGACCTGTAGGGTTTCAGAATTATTTGGGAACCATACCACCTCTTTCCCTTCCAATTTACCCCTAAGGGAATGGGAATGTTTATCTTAAGCCTGTCTATCTAATGCATATTAGAAATAGATAACTTGTTCTATAGAGTTTGCAAGTACACAGACAGATGGAATTTTCCCTCAGGCAGAAACACAACTGTAACCAAATTTGATGAGATTCTGTACTTTTTTTCAAGATATTTTTGGCTATTTGGGGATCCTTATCCTTCCTCAGACACTTCTGTCATTGTGTATTGGGCTCATGAATGAAATGACCATGTAGGTAGATATTCAGGTTGTTCATAACCTCAGCAATATTGATGTCCACTACTAAAGGCCAACCAGTTTACAGTCACTGGTGAGTGTCTAATGTGACAGCAGCAGATACCAACTGGCAGTCTCCAATATGGCACAGTTCTCTTAGGTGATCAACCTATTACCTAGTGGTATGTTTACTACATTGGACCATATATATCATGGAAGGGGAAGCAATTTTTTCTCACTTGAGGAAAACATATACTCCAGATATTTATTTGCCTTCCTTGCACACAATATTACTGCCAAACTATTATCCATGAAACACAAACTATGAAACATAAAAGTCTTAAAAACACTTGAAAATATTTTCAATATCACTAGCTATTATGAAAATGCAAATCAAAACAACACTGAGATACCATCTTACAACAATTAGACTGGTGGCTATTAAAACAACAGAAGACTAAAAATGTGAAAGAGGAATATTTTGAAATGGGAACCCTCATCCACTGCTAGTGGAAATGTACAAGGATCCAGCCATTCTGGAGGACAGTCTCATGGTTCCTCAAAGCTAGGTATAGATGTGCCATATGACCCAGGTATTCCACTCTTGGGTATATACTCAGAAAAACTGAAAACAACGACAAAACCCCATATATGCACACCAATGTTCATATTGGCATTAATCCCTATTTCCAAAAATTGAAATCAACCCAAATGCCCAGCAAGAGATTAATGGATAAACAAAATGTGGTATATACATACAATGGAATAATACTTAGTTGTAAAAAGAATGCAGTACTAGCACATGGGATAACATGGATGAATCTTGAGGACCTTATGTTGAGTGAAGCAAGCCAGGCATTAAAGGACAAATACTGCATGGCCTCTCTGATATGAATAAAGCAAACCAAGTTGCCTCATACAGCTAGAGACTAGAAGACAAGCTCACAGGAAATGGCGGAGTGGGAGAGGTATGTTTGAGCAAATGACCACATGGGCAAAATCTATGATAAAGTGGAGGTATGTAGTTGTGCAAGGAAGGGATAAGATGGGGGCATAAGGATACTATTGGTTTGGGCTTTGCAGGCTTGATGGGGATAGTGTTGGAGGGATGGGTCAGATGGCCCAAGGAATTGGGGTGAGGGTTTGGGGAGCAAGTGAACATGGGAGATTGCCGGGTATGTGTTTGAAATTATAATGTTGAGAAAAATCTTCACAAAATATAATAAGGAAGGGTTACTGGGTTAATGTGTTTGACGGGAGGCATTGGCATAGGGTGCACCTGGAGAAGGGTTGTAAGGAAAGTGAGAGTGCTCATGTCATGGTGTGTTGTATCAGTGGGTGGAGCCTCACAAAATGAGGATAATTGTATTATGTCCCCATCCTGGGGAGGCCTGATGCTCTCAGAGGGGAGGGTGTCTCTCAAGAGCATGGGGGGCTCGCAAAGCAAGATGACAGACTAGTGTGTCAAACCCATATCATTGTTGCAAGTATCTATGAATCATTTCTTTCCAGTAGTAAAGCTTGTTTGTCACTGTGGGCCCTGAGAGGAATGGGAGAGAGGAATAGAAAAATTGGAAGAGGGGGTAATTGTGGGGCAATGGAAGTGTTCTGCATGATCCTGCAGTGATGGATACAGGCCATGTTAAATATCATCAAACATTTATAAAGATGTATAGTCTAAAATGTAAACCATAATTGAAACATGGTTAGTAGCTATATTTCAATATCTGCGCATCAGTAGTAGCAAATGTATCATCCACATGTAAAAAGATCATAGCTGGGGAATGGGGAAAAGGGTTTGATATTGAATATAAGGAGATTCCTATATTCTATATATGATTTACTGTGACCTAAACCTTTTTGAAGACAATTTTAAAAAAAAGGATTTAGACACTGAGAAAGAAATGGAAGAGATTGACTTGCCACCATACATATAGGGAAACATCTATTTCCTTGATGAAAGGCAAAATGTCAAAAAATTTATTTCTTATGATGTTTTTCATTTTTTAAAACCTCAACTTATTTTTTACTTTATTTTAGATTTGTCTACATTATTATATATTCTATTGTTAATCTTTAAACTTATCATTATAATTTCATTTTCCTATTAAGTGAATTGGTCAATATAATAGAATTCCTTTTTGAAGAAGTTTTGGATCACAGAGGAGTTCATCTATGGCAAGTGAATAGCTCTGATGTGGAGTGCCATTAATTGGGGATGCATGGGTGGGAGGAAGTTTTCCAGGGCATGCATATAGGGTATATATATGTTCAGAGGTTTGTTAGGTATTGACATAGGGGGTAGAATTTCACACAAAGGTGGTACTGAGTTTTCATTCGGGAAAACTCTATCACATGCTCCAGTGAAAGAGCCACAATCCCTAAAGTAAAAGGGCAAAGACCAGTGACAAAGGATGTTCCAGTAATGGGCACTTGAATCTGATAATTATGCTTATTAGCCTGTATGTTTGAAATTTCAATTAGGCCTAGCCCTGCTGGATGCCTAAGGGTTAGATCCTGAGAGTTTCCATGTTACTAAAATGTGGCCACTCTCTAAGCCAAACTCAGTGTTTAAATGTATTACCTTCCCCCTAGCATATGACATGACTCCTGAGGATGAGCCTTCCTGGGGATGAGGTACTAATACCAAGCACCAGCTGGTGATGCAACTAGAAATAGTGCTTGAATAAAAGGGGGAAATGGTAAAGACAAATGATTTTATATTGCTGAGAGACATCAAAATAAGTTGTGAGTTCATCAAAAGGGTAGCACTTTTGCACATATCAACAGGATCTCAGAGACAACCAAAGAAGATACAGACCCTGGTAGTGGTGACACCCAGGCCCTACAGTCATGAGAGATGGCTCTGGAGTTCTGTACCTTGCCAGTGGGCCCTACTTTGATATTTGTGCTTCTAAATGTGATGTAATTGGACTCAGAAGTGACATCGCTACACATGCCTCTTCTTTCTCATTTACTGAACCTGTGGTTGTTGCTGAGCTTGGTGTATGTTTAGCAGACTTGGATATTTGGACTGTATATGTTCCAGCTGAGCCCTGAGCCTCAGCAGAGTTGCAACACCTACTTTCTAGTTTGTGGGCTAACCCTGATCAGTTAACAAGAAGGTGAGGATGATCAATCACCACAACATGGAACCAAGGGCATCTATAACTGCAAATGGGAGAATCCCATCCATCAGCTATGTGGGATCTAAGCCCCCTTTCAATTTAGAGGTGTAGTGGACATCACCATCCAAGTATCCTCTGGATGGAGGAATAAAATATGGACATGAGTGGACTTAGTGGTATTCTACTATAGAATTATTGTGATTTAGCAATGCAAGAATTATATTATTGATGTGGAGACAGTGGCCATGAGAGTTGCTGAAGGCAGGGAGAGGGAAAAAGAAGTGTGATATGGGGGCATTTTTGGGATTTGGATTTTTCCTAAGTGATATTGCAATGACAGATGCAGGACATTATATATCCTGCCATAATCCACTGAATGGACTGGGAGAGAGTGTAAGCTATAACATAAACTATAATCCATGCCCTGTAACAATGCTCTAATATGTACTCATTAAATGCAATGAATGTACCACACTAATGAAAGAAGTTCTCAATGTGAGAGGAGTGGTGGGTGTGGAGAGTGGGGTATATAGGAATCTCTTATTTTTTTAATGGTAATATTTTGTGTTATCCATGTATATTAAAAAAGATAATAATAAAAGCAAAATAGAACTGCAAGTATTGCGGAGGATGTTTAAGATAGGGGACACTCGTCCACTCTTGTTGGGAATGTAGACTGGTGCAGCCAGTGCACTGGAAAATTTGGCAGTTCCTCAGGAAGCTTGCTGTAGAGCTGTCATATAATCCATTCATCCCAAAGCTGGGTGTATAACCAGAAGAATTGAAAGCAGGGACAAAACAGATATGTGCACACCAGTGTTCATAGAAGCAGTATTCAATGTTGCCTAAATTTGGAAGTGATCCAAATGTCTATTAACAGATAATTGGATAAGCAAATTGTGATATTTACCTACAATGGAATATTACTCAGCTATAAGAGGAAATTAAATATTGACACAGGGCAACATGGATGAATCTTGAAGACCTTAGTTTGACTGATGCAAGCCAGACACTAAAGGACAGATATTATGTGCCCTCACTGATATGACCTAAGTAAAAGAACAAACCCACAGAACTAGATTCTGGAAGGTAGGTTATCAGGTGACAGAAAGGAAGTTGAGTGTGGTGAGCTGATACTCAATATGGGCAAACCCTATGATAATTTGGAAGGAAATCTTTGGCAGTGAATTGGAGAGATGTTGGGTCAGGGATATGATTTGGGTCGATGGTACAGAAAAGTGAGTGTGAGGAGAATGGGGGTGATATTTTGTACTGTCCCTGAAACTGGGGGAAGTGCTGGAGGAAAGAACAGGTGAAATTTTGGCTTTTGTAAGTATGTGGTTAAAACTACATTGTTGGGAATGTTATTTCACAAAATAAGACAGGGGAGGGTTATATGTGCAGAGTGTTGGGTGTGATGTATATGTGGAAAACAGCCCATCTGGAGCATTCTTCCATGAAATATGAAAGTGTTCATTTTATTATAGTGTGTAATCTCAGTTTATGGAGGACCCACAATAAACAAGAATATGTCATTCACCATGGGAAGTTCTGCTACTTTCTCAAATGGAAGGATAGGAGTCTCTCGAGAACACTGGCAGTTCCTTATAAAATATGGTGGGTCAATAGGTCAAGTTATCAATATTAATGCATGTAACTATGAACTTTATTCTTCAAGAATTTCATTCTAGTGGTTACCAGGATTTCCAAGTGGGGAATAAGGGAAGAAAGGATGGAGCATGGGGCATTTTTAGGCAATTGAAATTGTTCTGAATGACCTTGTTATGACAGATATATTTCTTTTTGCATTCTGTTAGAACTTATAAAAGAGTACAGTACAGAATGTGAACCATAATGTAAGTCACTGATCATGGTTATGGGCAATGCTTCGATATTCATCAATTTTAACAAATGTAACATACTCATGATAGATGTTATTAATACGGGAAAATATGAGAGAGCAATGTTGTAGGGTATAAGAGTGGAAGGGTGTAGGGCATATGGGAATCCTGTATATTTTCTATGTGATTTTTCTGTTACCTAAATCTTCTTTGATAATAAACTGAAAAAAAAATAGACACTGCATAACATACAGAAGAAATTCTCACTGTCCATTAAAGATAACATATCTTAAGGGGATGAAAGACACAATGAATTTCTTTTTCTATTTTTCTGTTTTAAAAAGTTTTGGAAAAAATATTGGATTTGTTTCAGGAGTAGTTTTGTTTTGTAGAAGAGTTGCAACTGTTGACAGAGGAAGTTCACTGACATGGGGTGTCTGTGGTGGGGGATGTATGGAGAGGGATGCACCTATGGCAAACATCTATGGTATATGGATATGTTCAAGTGGTCATGGTGTGTTGTCTCAGTGGATGGAGAACCACACAATAACCAAAGGAATATTGAATTCCCATCCTGGGGTGTCATGATACATTCACTAATATACTGGCAAGATTCTCTAGAGACAGGGGTAGTGTCAAGCAAAAAAGAGCCAATATGCCAGACCCTTGATATTGATGCTTTTATTTAAGGACTCTGTCCTTATGAAATACAACTTTAGCCTACTATTATAAATTGTCTAAAAATTACCTTCTGAAGACCTCCTTGTTTTTCTAAAATCGCCCCTATCTAGGTCAAACTCAGTAAGTATATAAACTTACCATATTCCCCTTTGCATGGCACACGACTCCCAGAGATCAAACCTCTGGCACTAATAGATTATTACCAAGCACCAACCAGCAATGCATTTGGAAAAACACCTTGACCAAAATGGGGAAATATTAAATATAAATGCGTTTTTGAGGCTAAGAGATTTCAAAGTGAGTTGGGAGTTTATTACAGGTGTTACACTTATGCATGTCTTAGGGAATCACATTGACTTCAGCAGCAAACAGTGAATCTAGAAGGGGTCTTCTAAGATCTCTAGAGACATCTGGACACTATAGGCAAGGAAGACAACCCCAGAATTTTGGTACCCTGTCAGTGGGTCTTACCTTGGAATATATGATAACCTATCCCCTCAATGGATCAGATTTGGGCTCATTTATAATTTCCTGCACATGGTTTTTATGCCCCTTTTATTTGAGATTATTACTAGCAGTATACTCATTAATTTTGTGTCTCAGAGACTTAAATCCTCCATCTTTTCATATGCTGGTTAAACCCTGAATCTCTGCAGAGTTGAACCCAAAATTATCCTCTAAATCATTGGACTCACCCAGTACAACTAAAAAAAGGATGATGATGGACAATGCCCATTCCCCAAATCAGAGTATATATGACTGTATGCAAGTCAGTTCCACTCACTTTCCCCATGGGATCTAAGCCCCTCTCAATTAGAAGCAGAATTGACATCACTATACCAAAACCCTCAATACTGAAGAACGAACAAACAATAGGGAAAGCAAATATGGACTAAAGTAGACATATAATTATACTAGTAATGGAAGAACTGGTAACATTGACATGAAGACAGTGTCATCAAAGCTTCTCAGGGGAGGGAGAGAGATGAACACTAGTAACACGGAGCATTTTGGGACATCGGGATTGTTCTGCATGGCATAGCAAGGAGAATAGAAGCCATTATATATCTTATCATATCTTATAAAATTGTGTGGTGCCTAGTGAAATTCACAATATAAACTATAGATCATGGTTAGTAACAATACTTCAATATGTGTTAATCAATTGCAACCAATGTACCATACTAAGGAAAGATGTTAAGGGGGAAAAGTGTGGGATTGGGAGAGACAGATATATGGGGATCCCGTATATTATCAATGTAAAATTAATGTAATCTAAACCTTCTTTAAAAATTATGACAATAAAAAGTCCTGAATATGCTCATCCCAGAAGACCAGAGAATACCAAACAGGATAATCTTGAAGAAATATACTCCTCATCATGTGCTGTTCAAACTGACAAATGTGAAGAACAATGAGAGATTCTGTAAAGTTGCAAGAGAAAAACAGTTTTCTGTAAAACTGAGTCTCAGATTAAGTGCTTATGTCCTATCATAAACCATAGATTTACATGGCAGTGGATTGAAATATTCAAGTACTGATAGAACACAATTGACAACCAAGACTATTGTATCTGGTGAGATTTTCTTTCATTAATGAGGGCAAGATTAAGACATTCCTAGAAAAATAAAAATGAGGGTGTTAAACATCACTAGACCTTCTCTACACGGAATGGTAAAGGAAGTTCTTCAGACTGAAAGGAAAGGACTCTAGACATTATATCAAAATGGTATAAAAAATAAAGACCTCCAGTAAAGGTAATCATTTGTGTAAAAATAAATATCAGCACTATTGTATTGTTTTTTGAGGATGTAACTCCACTTCTTACTCTTCTTACATATTCTAAAACTCAAATGCTTACAAGTAATTGAATCTCTGAACTGTCTATATGCCCGTTGGGCTCCGAACCTCAACAGAGTTGCAATACCTACTCTCCAGTTCATTGCAATTACCCAGTTCAACTAACAGGGATGTGATGATGGTCATCCACCACGCAAGGAAATTGAGAGATTCTACAGCTGCAAGCAAGAAAATCTGATCCATCAGCAATGTGGGATCTAAGCATCCTCTCTATTTAGAGGTGGAGGGGACAATGCTATCCTAGGTCCTAAGAATACAGGAATAAAATATGGATGAGAGTGGAGTTACTGATATTTTACTATAGAATTATTGTGACTCTAGCAATGGAAGAAATTATATCATTAATGTGGAGACAGAGTGGTGGCCATGGGAGTTGATGAAGGCAAGGAGAAGGAAAAAGAGGTGTGATGTTGGGGCATTTTCAGGACTTGGAGTTGTCCTCAATGATATTGCAGGGAGAGATGCAGGACATTATATATCCTATTATAACTCACTGATTGGACTGGGAGAGAGTGAAAACTACAACATAAGCTATAACCCATGCTGTGTAGCAATGCTCCAAAGTGTACTCATCAAATGAAATTAGTGTCCTGCACCAAGGAAAGAAGTGGTCAGTGTGGGAGGAGTGGAGGGTGTGGGGAGTTCAGTATATGGAAAGCTCTTATGTATATTTATGAGCATTTATTTTTTTTCATTGTATTTTTTGAAGAGAAATAGATCACAAAAAAATTTACATAAAAATATGAGGTTTCAACATACCCCAAGCCCCATACCACCACTCCTCCCACATCAACAACCTCTTTCATCATTGTGTCACATCCAATGCATTTAGTGAATACATCTTGGAACACTGCTATATTGCATGAATTATAGATCACATTGTAGATGGCACTTTCCCCCATTAGATTTTGAGGTTATGGCAGGATATACAATGTCCAGCAGCTGTCCTTGCAGTATCACTTAGGACAACTTCAAGTCCTGAAAATGCCCCCACATCACATCTCTTTTACCCTCTCCCTATGCTAAGCAACAACTGTGGCCACTTTCTTCACATCAATGGTACAATTTCTTCCATTACTAGTCACAATAGTTCTATAGCAGAATACCAGTAAGTCCACTCCAATCCATATTTTATTCCTCTATCTTGTGGACCCGGGGATGGTGATGTCCACACAACCTCTACATCAAGAGGGGGCTTAGATCCCACATGGTTGATGGATGTCATTCTCCTGCTTACAGTTGTAGGTGCTCTCAAGTTCCCTGTTGTGGTGGTTGAGCATCCTGACCTCCATGTTAGGAGACTTGGGTTAGCCAAATGAATGGGGGAGTAGGAGTTGCAGCTCTTCTGAGGCTCAGGGCCCAGCTGGTATATGACCAGTCGCAAGATTCAAGTCTCCTGAGTATACTCCACCCCAACACCAACCACAGGGTCAATAAAAGTGACAGAAGAGGCATGCATAGAAAGGCCACATTTGAGTCCAAATCCATCATACTCGGGAACACAAATTCCAAAAAGGAGCCCACTGACAAGGCACTGAACTCCAGAACCAACTGCCATGACTGTAGAACGTGTTTGTCTTCATATCCTTCAGGGGCACTAGTATCTAGGGTTGTATCTACTTTTTCTGTCTTTGGTATCCTGCTGAGGCATGTGTAACTGAGACCTCTTTGATGGCCTCCTGACTCCTTTTTGAAGACTCTTAGCTGTATACAATGATTTGTCTTTACCATATCCCCCTTTTATTCAGAAACTTTTTCTAGTTGCATCATCAAGTAGCTATTGGTAGTAATCCCTCATCACCATGGAGGCTCATCCCCAGGAGTAATGTCCCATGCTTGGGGGAATGTAATGCATTTATATGCTGAGTTTGGCTTAGAGAGTCACCACATTTGAGCAACATGGAGACTTTTAGCATGTAACTCTTAGGCACACTGAAGCTCTAGGCCTAATTCAAATTTCAGGCACACAGGTCCATAAGCATAGCCATCAGTATCAAGGGCTCATCATTGGATGATCTTTCTTCACTGGTCTTTGCCCTTGCATTGGGGGGATTCTTGCTCTTCCCTTGGGAATGCGACAGGACTCCCCTGACTAGGAACTCAGCACCTCCTCAGTTGTCATTTGTTCATATTGTCATTTGATGAATATCTGAACATTTTTATTCACCCTATAAACATGACTTAGAGAACTCCCTCTCAACGATGTGTTCCCCATCAATATCACCCCATACCCACATTCCTCCCCTGCCATGGTTGAACCTGTGTCCAAAACTTCTTAAAAATTGAAGCCTATTATATTGCCAAATTCAATTAATAGGAAAATGAAATAGTAATGATAGGTTTAAAGATTAGAAATAGAATATGTACTAATTAAGAAAAACTAAAATAATGTAAAAATAAATTGGGGTGTTAAAAAATTGAAACTATCATAAAACTTTGTTTTTGACATTTTGCCTTTCATCACTGTAATAGGTATGTATTACCTTGTATCTACAGTGGCAAAGCTACTTCTGTCATTTCTTCCTCAGTATCTACATCTTTTTTTTTTCTAATTTAATTTTTAATGTAACATTTTGTGTGATCCATGTATCTTAAAAAATGAAAAAATGAAAAAAATAACATAAAATGTAATGGAAAATCTATAAAATATGTTTTGTGAAACTTGGGGGAATGTCAGAGAAAATTAAGAGTGTATCTATATGACACTGAAGTAATGTGATATCAAATAAATTATAATTCTTATGTTTTTAGGATATTATATTTGAACCCCATGGTAATTACAACATAAATATATGAGAAATGCTTACAGAGACAAATGAGAAGAGACTCAGTATGGTAAAATAAAAAAATATCAAATAAATATGAATTTAAGTATTAACAGATGAATTGGTGACCAAAAGCAGTTCAAGGCTTACAAAGACTGCATGACAATATGGCAACTGAAACTCCTGCTTTATCAGTACATAGTTTATATGGAAGTGGATTAAGCTCAACATTCAACTGGCTGAGACTGACAGAATGGATAAGTGCATGACCAATTAAATGCTATTTACAAGAGACTCACCTTAAATTCAAGGATATAATTAAATTGAAAGAGAAAGGATGGAAATAAAATATTCCATGCAAGTTGAAACCAAAGGAGAGCTGGTGAAGCTATATTGATAGGATACAAAATAGCCTTTAAGTAAGAAACTGATATCATGGTCAAATAGGTTCATTATATACTAATAATGGGGGTCAAAGAAACTAGAAGACATCACAACATTAAATATATATGCACCTAACAGATGAGTCCACAAATTATCAATCAAATCCTGAGAGATTTGAAGGGAGAAATAGTTGAACATTAATAAGTTAGTTTAATACAACACTTTCAATAGTGCCAAAAAATCTACCCTGAACAATAAACAAAAATATTTAATGATAATCCAAACATCTAGAGCTAAGAGATGTATAGAATACTTCACCCAACATTCACAGAATAATCATTCTTCTCAAGTGCACATGGAATATTCTCATACATAGACAACATGTTAGGTCACAAAACAAGCTTTATTAAGTTAAAAATATATAGAAACCACAAAATGTATCCTGTCTGACCACAATGGTATAGAACTAGAAATAAATAAAGAGGGAGAAATAGAAAAGTTAGTAATATATCAAAATTAAACAACACACCCTTAAACAATCAATGGATCAAAAAGAAATCACAAGGGAAATTAGGAAATACATTGAGGCAAAGGAAAATGAAAACAGAAAAAAAAACAAAGTTATGGAAAGTCACAAAGGCAGTGCTGAGAGGGAAATTTATTGCTATAAATGACAACATTTAAATATAATAAATATTCCAAATCAGAAACCAAATCTCAAACTGGAAGAAGAAAAAGAAGAGCAAACAAAAATGAAATGAGCAGTATAAAGGATTAAACGAAGTTTAGAGAAAAAGTAAATGAAAAGTTAAATGTAGTAGAGTATTTAAAACCTATAGAAAGATTCAACAAATCAAATAGTTGATTCTTTGAAAAGATCAATAAAATTCACTAACCTTTACCTAGACTGTTGAAGAAAAAGTGACAGGAGAGTGGAAACAACTAAAATCTCAAAAGAAAAAGTGGAAAACTATTACTGATGCCACTGAAGTAAAAATGACTATAAGAGGATACTATGAGCAACTTTACACTGACAAATTAAATAACCAAATGCAATGGACAGATTTCTAGGCTCACACAAACTACTGCACTCACCCCATAAGAAATAGAAGTTCTCAACAAACCAAATGAAAATAAAAATATTGAATCAGTAACCATAACCTTCCAACTAGAAAAGCCCACAGCAGATGGTTTCCAGGGGAGTTTCATCTAAATTTCCCATGAGAATAAACACTAATCCTGTTCAATCTCTTCCAAAAAAATTTGAAGAGGGGGTAACACTTCACAATTCATTTTATGAGGCAAAGTAATATTCATAATAAACGTGATATAAATACCACAAGAAATCTACAGACCCTTATCTCTTATGAATATAGATGCAAAAATCATCAATGAAATACTAGTAAACAAAATTGAATAGCACATTTGGATGAATTATACATGATTAAGGGATTTTTCACAGGTATGCAAGGTTGATTCAAAATAAGAAAGTCAGTTAATGCAATACATCGCATTAAGAGAATGAAGGGACAGAAACACATAATCATCTCAGTTGACTCAGAATTTTTTTTACAATTCAGCAACCCTTTTTGATAAATCACTTTGAAAACTAGAAACAGAGCAAACTTCTTAAAGATAATAAAGGTTCAATATGGAATACCCACAGCTAACATTATACTCAATTGTAAAAGCCTAAATTTCCCTTCTACTATCAGCAACAAGGCAATGATGGTCATTATCATCACTGTTATTCAACATTATACTGGTAATTTCAGCCATAAGAATAAGGCAATAGAAAGAGCTAAAATGCATCCAATTTGAAAAGGAAGAAGTAAAACCTTCCCTATTTCAGATGACATGATCCTATATGGACAAAATACTGAAATATCCAAAACAAATCTCTTAGAGCTAATAAAATAATACAACAAAATGATGAGGTATAAGATCAACACCCAAGAATCAGTAGTCTTTATAGACACTAGTAATGAACAATCAGAAAATTAAAAAATTGCTTTTACAACAGCAACTAAAATAATCAAATATAAAGCAATAAATCTAATGAAAGAAGTAAATGTTTTGTACACAGAAAACTACAAAAAATTGCATAAAGAAATCAAAGAACACCTAAATAAATAGAAGGGCATTCCTTGTTCATGGATTAAGAAACTTAATATGGTTAAGGTGTCAATTTTACCTAAAGTGACTTAAAGATGTAATGTTATACCAATCAAAATGTCAACAACATTCTTTGCAGAAATAGAAAAGCCAATTATCAAATATATTTGGAAAGGAGCCTGAATAGCCAAAATCTCTTAAATGAGAAGAGCAAAGATGAAAGACTCACACATCCCCATCTTAAGGCATATTGCAAAATCACAGTAATCATAATGGCATGTTACTGGCACAAGGACAGACACATACAAATGGAATTGAATTGAGAGTTCAGAAAACAACTGTTAAATTTATAGTCAACTGAATTTTGTTCAAGGGGGAAAAGACCATTCAGTTGGGAAGATTATCCTTTGAGCAAATGGTGTTGGGAACCCTAGATCTCCATTTGTAAAACAGTGGAGGCGGATCAATAGCACACAACATATACAAAAATCAAATCAGATTTGATCAGACACCTAAATATAAGTGCCAGAGCTATCAAATGCCTAGAAGAAAACTAGGGAAGCATCTTCAGGTTCTTGTTTTAGGCAATTTTTTCTTACACATTACACTCAAAGGACAATCAGCAAATGAAAACTCAGCTTACATGTAATATAAAGTGTTAAAAACTTCTTTTTCATAAGAGATTGTCAGATATTTGGTTGAGAGTAAAATGCTGAGAAAACTTTTTCAAAAATGTAATAAGGAAGGTCACCTATTTAAGATGTATACAGGGCAACACTTATTGCAATGATGGAAGGCAAAACAATAAAAACAAAGCTTTTCCATTTTTAAATGTTTTGATACCCCAACTTAATTTTACCTTAATTTTTCTAAATTAATATTTATTCTTTATCTAACCTTTAAATTCATCACTATATTCCATTTTAGTATTAATGGAACCTGGCAGTTTATTGGGCTTCATTTTTGAAGACATTTTGGATCACAGAGAGGCTCAACAATGGCAGGGGAGGAATACTGTTGTGGGATGTTATTGACAGGGGACACATGGTTGGCAGGAGTTCTCCAGGGCATATATCGAGGGTACATAAAAATGTTGGGATATTTTCATGGTGGTTACAATTAAAAACAACAGCTGGAGGAGTGCTGAGTTCCTAGCCAGGGGAGCTCTTTCACAGTCCCTAAAGCAAAAGCAACAATCCCCCAAGTGCAATGGCAAAGACTAAAACAGAAGGAAAGTCCAAAAATGAGCCCTTGATACTAATGACTATGCTTGTAAGCCTGTGCACTTGAAATAAGAACAAGGCCTAGAGCTGCAGAGTGCCTAAGAGTTACATCCTGAGAGCCTCCATGTTGCTCAAATGTGGCCAGTCTTGAAGACAAACTCAGCATGTAAATGTGTTGCCCTCACCCCAGCGTGGGACATGACTCCTGGGGATGAGCCTCCCTGGCAGCAAGGGATTACTACCAAGTACCAGCTGATGATGTAACTAGAAAATGACCTTGAATAAAAGGGTCAACTCGGACCAGCAGAATATCTCAGTCTACATATAATACCAGGAGTTAAAAATACTTTTGACCTGAATAAAAGGTGGAAACGGAAAGGACAAATGAGTTTATATGGCTATGAGTCTCCAAAAAGAGCTGGAAGGTTATCAGAGGGGTTGCCATTATGCACACCTGAGCAGAGTCCCAGAGACAGAAAAAGTAGATACAACCACAAGTATTGGCTCTTCTGAGGACTAGAGACCCACAGGCTCTATGGTCATGGCAGATGGAGTTCAGTGCCATGCCAGTTGGCCCTACTTTTTAGTTTGTGTTTCTGTGTGATGGAGCTGGACTCAGATGTGATCTTTGTCCAGACGCCTCCCCTTTACTTTTGTCAGATCTGTAGTTGGTGCTGGAGGTTAGTGTATACCCAGGGGACCTGAATCTCTGGACTGACCATGTGATAGCCAGGCCCTGAGCCTCAACAGACTTGAAACTCCTACACTCTGGTTTATTGCATTTACCCCACTCAGCTAACATGGAGGTGAAGACGGTCAACCACCAAACCAGGGAGCCAAGAGTGCCTACTACTGAAAGCAGGAGAATAACGTCCTGCATCCATGTGGAATCTAAGACCCCTCTTGATATAGATGTGGAGTGGACACAACCATTTTGTCATCCACAGGATGGAAGAATAGAGTATGGATTAGAGTGGACTTACTGATATTCTGTTCATGAACTTTTGTGATTAGTAATCGAAGAAAATGTGGCATTGGTGTGGAGAAATTGTCCAGGTGGCTGCTGGGGGTAGGTAGTGGAAGAGATGTGATGTGGGGGCATTTTCGGGACTTGGAGTTGTCCTGGGTGGTGCTGCAGGGACAGTTACTGGACATTGTATGCTGTCCCATGGCCCACTGGGTGGAGTGTGGGAGAGTGTGGGCTAGCTTGTGGCCCATTGACCATGAGGTGCAGTGGTGCTCAGAGATGTATTCACCAATTGCAATGAATGCCTTATGATGATGGAGGAGGTTGTTGTTATGGGGGGAGAAGTGGGGTGAGGAGGGTAGGGGGTATATGGGGACCTTGCATTTTTTTTAATGTAACATTAAAAATAAAGAAGAACAAAAAAAACCCTGCTTTTTGACCTTGAAAAAAAGGGGAAATGGAAATGACAAATGAGGTGATAAGGCTATGATGCCCCCAAAAATAGTTGGGTGGTCATCAGATGGGTTGCACTTACGCATGCCTCATCAGGTTATCCCAGAGACAGCCAAAGTTGATACAAGCCCAGGTACTGACTGTCCTGAGGGCTACAGAGAACCACAGGTTCTATGGTCATGACAGATGGCTTTAGAGTGCAGTGCCATGTCAGTTGGCCCTACTGTGGAGTTTGTGTTCCTGAATGTGATGTAGTTGGAGTCAGATGTGTCCTTTCTAAACATGCCTCTTCTGTCACTTTTCCTGGAACTGTGATTGGTGCTGGGGCTGGTGTTTACTCAGGAGACCTGAATCTCTGGACTGTCCATTTGGCAGCTTGGCCCTGAGTCTCAGCACACTTGCAACTCCTACCCTCTGGTTCATCGAACTTATCCCAGCCAGCTAACAGGGAGGTGAAGAAGATCAATCACCACACCAGGGAGCCAAGAGTGCCTACAACTGCAAGCAGGAGAATTGCATCCATCATTCATATGGAACCTAACCCTCCTCTCGATATAGAGGTGGAGTGGACTTAACCATCCCAAGGTCCACAAGATGGAGGAGTAGAGTATGGATTAGAGTGGACTTACTGATATTCTACTGTGGAACAATTGTGATTAGTAATGGAAGAATTTGTAACATTGATGTGGAGAAAGTGGTCACGGCATCTGCTGAGGGTAGGAAGAGGGAAGAAAAGATATTATGTTGGGGCATTTTCACAACTTGGAGTTGTCCTGGTGGTACTGCAGGGACAGATGTCCTGCCATGGCCCACTTTGTGGACTGGTGGAGAGTGTAAACTGCACTGTAAACCATTATCCATGTGGTGCAGCAATGCTCCAAAATGTATTCACCAAATGAAATGAATGGCTCACGATGATGAAAAAGGATGTTGATATAAGACGAGTGGGGTGAGGGGTGTGTGGGTATATGGGGTCCTCTTATATTTTGTTGATGTAACTTTAAAAAAATAAAGAGAGAAGAAAAATAAAAAAGAGAAACTCTAAAATTTTTGCACCTCAACGAAATTTGACATGAAACTAAAATGTCAACCTTTGCAATGGGAGAAAATATATTGAAACCACATATCCATGAAAGGTTTAGTATCAAGAATATGTAGAGGTCCTCCAACTCAACAACAGAATCAGAAATAAATCAATTTCAAAATGGGCAAAAACACCTGAATAAACATCTCTTCCAAGAAGATATACAAATGACTGAGCACATGATAAGATAATCAATATCAGGAACAATCAAAGAAATGCAAATCAAAACCAAAATGAGATATTATTATAAACCAACTTTAATGGCCACTATATAAAAAATGGCGAATTACATGTTTTGGAGAAGATGAGGAGAAATAGGAATGTTTATTCATTGCTGCTGGTCATGTAAAAGGCTGTAGCTGCTCTGGATGACTGTTTGGCAGTTTCTCAGAAAATTAACTTTAACATTACGTTGTACCTTGGCAATCCCACTTCTAGTTATATACCAAAAAGAATTGAAAGCAAGGACTTGAACAGATTTGCATACCAATATTCATAGCAGCATAATTCACAATTGCCAAAAGCTAAAAGAAACGCAAGAGCCCATCAACCAATGAAATATGTAATAAAATATTGTTTGTATACACCCAATGAAATATTACTCCAATATTAAAAGGAATGAAGTTCTGATATATGTTGCAAGTTGGATGAACCTTAAAAATTATGTTAAGTGTAAATAGATAAACAGAAAAAGACAAATATTGTATAATCTAATTGATATTAAGCAATTTGAATAAACACACTAATAGATCAAGAATATAGAACATAGGTTACAAGGGGATGACATGTGCATAATTAAAGGAGGTTAAGTCTTAAAATCTACAGGGTTTCTATTTAGGATGGTGGAATATGATGGCAATGGATAGTGGTGATGGTATCTTAACTTGTGAATGTAATTAACAGTATTGAAACATATATCTGAATGTGGTTAAAGGGGGGAATTTAAGTTGTATATCTATATTACTGGGATACAAATTTTCAAAATCCATAGAACTTCACAACAGCAAGAGTAAATCCTAATTTAAATAAATTATGGGTTATATATTTAATGGTGCAATTTTAAAATTGTGGTTTCATTAGTTGTAATAAATGGGTCACATCAATGCAAGATGCTAATAATAGGGTAATATATGAGGACACCTTTGTTTTTACATGTATTTTATAAACCCACCACTTCTCTAAAGAAAAAAGAATAAAAAAGGAATGACATATCCTCACAGACACCAGCTCAAGGCACATTTGAAATATAGCCCTTTGTTCCATATGTTGTGGTTATTACTATCAATGTTCTTTTATTTATTATTTCTAATTTTTTACAATTTTAGCCTATATTTAAAATGAAAAATTTGAGTGAAACATATCCTAATTTTTTTGATGGCTATTTTGTGTTTCATTTCCAGTCAGTTGGGCTTTGAAGAACATACTTGGATGGAGAGTATGTATGTATTTTCCACGACTATCTGTCAAACATATTAAAAAGGCTATCAGGCTGGCAGAAGGATTGCCCTTATGCACAACTGAGCAGAGTCTGAGAGACAGATAAAGCAGATACAAACCCCAGATATCGGTTCCTTTGAGGGCTAAAGAGACCCATGGGAGTTATGGTCATGGCCGATGGGGTTAACTACCAGGTCAGATGGCCCCTCTTTGGAAATGGTGTTTATGTGTGATGAATCTGGACTCAGATGGGATCTCTCTTCATAAGACTTTCATGCTAATGTGCTGGAGGTGCAGTTAGTTTTGGGGTTTAAGATATATTTAGGGGATTTGAATCTCTTGGCTGACAATGTGATAGCCAGGTCCTGAGCCTCAACAGACTCCAGCACCTACAATCTGATTTATTGGACTCACCACACTCAGCTAAGATGGAGTTGAAGAAGGACAACCACCACACCATGGAGCCTAGAGTGATTACAACTGAATGTGGGAGGATTGCATCCAGCATCCATGTGGAATCTGAGCCTCCTCTTGACATAGAGGTGCAATGGACAAAACCAATCCAATGTCCACATAGAAAAGGTGGCATTGGATTGGAAAAAGTGGACATGGTGGCTGATGGGTATGGGGAAAGGCAGGAAGAGATGAGAGGTGGAGGCGTCTTTGGGACATGGAGCTGCCCTGGATAGTGCTTCAGGGGCAATCACCGGACATTGTAAATCCTCACAGGGCCCACTGGATGGAATGGGGGAGAGTATGGGCCATGATGTGGACCATTGACCATGAGGTGCAGAGGTGCCCAAAGATGTACTAACCAAATGCAATGGATGTGTCATGATGATGGGAATGAGTGTTGCTGGGGGCGGGGAGAGGTGGGGTGGGGGTGGTGGGGTTGAATGGGACCTCATATATATATATTTTTTTAATGTAATATTATTACAAAGTCAATAAAAAAAAAAGAATCATGCCTAAGCTAAAAAAAAAAAAAAAAAAGGCTATTTTAGGTGGCAGACTTGGCCCAGTGGTTAGGGCGTCGGTCTACCACAGGGGAGGTCCGCGGTTCAAACCGTGGGCCTCCTTGACCTGTGTGGAGCTGGCCCATGCACAGTGCTGATGCGAACAAGGAATGCCCTGCCACCAGGGGTATCCCCGCATAGGGGAGCCCCATGCTCAAGGAATGCACCCCGTAAGAAGAGCCGCCCAGCACTAAAGAAAGTGCAGCCTACCCAGGAATGGTGCCGCACACATGGAGACCTGAAACAACAAGATGACGCAACCAAAAGAAACACAGATTCCCGTCCCACTGACAACAACAGAAGCGGAAAAAGAAAATGCAGCAAATAGACACAGAGAACAGACTATGGGGGGGGAGGGCAGAGAAATAAATAAATAAACAAATTAATTAATTAATTAATCTTTTAAAAAAGGCTATTTTAGTGTAAGTATAACCTGAAGGTAACATGTTGATTCAAAACAGTTGGAGTTCTACATCTGTGAAGATACTTTGAGTTATTGTTCCCTTATTAAAGCGAAAAAGCATAACTTCAAGTGCAATACAGATGTAGGTGTAAGTACTTCATGCAAAATATCATTTTAGAATTTAAAATCAAAATAAGTTTAAAATGAATTCTAAAACAAAGTGGCTCCCTAATTCCTGATGCATCCACAGGACATGTTGGAATGTATTTCTTAAAGGATTCATGTCTAAGCTAAATAAAGAATGGCATATGTAAAATGTAGATCCATTTGTTAACAATATGTGCTGAATATCAAGTGCGTTCAAACTAATATAATAGGTCCTTGTCAAGATCATGCATTCACTGATTCATTCAACAAATATTTATTAAGTATCTGCTATATGCAAGATTTTATGATAGACTCTATAACAAATACAATGTGGGACAAAACTGATCCTTGTTCCTCAAACTGTACAAAATCTAGTAAGATTGTAGGAAAAATACAATCCAATTTCATGGCCAAGGAGTCATGCCACTAATAGTTGTGGTGGTCTATGCAAAAGTATAAAATGGACATTAAGACACCATGTCTAAATATTTAAATTACTGATAATGTTAATTATTTTTCATTTGCCATGACAGATATATTTTGGAAATGACCATAAAATGCAGGGCTGCATGTAAGATTTTTAGACTATTCACAAACATAGAAGTGAAAAAAAGCTATCATCCAGAGCCCATACCCTTGTCTGTTGCCCACTCTCCTTCTCTTCCCATTCACATCTTTGTTCCACTCACAAGGTACCTTCCATGCACTCCATGTGTTGATTTAAAAAGATCAATGGCACATGGTTAAGTAAAATAAGTAGAAGAACATGTATAATAAAATCTCATATGTGTTTAAATAATGGGCTATACATTATAGTTATATATACATCTGTATTTCTTTGTGTGAGTACAGATTTTAAAAGGTGATGAAATATTAACATTGTTTATCTGAGAAGGGATGGAACTTGAGAGAATAATTTTTTTTAATTTTAAAAATTTATCATAGTAAAAATGTTGTATTTTTGTAGTAAGAAATCCAATATTTTTCACAATATCAGTAAGCATGCATTGATTACCTACTATGAACCAGGTGCTATTAGGTGCCAAATTAAGCCTCATCATATTTTATGTTTGACTCCATCATCCAACTGAAGAAACAATTGTCCCTAGAGATGTAATAATTGGACCATGACTACACACTACCAAGTGGGAGAACAAGTTTCAAAAGTCAAGTTTTCTGATTCTGAATTCATTAATATTTCTTAAATTTTTTCCCACAGTTTATTTCAAAATTAAAGAGTAGTGTAACAAAGTATTTTCCACATATGCATTGGTATCCACTCTCCCTTGTTTTGACACAATGTTAAGGCTACCCTGTATGTTTTGATCATGAGGGCATGATTTACTGATTTGTAACCTTAATTATACCAGGATTTGGACAATGGTCTGTTTTGGCTTATTTAATTTGATTGCCAGATTAATTTGAGAAGATGATATGTTCACAAGGGCACCAACAATCCCCACCTAAATTTTGATCATTGTGTTCTTGCAGGGCTAAAAGAAATTTCCAAGAAACCTCGAGTACTCAGTGATGAAAGTCTATTACTGAGATGCAGAAGGACCAATTACTGAATAACATTCTAGTGACCATATTCTGGTGTGTACTAGTAGTAGTGGTTTTTCACTGCAAGTCATATATCTCCCAACAAACTGAAAGAATAAACAATAAAACAAGTTTAATGTTTATAGGTTCCTTTACGGTGTAATAAGGTATATCCACATATGCCACACTTCATTCTCACAACTATCCAGCAAAGTAAATGTTAACTCCATTTTATGGATGAATAAACTGAGGCTCAGAAAGGTTAAATAACTTTCCAAATTAAGTGCAAAAATAAAAGTTCCCATTGGGATATGCTCTCAGATAATGAAAGAAGCTAGTCATTTTTTTTCTTTTAATGATGGTATTGACTTTTCAAATTCTAGAAAGGAAATGGATCATTAATAAAAACCACTTGGTAGTATTTCCATTTCTTATATATATAGTTGAAATATGGACTAGAGAGAGGAGGATATTAGGAAAAGTAAAAAAAAAAAAATTCAATTAACTCCCTTCAATTACTATGCTCATTACAAGGTGAGAAAATAGATTATTTATTTAGTGGTTCCTAATTCCACCCAATTTTTAGAAGACCATTAAAATTAAATTTAAGTATCAATTGAATTTATAAACACATAATGTCTCATTCAAAAATAAATTTAAGAAATAGAGTGATAAAGTTAACATCTTTGTTTCAATTCAGGTATCATTTGAAAGTTGGATCAATTATAAACCAGGCACAGAGGCTTGAACAATACCTTTGTATGATTTCCTTTTTAATATCAAGAGAAAAAAAGTAATTGTTAGTCAACTGGATAACACAAAAATTACCTGTGTTACTATTTTTTATCTTATACTGAGAAATAATTATAATGCACTTTATTTGTTAATGTTAGATTCTGATGAGGGAATAGTAGTTATTTTTTGTCAAATCTGTTCCAAAAAGGTAGCTAATAGCCTGTCTATATAACAAGGCTGGATCAGCTAATGTTGATTTCTTTCAAGAGATCAGTAGACAATAGAAATGATCAGGTGTACAATATGTTATCTTTATTCAGATACCTTGAAATAAAAAAATAATGCCTAGGGTAGATCAATTTATTTGGATTCTCATTATAATGAACCAAAAATTATTCTATGATCTGATGATTGTGCACATATCAGCATCTATTGATGAATCCAAATGCAGAATTCACTGTTGGTCATGGCCTAAAGTTATATCTACCTGATTAAACATGGCAGATTGTGTTCATTCTCAGCTACCTCCAGAATCCCCACTAAAGGTACAAAAATTGGAGGTTTTAAAGAGTATAAATCCACAAGCCTACAAGTAATGTGAGATTAGATAACAACAGTAGATATGAAATGTCCACACATTTGAGGAGGATTCAAAGAGGTAGATATATACCTGCCTATAAAGTGACTTAGAAGTGTAGTGAAATCTGTGACCTAAGTACTTGCAGACATATGGTAAACAGGACCTAATCAATTGCTTATGAATTGGAGACATTGTTCACTTCAGAAACATGGAATGAGATATAGGGTTGAGAGAAAGAGTGCTTGAAAATATGAAGAGGGGTGGTGCTAGATGGCATCAGAATAAGTGCACAGACATCATCTCTCTCACAAAAAATGGCTGAGAGGGACAAATTCCTGCTGGAGTGAGCTGTTTTGGAAACCCACAAAGCAGGAGGTTCCAGGACATCGATCTGGAGAGAAAGTGACAAAAAAAGTGATTGTTTGAGTTAAAACCATGAGTATCTGGCATTTAAAGCTGGAGTTTTAGGAAGACTAAGCCCCTCACTCAGGTCAGAAATCTGCAGCCTTTCCCAAATCTAACTAATCACACAGCGGGAGGAGACAAAATCCAAGAGTAGGAGGGTTCTGATGAAAGACAGAGAGGGATCCAATGAGTGTGGGTTCAAATGTGTGCATCCCCCCTTTTTGAGCTTTGAGGGGCATACCAGCTGGCTAGAGGAGAAAACAGGAAGAGGGGAGAGGCAAATCTGCTGAGGCAGCCTGATTTACTTAATCTCCCCGGGATAGGGAAAATTGGTCTGGGAAAAGGTGGAGTCAGGCAATTAGTTCTATGCAACACACCTACAGGAGGGGGAGTAGGAAGTGCTTGGTAGACTTCCAAGAGCATATTTAGGTTTCCTGGCAAGGTATGTGTGCTCTCTCTCAGAGGCTGAGAATCACTGTTTTACATGGTGAGTTGGTTCACCAGGGTCCCATTAGAATTTTGGAGGGGAGCTCTCACATGGGCTTCCTCTTGCCCTGGGAGGGAGGGAAGTGAGGAAGGCAGAAAGGGGGAAGGACAGGATCCTAACCAGTTTATTCAAGTGCAAAGAATCAATCCTTTTTTTGAGGAGAAGGTTGACCTGGAAGGAGGGTTTGGCTCCATGGAGGAGTTTCAGCCTTGAATGTGAAATGTCTCTGGTTCAATTCCCAGCTCCTCTGAAAGTAGTGATGCACTGGGATATTAAATATCTAGTTGATGCTTTGGAACAGGGAAAGCATAGACATTATCCTTATATTAACTTTCCTGGGGTCTCTTATTATTCCTAAAATAAAAAAATTACTTTTGCTACATAATTTAACTTAAGTTACTCACTAAAACACACATCAAAATCTGCAGTGAGAAAGCTTCAGGGTAAGTGATTGTTAAACACCAGCAGCCTAAGAAGCTTTACAGGGGTATAAGAGGGAAGTCTGATTTTTCTTAATGTTTGGTTGACTTCTTGCTTGAGAACTATTTTACTATTATTTTTCCTTGTCTTTCCTTCATTTTTTTATCCACACACCTTTTTTTTTTTTTTCAATTAGGTGCTGCAGGCTTATTTCTTGTTTTCTGTGCTTCCTCTTCCATGATATCTTCATTTCTGTGTGTACTGATTTTGGCTACCAATGTTAACTCTTTTTTTTCTTACCTTTTTCTACCTTCCACCTTTTGTTTTTCTCATACATTCCACCTCTCTTTATTTACCCATGAATTTTCTGAATTGTTATTTCTAACACTTCTATTCTGTTTTCTATCTTTTATTAACAATTTATGTCATTGTCCTTTCTTTTCTCTTTCCCCCTTTCTTGATAATGCTGGCCTTTTAAGTCATAGTATATTCTTCTCCATATTCACTTTCTCATTTCACAATAGGTACTCCCCTTTTTTATTCTTATAACTCTACATTTCTTACATAAGTTTAATATTAATCTCCTAGGTCTTATAGAGTTCTGCTAACATTTACTATCTATGCTAGTATTATATCCTTCCTTTCTTACCGCTTTTGCTTTCCTTTGCCCTATTATTTTTCCTTCAAGTGAAATTAGACAATAAAAAAAGGATAAGAATAATGAAGTGTCAAAGAGAAAGATAGCACACACAAAAAACAGCACCTAAATAATACCCGAGGATAGATGGAGAATCTAATCAACTGAATAAACTCAGCAAGATAAAATGATGACCAGACAGCAGCAAAACATAAAAAAAAAATTATACTGATAATCAGGAAGACATGGTCCAGTCCAATGAACAAACTAAAAATCAGAAAGAGGAGGAGAATATCAAACAACTAATCAAAGCACACCAAATATCATGCACTAACTTAATGAAGTGAAGGAATAGATTAAGGATATTAAGAAAACACTTGGAGAGGATACTGAATCATTTGTAAACATACTCAAAAGTTTAACAGACGTGATGGTGATGTTGGGCAAAATCCAAGGAATCAAAAATAGACTCTCAGCAAATAAGAGCAGATTTGAAGAGACAGAGGAAAGAATTAGTGATGTGGAAGACCATACATCTGAAATAAAATGGATAGGGGAATTCATAGATTAGGAGATTGAAAAAAGACAGCAAGGATTTAGGGATTTAAATGGCAACACAAAATGTACAAACATATTCATTATAAGCATCACAGAAGGAGAAGAGAAGGGAAAGGGGACAGAAGATGTGCTGGAGGAAATAATGGCAGAAAAATTCACAAACTTATTGAAGGAGATGGATGTACATGTCAAGTATGCTTAGCATACCACAAAGAGTGTAATTTCCAATAGGCCTACTTTAAGACATATACTTGTCAAATTATCTAAAGCTCAAGAAAAGAGACGATTCTGAAGGAAGCAAGAGAAAAGAGTACCATCACATACAAAGGAAGTTCAATCAGATGAAGTGCTGATTTCTCATCTGAATCCATGGAGGCAAGAAGGCAGAGGTATGGCATAATCATGGCACTAAAAAAATTTCCAGTCAAGAATAGTCTATCCATCAAATCTGGAACTCTAAAATGTTGGAGAAATCAAAATATCCACAGAAAAACAGGAACTAAGAAAATACGTCAGTAAGAAACCTGTCCTTCAAGAAATACTAAAGGGAATTCTGCAGAATGAAAGAAAAAAATAACAGGAGAGACAGAGTTGGAAGAGAATGTAAAAACAACTAAAAAGACAAAGGCAAAAATAAAAACAACATATGAAAAACAAAATCCAAAGAAAATATGGGCAATGTAAGTAATTCCTTGAGAGTAATAACACTGAATGTTAGTGGATTAAACTCACCTGTCAAGAGACACAGATTGGCAGAATGAATAATGAAACATGACCCATTTATATGCTGTCTATAAGAAATTCATTTTGGACCAAGGGATTCAAGAATGTTGAAGGTGAATGGCTGGGAAACAATCTTACAAGCAAACAATGAATAAAAAATGGCAGAAATACCTTTACTTATATTAGACAAAATTGACTTAAATGCAAAACTATTGTGAGAGACAAAGATGGAAATTACATCTTGGTAAGAGGGATAATCTTTCAAGAAGAAAGAACAATAATAAATATTCATGCAGCTAACAAGGGCACCAAAAATATGTGAGGCAAACACTGGAAAAACTTCCTGGAGCAATAGACACCTCTACAATTATGGTGGGAGGTCTAAATAGATCATTATCATCATTATACAGAACATCTCAACAGAGAATCCATAAAGAAACTGAGACTTTGAATAGTATCTTAGAGGATCTGGTCCTAAGAGAAATGTACAGAACACTATACCCAAATACAGCAAGATATCCATTTTTCTCAAGTGCACATGGATCATTTTCCAAAATAGACCACATTCTGTGTCATAGAGAAAGTCTCAATGAATTCAGAAAGATTGAAGTCATACCAAATAATTGCTCTGACCATGGTGGAATGAAGTTGGAAATCTGCAAGTGCCAGAACCTGATGAGGTACAAAGATGTGGAAGTTAAGCAACAAACTCTTAGTCAAACCATAGTTCAAGGAGGAAATCTCAAAAGAAATCAGTAACTACCTTGAAACTAATGAAAATGACAGCAAATCATAGCAAAACGTTTCGGATGCAACAAAAACTGTACTGAGAGGGAAATTCTTAATGATAAATTGTTTTGTCAAAAAGAACGAGAGAGAGAGAGAGAGAGTGCTAAAATTGAAGACAAAACTTCACACTGGTAGGAAATTAGTTAAAAAACAAATAAAACTAAACCCAAAGGAAGAAGAAAGAAACAAAGATCAGAGCAGAATTAAATGAACTAGAAAATAAGCCACTAGAAATAATAAATAAATCAAAGAGCTGATTCTTTGTGTAGATCAGTGAAATTGACAAACCCTTAGCTAGACTAATAAAAAAAGAGAGAGAAGAGGCAAATAAAATAAAAAAATGAGAATGGGGATATCGCCACTAATCCCATAGAAATAGAGAGTATCATAAGATGATACTCTGACAAAATGTATGCCAATTAGGAGGAAATGGACATCTTCCTAAAAACACATAAGCAGCCTACACTGACTAAACAAGAAATCAATGATCTCAAAAATCCAATCACAAGTAAAGACATAGAATCAGCCATTAAAAACCTCCCAAATAAGAAAAACCCGGTGCCAAACATCTTCTTATGTGAATCCTACCAAACGTTCCAGAAAGGTCTAATACCAAACTTGCTTAAATCTTTTCAAAATATCAAAATAGAGGGAGCATTGCCTAACTCATTCCATGATGCCAGCATTAACCTAATACCAATGCCAAACAAAGACACCACAAGAAAGAAAATTAGAGAGCAATTCTCTAATGAACATAGATGCTAAAACTCTTAACAAAACACTTGCTAATATTATTCAACAATGTATCAAATGAATTATACACTATGACACAGTGGATTTCATCCCTGGTATGCAAGGATGTTTCAACATAAGAAAATTAATCAATGCAATACCCCACATAAACAGGTAATAATAACAAAAATACATAATCATATCTATACATACAGATAAAATATTCAACAGAACACAGAATCCTTTATTGACAAAAAATAAACACTGTGAAAGATTGAAACAGAAGGAATATATACCCAGAAGACCTGACAACAAGGATAAGGACTTCTATATGCACACCAATGTTCATAGCAGCATTATGCACTATTGCCAAAGTTGGAACCAACCCAAACGCCCAACAACAGATGAATGAATAAATAAAATGTGGTATATACATACAATGGAATACTACTCAGCAGTAAAAAGAATACAGTACTAACACATGGGGCGATATTGATGAATCTTGATGACCTTATGTTGAGTGTAGCAAGCCATGCATTGAAGTACTAATATGACATGACCTCTCAGTTATAAATTAAATAAATCAAACTGTCTCAGAGACTTAGAGACTGGAAAAGAAGCTTACAGGAAATAGGGAGGGAGAGGAAGGTTGTGAACATATGTCCTCATGGGAAAAATGTATGATAAAGTGGAGACATGGAGTTGTTCAGATATGGGATAAGATAGGGGCATAGGGATACTATTGGTTTCGGCTTTGTAGGCTTGATCGGAGATAGGGTCAGGAGGAGGGGTCATATGGTTCAAGAAATTGGGGGAAGGTTGGGGAAGAACAGGAGAACTCGGGAGATTGTTGGGTAAATGTTTGAGACTATATTGTTGAGAAAACTCTTTATAAAATATAATAAGGAATGGTTAGTGGTTTAAGGTATTTGACAGGGGCATCTGGCATAGAGTATTCCAGGGTTAGGCTTCTAGGGAGTGTGTGTAAGTCCTCATGTTGTCAAAGTGTGTTATATGAGTGGGTGTAGAACTATACAATGAGCAGCAATGCGTTACACCCCCATCTTGTGAAGGCCTGATATTCTCAAACAGAGGGAAGGTGTCTCTCTAGAGAATGAGTGGCTCCAATAGTGGAGGACAGACTAGTGTTTCAAGCTTTCAGCATTGTTGCAAGTATCTATGAATCTTGCCATTCCAGCAGTGAAGCTTGGTTGTCACTGTGGGCCTCACTGGGAGGGGGAAAGAGGAATAGAACAGATGGAAGAGGGGGTAACTGGGGCTCAATGGAAGTGTTTTACATGATCCTGCCATGAAGAACACAGGCCATGTTAAATTTCACCATAAAATTATAAAAGTGTGTAGTGTAAAATAAACCATAATGTAACCAAAATTTGTAAAAATATATATTCTAAAATGCAAACCATAATGCAAACAATAATGGAACAATGGTTAGTAGCTTTATTTCAATATCTGTGCAGCCACTGCAGCAAATGTAACATCCACATGTAAAATGATCATTGCTGGGCAAATGGAAGATATTGCCTTGCTACTGTACATACAGGGCAAAACTTATTACAGTGAGGAAAGGCAAAATGTCCTCAGGATGGAGGAATAAAATGTGTATTAGAATGGACTTACAGGTATTCTACTATAGAATTATTGAATCTAGCAATGGAAGAAACTATCACTGATGTGGAGATAGTGGCCATGGGAGGTGCTGAAGTCAGGGAGAGGGAAGATTAGGTGTGTTATAGGGGCAATTTGGGGGCTTGGAGTTGTCCTGAATGGTATTTTAAGGACAGATGCAGGACATTATATATCCTTCCATAACCCACTGAATGGCCTGGAAGAGAGTGTAAACTACAATGTACAGTATTATCCATGCTGTGCAGCAGTTTTACAAAACATATTCATCAAATGCAATGAAAGAGCCCCACTGATGAAAGAGGTTGTTGATGTGGGAGAAATGGGGGAGGGTTGGGAGTAGGGGTATATGGGAACCACATTACCTTTTAACGCAACATTTTGTATGATCTATGTACCTTTAAAAAAGGATAGTGATAAAAATTTTAAAAGAAAGAAAAGAAAATATGCATGGGGTAATTAGACTTCTAGACTCAGTCATTTTTTAAAATACATAAAAATAATTTAAAATTACTATGATTAATATGATGAAATACTTTTTTATTTTATTTTTATTTTTAATTATCCTTTTTGAAAGCAAATAGATCACATAATACTTTACATTAAAAAGCATAAGAGGTTCCCATATATCCCACTTCCCACCCCGACACCCATCATTTTTAAATTGTATTGTTTTAAAGATACATAGATCACAAAAAATGATACATTTAAAAATATCAGAGGTTCTCATATACCCCTCCAACCCCCACCCCACTCCTCCCACATCAACAACCTCTTTCATCATTGTGGCACATTCATTGCATTTGGTGAATACATTCTGAAACACTGCTGCACCACATGCATAATAGTTTACATTGTAGTTTACACTCTCCGCCAGTATATTCAGTGGGTTATGGCATGATATATAATGTCCAGCATCCGTCCCTGCAATATCATTTAGGACAACTCCAAGTCCCCAAAATGCCTTCACATCACACATCACTTCTTCACTCTCCATGCCCTCAGGATCTACCGTGGACACTTTCTTCACATCTTGCAGCAATGGAACCACTGATGCTCTGAAATCAAGTACAACAGAAATAATGGAAGAGAGGAGAGAGACGCTGTATCAAACAAGACATTTCATCAGTTATACTGAATGGGGAAATGCTAAGTCCCCTACCTGTTTGGGTCCAAGAACATTAACAGCAAGGCTTAGAGCCTCATGGGTAGGCAATTAAGAGATTCTGCTCTCAAGAAAGTGATTCCAAGAAAGACTGATATATGAAGGTCAAGGCAAAATGGCCAGGTCTTTACTCAATTACATTATGATGAAGCATAATGATAAATAGATCCTGCCCAATAACATAGAGCTTTTGGTTAGGACTTTGATGCAATGATCTCAACTATAAATAGAACTCAAGTTTCATAGTACATTTGAAGAAGGGTTCCATCATGAAATATCAAGACCCAACAAAGAGAAAAAGTGGAAAGTTGTAGGAAATATAGATAATTGTAGAATGCCTCCAACCAAAGAAAACAAAAAAGATAACAATACCTTTATGGAATTAAGACAATACCTTATTAAAACCATCAACAAAGTAAGATAAAAATAATAACATATTTTAAAAGACTTAATATCTATGATAACTAAGAGCTCTTATAATTCTTCATGTTGCAGAAGATAGGGGTCAAATTGTATGTCACAAATATAGCTGGTGTGATAGTAAAATGACTAGTTAGCTTTTGAAAAATATTTGGGATTATATTATAAATTATGTATCCATATAACCTATGAACTAGTCATCTCACACCTTGCTGTAGATTTAAAAGAAACTCTTCTATATGTTCAAAAGAGGATATGTAGAAGATTGTCCTTAGCATAAGATAGCTTAAGATAGCAAAAATTGGGAAATAGACCAAGGCCCAGGAAAAGTAGTATGAATAAATAAATTATGGTTTATTCACATAATGGAATATTATACAGTAGACAAGAGAAGGAAATTGAGCTACGTGTAACAATATGGATGATTCTTAGTAATATAATATCAAGTACAAAAAGTAAACCTGATAAAAGTTTACATATAGCACTGTGTGAGGCTCAACCGCAACAACAGGGAGCCAAGAGTACCTACAGCTGCAAGCAGGAGAATTGCATCCATCATCCATGTGGAATCTAAGGCCCCTCTTGATTTAGAGGGGGCTGGACATAACTATACCAGGGTCCACAGGATGGAGGAAAAGAGTGTGGGTTAGAGTGGACTTACTGGTGTTCTGCAGGGCAACTATTGTGATTAGTAAGGGAAGAAATTGTAATAGTGATGTGGAGAGGGTGGCCACAGTGGTTGCTGATGTTAGGGAGATGGAAGAAGAGATATGATGTGGGGGCATTTTCAGGATTTTGAGTTGTCCTGGATGGTGCTGCAGGGACAGATGCTGGACACTGTGTGTCCTGCCATGGCCCACTGGGTGGAATGGGGGAGAGTGTGGATTCCAATGTGGACCACTGTCCATGTGGTGCAGCGGTGCACCAGAATGTATTCACCAGGTGCAGGGAATATGCCTTGATGATGGAAGAAGTTGTTGATGTGGGAGGGGTGGAGGGGTGGGGTGGAGGGTATATGGGGCCTCATATTTTTTGAATCCAACATTTAAAAGAAAAGAAAAAAGAAAATCAATGAAAACTAAACAGCAATATAGAATGAGACTAGGCCTGGAAAGATATGGGACAAGGCCTTTTTGTTTTCACTATAAATCTTATAATTAGGATGGCTATATAATTCATTACTGAAATAGGGAAAATGTGGAGAATAAAATAAATGTTTTAACAATTAGAACAGGTCAAGAGATGTAAACCTGGATTATACTAGGCAAAATGGAACATACGCTTACTCTAGCTATGAATTTTTAAACTTGTAGCAAGTATTCCTTTGATAAAGCTTTTAGGAAAGGAAAAATAGAGACCAGGTCATGTCCCCATTGATAGACATTTTTTTAACTCAACTAATCCAAATTTTCTATCTATGTTTTTCATCTTATTTGATCAATGGCTGACAATCAGATGTATTTTATGTTAATGCAGGTGATGTGTGATAAAGGAGAATATTTAGACTGATGCTTTTAAAAAATAATTTGATCCCCATGAATAATATTAAATTTGATTTCATCACTGAACCTACTGAGAAAAACATATTCTTAGAACCTTTCTTCTTGTCTTGAGCTTGTTTTTACTAAATTTCAATTTCAAAATACATTGTGAATGAAAGTTATCAGACAAATTCCAAGCATGGGAAGAAATTAATAGGAAGTTGTTTTATTTTCCCTTTGGAAAGAAATTTATTGTTAAGAATGTTGAGGACAGGACTGAGGAGGCTTGAGAGATTAAAAGCAGGAAACAATATATCATAATAAACATTATTACTATAAAAAGGAAAATGCACCAAATAGGATAAGAAAAGGTAAGTTCTGCTTTGCCGAACAATGAGGGACAGACCGCAGTGGTAGAATAACATTACTCAATAACTACAGAACAGCAAAATGTAGGTATTTACATTGCATGTCAATTTCTTGCCTAGGGATCTGATTAAGTTTCCCAAACACTACTCTTGATCTATAGAATTTAATATACCATATCATCAGAAATTTTCCCAGCTATTCATCAAATAAGGGTTGCTTTTGTGTAAACAGGTAATACAAAAATAAAGATCTGGGAGTAGACACATAAAAGACATCTCATCATATATTTTATAACATTCATTTCTAATTTATCATTTTAAAGACTTTCCTCTCCTTAGTTGGATATTAATGACTTTTGTTTCCCTTCAAGTTTGAGGTGTTTTTTTTTTTTTAATACGTTCTTTCAGAAAATTTCCACCTCTACTTCACACAGTCAATGTCTCTTGGGAACTCATCAAGGACTTTCATTGGGGCCCCTGGTTTGCAGCCTGCCTGCAGAATTTGTTTTTTGTTTTTTTTTTTTAATTTTTAATTTTATTTTATTTACTTTGTAATAATATTACATTAAAAATATATATATATGAGGTCCCATTGAGCCCTACCTCCCCCACCCCACCTCTCCCCCCCCCCTCAGCAACACTCCCTCCCATCATCATGACACAGCCATTGCATTTGGCAAGTATATCTTTGGGCACCCCCGCACCCCATGGTCAACGGTTCACATCATGGCCCACACTCTCCCCCATTCCATCCAGTGGGCCCTGTGAGGATTTACAATGTCCGGTGATTGCCCCTGAAGCACCATCCAGGGCAGCTCCATGTCCCAAGGACGCCTCCACCTCTCATCTCTTCCTGCCTTTCTCCATACTCATCAGCCATCATGTCCACTTTTCTCAATCCAATGCCACCTTTTCTATGTGGACATTGGATTGGTTGTGTCCATTGCACCTCTATGTCAAAAGGAGGCTCAGATTCCACCTGGATGCTGGATGCAATCCTCCCACTTTCAGTTGTAATCACTCTAGGCTCCATGGTGTGATGGTTGTCCTTCTTCAACTGCATCTTAGCTGAGTGTGGTGAGCCCAATAAGTCAGATTGTAGGTGCTGGAGTCTGTTGAGGCTCAGGACCTGGCTATCACATTGTCAGTCCAGAGATTCAAATCCCCTAAATATATCTTAAACCCCGACACTAACTGCACCTCCAGCACATTAGCATGAAAGTCTTATGAAGAGAGATCCCATCTGAGTCCAGATTCGTCACACATAAACACCAGTTCCAAAGAGGGGCCATCTGACCTGGTAGTTAACCCCATCGGCCATGACCATAACTCCCATGGGTCTCTTTAGCCCTCGAAGGAACCGATATCTGGGGGTTGTATCTGCTTTATCTGTCTCTCTGACTCTGCTCAGTTGTGCATAAGGGCAATCCTTCTGACAGCTTCCTAGTAAGGGACCCTGACATTATATTGGGCTTCAAATTTCAGGGTGTTCTGGACCACAGAGTGGTTCAACAAAGGCAATGGAGGAATACTGGTATGGGATACCATTGACAGGGGATATATGGCTGACAGGGAGCTGTACAGAACATATGTCCAGGGTGCATGGCAATCTTTGGATATACTCATAGTGGCAACAATTAAAAACTGCCTGCAGAATTTGGACTTGTGTATCCCTACGGTCATATGAGAGAATTTTATAAAATCTTACACTGTTTATTAATATTTACTGTCAGTTCTGTTTCCCTCGAGAACCTTGAATAATACAACAAGCTACATCTCAAGTTTAATTTTGCTAATGCTTTAACTTACATGAAATTTCAATGAAACTCAATCTCCCCCATAGTGGATGCCACTTTTAGTGAAACATCTTTCTGTAGCCAGGGCCTTCTAAATGTCAACTTTTTAAAGTTTTAAAACTTTCTGTGCTTTTGTATATAAAAAACATGAATATGGAAATTGCTGCCATTCCATGTAATTTTTTGAACCAAATTGGAGGCTGTCTCTTGAACAGAATTGCTTTTGGAAAACCAGGCAGATTATCATTGCAGTGCTTCCATGACATTTTAAATTGCAGATATAAAGTGCTTGCAATAGAGCATGTGCTACTGCTTACCAACTGTAAACTGATAATTTAATCAATACAGGTGGATTTTAGAGAAGATGTCCCCCTGCTTCCCTGCCTCAAGCCCAAATCATCACTGCTATATACTGGGTTTATAGTGTTCATGTGAAAAAAAAAATAAGCTCTCCTCAACACTCTATCCCCAACCTCCATCCCCATATCTCACTCCTTACCTCTGTCTCATCAATGCCCTATAACCATTGGCAAGTAAGAAATGAATTACATCTGAAGATAACTGATCTCCTACTGTAGGGCATTATCAGCACAGCTGCACAAATTTGATGTGCTCTGTCCATACACAGATGGTCATGCTGGAGGAAACGAATACACAGATTTCTAGTTTTGTGCTCTTCTGGTTTCTCTGCCAGGTTGGCTAGGAAACTCTAACAGCTGCAGCTCAGCCAGGATCTAGCCAAAATTCACTAATCTATCAAAAGATTAGCTGTTGAAACTTTGGGGCCTATTTGCACACTTAGCGAGCTTCCAGAATTCAGGTACAACCAACCCAAAATCCTTGGAATTCCCCTACATTGAACTTACTAATGTACTAAGTGTGCTCATCTCCACCCGCTCAACCCCATCATTGTGCCTAACAGATCCTACTTATATGTTAATTCAGGTGAGAAAGTTTACATCTCACATAGACTTTCCAACTGCATCCTAGATATGCAATTCAATACCCATGTTTTGAATATTTTGAGTCAGAAAGGAGGCTTCATGCTGTCAGCCAGCTTTGCAAAATAGGCAGAGCAGTTCAGACAAATCACAGAGAAACCACAGAGCTCTTGCCTGTATCAAGAAATGAATCTTTTGGGAGACAGAATCATGTATGGCTTCCCTTTTTGGAATGGATAATCATGTAGAGGAAAGCATCATTTTATCTTTCTTTTTACAACATTGCATAGGTTATAACATACAAAATTCAAAGGTCTTATCAATCCTGAGGACTGAATCAATTTTTCATTTGTTGTTTTGCTTCAAAGAATTGATATAAGAAAGTTTCCATGAACTTAGTGAGTACTATAAAATATTTGATGTATTCTTCCTTTCTATCTCACCTCACTTTCTGGTATAGTTCCTGGTGCCAGCTCTTCTATCCTGGATTCACCCCTACCCTTCTACAGAGAAAATAATCCCTTCTACATACAAAGTGAAAGACCTTGGTTCAAATACATAAGCATGTATGTAAACTACTGAAGTAAACCCTCTGCTTCCTACTTATCATACAAAATGTTTTTTTGTTTTTGTTTTTCCCAGCATCATGGATAGTAATGTGCAATTCATGTTGTGTGAACTGTGGAATGAAAATGTGAAGCATGGTTTGTCATGCAGATATATTTATTAAGCATCTTCAGGGCTAAGATTATTGTGATGGTGCTTGGGCATTCAGAAAAATTGGGTAAGAGACCTAAATTTGGCCTTCATAATTCCTCAAGTCAAAATAGGGAAATGATAAAAATATGCTTGGATAATTTAATATGGAAACATCTTTAGGACTTATGCACACCAAGAAAAAACACTCAGGATTAAAGCATTAATTGATGAAAGGCTAATATTCACTATGTGATAAACATTTTGCAAACTTTGGTTTGAGACACTTATACAAGCTTCACATTGATCTTTTGAGTTTTCTTATGGAAATCTGGTAAACCGTAGAAGTCCCAGTAGTCTTCAGATCCTTACTATACAAAAATATGACCACATGACTACCATCAAGTTACTTCCAAGATGGAGCAGCAGATTCAGTATTTAGGGACTTCTCAAAGACAAAAGAATAATTTGGAGGACAGGCACATCTGCTGAGGAAAACAAAAAGAGATATAATTAGATTATACATTCATATAGAAAATAACTCAATTTAATAAGTACTCAGCTTTTTAGGCCAGTCTTTAAGTTGATTTACATCTAAGAAAAAGCAGATTTGAGGAAGGGTTAGGTAAATGCATAGTAAAAATTTTTGAAAGTCAATGGGGAAAATATTGTGGAAACTCTCTCCTATATTTGAGTTACTATATTCTTGGTACAAAATTCTAGTGTTATTTCATTTTCCTTCCTCTCAACTTATGAGAATTCTCCTTTAAGGGCTTATTAAATGAAGTTTCATTTGTATAGATTCACATGTCCTGCTTGCAGTTGTAGGCACTGTCGGTTCCCTGGTATGGTGTTCAACCATTTTCACCTCCCTGTTAGTTGACCTGGGTAAGTCCAACGAACCGGAGAGTAGGAATTGCAACTCTGCTGAGGCTCAGGACCCAGCTGGCATATGGACTGTCCAGAGTTTCAAGTATCTTGAGCTTACACCAACCCTAGCACCAATCACAGGTTCAGTAAAAGTGACAGAAGAGGCATGTGCAGAAAGGTCACATCTGAGTCCAACTACATCACACTCAGGAGCACAAATTCCAAAGTAGAACCCACTGATATGGCACTGAACTATAGAGCTATCTGTCATGATCATAGAACCTGTAGCCCCCACAAGAACCTATACCTGGGGTTGTAGCTACTTTGGTTGTCTCTGGGATCCTGCTGAGGTGTGCGTAATTGCAACCCCTCTGATGGCCTCCCGACTTTTTTTGAAGACTCTTATCTACATATACTCATTTGTCTTTGCCATTTCCCCTTTTTATCTAAGGTCAAAAATAAGTTTTTAACACATGATCCTACATGTAGACTGGGATATTCTGCTGATCTGAGTTGGCCTTTTTATTCAAGGTCTCTTTTTAGTTGCATCACCAGTTAGTGATTGGTAGTAATCCCTTGGCACCAAGGAGGGTCATCATGAGAGTTAGATCTTAAGTTGTTTACAATAGCCTTGTCTGGTCAGCAATTACTATCTATTGATTGTGATTCCTGGAGCCTCCATTTCATTCTAAATAGTCCATTTGAGCTTATTTTCATTTTAAATAAAGATATAAATAAAAAATTGCAAGAAGTTCATTTACAAATAAATACTGAAGCATTTTAAATTATTTATTCTAAACACATTTTCAATTATTATAAGCTATTTTTAAATTTAAGTACACCATCTTTAGCAGACCTATGAAAATATTAATGGCTCTTTTTAAAGATGCATAAATCAAACAAAATGTTACATCAAAAATATGAGATTCCCTTATGCCCCACTCCCCACCCCCACACACTTTTCCCACATCAACAACTTTTTTCATTAGTGTGGTACATTCATCACAGTTGAATACATTTTGGAACACTGCTCCACACCATGGAATATACTTTACTCTCTTTCCCAGTCCATTCAGAAGGTTATGGCAGATATATAATGTCCTGCATCTTTCTTTGCACTATGATTTAGGGCAATTCCATATCCCCCAAATGCCCCCATATCATACCTCTTTTTCCCTCTCCCTGCCTTCAGCAACTCTAGTAGCCTGCTGGGTATATACCAACAAGAACTGAAAACAAGGACACAGATATGCACACACCAATGTTCATAATGGCATTATTCTCTATTGCCAAAAGTTAGAATCAACTCAACTGCCCATCAACAGATGAATGGTTAAAAAATATGGTATATACGTACAATGGAATACTACTTATTTGTAAGAAGGAATACAGTACTAACACATGGGATAACATGGATGAATCTTGAGGACCTTATGTTGAGTGAAGTAAGCCAGGAATTAAAGGACAAATACTACATGACTTCTCTAATATGAATTAAGGAAATCAAGCCATCTTAGAGAGATAGAGCATCACTGGCTCTTTATAACACCTTGAGAGACACCATTTAAAATAAAGCATCTCTCTATCAAATACAGCTTCCTATAAAAATGTAGATCAAACAAAAAATTCAAAACGTGACATGAAAAAACTAATTTTTAAATTTAGAAACTCTGAGGAAATGGATAAATCTTATATATTGCTGGTCAAAATCAACATGGGCAAGTACTGCGGCAGGTTTCCTCAGGAAGGAATCATTTGTTATGCAAATCAAGAACTCCCAAACTTTAGTAGTGTATACTCCACTTTCTCACATTTAGAAATATGTGCAATAGAGTTGCAACTAACATGCAGATATGTCTAAATGTAACTGTCTCAGGCTTTCCTTTCTCACTTAATTTTCAGATGTTCTTGTCATCTTTGAGAGTTATATTTCCAAGGGAACAATAGAAATGTTGTACTAGACTTAAATTAACAACTGACCATAGCAATATATGCCTTTAAATTTATTATGTTTTCTGTGTAGTCTCTACTCAGATAGTCAGCAGATAATAATACCTAAGGACACCTTGGTTTTAATTATCTTGAAGGCAATTAGCATAGTGGGTCTTTTGTGGCAGATCTGGGATTTGAGTAATAAGATCATTTTCATAAGATTTTTGTGAGGCTTAAATGAGATACCGTGAGCAATGCTGTTATCAAAATGTTTGGCAATAAAGAGGATAAGCTGATACTTTTATTAAAATTTTATTTCATTTGCATTTATGTTAGCATGTGAAGAATCAAGTTAAAAAGGGGCCCTTAACTCAAAGGTCTGGCTAGAGCAAAAGTGAGCAATAACAAAATTATTTTACTGTGATATTCTGTTCTCAGAATATTATCTAGCATTCTGTTAATTGGCATTTGCAAACATAGACTATGGACTGTGGTTAGCAGTGAGAATATAATATTCTTGCTTCTATGCCAAAAATGATAATGGGGCAGTATGGAAAATTTGTGCCAAATGTACACTATGGATGTGGTAACAATCAAATGATAATATATTATTTGTAATGAATGTTCCAACACAATGTGGTATGTTGGTAGAGGGGAGTTGTTTGATAATTCTGCACATGTGCATGACTGTTTTATAAGTTTACAACTTCTGTCATAAAATATATTTTAAAATTATAATAGAGTGTGTTGGGGGAAAAACACCAAATATAAGATAAGTACTATAATTAGTAGAAAGATTTTTACAATATTCTATCATAATTTGTAACAAACATCTCATGATGATGTAAGGTGTTGAAGGAGGATTGATGTACGGGACCCCTGTATGAAGGTATGCTTGTTTGCTTTGTAAGTTCACAACTTTTACTATAATTATTGTTTATGTATATTCATACATAAATGATATAAAAATAATAATAATGGGGGTTAGGGAAATACTTTGGTTAGTAGTAATATTTTGACAATGCTATTTAACCATTAGTTAAAAAGGTTTAACAACAATGCAAGGTATTAGTAGTAGAGTGATGTCTGAGAGTCCTATACAATGTTTCATGATTGTTTTGTAGGTTCACAACTATTCCTGTACACTTATTGTCTATTTATATTTATGTATGAGTGATATAATTCAATATTTTTTTAAAATTTTAGAATTTTAAAATTTTTAAAAATTGTTTATTTTATAGAGCCTTAAATACTCCCCAGGAACAACTAACACTTGGCTAGATGAGAGAGTTTTGTTCCCAGTAGAGTTATTGGAGTACTCAGGTTTGCAGGCAATGGGGCCATTAAAAAAGAATTCTTCCACTTTGTGCTATATTCACTTTTATTGCATGTATTTACTGATTAAACACTTCCTTTCTCCACAGATTACCAACTTATAAATGTTTCCCTTTAAAATAAGCAGATTTTGAGAACCCAAATCAAAAAGTCTTTCTGATCATCTTTGCAATGTTTTCACTGTGAGTAGGATCCTCCTACCTGACATGGTCCCAGCTTCATTCAATATCTCTGGTTAAAAAGGAAAGCCCTGACTTTGCAACGAAGTTTTTCAGTAAGGCAATGAATTGTAAAAGACTTCTCACCTTCTGCCATTGCAGTGGAAAGCTCCAAAATGATACACTCGCCCTTTGTATTTGAGTGATAACTCTGGGTTTAGAGTTGGACACATTTTGCAGCTGCTCTTAATTCCCTGTCTATTAAAATTTTCAGCCATGGGGCATTTGATGTAACACTAGAGCCAAGGCATCCATCTCAAAAGATGATTCCATGTAAAAACCAAGGAAGAGATCCTGAAGCTTGAATCTTTTCTAGCTTCTATTCTCTTCTTTCTAATTTTATTAAATCAACTTCATATTTGTCACTTAGCCATATTTAACAGAAATGGAAAAAATAAACTTGTGATATTGGGAAAAATGCAAACTGGAACTGAGAAGGGATTTCTTAAATTCTTGCTCTAATCTTATATACGTTGTTCAGTACTCATACTTCTATAGATTTTTATGTTCAGAAGAATATCTCTCTCAGGGTGCTACCAAACCTTAAGCCTCCATCAAGATTTTTCACATATCCTTTTCTGTCCCTTTCCTCCAGTTTCTATTCTCACATCATTGTCATCATTGTTTCAAAGAAAAGAAGAGCACATCTAGCTCTTCATTAGCCCCTGAAGTAATAACATTTCCGTTATCAGAGGGAGGGGATGCTTGGGAGCAACTTAATACACTCACGAACTTGAGCAGCCAATTGTGTTGAAAGGGGGAACAAACTTCCTTAAAAACCCAGTTGTGCTGCCAGGATATCAGCCTATCCTACAGGTATAGAATTTTCAAAATGTAGTATAGTGGGAGTCTTAACAACAACAACAAAAAAATAGATAAGACAGTCACAAAATTGTGGAGTTTTCCTGGGTGGTGCTGCAGGGACAGTTACCGAATATTGTATGTCCTCCCATGGTCCACTGGGTGGACTGTGGGGGAGTGTGGGCTATGATGTGGACCATTGACCATGAGGTGCAGCGGTGCTCAGAGATGTATTCACCAAATGCAATGAATGTCTCATGATGATGGATGAGGTTGTTGTTATGGGGGGAGGAGTGGGGTGAGGGGGGTGGGGGGTATATGGGTACCTTATAGTTTTTGAATGTAACATTTAAAAAAAAGACAAAAAATTTAATAATTGAAATAACTCAAAAGATAAATTCTTTTCTCCAAGGTTTCTGCCAGTATTAAAAATATATATATGCATACACACACACATAAAGTTAATTTTACTATTTCCTGATATTTCAGAAAACAGTTTGTTCTTGACCACATAATATTGTCAGCCAAAGAAATGGTTACAGCTTCACTCTAACAAGAAGTTTTCATGGCTGAGGTATCAAGTGAAGGAAGATTCCTTAAAATTCATGAATGTATATCATATGTCCCAGGGGCAAAGCAAGGGTAAATGTCAACAGGACACAACAATATAGAACTCCAAGCAAAAATTCCAGTTGGAGGCTAGATAGTATAAAGCAGCAGAATAACACGGCCATCCATGCACACTTAAATTTAAAGACCATGGCCATTTATTTTGATAGAGAAAGAGAGAGAGAGAGAGAGAGAGATTTTGAATTGTAAGCTACTGGGTGGGTCAGTCTAATAGTATACAAGGAAAAATGAAGCACCAAACAATAGTTGCATATTTATTTATATTCTAAGCTGAATAGCTGAATACCTTTCGGCATCTCCTTTCTTTTTTTTTTTTTTTTTTTTTATTAATTTTTTTATTTTTTATTGACTTTGTAATAATATTACATTAAAAATATATATGTGAGGTCCCATTCAACCCCACCCCCCCACCCCCCCCTCTCCCCCCCCCCAACAACACTCGTTCCCATCATCATGACACATCCATTGGATTTGGTAAGTACATCTTTGGGCACCTCTGCACCTCATATACATTGGTTCACATCATGGCCCATACTCTCCTCTATTCCATCATGTAGGCCCTGTGAGGATTTACAATGTCCGGTGATTACCTCTGAAGCACCATCCAGGGCAGCTCCATGTCCCGAAGACGCCTCCACCTCTCCTCTCTTCCTGCCTTTCCCCATACCCTTTGTCCATTATGTCCACTTTTCCCAATCCAATGCCACCTCTTCTATGTGGACACTGGATTGGTTGTGTCCATTGCACCTTTATGTCAAGAGGAGGCTCAGATTCCACCTGGATGCTGGATGCAATCCTCCCATTTTCAGTTGTAATCACTCTAGGCTCCATGGTGTGGTGGTTGTCCTTCTTCACCTCCATCTTAGCTGAGTGTGGTAAGTCCAATAAATCAGATTGTAGGTGCTGGAGTCTGTTGAGGCTCAGGATCTGGCTATCACATTGTCAGTCCAGAGATTCAAATCCCCTAAATATATCTTAAACCCCAACATTAACTGCACCTCCAGCACATTAGCATGAAAGTCTTATGAAGGGAGATCCCATCTGAGTCCAGATTCATCACACATAAACACCATTTCCAAAGAGGGGCCATCTGCCCTGGTAGTTAACCCCATCGGCCATGACCATAACTCCCATGGGTCTCTTTAGCCCTCAAAGGAACCAATATCTGGGGGGCATCTCCTTTCTAATCAAGAAAGAGTTTCTATCTGATACTACGGTGTGGAAAATTGAAAAGGAGGATGCATATAAACTCTCTTGCCTTTTCATTATTCATTATAAGAAAGGAATGGAAAATGAAACAATGGGCTTTTATGCGTGTTCCTTGATGCTACATCAGCCTTTTTTTTCACATTTTTTTCTGTAATTCAAAAAAATACGGAAAAAGCATACAGTAGGAAAGAAATGGAAGATCAGTTAAAAGTGGCTGGAATAAGAATTCTCATGTGAGTCTTTGCTACATTAATGAATTAAAACAGAAAGCCATGCTAGGGGATTTCTGGCATACCAGAAAATTCAATTTATACTTATTTGCTATTATTGCTCATGTTAAGAAAAAAGAACATAGATTAAAATGGAAAAATACCTTGAGAAACAGAAAACCTACATTATCTGCTATCCAAGGACAGGAAAAAAATAGGTAAATAGCAATAGAATTTAATTTAGACAGTATGAATTCATGAAATTTTTAGCCAAAAGTACCTGAGTTCAATTTATAACTCCTAGAAAATCAGAGACTCAGTTTTCTTATTTGTTAAATAGAGCTAATATTGTCTATCTTATAGAAGTATGGGAGAAATAGATAAGATTATGAAAATACTGATACAAAGCAGACATGCATTGATCAAATGGTAGCTAATATAATTGTCCTCACAGGTTCCTACTCAAGAAATAAATAAAATAATTATGTGCTTAGCCTTCATCCTACACAGACCAGATTGTTGGACACATCTGTTGCACCAACCCCATGATGATATCACAGGAGTGAGGTGGGATTTCCACAGCCTCTCTGGACAATTACAAATGTTTTCAATCCACACAGAATAGACTGTTGGGCTCATCTGTGACTCCTTTCCTGCTCCTGACAGATTGGAAGGGGCGGGCAGTGCTCCCTCAATATCTTTGGGCAATGAAATGCAGTTGCTTTTGGCTTGAATGGACTAGATTTCTGGGAAGACCATAGGTCCATTTTCTGACCCTGACAGGGGAGGAGGGGGGACATATGCTTCATCAGTCTATATGGGCAACTGTGAACAGTTTTGATTTGCAGAGCTTAGTTTGCTGTTCAAACCTTCAGATCCATCCCCATCCCAGGCAGGGAATTAAGGAACTTGGGGAGCTTTATCAGTCTCATTGGCAACTGAAGGCAGTGTTAGTCTGCATGACATGAATTACTCCACAAGGCCATGGTTCCATTCCTACCCTTGGCAATGAAGAAAGGTGGGAGAAGCTTCATCAGTTCCTGGGGAAATGCAGGAAGTTTCAGCCAAGAAGCTCAATGTACTCCCATCAAAATAAATCCAAATAGATGTACTCTAAGACATACTAATCAGAATGTCAAATGCCAATATAAGGAGAAGTCTGAAAGCAGCAAGAGAAAAGTGATTCATCATACACAAGGAATTCCAAATATGATTAAGTGCTGAATTCTCATCAGAAACCATGGAGAAAAGAAGGCAGTTTTATGATATATTTAATATAATAAAAGATAAAAACCGCCAGCCAGCAATCTTATATCTGGCAAGATTGTATCCCCACAATGAGGGAAAGTTTAGAATATTCACAGATAAACAAACTGAGAGGTTTTGTAACAAAGAGACTCGTTTTCCAGGAAATACTAAAAAGAAGAAAAGAGCCTGAAAGGAAAAGAAAAGATAAAGAGGTTTAAAGAGAGGATAGAAATGAAGATTGTATCCATAAAAGTGACTAACAGTGTAAAAATGGTGAAAATAAAATGACAGATAAACCCATCTGTCAAAATCAGTGAAATAAGAAATGCCTTTAGAGTAATAATATTGAATATTAATGGATTAAGCTCCCCAGTCAAGAGACAAAAACTGATGGAATGGATAAGAATTTATAAAGCATCTTTGTTGTTTAGTCACCTTAGACTCAGGGATAGAAATAGGTGGAAAATAAAAACCTGGAAAAAGATATTCTGTGCTTGAAACAGACTTTAAAAGCAAAGTTATTATTAGAAACAAGGAAGTTCAATATAATAAAATGGACAATTCATCAGGAAGAAATATAATCATAAATGTATATGAACCTAACCAGGATGCCTCAAATAGCACAGAAGAAAACACTGGCAAAACTGAAAGGAGAAATGGATGCCTACAATAATACTTGTATGCTTCAATACATTGCTCCCATCATTGGAGAGATCATTTGAGCAGATGATCAAAAAAGAAACAGAGAGCATGAATAATATGACAAAATAAAATCTAATAGGGAAGCAAATTTAGTCCAACCGATAGAGCTTCCGCCTATCACATGGGGGGTCCAAGGTTCAAACCCAGGGCCTTCTGACCGATGTGATGAGCTGGTCCATGTCCCATGCAGATGCGCGCAAAGAGAGCTGTGACATATAAGGGTGTTGCCTGTATTGGGGAGCCCCACATGCAAGGAGAGCCACCCAGTGTGGAAAAAGTGCAGCCTGCCCAGGAGTGGGGCCACACACATGGAGAGCTGATGCAACAAGATGATGCAACAAAAAGAGACACAGATTGCAGGTGCTACTGACAAGAAAGCAAGCAGACACAGAAGAACACACAGTGAATGAACACAGAGAGCAGACAACTGGTGGGGGGGGTGGAGAAGGGAGAAATACATTTAAAAAAAGAAATCTTAAAAAAAAATCTAATAGATATAAACAGAAGATTACACCCTAAAACAGCAGGATATACATTCTTCTCAGGTGCTTATGGATCTTTCTCCAAGGAAGACCATATGTTTGGTCACAAAGGTAGAACTCATTAGATTTATTTATTTTTCCTTCTATTCCAATCTTTTGAAGAGGTTTTTTCAAGAAAGAATGCTGGATTTGTCTAATGTATTTTTCTACATCAATTGAGGTGATCGTGTGTCTTTTTCCTTCAATTGCTTAATGTGTTGTATTAGCCTAAAGGGATACAGATGTAAAATAACAGACATCTGTTGGCTTTTATAAAGGGAATTTACTTGAGGTGGAAGCTTACAGTCACAAAGCTCTGAAGATTCCAACTCAAGTTACCATAAGTAGTTTCTCACCAACTCTGTTGCCACATATGGAAGCAAAATGGCAGGTGATATCTGTGAGGGTTCTGCCTTTTTTCTTCCTCTTACGGCTCCATGGTTCCAGATTCTTCTGATGGCAGCTGTAGGCTGGCATAAGACACATCTCTCAGCGCTTCTCAGCTGCTCTGTTCTCTTCAGATGCAAACACTCAGGCTCGTTTCCCTTCCCGAGGCCTCTGCCTTATCTATGAAATTGTCTCTCTTCCTCTGTGTTCTGTGTATCTGCTTACATAGTCCTGAGTGAGTGTTCATTTATATAGCCCACCAAAGGGACGGGGACACAAATCTGAGTCATCCTAATGATGTGGTCAAATCAAATCCTTAATCTTGTTTTAATATATATAAATATATATTTTTTTAAGTTATCTTTTTTAAAGTTAATAGAGCATACAAAACATTACGTTATTAAACATAAGAGGTTCCAATATACCCCACTACACCATCATTTTTATTGCATTTTTGAAGATACACAGATCATAAAAAAGGTTACATTAAAAATATAAAACATTAAAATATAACCCACCCCCACCCCACTCTTCTCACATCAACAAACTCTTTCATCATTGAGGCACATTCATTGCATTTGGCAAATACATTTTGGAGCACTGCTGCACCACATGGATAATAACTTACATTGTAGTTTACACTCTCTCCCAGTGCATTTAGTGGGTTATAACAGGGTATATAAGTCCAGGATCTGTTCCTGCAATATCATTTAGGACAACTCATTAGACTTTAAAAATTGAAATCATACAATGTAATTTCTCTGATCATAATGGAATAAGATGAAATCAGCTTAAGGCAGATAAAGGGAAAATTCATATATGTGTGTATGGAGATTATATATATATGGAGATTAAACAACATGTATTAATTAATCAGTGGGGAAAGAAGAAATTGTAAGATAAATCAATAAATACCTCAAGATGAATGAAAGCAAGAACATACATATCAGAACTTATGGGAGGCATGGAAAGTAGTGTCAAGAGTAAAATTTATTGCCCACAATGGTTACATTAAGTAAGAAGAAAAAATAAATAAAGTCAAGATCCTTGATTTTTGGGAGAACTAGAAAAAGAAGAGCAAACTCTGCTCAAATCAAGCAGAAGGAATGAAATAAAAAAGATCAGAACAGAAAAAAAAATGAAATTGAGAACAAAGAAACAATAGAAAGAAGTGAAAAAATGTAAAGTTGGTTTTGAGAAAATCAAGAAAATTTACTACTCCTTAACTAGAATGACAAAGAAAAAAGAGAGAAGATATAAATAAAATCAGAAATGAAATTTGGGACATTGCTACTGACTGCACAGAAATAAGAGGATACTGTGAGCAACTGTATACCAATAAACTAGATAATGTAGATGAAATGGAAAAATTCCTAAGAGCATGCAAACAACCTACACTGACCCGAAAATTAATAGAAGACCTCTATAAACCAAATACAAATGAAGATTAAAACAGTTATCAGACACCTAAAATGAAAAGCCCAGATTTGATGGCTTCACAGGTGAATTCAACAAAGCATTCAAAGAGGACTTAATACCAATCTTACTCAAACTTTTCCAAAAAAATTCAATAGGAAGGGACAAATCCAACCTGATTCTATGAATCCAATATCACCCTCATATAACAGGCAGATAAAGATATTATAAAAAAAATAAAATTAGAGAACCATTTCCCTAATGCATACATATCCAAAAATCCTCAACAAAATACTCACTATTCAAATACAACAACAAATTTAAAGAATTATTTATCATGATCAAGTGGATTTTATCTCAGGCATGCAAGGTTAGTTCAACACAAAACAACCAATTAGCATAAGAAATAAATCAAAGAAGAAAAATCACAAGGCCATCTTGATCCATGCAGAAAATCATTTTACAAAATCCAGCATCCTTTCTTGATTAAAAAAACAACAACAACAAAACTCCAAAAGATAGGAATCAAAGGAAACTTGCTCAACATGTTAAAGGCAAACATGAATAAAGCCACAGCTAACATCGTACTCAATGGTGAACATCTGAAAGCTTTCCATTTGAGATCAGTAACAAGACAAGGATGCCCACTGTTACCACCGTTGTTTAATATAATGCTAGAGTTTCTAGCTAGGGAAATCAAACAAAAAAGAAAAATAGCATCCAAATTGGAAAGGAAGAGGTAAAATTTTTGCTATTTGCACATGATATGATCCTATGCCTAGAAAGCCTCCTCTAAACATGGACAATAAAATTTCTAGAGCTCATAAACAAATTCAGGAGACTGGCAGGATAGATGATAATTATGCAAAAACAGTAGTGTTTTTATATACTAGTAATGAACAATGCAAGGATGAAATCAGGAAGTGACTATATTTACAATAGTGACAAAAATAATAAAAATATTTATAAACTTAACCAAGCATGTAAAGCACTGGATTTAGAAAACTACAAAATGTTGCTAAAAGAAAACAAAGAAGACTTAAATAAATGGAAGAACATTCCATCGTCATGGATGGGAAGACTAATATCATTAAAATTACAATTCTACCCAAATTGATACACAGATTCAATGGAATCCTGTTAAAAATTCCAGCAGTCTTTTCTAAAGAAACGGAAAATCCAATTATCATATTTATTTGGAAGAGTAAGTTACCCCCTAAAGCCAGAAACTTCTTAAAAAGGAAGAATGAATTTGGACTACTTTGACTTCCAGACTTTCAAACTTATTTCCTAGCTACTGTGGTAAATACAGTGTGATACTGGCATAAAGATATACTTATAGACCAATGGAACCAAATTCATCATTTAGATACGGACCGTCACATCTGTGGTCAAGTAATTTTTGAATAGGCTGTCAAACACACCCATCCGTGTCAATAGTCAATTCAACAAACTGCTGGTAGAACTGGATTTCCATATCCAAAAGAAGGAAAGAGGACCCATACCTCACACACTATACAAAAATTAGTTCGAAATGGTTCAAAGACGTAAATATAAAAACAAGATCCATTAAACTCCTAGAAGACAATATAGGGAAATATTGTCACGACCTGGTGGTAAGTGGTGGTTTCTTAAAACATGCACTGAAATTACAAGCATCAAAAAGAAAAAAAAAAAATGGGTAACTGGGATCTCCCCAAACTTAAACACTTTTGTATTTCAAGGGATATTTTTTTAAGACAGTGAAATGTCAACCCATGCAATGGAAGAAACTACTCATTAAGCACATATATGATAAGGTTTTGATTTCCATCCTCTATAAGATTATACCACTCAATGATAAAAGATAAAGGAATCCAATTAAAAAGTTGGCAAAAGATGTAAATAGACACTTACCCCAAGAGGAAATACAAATGGGGAAAAATCACATAAAAATGTTCAATATTACTAGCTATTAGGGAAACTCAAATTAAAAAGACGATATATATCTCACACCTCATAGAATAGGCATGATTAAAAGAAACAGAAGAAGTGCTGCAGAGGATGTGGAGAAATAGGAACACTCAATTTTTGTTGGGAATGTAGAATGCTGTAGCCTTTGTGGCAGTTTGGCAGTTCTTCTTCAGGAAGTGAAATATAAAACTGCCATATGATCCAGCAATCTATCTACAAGGAATATATCCTGAAGAATTGAAGGCAGTGATGCAAACATACATTTGCACACCAATGTTCATAATGGCTTACTCACAATCTCCAAAAGACGGAAACAACACAAGTGTATATCAACCAATTAATGAATAAACAATTCATTATATGCATATGCGTATAATGGAATACTATGCTGCATATGCATATAATGGAATACTATGCTACTGTAAGAAGAAACAAAACTGTGACACATAAAACACTGATGAACCTTGAGAACTTTATGCTAAGTGAAAAAAGCCAGATGCAAAAGGACAAACATTGCATAGTCTCACTAAAATAAACTAAATATGACGAATAATCCCATGGAGTTAAAAACCTAGAATATAGGTTACTAGGAAATAGGATGAGAATTCTTAGAAGGGATAATGATGCTTAATGTATGCAGAATTTCCAATTAGCTTGACTGTAAAAGTGTGGAAATGTATAGAGTTGATGAGAACACATTACAGTGTGTATAACTAACACAGATGTTTTATAAATGGTATTTTGACTGAAAGGGGCTACTCTAGTGATGTAAATATCAATTGAAAGAAAGCTAAAGAATAATAAAGGAACTGAATAATATAGTGAACCCTGTGGCAGGTGAGGATTATGGTTATTAATACAAATAATGTAATGTTCTTTTATGAACTAGAACAAATGTGTGTCACTATAGTTCATAGGAAAATGCAATTAATATAAATTATGTACTATAGTTAACAACAATGTTGTAATATGTTTGCATTAATGTCAAAGAAGTTACTATATCAATGATAAATGTCAATAGTAGAGGTTATGGGTCATTTTCTTTTGGACTAAGGAAAAAATTCAAAAGTTTCCAGGGGCAATGAGTGCACAACCCTGTGACAAAAGTAAAATCCACTGACTTTTGACTAGAACGTAGAAATCATGGGACTGTATAACACAGTGAAGCGTATGGTGATAATGATGGGTTGTGGTTAAAAGTACACATATCAATGTGCTCTCTCATAAATTAAAAGAAGTGTACAATAGTAATACATATTGTTAATAGGGGTGTATGTAAAAAATATACCAAGTGTACACAATGGACCATGTTTAGTGGTAATACTTTGGTCATGTTCTTTTATAATTTGTAAGAAATGTTCCACAACAATATAAGGTGTTGGTGCAAGCGTGATGCATGGGAATTTTGTACATTATGTATGATTGTTTTGTAAGTTCACAATTTCTCTAATAAAAAGTTATAAAAAACAAATACATACACAATATTAATGTGAATGTTTGGCCATAGATGAGAGATTCTCCAGAAGTTAGTGCTGCTTAGACTCCATCCCATCACAAATACCAGTGAAAATAAATAGTAATTGGAAGAAGAATCAGGTGGGACAGAACTAGGTAGAAATAGATTAGGGAATATGTAATTTTCTGCCCTCAACCCCCAAGATCCTGGGAGACTAGTGAACCCTAATCGCTCATTCATTTCCAATTATTTTAATGACATTTTGTCTAAATTTGGCCATACTGAGATTTGGCGATGGTTGACCTCCATTTTATTTGCATTTTGGAAACATGTACAATTGCAATATTAGTTGTCACAGCCCATATTACATAAATCTTTGAATTAATTTGGATATCAGAATTTGTGGGAAGTTTAAGAATTTGTCCAGGAGGCATAAGCCTTTTAAAGATCATTTTCAGCCAAATGGCTCTTTGATTCTTTGATTCCAACATAATAAAAAATTAAGAAAATGAATATGGGAATCTTGCCTCACTTTACCTCTGTTTACTTCTCTGTAAATTTGAAATAACGATAACTGCCTAACCTTTACTTCATTACGAAAACAGCTTTTGTGAAGTTTTATTTTTGTTACAATGAGGATTAGTGATGATAATAAAATCATGAGTATCTCAATTAATCCTGTTCTTAAAATATTACAGAAATTATGGTTTAGATGTAGAAATTAATGAAAGTTTCTGATAAGCTCAGGAGAAATTAAACATTTTTGGTTTCTTCTATTTCACTATTACATGAGAATGTTTATCTAGAAAAACTCTTGATCTCTTTGTTTCTACTCTGTGCCACCTTTACCTAATAACAAAAGTGAAATAAATGAGGAAGATGGGAAAGGAACAAAGGCAAGGGTACATAATTTGGATGTGGCCAGTGTAAATGTGGGGCTGCTAATGGGCCTAATGATATGTTAAATCAATTAGTAAGAAGGCCATACTATTTAGCTGTTAGTTGTGTAGTTCCTGGTACCCAACATTCCTGAGTGCGATTCTCAGATCTGAGGCATTGTACAAAGTTACTTAATTTCTCTTTGGCATTCAGTAAGTCATCAATAAATTTTAACAGTTATTTTGGCCAGTTTCTCATTTTTGCCTTTTATGTCTAACTAACTATTCAAACCAAAACTGAACCAAAATTATTAACAGGACCAAACTAAATACTATTTGGCCTTTGGACAAAGTGTGATCTAGGGAGAAACAATCATTAGATTGTAGCAGAAGATCATGGGGCAAAACAGAACTCAAACTGGGTGAAATATACAGCAATTATCCCTGAATGACATTAGAGTGTAATCCAGGAAATACACAACCACAAAGAGCCTATGACAACTCCTTGTTTGCTTTGCTGATTCTGATCTAGGCTCCAAAGCATGGTCAGGTTTCCTTCTATTATTGGAAGTATTGGAGTGCTTTCATTTAGTCTCTTAGGAAATGTTTTTCTCCTTAACAAGATTTAACCCTTAATATTAATCCCACAAGAAAATTCTTTCCCATGAGTTATCTAGGACCTGGAGGTTTGAAGAGTTGAGAAAAGATTCAGATAAAACTCCAAATCTTTGAGCTTTGCCCTTCACTGGAATTCCCTCAGATCATCAAAGGCCAGCCAAACTAGTACAAAAGTTTAACAAGTTGCAAGTGTAGCACTCGCTTTGACTTCACTAAAATTTGAAATATCACTGGTGTGGATCAGCACACTTTGCCACCAGCTGCTTTTTTACATTGATCCTTTGTTATTCTTAATCACTTTTGTGACCAAGGTCTCCAGATACTGCCCTGACACTTGTGCACTCTACAACTCGAGTGGATGGCATTCACATAGACTTTGATGTAAATAATCACCCCTTGGAGTTGTTCAATTTGACTGGTACTGCTGATGATATTTACAGAGATTACTTTTGGTACTGAGGTTACTGTTGCAAATGTAAATATGACTTCTAATATCTTACTAGTATTTCAAAATGATACCTGTAATTAGATTTGTGCCTTTACAATGATTATTAGTTTCCAAGAACTGAGGTGAAGCAAGAGTCATATATGGAATATTATTTTAATTCCCTCCTTAGACATTAACTGGAGCATTAAAATTTTATTTCCTGGCCAGTTGAAATATCAGCATAGTATGGAAGATATTGACATCCAGTTGATTTGGCACTTTCATTACTCATGTGGGATATTTTCAGCTTATTTGGTGTAGCTTCCAATTTGATCTGAAATAGTATGAAAAACCCACAATTTGATTTGGATTGTTTTGGAGTTAATGCTTGTTTGTAGCATGTCTCCCTGTGGAAATTTCTCTTACAAACCTCCTTTCCATAGTTTCATCTGACTACATTTCATAAGTTCTTGAAAAATGATAAGAAGCCCTTGATATGTAGTCATGGAGGAGGATAAAGAGTAAGAGATTGACACACTGAGAAGTAAAAATGGAAAAGCAGATAAAGAAACTAGAAAAAAAGTGACTACTACAGGATTATTAATAAAATTTATCCATTCAATTTCCTTATCAGAGTTTTACTAAGCACATAATTCACAAAAGACACTATGAAGGGGAGAGATGAAGAATAAGTAAGTGAAAGTTTTAATCCTACACTCAGTGTTGCATACTTAATGGGAACACTGACTCTGGAGTCAGATCTCCTAATTTTTAATTCACCATTTCTTAGATGTATAATATTGAAAACTTTATTTTAGCTCTCTGAATTTCAGTTCTCTTGACTATAAAATGGGAATCATGAAATTAATTGCCTTTCAAATTTGTTGTGAGAGATAGATGAGGTAATTCACGTAAAGAAAGAAGCTCAGTTTTTGGTATATAGCACCCAGTAAATGCAGTGTTTTTACTACTAATCTTATTATATTATTAACATATTTAAGAAGTTGTGCAGCAAAGCAGTCAAGGGCATGAGTTCTGGAGTCATAAGGCTTCAAATCCTAGCTACATTGATCTTAGCTCCACTATTTTCCATTATGTGACAGGGGAAAGTGAAATACTTCTCTGTGCTTTAGTTTCCAGCTTATTTGGCCATTGTGAGAATTTAATCAGTTGATATATTTAACATGCTTTCAAAATGAGTTAATGGACCATAGTAGATGATCATTTAATATCCTTAATTGCTATTATTATTATTAGAGGTTATACAAATGTTTCTTCTTATAGTGGCTTGAATGATGTTCCCCTAAACAGTGTGCCAAAGTCCCAATTTCCAGTACCTGTGAATGTGAACTTTATTCGGAAAGAGGATCCTTGCAGATGCAATTAAGTTATAGATCTCAAGATGAGATCATATTGGATTTAGACTGTGTTCTAAATCCAATGACTGCTGTACCTATAAGTGTAAGGAGAGGAATATTTGAGACCCAGATGCATAGTCATGAAAGGCCATGTGAAAATAGAGGCAGAAAGGACAGCAAGTTAAAGGCCCTGAGAGAGGAATAATAATACAGTCCTCAAGGGACATAATTGAAGATCAGTGTTGCTGGAGCTTGTGAATATGGGGGAGGGTAACACAAGATGTGGGCAGAAAGACAGGCAGAAGCTAGATAATTCAAGGTCTTTATGCTATGATTAGACTTTCAATTTTGTTATATATACAATGAAAATCCATTGGAAAGTTTACATTTTTAAAAATACTATTTTTATTAGAGAAGTTGTAAACTTAGAAAACAATCATGCACATGTGTAAAATTCCCATACAACAATGCTTCACCAACATACCACACCATTTTGGAATATTTATTGCAGATTTTGAGATATTATCATCAGATTATTACTACTAACTCTAGCCCACAGAATAGGTTTGGCATATTTTCCTATTAGTAATGTAGTACATATTTGGCATTTCACCAATAGCTACAGTTATTGAATATTTTTATTTGCTTTTTAGCCATTTGTATTTCGTCTTTGAAGAAATGTAAACTTACGTATTTTTCCCATTTTTAAACATGGATTGGTTGCTTATTTATTGTTGAGCTGCATGATCAATTTTCATAGAATGGAAATAAAATTCTGATCAGATATGTGGTTTCCAAATATTTTCTCCTGTTGAGTGAGCTGTCTCTTCACCTTCTTGATGAAGTCCTTTGAATCACAAAAGAGTTTAAGATTGAGTACGTCCTATTTCTTCATGTTTTCTTTCATTGCACCAGCTTTTGATGTAAGGTTTAAGAATGCACCACCTTGAAGATGTTTTCATACATTTTCTTCCAGGAGATTTAGGGTTCTAGTTTTTATATATAGGTATTTGACCCGTTTTTGAGTGAATTTTTGTATAACGTTTGAGATATGGGTCTTCTTTCTTTCTCTTGCCTATGAGTATCCGGTTATCCCAGCACCATGTCTTGAATAGGCTGTTCTTACCCAGGTGTTTGGGATTGGCAGTCTTGTCAGAAATCGCTTGAATATGGATGTGAGAGTCTGTGTCTGAAATATCAGTTTGGTTCCATTGATATATTCATATAACTTTATGTCAGTACCCTGCTCGTTTTACCACTATACCTAGGTAGTGCGATGTAATGTATGGAAATCAGAGTCCTCCAAATTTGATTTTTCTTGTAAAGATGTTTCTGGCTCTTCAGAACCCCTTATATTTCAAATAATTTGATAACTGTGAGTTGTTTATAAAATGCTGGTGGAATTTTTATTGGAATTGCATTAAATCTGTGTGTCAATTTGGGTAGAATTGATATCTTAATGTATTTATTCTTCCAATCCATATGCATGGAATTTTCTTCCAATTACTTGGGTCTTTTTAAAATTTCTTTTAGCAATACTTTGTAGTTTTCTGAATATGAGAGCTTTTTACACTTGGTTAAGATTATTCTGAAGTATTTGTTTCTCTTATTCACCATTGTAAATGGAAATTTTTTTCCTAACTTACTCCTTATATTGCCCATTAATAATGGTTGGAAACACCAATGATATTTGCATAAATATCTTGCATCCTAACACTCCAGTGAAAATGTTTATTAGCTCTACAGCTTTTTTTGTAGAATTTTTTGGACTTTCTATGTATAGGATCATATCATCTGAGAATAGTGAGAGTTTTTCTTCTTCCTTTCCAATATGGAGCCATTTTATTATTTTGCCTGATTATTACAGCAAGATCTTCTAGGACTACATGGAACAACAGTGGTGGCAGTGGGAATCATTGTCTCCTCTCTGATCTCAATGGGAAAGGTTTCAATCTTCCATCATTGAGTACAATATTAGCTGTGAGTTTTTCATATATGCACTTTGTCATGTTGAGACAGTTTCTTTCAATTCCTATCTTTTGTCATATTTGTATCAAAAAGAATGCGATGTTTTGTCCAATGTCTCCTCTGTATCAATCAATAGGATCATGTGATTTTTCTTCTTTGATTTATTAATGTGGTGTATTATGCTATTTGATTTTCTTGTGTTGAACAACCCGTGCATGCCTTGTATAAAATCCACTTGGTCATGATGAATAATTCTTTTAATGTGCTGTTAGATTCTATGAGCAAGTATATGGTTGAGAATTTTTGCATCTGTATTCATTAAGGAAATGGGTCTGTAATTTTCTTTTCTCATAATATCTTTATCTGGCTTTGGTATTAAGGTACTATTGGATTCATAGAGTGAGTTTGGTAGAGCATTTCTTGTTCAAATTTTTAAGAACTTGATTAAAATTGGCATTAAATATTCTTTAACTGTTTGGTAGAATTCACCTATGAATCCATCTCGTCCTTGGATTATCATTTTGGGGAGTTTTTGAAGATTGTTCCAATCTCTTTACTTGCTATTTGTTTGTTGAAGTCTTCTATTTCTTCTAGGGTCATGTAAGTTGTTTGTACATTCCTAGGAATTTTTCCATTTTGTCTACATTGTCTAGATTTTTTGGCATACAGTTGTCAATAGTATCCTTTCATCAACTCTTATTTGTGGGGTCAGTAATAATGTCCCCATTTTCATTTTTAACTTTATTTAACTGCATAATATCTTGATTTCTCTATGTCAGTATATCTAAGGGTTTGTTGATTTTTTAAAATCTTCTAAAGGATCAAATTTTGGTTTTGTTAATCCTCTATTTTTTTGTTCTTAATTTCAATTATTTGTGTTCTGACCTTTTCTATTTGCTTCCTTATACTTGTTTTAGGAATAATTTGTTTTTTCTTTTTCTAGTTTATTCAATTGTGCAATTAGATCTTCAATTTTTGCTCTTTCTTCTTTTTTAATGTAAGTATTGAAGGCTATAAATTTCCTTCTCAGCATTTCCATCACTACATTCCATAGGTTCTGATATGCTGTGCTCTTGTTTTCATTCATCTCAAGATAGTTTTTTATTTATCTCACAATTTTTTCTTTGACCCACTGATTAATTAATAGATTGTTGTCCATATTTTTGTGAATTTTCATTTTTTCTACCTCTTGTTGATTTCCAACATTTTTTCCATTATGGTTAGAGAGATTCCTTTTTAATATTTGACCTTGCTGAATTTGTTGAGATCTGCATTGTGACTGAATATATTGCCGATCCTGGAGAAAGATCCATGAGCACTGAACAGCAATGTATATCCTACCTTTCTGGGGAACAATGTTCTGTATATATCTATTAAGTTTAATTCATTTATCAAATTATTCAAGCTCTCTATTGTTTATTGATCTCTATCCAATTGTTCTGTCCAATGCTGAGAGTGGTGTACTGAAGTGTCTAACTATTATTTTAGAAATATTTTAGAAATATCTTCCTTGAGTTTTTCCAGTGATTGGCTTGTGTATTTTTGGGCATCATGTTTAGGTACATATATATTTAAGATTGCTATTTTTTCCTGGAGATTTTCCCTTTTTATTAACATATAATGTGCTTCCTTGTGTCTAATAGTTGTTTATTTTAAAATCTATTTCATCTGATATAAGTACCCAATTCCAGTTGTTGTGTTATTTTTTATTCTGGTTACTATGTGCATGGAATGTCTTTTTCCAGCCCTTCAGTTTAAATCTATTTGTGTCCTTGGGTCTAAGTTGGTTCTCTTGTAGGCAGCATAGAGATTGCAGATATACATATACATACATATACATATATACATACATATATATATATATAATCAATTGCAACAGTCTTTGTGCTTTGATTGATTGGGGAGTTTAATCCATTAACGTTCAATGTTATTACCATAAAGGAAGCCCTTATTTCACCCATTTTGACCTTTGGGTTTTATCAGTCATACATTATTTTCATCAGTCTTTTTATACTTTTATTTATATTTATTGACATAATCTTCATTTAAAGACTCTCTTCAAGCCTCTGCTGTCTTTTCTTTTCAGAATTTGGCTCTGTCCTCTGTCTTTACCAGCAAAGCCACTGTCTTTGTTACAAACTCTCTCATTTTCTATATATATGTGAATATTCTAATCTTGCCCTCATGTTTGAAAGACAATCTTGCTGGATATAAGATTCTTGGCTGGCAGTTTTTCTCTGTAGTACCTTAAATATGTCACAAGATTTCATTCTTGCCTCCATGGTTTCTGATGAGAAATTGACAATTTATCTTATTTGGTATAGATTGAATGTTACGAATTACTTTTCACTTGTTGCTCTCAGAATGCTCTTTGTCTTTGGCATTTGACATTCTGATTAGTGTGTGACTTGTAGATTATTTCTATTTATTCAGATGAGAATATGCTGTGCCTCTTGGACATGAATATCTATGTCCTTCAATAGATTTGGGAAATTTTCTACTATTATACCTTCAAATATTCCTTCTGCCCCTTTTCTTTTCCATTCTTATTCTGGACAGCATCAAACATGTTCGCACATTTCATGTTGCCATTTAGTTCCCCGAGGCTTGCTCAATTTTTTCCATTTTTTTCTTCACCTCTTCTTTTTAATGTTTGCTTTCAGAGACCATGTCTTCAAGCTCACTGGTCATTTCTTCTTCCTCCTCAAATCTGTTGTTATATGCCTCCAGGGTATATTTAATCTCACTCATTGTACCTTTCATCACTATAATATTTGCTATTTTTCTGTGTATCCTTTCAAAATCTTTTTGTGCTCACCCTGTGTCTTCTTGATGTCCTAATTTCTTTAATTATCACTTTGAATTTATTAATTTGATTTGTGTGAACATCCATGATTAGTTGCCTAAACTCCTTTATTTCATCTGGAGGCATAAAACATTCCTTTGAGTATGGCATATCTTCCTGTTTCTTGGTATGGATTTGAATTTTTTGTTGGGGTCTTGGCATCTGGCTTACTATATGCATATATTCTGGTCACAGTTTTTCTCTTTACTTGAGGGCTTTCTTGCCCTTTCTTGCTTGCTGTCTGTGTAGTAGAGGCTGAGGGAAGCTTTGGAAACTGAAGTTGCCTGCATTGTCCCAGGAGCCAATGGAAATTCTCCCATCTTTCTCCTCTGTCAGGTATAAGGACTGAGCTCCAGTCCTATGTAATAATCCAAGTCCTGCAGGCCAAGTCTCCCTGTAATTGCCCTGAGAGACTATTGAAGTTTCAGACTCCTTCCTCCCCTGAGTGGGGTTGCAGTTGCAGGTGTGGGCAATAGTGTATGCTGTGCAGGTCCAATATGACTGCAGTTGCCTAGGTAGATGGACATATCACTGGCTACACTCCTCCCTTTCAGGGGAAGTGATGGACCCTCTGGAGTGCCCAACAATCTAATCCATGTGGGCTAAGTGTACCTGCAGTTGCCCTCAGAGGCTGAGGGAATACTGTCCATTTTGCCCTTTAGGAGGCAGGGATGGAACCACCAACACCCAACAGTTCACTCTGTGTAGGCCAAAATGCAAAATGCCTGTCATTGCCCAGAAAGGCTGAGAAGACACAAGCCTCCTTCTGTCCTTTTGGGGGTTAGGGGGGAATTCATAGGCACCCAACAGTTCAGTCCTTACAAGCCAAAAATAACTGACATTTCCTTGAGAGGCTTAGGAAACACCTGTCTTCAACTATCCTATCTGGGAATCAGGGTAGAGACACAGATACACAACAGTACAGTCTGTGCAGGTCAAACAGACCTATTGTTGCCTAGAGAGGTTGAGGAAACAACAGCCTTTTCTTATCCTATTATGGGGTATGGGTGGATCCACAGGCACCCAACAATCCAGTCGCTGTAGCCTAAAAGTGCCTGCCCTTACCAAGAAAGGCTGAGGAAACTTCTCTGTCCTGTCTTCCTTGGGAGCAGGGATGGAACAAAAGGTGTCTGACTTCAGTCTGTGTGTGAGAAAACACACGCAGTTTAAAAGGGAGGTCGGGAAAACATTATACCCCTCTTATCCTATCAGGTGGTGGATAGAGCCACAGGCACACAATAGTCAAGTTTGTACAGACCAAAAGCACCTGCAGTTGCCTGATAGCCTGAGGTAACATCAGCCCTCTCTTATCCTATGGGAGGAGGATAGGGGTGGAGATGGAATCTAAGGTGCTCAACAAAATAGTTTATGTGAGTCAAACGTTCCTGCAGTTGCCCATAGAGGCTGAGGAAACACAGCTGCCATTATATCTTATGGGAGGTCACTGAGGGACTGACAGTTGTCTGAGTATCCAGTCTTTGCAGCTTGAAAGTGCCTACTGTTGCTCAGAGAGATTGAATAAACACCAGCCCTCTCCTATCCTATCAAGGTGGATGGGTGAAGATGGTGTTCAAGGTGCTCAACTAACCAGTTTGTGCACACTGAAAGTGCCTGCATTTGTCAAGAGAATCCGAGGAAACACAGCTCGTCTCCTATGTGGGGTGTGGGGCTGGAGGTCCAGGAGTCTGACCATTCAGTCTGTGTCACCAGAAACATTTGCAGTTACCCAGAGTGGCTAGTGCAATTCCTATCAGCTTCCTCTCTGTCAGAGTTGGGACTGTAACCTTGGCTAGGGCTGCTGTCCAATCTGGGTGGAAAGAAGACAGTTCCTACAATCATTGTGATTTTCAATCAGCCCTCCTTCCCCTCATGCCTGGGATAGAGTTAAAATGATGACTGCCAGCCTCTTTATAACTTGTACAAATTCAAACTTTTGCTGTTCTTCGGATTATACTTTAGTCAGCTGAATTTATTAATCAGTAAATGAAGTCAGCAGACAACCATCATTCCTCCCCTGTTTTTGGGCAATGGAGATTCCAAATCCAGCCATGGAATTGCTCCCAAGGTAGCTTGTGCTGACAATGGAAGATTGGCACCATCCTCTCCATGGTGGACAGCTCTACTCATGCATCTTAACTGCAGATGGGCAGTTGACTCCTTCCATTCTTTCAGAGATGATGCAAGATGCTCTTCTTGTCTCTTGGACTCCCACAAACAGGTGCTATAGATAGCTCTGGGTGATTACTAACAGTCCTGAAGGAAAAACTGACTCCTGCAGCTCAATATTAAACTGCCATCTTGCTCTTCCCATACATATTTTTAAAATATCATTCTGATTGCCATGAGGAGAATGGACTGTAGATATCAAGAGTGGAAGCAAGAAGTCCAGTTAGGATGGAAGTTCAACACACAGTTAAGAGCAGATGGTTGCTTATCCTTAAGTGATAACATTGGTAAATGAGAAAGTAGGTAGATTCAAAATTATGTTTTGTATGTAGAATAGCCAGATTTGGATAATGGATTGAAAGTAAAAGGTGAAGGAAAGATAAGAGCCAAAGATGACTTCTGTAAGTGCTCAATGAATTATATCTACTATTTTTATTTACATCCAAGTAATGGGTAAAAATGTTTGGGAAATGACACTAAAGATTATTTATGTTTATAACCATTCTTAGTCAACACTCAGGATAAAGCATGTTATCCTTCTTTGGGTACATTTAATTGTTATAAATTAGTACAGTCCAAGAGTATGAGTATCTTGAATCATATACCATTGTGGGTCCTCTAGACCAGTGTTTCCAAATTTTGGTCTGAGGATCAGTGTTACTCTAAGATAAGGTTTTGAATTTTCTGTGGTAATAATAATTTATAAATAAGGAACATTTACACACAAAAAAGGTAAATTCTTATGTCTTAAGTATAGGGTGGCAGGTACTATTCTGAGAATTTTATATTTTAACTGCTTTATTCCTAATGAAAAATAGTATTGTCTTCATTTAGAGAGGGAGAACTCAAAAGTTTGGGCAGGTTAGGTAATTTGCCCAATATGCATAAAATGCACATATACAGCTCTCTTTTTGCTACTTGTCCTTTACTACGACAATTATTTTATTGTGAGTTTAAGTCTTTCCTAATTAGATTTTCAAAATAATTTATTTATTAGATGATCAAAGGTGTAGATGATTTATTTTAAAAATACTTATTCCAAAATAAAATTTTTCAAACTGATATTTATCCCCTAAATATAAGCCAACTATCAAAAGTTCTCAAAAATCCAAAAATCTGGGAAAAATAGCTTTAGAAATGCACTCCAGGTTAGAGCCCACTTTTTATTACAAACCATTTTAGGGCCAAGGCTTTGTGAGATGTGATGCTCTGTCTTTAAGTGCTACTTAGCATTCAGAAGCTTTTAAAATGTAAAGCTTCTGTGAGGCTTCTAGTGATTCATTCATAGAATAAAAGGTCAGTTGGCCTTCTTGAATAACACTTATTTCTATCTAAGTTTCCAATTTAATTTGCACTCTAATAAAAAATGAAGTGCCACTTAAATTTGAACTTAATTTTATCATTTCTAACTTTACCCAGTAGCAGCAGTAGGTATCCTACAGACCTGGTAAAATTTTTACCACGGTAAAGGACTTTCCCAACAATCACAGCATTGAGCGGGTAGTGGAAACTGAGAAAGAATAATTGCTATAGAACCAGATAAAAGGCATTCAAATTGGAAAGGAAGAAGTCAAAATTTCATTATTTGCAGATGGCATGATCCTATACATAGAAAACCTGAGAGGTCTACAACAAAGCTTCTAGAACTGATAAATGAGTTTAGTAAAGTCACAGGTTATAAGATCAATGCGCAAAAATCAGTAGCATTTCTGTACACCAATAATGAGCAAAATCAGGAGGAAATCAAGAAACAAATACCATTGGCAATAGTAAGTAAAAAAATCAAATATTTAGGAATAAATTTAACTAAAGATGTAAAAAACTTATACACTGAAAACTACACAAGACTGTTCAAGGAAATCAAAGAAGACCTAAATAAGTGGAAGAATATTCCCTGTTCATGGATAGGAAGACTAAATACTATTAAGATGTCTGTCCTACCAAAACTGATCTATACATTCAATGCAATCCCAATAAAAAACAACACAGCCTTCTTTAAGGAACTAGAAAAACTAACTATGAAATTTATTTGGAAAGGAAAGAGGCCCCAAATAGCCAAAGACATTTTGAAAAAGAAAAATGAAATTGGAGGAATCACACTACCTGACTTCAAAACATACAACAAAGCTACAGTAATGAAAACAGCATGGTATTGGCATCAGGAGAGACACACAGAACAATGGAATCGAATTGAAAGTTCTGATATATATATCCGTATAGTATTCGATAAAGCCACCAAAACCTCTCAACGGGGAGAAAATGGCCTATTCAACAAATGGTGTCTGGAGAACTGGATATCCATATGTAGAAGAATGAAAGAGGATTACCATCTCACACCTTATACAAAGATCAACTCGAGATGGATCAAAGATCTAAATATAAGAGTCAAGACCATAAAGACCTTGGAAAGCAGTGTAGGGAAACATCTACAAGATCTTGTAATAGGAAATGGCTTCATGAACATCACACCAAAAGCACGAGCAGCAAAAGAACAAATAGATAAATGGGACTTCCTCAAAATTAAAGCCTTCTGCACCCCAAAGGATTTTGTCAAGAAAGTAAAAAGGGAGCCTACACAATGGGAGAAAATATTTGGCAAACATATATCTGATAAGAGACTTATAACTTGCATATATAAAGAACTCCTTTATCTTGAAAATAAAAAGATAATCAACCCACTTAAAAAATGGGAAAAAGATTTAAACAGACACTTCTCCAAAGAAGAAATACAAATGGCTAAAAAGCACATGAAAAAATGCTCCAAATCTTTAGCTATCACGGAAATGCAAATCAAAACTACAATGAGATACCATCTTACTCCCATAAGATTGTCAGCTATGAAAAAAAACAAAAGAATACAAATGCTGGAGAGGATGTGAAGAAACGGGAACACTCATCTACTGCTGGTGGGAATGCAGAAGAATCCAACCATTCTGGAGGACAGTTTGGCGGTATCTCAAAAAACTAACCATAGATTTGCCATATGACCCAGCAATTCCACTGCTGGGTATATACCCAGCAGAACTGAAAACAGGGACACAAACCGATATATGTACACCAATGTTCATAGCAACATTGTTCACTATCGCCAAAAGATGGAATCAACCCAAATGCCCATCAACAGATGAATGGACAAATAAAATGTGCTATATACATACAATGGAATACTACTCGGCTTTAAGAACAAATACACTACAAACACAGGTGATAACATGGATGAATCTTGAGAACCTTTTGTTGAGTGAAGCAACCCAGGCATTTAAGGACAAATACTACATGGCCTCAATGATATGAAATAAATAAACCAAGCTGTCTCAGAGAACTAGAGACTGGAAGATAGGCTTACAGGAAATCGGGGGCTAGAAGAAGGATATCCGCCGACATCTACATTGGGGAAATCTATGAAAAGCTGGAGGTAAGTATGTGTACAAGGAAGGGATAAAATGGGGGCATAGGGTTACCTTTGGGTGGGGCTTTATGGGCTTGAGGGGGGCTAGGGATGGGCGGATGGGTAATATTGCCCAATAAATTGGGGTGAGGGTTGGGCAACATACAAACATAGGAGATTGTCAAATGTTGGTTGAGAGTATAATGCTGAGAAAACCTTTTCAAAACATAATTAGGAAAGCTACCTGTTTAAGATACTTAAAGGGGATAATTTGATGTAAGACAGACTCCTAGGGAATATGTGAATGCTCATTTTGCCAGAGTGTCTTATACCATCGGGTAGAGACCCATAAAATGAGAGTGAAGGTATACCCACATCCTGCGGAGGGCGAATGCCATCAAATAGAGGGAACTGTATCTCTCAAGAGAAATGGTGGCTCCCAGGGCATTAGGGCAGTTGAGCAAGTCAAGCCCTCAACACTGTTGCAAGTATCTCTGAACATGACTCCTCAAGAAATGAAGATTGACTGACACTGTGGACCCCAAAGGGGAGGGGAAAATGGATGTTGACTGGATGGAACCAACGTAAATGTGAGGGCAATAGAAGTGTTTCACAAGAGTACACAAGGATGGATATAAAACATGTAATATTACACCAAAAACATATAGGGGACGACAGACTAATAATGTAAATCATAATGTAAAACATAGGATAACTAAAAATTTAGAAAATTCTATAGCCTAAATTATAAACCACAATGTAAACACAAATGTTACCTTGTTTGAAAGCTATTGTCTCAATATCTGTACATCAGTTTCAGTAAATATGGTATGAATATGTTAAAAGATTATTGCTGTGGAAGGGAAAAGATTTTATGTTGGATATGTGGGAGTACTGTATATTTTATATATGAATTACTGTGGTCTATAGCTCTTGTGAAGAGAAGCTCAATAATTAGGAAAATAGAAAAGAAAAAGATAGGATGTAGAATTTTTCCAATTGAATACGTATTCTATATCTAACCTTTAAACTCATCGTTATATTCCATTTTACTATTAAGGGAATCTGGCATTATATTGGGCTTCACTTTTCAGGAAGTTTTGGATCACAGAGTCGTTCAACAATGGCAGCGGAGGAATACTGGTATGGGATGTTATTGACAGGGGACATAGGTTGACAGGGAGTTATACAGGGCATGTGTCCGTGGTGTATGGAAATGTTTGAATATACTCATATTGGAAACAAATACAAACTATAGCTGGGGGGTGCTTGGTTCCTGGCTGGGGGGGCGGGCTCTGTCTTGGTCCCTAGGGGAGCAGCGGCAGTCCCCCTGGTGCAACGGCAAAGACCAGGAAGGAATGAGGGTCCAACAGTGAGTCCCTGATACTAATGACTATGCTTGTGAGCCTATACACATGAAATAAGAGCAAGGCCTAGAGCAGCAGTGTGTCTAAGGATTCCCTCCTGACAGCCTCCATGTTACTCAAATGTGGCCAATCTCAAAGCCAAACTCAGCATGTAAATGCACTGCCTTCTCCCCAGTGTGGGACTTGACACCCAGGAATGAGCCTCCCTGGTACTGAGGGATCACTACCAAGTACAAGCTGATGACATGACTAGAAAATGACCTTAAATACAAGGTTCAACCCAGACCAGCAGAATATCCCTGTCTACATATAATAACAGGAGTTAAAAATGCTTTTTGACTTAAATTAAGGGAGAAATGGAAAGGACAAATGAGTTTATATGGTTATGAGTCTCTGAAAAAGAGTCTTGAGGTTGTCAGAAGGATTGCCCCTATGCATAACTGAGCAGAGTCTCAGAGACAGATAAAGTAGATACAACCCCAGGTATTGGTTCTTCAGAGGGCTAAAGAGACCCACGGGTTTTATGGTCATGGCAGATGGAGTTCACTGCCATGTCAACTGACCCTTCTTTGAAGTTGGTGTCTCTGTGTGATGGAGCTGGACTCAGATGTGATCTCTTTTCACAAGCCTTCCCTGTTACTTTACTGGAATTGTAGTTGATACTGGGGTGTAAGATATATCTAGGGGATCTGAATCCCTGGACTGACATGATAGCCAGGCCCTGAGCCTCAACAGACTTCAGCTCCTACACTCTGGTTTATTGGACTTACCCCACTCAGCTAACATGGAGTTGAAGAATGTCAAACATCACACCATGGAGCCTAGAGTGCCTACAACTGAAAGCCGGAGGATTGCATCCAATATCCATGTGGAATCTAAGCCCCCTCTTGACATAGTTGTGGAATGGACACAACAAAGTCAAGGTCCACAGGAAGGAGGAATACAGTAAGGATTAGGGTTGACTTACTGATATTCTATTCATGAACTATTGTGGTAGTAATTGAGAAAATGTGGCATTGGTGTGGAAAAAGTGGCCATGGCGGCTGCTGGTGCAGGGAATGGGAGGAAGAGATGAGTTGTGGAGGCATTTTAGGGACTAGGAGTTGTCCTGGGTAGTGCTGCAGGGGCAATTACTGGACATTGTAGATCCTCCCATGGCCCACTGGATTGAACGTGGGAGAGTATGGGCTATGATGTGAATCATTGACCATGAGATTCAGCGATGCCCAGAGATGTACTCACCAAATGCAATTGATATGTCATGATGATGGCGGAGGGTGTTGCTGTGGAGGAAGTGGTGGGGTGGTGGCGGAGGGGGTGAATGGGGACCTCATATTTTTTTAATGTAATATTTCCTAAAAATGAAAAAAAAAAAAAGAATAATTGCTATGCCTGTCTTCTGGCCTGGGGAAAAGGCTAAGTTTGCAGTGTGGAACTGCTTGCAAATGTGCAAGCATAGTAAGACAGCAGAGAAATTTTGGTTTCTGCTAACCATGAAGTCTTCCTCTCTTTTAAGTAAGTGTAGCAGTTTGATATAATTATGAATTCCCAAAATAGATATTGGATTATGTTTGTAAACTGCTCTGTACCTGGGCATGATTAAATTATGATTAAGGTTTTGATTGGGCCACATCTGCAGGGTATTGAGTCTCCACCCCTTGGTGGGTGGGGAATCACACATAAAATACATGGCAAAGGACAGAATTGTAGGTGTTTGATGTTGGAGTTTTGATGTTGGAGTTTGATGCTGAAGTCTTAAGCTGGAGCCTTGAGAAGTAAGAACAAGAGGAAAGAGAAGCAAGCCCAGGGAAGAGAGGAACTCTGAGCCTGGAGAGAAGCAAGCCCTTGGAAATGAGGCACCTTAAGACCAGAGAGAAGCAAGAGCATGGAGGAGAGGAACCGGGGAAGCCTAAACCCTGGTAGAAATTGGCAGTTATCTTGTTCTAACATGTGAAAGTAGATTTGGTGAGGGAAGTAACTGACACTTTATGGCCTAGTATCTGTAAGCTCCTACCCCAAATAGATGCTTTTCATTAGAACAAACAGACTTCCGGTATTTCACATCTGCCCCACTTTAGCTGACTAATACAGTAAGATTTATTGAACTTCAGCACATTTTAATGAAACTGCTTTACGTCAGTTCTTGGTAGAGGTGGGATTTGTCTAGAGGGAAGACTTCATCTAACTTTATGTGATGTCCTTGTATTGCTGTCCTTTTTTCGCATTTCTAATGGAGTAGCTGCTGTTGTATGTACCACAAGATAATGATTATTATTTATATATCAGTTTTCATCTTTAGTGTGCATTACAAACACTAATACAGGGAGGCAGACTTGGCCCAGTGGATAGGGGGATCTGTCTACCACAAGGGAGTTCCGTGGTTCAAACCCTGGGCCCCCTTGACCCATGTGGTGGTGGCCTATGCACAGTGCTGATGTGCGCAAGGAGTGCCGTCCCACCCAGGGGTACCCCCCATGTAGGGTAACCCCATGCGCAAGGAGTGCGCCCCTTAAGGAGAGCTGCCCAGTGTGAAAAAAAGTGTAGCCTGCCCAGGAATGGCACCACACACATGGAGAGCTGACGCAGCAAGATGACGCAACAAAAAGAAACACAGATTCCCATGCTTCTGATAAGGATAGAAGTGGTCACAGAAGAACACACAGCGAATGGACAGAGAGAGCAGACAATTGGGGTGGAGGGAAGGGAGAGAAATAAATATTAAAAACAACAACAAATACTAATACATTAATCCTCAGGATTATTTTGTAATGCCTTGAGCAATCATCCACCCCTTGCATCCCTTCTATTTCCAAATGAATTGAATATGTTAATGAAATACAAGCAATGGATCATCAGTATTAGTTTGATCTGTATTACACAACATGATCCACTAGCACCACCATTAATGAGTGATGGTTTTAGGTTCAGATTGCAGTACATTACTAGAGGCCTTACAGAGGGTGAATTTACAAATGAATCTTCTGCTGATCTCAGAGGACTTTGCATAATAATGACTGACTTTTATTTACACATTCTAAAGTGGTCCAGCTGGCACTGTGCTGGATTCTAAGGCAAGGTGGATTGTTTTTCTTTACTCTTTCTGTCAGTGCTTCCTGAAAAGGCATATTTTACTATGAAAATAAAACCAGCAGCGAAGTATTACCATTAGCCTTGTATTATGTCCAGTTGTCACCACACCTGTCTCACTCTCCATTTTCCAATTCCATCACAGTGTCACAGTCCAAACATACACAAAAAGAGTTTCAGGATCTGAAAGAAGTGAAATAATAAGTACAATAGTATTTCATTTAATCCAAAACCTCTCCATGGACATTTAAAAAATAAGAAGAGATGAGATGTATGGGCATTTTGGGGAACTGGAGTTGTCCTAAATGATATTTCAGGGACAGATGCCAGACATTATATATCCTGCAATAACCCACTGAATGTACTGGCGGAGAATGTAAACTACAATGCAAACTATAACCCACGTGGTGCAGCAGTGCTCCAAAATGTATTCACCGAAATGCAATGAATGTGCCATGATGATGAAAGAGGTTTTTGATGTGGAAGGAATGGGGGAGTGGGGTGTGGAGTATGTGGGAACCTCTTATATTTTTTAATATAACATTTTTACCTGATCCATGTAACTTATAAACAGACAATTTAATAAAAAAGAAAAAGAAAAAATAAAGAAATAAATTTTATCCATTGTTATACAAAACTTTACCTAAGTATATTGTCTCTCATTTTAATTCTGTGAGGGGAGAGGAATTACATTGTTCCATAGTTTAAAGGAAAGTGAAAATGGTTCAAAGTTAGAGAAAATCTGAAATACATAATTACATAAAATCTGAATTTATTCATCAGTTGTGTTGATGCTGATGAAGAAAACAAAAAAAATATTTAGATCATAGTACTGGAAATACCTCAGTTGACTCACTTTTTTGATGAGCACATTTGAACTTCTGGCAAATTAACATACTATACAAGAGAGAAATGCTGAAAAGAGCTTCACTTTATAGCTTAACCCTCTTTTTCTCTCTAAGGAAATTCCACTTCTTAAGCAACTTTCTTAACATATATAGAGAATACTCCAGACAGCCAAATGGCTTACTTAATGTTTAGGTATATTGTGTCACCACCAAAAATGTGCTTTTCTTTTATATTATTATTTCTCACATATTAATCCTTGCTATATCATTTTTAATATATTTTTATTTAATTTTAAAAGATAAATAGATCACACCTCCCTATTTCTTGGAAGCAATAGAGGTGAACTTACAGTAATAAAAATATGATGAGAAATATTTATAAAATAGAGATGTAACTTTCTGAAACATGGGTGTTATTTTTACATGGGGGCAATATGAAAGGTGATTATAAAACACAAAGCTTACTATATATTTCATTTAATTTCATGAACATGCCTTTCTCATTCAGTGATGGATAGGGCTATAAGAACAACAAAGAATAATTTAGGAAGTGATGGGAAAAAAGAAAGGACCATATTCAATTCAACCTAAAAAATCAGTCCCTGATTTTTGTCATTCCATGTTTTCAAGATTGCTTTTCAGATGGTCTTTCATTGAGCAACACATTCAAAACCTGAAGTTTTAGATTTATCATTTATATTAGGCCCACATTTTTACTTAGTAGACTTGGTTTTCAGGCATCATTTCTGATTAAAGCATATTATCTGGCATGCATGTCCTTTGTTAAAATGCAATGCTGATATAATGAAGATAAAACAGTTGGATGAGGTACAGAACCAAAAGGAAATAGTTGGAACCCTGATGAAAGGAAATTTTTCTGAAATTCTCTTTCATTTCTTCTCTTTGCAAGTACAAACCAACTGATGTTATGTTATGTGATTTCTGAATATTATTTATAAGTCAAATATTTGATTAGTTTTCTTTACATCTACCCAGAAATCTCCTAGAGAAAGCAAGACAGGGAACAGCAATAGAATTGTTCTAGTGTCTAACAAATCAGAACTTTTATGTCCAAATTCAAAGAGATTGGTCTCTGCAGGTTTCAGAACAACTCCAGGAGAATCAGTACTACTGAGTGAAAGCTCCTTTCAAAGGTTTAAAATTGGAATGGATTAATAATTCTAGGAAAGAAAAAATCATGTTTTATTTTACCTATGAAATAATTTTGCTTCAGTTCAGGGGTTATGGAGCTATAAAAAAACAAACAGCTAGTATGACAATGACTTTATTCAAATATTATCACATTATAATACTAAACCTAATCAGGCAAGCAGCTGGGAAACACAGTAGTTTGATGAGAAAGGGAGTTTTGGAGGATGGGCTTAACACACAAATTTGAAAACCTATGTGAAGTATCAGTTAATACATTAATTTTAACCTAAGCATTCACTCAAACTTCAGGATTATTGTGACCACTCAATCAGTGTTTCTAATTCTAGCAGATAATACAGTCAGTCAATTCAATGAATAAATTGTTTTGAGAGAATTCAGTAATGTCCGTTTGCCTACAAATGTTTGTCAAAGGTGAGTGAGCCTTATGCATTATAGCAGACCCTCTTATTGACAACTTTTTATGTTTATTTGCTGTGTATTTTTAATGGATTAAACTTGCACAGTGTTCAATGAATTATATGCAATATCAAATTTTTAACAAACTTCAGCAATCAAAAGTTTTTACTCATTATGTTTGGTGATCCCAGAACTGTCTTAAGTACTAACAAAATGTAAAAGAAGCGTACAGTGCCACCACTGGTTAGAAAAATGTTAACCCATGAAACAATCAGAGACCAACAAGTGCTACACTGTGTGGTGTTGAGCTTATTTTAAAGCAAATGGTGTCCAGAGAAGAGGGAATTAGAGATGAGGTTGCTCAGGAAATTTTCATGGAGTCTTTGAGACATGAAGACAGTCTTAAAGAATGGGTTTGCCTTTAGACAGACTGAGAAATGAATCAGGGTTACATTTGGGAGTGGCGAAAAAGCATAGGAAAATGCATGGAAGATAAAGCACATGCTAGGGAATAGCAGCAAATAAGTTGGTAGGGGAGGTCCAGGTTACTTAGGGGTTAGAAAGCATGACAGAATTTTTAAAATTTGAATTGTTAGGCAATAAGAGGTTACTGTAGGATAGTGAAACCTCACTATGAAGTTTATTATGCACATAAAAAGGAGTATACAATATGCACTGTATAGTTTAAAAAATGATAATAAAATAAAATTCCAGTTCTTTGCTTATAAAAGAGAATACCAGTAATTTAAAGTCCTACTTTATATTGCTTCCCAATTGCATCCTACTTCCTACACTGCACAGGTAAGGATAATCCTAAAGTTTGCATTAATGACTTGGCTTTCCTTAAAATATTAACATCTATGTATGTGACCCTCAACAGAATATTGTTTACTATTCCAGGCTATGAACTTTATAGAAAGAGAATAATATCATATATATCCTTCTGCTACTTGTTTATTTGTTTCAAAATAATATTTTGAAGATTCATTCATAAGTGATGTCTGTAGCTGTGGTTCATTAAGATATTTTACTGGTATATAGTAATCCATTATTTGAGTATGCCAATTTTTATTTATCCCACCAACTGTTAATGGACAATTGGGTAGAACCCAAGATTTATTGTCACAATTGCTATTGCGAACTTTCTTATACATGTCATTGGTTAATATACCTTAAGAAAAATGCCTGAAAGTATTGTTGGACTGTAAGGTATATGCATATGCAACTTTACTAGACAACATCAAATTTTCATTCATAGGAAATTTCCTTTTGTACCAGAAGGGTATGTAAGTTCCCATTGCTCATATCCTTGCCAATGCTTGAATTGTAAGACTTGAATCTTTGCCAGCCTGGTGAGTACAACTTGTATCTCACCATGTTTTAATTTACACAACTGATGGCTAAAGAGGTTGAGCATATTTTATATGCTCAAGGGTCAGTTATATTTCCTTGTCTGTGAAATGTCTAGTAATATCTTTTGTGCATTTTTCTAATGTGTTGATAGACATTATTATTAATATGTAGTGCTTTCCATATTCTTGGTATTAATCATTTATTAGTTATAGGTGATGCAAATATTTCCATAAGTGTTTGCTTGCCTTTTAGCTCTAATGTCTTTCACAAAGACATTATGGATGTTTTTCATTTTTTAAGTGTACATTTCAGCAGCATAAGGTAAAATCTTAATGTTTTGAAGTCATCACCACTAATCATATCCAGAATACTTATATCATCCCAAACAGAAACTATATCAATTAAGCAATAACTCCTCACTTATCCCTCCCCCTAGTCCCTGGTAATAATGATTACACTTTCTTTTTCTAAATTTCCTTATTTTAGACACCATATAGAAGTGGAATCATTTGTGTGTGGCTTATTTCACTCAGCATGTTTTAAATGTTCATCCATGATATATCATGCATCAAAATTTCATTTTTTTGTCTGAATAATTCTCCATTGTATCTATATACCACATTGTGCTTATCCATTCATCTATTGGTAGACACTTGTGTTTTTTCCACCTTTTGCCTATCATGAAACTTATATGTGAATAATTCTGCTATGAAAATTGACATAGAAATATGTTTGAGTCCCTGTTTTCAATTCTCTAGAGAATATACCTAGGACTGAAATTAGTGGGTAATATGAAAATGCTATATTTAACATTTTATCTAACCACCAAACTGTTCTCCAAAACAGCTGCACCATTTTACACTCCCACCACTAAAGCACAATGTGAACAGCTTGGTTTTAATGTTTTGTGTTTTAAAGTAGTTGGACTTACCCTTTTCTTTTATAGTTTGTCATTTGGGTATTAATTTAGAAATCATTCCCTATCCCACAGCTCTAAAGATATCCTCCTATTTTTAGTTTTAAAAGTTTTTTTTTATTAATAGGGTTCTTAATTGCGATATGTAAATCAGCAGCACCAGCAGCACCCAAGAACTTGTGCAAAATGTAAATTCCTCAGTCTCATTACTCAACCAGGATGTCTAAAACAGAGGCCTAAATATCGGTATCTTAACATATCCTCTAGGTGGTTCTGATGCACACTAAAGTTTGAGAAATATTGTTTTATATTTTTGCCATTCATTTTCCTTTTGGTATATGGTGTGAAGTTGATATACAATTCCATTTTTTCCCATATGAAATTTCACAGCATAATTTATTGAATAATATATGCTTTATCCTTTTTCTGCATCATCTCCACTGCACAAATCATATTTTAATAAAGGTGCATCCTTTTTAAGGTTCTAAACATAAGTTTTGGGTGAATTGACATCTTGACCATAATGACTCCCAATCCATGAATATGGTATACATATCCAATTATTTGAGTCTTTTTTATTTCACTTTATTTTCTGAAAAGCTTTAGTTTACTGAAAAGTCACACAGAAAATATGGGGTTTCCCAAACACCGCATGCCCTCCCCTGACACCCTCTCCTACCCATAACATACTATGTAAGTATGGTACATTTGTTACAAATTGATGAACAAATATGAAGTATTCCTACTAACCATGACCAGTGGTTTACATTACGGTATACTATGCATTCTGGCCTGTATCCACCAATGAAAAAATATGCAGGATGGCTCTAATGCCCCAAATATGCCTCATGTCCTACCCATTCCTCCCTCTGACTCACCTTAGAACACATGGTAACCACTAACTTTCAATTTTTGAAGAATGATGCCCATAGTTAAATACATTAATTCTGAGGGCTTTACATACTGCTCTGTTTTCTTATATTGGGCCTTGCCTATATACTCAAGATGTACTTGCACCTCTATTTTAGAGTGTAGCATCACTCTCCAGGGTGGGACTTTGATATTTTCTTGTTAATTGTGTGGGTCTCAAACCACTGAGACAATGCCCTATACCAAAATGAACATTTACATTTCAAAGAATCATACCCAGGTGCACCCTTTCCCCCATATCACATCACATTCAATGCCCTGCACCAGTGACACTCACCTGCCATACTTACCAAAAAAGAGGATTCACACCATTGTAGCTTTTACCACAGAACCACAAGTCCTCTGAGTTCACCTTCCTACAGTACTCCCTTCAGTTATGTATATAGTCCATCCTAACCCTCCACCCTGTTCACCCTCACATTCTAGCACTCCACCCCACTCATATTACAACACCATCAGCCCCCTCCACTATCTAATATCCCCTTCTACCTAATTATTGTTTTCCCCATATTGAGCCTCAGCTCACCCCAATCTACTCACTTCCTGTCACCTGAAAACCTATCTTACAGACTCTAGCTCTCTTTATCTGTTCAATAGGTGTAGGTCATATTTTGGGGATTAGTTGCACCATTTCTGCAAGGGCATGGTTAAATGATTTATTAAAGCTCATCTGTTCTTGCTTCAGAGCAAAAATAGCTCTGTCCTTGCTTATTTCTGCACAAGCTATCTCTTTTTATTTGGAGTTTGAAAATGGCTTCCTCTTGTCCTTTCTGCTGCTAGATATGATGTCGGTCTAGAGGCAAGGTTTCTTGTTCCAAGACAAAAATTCCTTGAGAAATTGAATTTTAACCATAGCCCTTGGCTGAATCCAAAAATGCATGATATATAAGCAAGAGAAATAAACCAAATGGAGCCCTCCCTGCATATGAGTTTGGGTTTGTGATTCTTTCATTTCCATTGCATCATATCAGTGAGGTCATGCAATATTTGTCCAGTAGTGATTGGCTTACTTCAGTCAACATAAAGTTTTCAAGATTCATCCATGTCATCAAAAGTGTCAATGCTTCACTCCTTCTTACAGCTGAGTAATATCCCATTATATGTTTACATCACATTTCCCTACACATTCATCTGCTGCTGGACAGTTGGTTTACCTCCAAATTTAGGCAACAGTGAATAATACTGCTATGAACATTTGTGTGCATAGATCTGCTTGTGTCCCTGCGTTCAGTTCTCCTGAGTATTTACCCAGTAGTGGGATTGCTGGATCATTTTGCAATTCTGTATTTTGTTTCCTGAGGAACTGAAAAACCCCTATCCTTAATGGCTGCATTATTCTATATACGCAGCAGCAGTGAGGGTTCTTATTTCTCCATATCCTCTCAAACACCTGTAGTTCTCTGACTTTTTAATAGCTACAAGTCTAATGGGTTTAAAGTGATATTTAATTGTAGTTTTGATTTGCCTTTGGGCTATGGTGTGGACCATTGACATGAGGTGCAGCGGTGCTCAGAGATGTATTCACAAAGTGCAAGGAATATCTCATGATGATGGAGGATGTTGTTGTTTTGGGGGAAGGAGTGGGGTGAGGGGGTTGGGGAGTATATGGGGACCTCATATTTTTTAAAAGATTTATTTATTTATTTATTTATCTCCCCTTCCCTCCCCCACCCCGGTTGTCTGTTCTTTTTTTTTTTTTTTTTTTTTTAATTTTTTTATTTTTTATTGACTTTGTAATATTACATTAAAAATATATATGTGAGGTCCCATTCAACCCCACCCCCCCACCCCCCCTCTCCCCCCCCCAACAACACTCGTTCCCATCATCATGACACATCCATTGGATTTGGTAAGTACATCTTTGGGCACCTCTGCACCTCATATACATTGGTTCACATCATGGCCCATACTCTCCTCTATTCCATCATGTAGGCCCTGTGAGGATTTACAATGTCCGGTGATTACCTCTGAAGCACCATCCAGGGCAGCTCCATGTCCTGAAGACGCCTCCACCTCTCATCTCTTCCTGCCTTTCCCCATACCCTTTGTCCATTATGTCCACTTTTCCCAATCCAATGCCACCTCTTCTATGTGGACACTGGATTGGTTGTGTCCATTGCACCTTTATGTCAAGAGGAGGCTCAGATTCCACCTGGATGCTGGATGCAATCCTCCCATTTTCAGTTGTAATCACTCTAGGCTCCATGGTGTGGTGGTTGTCCTTCTTCACCTCCATCTTAGCTGAGTGTGGTAAGTCCAATAAATCAGATTGTAGGTGCTGGAGTCTGTTGAGGCTCAGGATCTGGCTATCACATTGTCAGTCCAGAGATTCAAATCCCCTAAATATATCTTAAACCCCAACATTAACTGCACCTCCAGCACATTAGCATGAAAGTCTTATGAAGGGAGATCCCATCTGAGTCCAGATTCATCACACATAAACACCATTTCCAAAGAGGGGCCATCTGCCCCGGTAGTCAACCCCATCGGCCATGACCATAACTCCCATGGGTCTCCTTAGCCCTCAAAGGAACCAATATCTGGGGGTTGTATCTGCTTTATCTGTCTCTCTGACTCTGCTCAGTTGTGCATGAGGGCAAACCTTCTGCCAGCCTCCAGACTCTTTTTTAGAAACTCGTAGCCATATAAACTCATTTCTCCTTTCCATTTCCCCCTTACTTTAGGTCAAACAGCATTTTAAAGTCATGGTATTTTATGTAGACATGGATATTCTGCTGATCCGCATTGAACCTTCCGTATAAGGTCATTTTCCAGTTGCATCATCAGTTGGTAGTTGATAGTGGTCCCTCGTTGCCAGGGAGGCTCATCCCCGGGTGTCATGTCCCACGCTGGGGGGAAGGCATTGCATTTACATGCTGAGTTTGGCTTCGAGACTGGCCACATTTGAGTAACATGAAGGCTGACAGAAGGAAATTCCCAGGCACAAAGTTGCTCTAGGCCTTGTTATTATTTTGGGTTTATCAGCTCACAAGCATAGTCATTAGTATCAGGGGCTCACTGTTGAACCCTCACTCCCTCCCGGTCCCCACCACTGTACCTGGGAGACTGTCGCTGCTCACCTAGGGACCACGACAGAGCACCACTGGCCAGGAACCCAGTACCCCCCCTACTGTGGTTTTTAATTGTTGCCACTATGAGTATATCCAAACATTACCATGCACCCTGGACATATGTTCTGTACAGCTCCCTGTCAGTCATATATCATCTGTCATTGGTATCCCATACCAGTATCCCTCCATTGCCATTGTTGAAACACTCTGTGATCCAGAACTCCCCGAAATTTGAAGCCCAATATAATGTCATGGTCCCTTACTAGGGAATGGCATATAGCGATGAGTTTAAAGGATAGATAAAGAACTTGGATAAAGTTAGATAAAGAACTTAGATAAAGAATGTTGACTTGAAAAAATTCCACATCCTATTTCCCCCCCCCCCCCTAATTATTCAGCTTTTCTTCACAGGAGTCCTAGACCACAGCAATGTATATATATAATATACAGCACTCCCACACATCCACCAGAAAACCTTTTCCCTTCCACAGTGATACTCTTACGCCCTATTCATATCATATTTACTTAAAGTGATGTACAGAGTCTGAGACATTAGCTTTCTAACAAGGTGACATCTGTGTTTACATTATGGTGCATACTTTAGGATACACAGTTCTTTACATTTTTAGTTATCCTATGTTTTACATTATGGTTTACATTATCAGTCTGTCATCTCCTATATGTTATGGTGTAATATTACATGTTTTATATCCATCCTTGTGTACTCTCAAGAAACTCCTCTCTTACCCCCCATTTACTTTGGTTCCACACATTTAACGTCCATTTTCCCTTCCACCTTGGTGCCCTCAGTGATAGCCAACCTCCGTTTCCTGAGGAGCCACTTCCAGAGATAGATGGAATAGTGTTCAGGGCCTAACTTGCTCAACTGCCCCAATGCCCTGGGAGCCACCCTTTCTCTCGAGGGATACAGTTCCCTCTATTGGATGGCATTAGTCCTCCCCAGGATGTGGGTCCACCCCCACTCTCACTACTTGGGTTTCTACCCCATGGTGTCACCCACTCTGGCAGAATGAGCATTTAGACATTCCCCAGGAGCCCGTCCTGCATCAGACCCTCCCCTCCCAGCATTCTAAACAGGTAACCCTCTTTATTATATTTTGATATGATTTTCTCAGCATTTTACTCTCCACCAACACCTGACCCTCTCCTGGTTCGTATGCTACCCCTCCCTCCCCCCACTTTTGGGCAACGTTACCCACCCGTCCCTCCCCAGCCACCCTCAAACCCGCAAAGCCCCAAGCAAAGGCAACCCCTTGCCCCCCTTTTATCTCTTCTTTGTGTTCATACTTACCACCATCTCGTCTTAAATTCCACCCCTGCAGACATCGGCTCATATCCTTCCTCCACCCTCCGATTTCCTGCAAGCCTATCGTTCAGTCTCTTGCTATCTAGGGCAGCTTGTTTATTTCATATCATTGAGGTCATGTAGTATTTGTCCTTCAATGTCTGGGTTGCTTCACTCAACATAAGGTTCTCAAGATTCATCCATGTTATCACATGTGTTTGTAGTGTGTTTGTTCTTACAGCCGAGTAGTATTCCATTGTGTGTATATACCACATTTTATTGATCCACTCGTCTGTTGATGGGCATTTGGGTTGGTTCCAACTTTTGGCAATAGTGAACAATGCTGCTATGAACATTGGTGTACATATATTGGTTTGTGTTCTTGTTTTCAGTTCTGCTGGGTATATTCCCAGCAGTGGTATTGCTGGGTCATATGGCAAATCTATGGCTAGTTTTTTGAGAAACCGCCATACTGTTCTCCAGAATGGTTGGATCCTTCTGCATTCCCACCAGCAGTGGATGAGTGTTCCCCTTCCTTCACATCCTCTCCAGCACTTGTATTCTTCTGTTTTTTTCATAGCTGCCAATCTTATGGGTGTAAGATGGTATCTCATTGTGGTTTTGATTTGCATTTCCCTGATAGCTAGAGATTTGGAACATTTTTTCATGTGCTTTCTTGCCATTTGTATTTCTTCTTCGGAGAAGTGTCTGTTTAAGTCTTTTTCCCATTTTTTAAATGGATTGTTTATCTTTTTATTTTCAAGATGTAGGAGTTCTTTATATATGCAAGTTATAAGTTTCTTATCAGATATATGATTGCCAAATATTTTCTCCCACTGTGTGGGCTCCCTTTTTACTTTCTTGACAAACTCCTTTGAGGTGCAGAAGGCTTTAATTTTGAGGAAGTCCCATTTATCTATTAGTTCTTTTGCTGCTCGTGCTTTTGGTGAGATATTCATAAATCCATTACCTATTACAAGGTCCTGTAGATGTTTCCCTACACTGCTTTCTAAGGTTTTTATGGTCTTGGCTTTTATATTTAGGTCTTTGATCCATCTTGAGTTGATCTTTGTATAAGGTGTGAGATGGTAATCCTCTTTCATTCTTCTACATATGGCTATCCAGTTCTCCAGACACCATTTGTTGAATAGGCCACTCTCTCCCAGTTGAGAGGGTTTGGTGGCTTTATCGAATATTATGTGGTTGTATATGTGAGGTTCTATATCAGAGCTTTCAATTCGATTCCATTGGTCTATATGTCTCTCCTTATGCCAATACCATGCTGTTTTCACCACCGTAGCTTTATAGTATGTTTTGAAGTCAGGTAGTGTGATTCCTCCAATTTCGTTTTTCTTTTTCAGTATGTCTTTGGCTATTCGGGGTCTCTTTCCTTTCCAAATAAATTTCATAGTTAGTTTTTCTAGTTCCTTAAAGAAGGCTGCATTGATTTTTATTGGGATTGCATTGAATGTGTAGATCAATTTTGGTAGGATAGACATCTTAATAATGTTCAGTCTTCCTATCCATGAACAAGGAATAGTCTTCCATTTATTTAGGTCTTCTTTGATTTCCTTGAACAATCTTGTATAGTTCTCAGTGTATAAGTTCTTTACCTCTTTAGTTAAATTTATTCCTAAGTATTTGATTTTTTTATTTACTATTGTGAATGGTATTTGTTTCTTGATTTCCTCCTGATCTTGCTCATTATTGGTGTACAGAAATGCTACTGATTTTTGCGCATTGATCTTATAACCTGCGACTTTACTAAACTCATTTATGAGTTCTAGAATCTTCGTTGTAGATCTCTCAGGGTTTTCTATGTATAGGATCATGTCATCTGCAAATAATGAAATTTTGACTTCTTCCTTTCCAATTTGAATGCCTTTTATTTCTGGTTCTTGCCTCAGTGCTCGAGCAAGTACTTCTAAGACAATGTTAAACAGGAGCGGCGACAGTGGGCATCCTTGTCTTGTTCCTGAGTTTAGAGGGAAGGAGTCTAGGATTTCTCCATTGTAAACAATATTGGCTTTAGGTTTTTCATATATACTCTTTATCATGTTCAAAAAATTTCCTTGTATTCCAATCATTTGGAGTGTTTTTATCAAGAAAGGGTGCTGTATTTTGTCAAATGCTTTTTCTGCATCAATAGATATAATCATGTGATTTTTTTCCTTCAATCTGTTTATATGGTGTATTACGTTGATTGATTTTCTTATGTTGAACCATCCTTGCATACCTGGGATGAATCCCACTTGGTCGTGGTGTATAATTCGTTTAATGTGTTGTTGAATACGATTAGCAAGTATTTTGTTAAGTATTTTTGCGTCTAGGTTCATTAGAGAAATTGGTCTGTAATTTTCCTTTCTTGTGATGTCTTTGTTTGGCTTTGGTACGAGGGTAATGTTGGCATCATAGAAGGAGTTGGGTAATGTTGTTTCTGTTTCGATGGTTTGGAATAGTTTCAGCAGGATTGGTGTCAGTTCTTTCCGGAATGTTTTATAGAATTCACCTGTGAAGCCATCTGGCCCTGGGCTCTTCTTAGTTGGGAGATTTTTAATAACTGATTCTATCTCTCTGCTTGTGATTGGTTTGTTAAGATCATCAATTTCTTCTTTTGTCAATATGGGCTGTTTATGTGTTTCTAGGAATTTGTCCATTTCCTCTAGATTGTCATTTTTGTTGGAATATAGTTTTTCAAAATATCCTCTTATGATAGTCTTTATTTCTGTGGGGTCAGTGGTGATATCGCCTTTCTCATTTCTTATTTTGTGTATTTGCATCTTCTCTCTTTTTTTCTTTGTTAGTGTTGCTAAAGGTTTGTCAATTTTGTTAATCTTCTCAAAAAACCAGCTCTTGGTCTTGTTTATCTGTTCAAGTGCTTTCTTATTTTCTATTTCATTTAGTTCTGCTCTTATCTTTGTTATTTCCTTCCTTCTTCTTCCTGTTGGGTTACTTTGTTGTTGTTTTTCTAATTCCTTCAAATGTGCAGTTAGTTCTTCAATTTTTGCTCTTTCTTCTTTTTTGATATATGAATTTATGGCTATAAACTTCCCTCTCAGTACTGCTTTTGCTGCATCCCATAAATTTTGGTATGTTGTGTTATCATTATCATTTGTTTCAAGGTAGTCATTGATTTCTTTTGAGATTTCCTCTTTGACCCACTGTTTTTCTAACAGTGTGTTGTTTAATTTCCAAATCGTGGTGTGAAATCTGGGCTTCTTTCCCTTGCAAATCTCCAGCTTGACTCCACTGTGGTCAGAGATAATGTTTTGTATGATTTCAATCTTTCTGAATTCGTTCAGCCTTTCTTTGTGGCCTAGCATATGATCTATCTTGGAGAATGATCCATGTGCGCTTGAGAAAAATGTATATCCTGCTGTGTTTGGGTGTAGCGATCTATATATGTCTATTAGATCGAGCTCCTCTAATATACTATTCAGATGTTTTGTTTCTTTGGTGATTCTCTTTTGAGATGTTCTGTCCAGAATTGATAGTGGTGTATTAAAATCCCCCACTATAATTGTAGATGTATCTATTCTTTCACTTAGTTTTTCCAGCATTTGCCTGACGTATTTAGAGGCACCCTTGTTAGGGGCATAGATATTTATGATTGTTCGATCTTCTTGACAGATTTTCCCTTTGACTAAAATGTAGTATCCTTCTTTGTCTCTCACAATTGTTTCACATTTAAAGTCTATTTTGTCTGATATTAATATAGCTACTCCTGCCTTTTTTTGGTTATTGTTAGCTTGTATGATTGTTTTCCAGCCTTTCACTTTCAATCTCCATGCGTCTCTGGGTCTAAGATGTGTCTCTTGTAGACAGCATATGGATGGGTCATATTTCCTTATCCAGTGTCCCAGTCTGAATCTTTTGATAGGTGAGTTTAATCCATTGACATTCAGTGTTATTACTATCAAGGAATTATTTGTGTTAGCCATATTTTGATTGGATTTGTGTTTGTCATATTTTGTTTGTATATTTTTTTTTGTCTTTTTTGTTGTTGTTGTTGGTCTTATACTCTCCTCCAACTTTGCCTTTCCTGTTTTTTCCTTTCTTCCTGCAGAACTCCCTTTAGAATTTCTTGAAGGGGAGGTTTCTTGTTGGTATACTCTTTCAGTTTCTGTTTGTCTGCGAATATTTTGAACTCTCCATCATGTTTGAATGCTAGTTTAGCTGGATAGAGTATTCTTGGTTGGAAATTTTTTTCCTTTAGTACCTTGACTATATCATACCACTGTCTTCTTGCCTCCATGGTTTCAGAAGAGAAATCAGCACTTAATCTAATTGAGCTTCCCTTGTATGTGATGGTTTTCTTTTCTCTTGCTGCTTTTAGGATTTTCTCTTTGTCTTGAGCATTGGATAATTTGACAAGTATATGTCTTGGGGTGGGCCTGTTGGGGTTTATGACTTGTGGAGTGCGCTGTGCTTCTTGGATATGTACATCTGTCTCTTTCAGTAGATTTGGGAAGTTTTCAGCCATTATTTCCTGCAACACTCTTTCTGACCCCTTTCCCTTCTCTTCACCTTCTGGAATGCCTATAATACGTATGTTTGAGTGTTTTGCATTGTCATTCAGGTCCCTAAATCCTAATTGGATTTTTTCTATCTTCTTATTGACCCCTTCTACTATCTGTTTGATTTCTGATGTACTGTCTTCCACATCACTAATTTTCTGCTCTGTCTCTTCTAGTCTGCTGATATTTGCTGCAAGTGTATTTTTGATTTCTTGAACTGTGGTGTTCATTCCCATCATATCTGTTATGTTTTTGCGTATGTCTGCAATTTCCCCTCCAAGTGATGTCTTCATGTTGTTAACCTCTTTCATTACTGCATCAAATTTGTCGGTGATAAATGTTCTGAGATCTTTCATTGCTTGTGCCAAGTTTTGCTCCCCTTCGTGATTATTGGTTTGTTGATTGGATTCAGCCATGTTTTCCTGATTATTGGTTTGGTTCGTAGATTTTTGTTGCTTTCTGGTCATCTCTTTATTTTGACGAATTTAATCAGTTCCTTAGCTTCTTTGTCTGCTCTTGGAGGTTAATTAGTTGTTATTTTTGCACAGGTGTTATATCTTCTCTTTGTCACTTTTTTTCTTCTTATTCTAGTTACTTGTTGTTGGTTAAGTTCACTTTAGAGGAAAGTATTAGTGTTGGAGAAAGGCAATTGTGTAAGCAAGGGAAAAGTGTAAAGTTGTATTGGTGACGTATGTTAATAAAGCAGGAATATGAGATCTGGAAGGATGGAGGTTAGATTCATGTAGATTGTATAGAGTTATAGCTGTAGGTAGAGTACCTTTTATGAAGTTGATGACTGAATTTGGGAGGAATATGGTATGAACTACACAGCTATTGTTTTCATGAGAGAGGGAAAAAGAAAAGAAAGGTAATAGTTTCAAGAGTGGATAATAGACAGAAAACAGAACAAAGGTATTAGAAATTAAGAGTTAGACACTTTGTGGATCAAAGAACGGGAGGTGGGGGGTGGAATATAGGAGAGACAGTAGATGATAGTGGATATCAAGATGCAGGGGAAGGGGGATAGTGTAGGTAGCCTAAATCAGTTCACACAGAAATGAGGCAGTGGAGGATGGGAAAACCCAGCAAATGTGAGGTGTTCCCTGTAGCACCTATTGTATACTTGAATTAAAGTAAAAATAAGTGGAAGATGAGGGACAGGAGGGAAAGAGAAAAACGAAAGAAAAAAAAAAAACAAACTAATTATAATAAAGAAAAAAGAAAGGCAAGAAGAAAGGAAGAAAGAAAAAGAGGATGGGCAAACGGTGGGGAACGGATAGGGAGAAGAGAGATACAGGTACACACGTGTCACAATTGCAACACTATCTAAAACAACAACTTCCCCCCGCTTTGCCCTAAAACCCCCCCGCTGTCTGCCCAAATGGGTCTGCAAGCACCTCCCTTCCCACAAACCCCCAATAGGCCGCCCAGGGCCCACGAACTCCCCAGTACTGCAGATGCTCAAAAAAAAAAAAAAAAAAAAAAAATTAAGTAAAATTAAAAAAAAAACAAAACAAAAAACAAACAAACAAACAAACAAACAAAAAAAACAGAAACCCCTCCGCAGGCCCGGCTCCGCCCGCCGCGGAGGCTTAGACCGGCTCTGCCCGGCTTCTCACGCCGCCTTGGCCTGGCCTGTCTCCGCCCAGCTCCGCTCGCTACAGCGGCCCAGCCGGCTCCGGCGTCCACCTCCCGCCACCGCGGCCTGGACCGGCCCTACCCGGCTCCGTACCCGCCGCGGCCTGACACGGGCCCGCCCGGCTCCAAGCGCTGCCGCGGCCCGCAGCCGGGGCCTGCACCGGCCCCGCCCGGCTCCAAGCGCTGCCGCGGCCCGCAGCCGGGGCCTGCACCGGCCCCGCCCGGCTCCAAGAGCTGCCGCGGCCCGCAGCCGGGGCCTGCACCGGCCCCGCCCGGCTCCAAGCGCTGCCGCGGCCCGCAGCCGGGGCCTGACCCGGGCCCGCCCGTCTCCAAGCGCTGCCGCGGCCCGCAGCCGGGGCCTGCACCGGCCCCGCCCGGCTCCAAGCGCTGCCGCGGCCCGCAGCCGGGGCCTGCACCGGCCCCGCCCGGCTCCAAACGCTACCGCGGCCCGCAGCCGGGGCCTGCACCGGCCCCGCCCGGCTCCAAACGCTACCGCGGCCGGCAGCCGGGGCCTGCACCGGCCCCGCCCGGCTCCAAACGCTACCGCGGCCGGCAGCCGGGGCCTGCACCGGCCCCGCCCGGCTCCAAACGCTACCGCGGCCCGGCCCGGCCTGGCTCAGCCCCACCGAGCGGGGCTAGATGCCTCGTCTCCGCCTACCCAAGAAGGGAATCCTCTACAGGTAGCTGGGATCTCCGTGTATATTTCACAGACGAATCCTCTCTGTTACCTTCCCTCCAAATCGATGTCCAGACACCTCCGGACCAGCAAAAATCCCGAAACAATCCGGTCCCAAAGAGTCTCCAACGCCGCCCAGCCGATTCCCTGCAGAAGACTCTAACAGGGATGTTCACTCAGCCGCCATCTTGCCCCCTCCCGGTTGTCTGTTCTTTATGGCTATTTGTTGCGTCTTCTTTTTCCGCTTCTGTTGTTGTCAGTGGCATGGGAATCTGTTTCTTTTTGTTGCATCATCTTGTTGTGTCAGCTCTCTGTGTGGGCGGCACCATTCTTGAGCAGGCTGCACTCTCTTTTGCACTGAGTGTGCTCTCCTTATGGAGCACACTTCTTGCACGTGGGCCTCCCCTATGTGACACGGCACTCCTTGCACACATCAGCACTGCACATGGGCCAACTCCACATGGGTCAAGGAGGCCCGGGCTTTGAACCGTGGACCACCCATGTGGTAGACAGACACCCTAACTACTGGGCCATGTTTGCTGCCAGGACCTTATATTTTTAATGTAACATTAAAAAAAATTTTAAAAGACCAAAAAAAAAAAAAAGAACTGGTGATGTTTAGCATCTTTCCATGTGCTTTTAACCATCTGTATCTCCTCCTTGGAAAACTGTTTATTCAAGCAACTTGCCCATTTCTAAAAATTTCTTTTTAGATTTTATTGAAGTATATCATTCATACATAAAAATACATAAACAAAAACTGTATGGTAAAACTCTCGAGCTACAAAACAAACATGAATAATATCCACAGCCGTCACATGCATTACCCTACCATCAACACCATGTAATGTTGAGAAATATTTGTTACAAATTATGAAAGAGTATCATCAAAATCTTATTATTAATGAAGTCCATACCTTCCATTTAGTGTACTTTCTCCCCAACTAACCCTATTATTATTTTTTTATTATATATATATATATATATATATATATATATATATATATATATATATATATATTTAAGCTAATAGATCACACACACAAAAAAAGACCTTGAATAAAAGGGTCAAACCAGACCAGCAAAATATCTCAGCCTCCATGTAGTATCAGGTGCTAAAAACCGCTTTTTGACTTTGGATAAAAGGCGGAAGTGGAAAGGAAAAATGAGTTTATATGGCAATGAATCTCCAAAACAAGAGTTGGGAGGTCAGCAGAGGGGTAACGGTTATGAACGCCTGAGCAGGTTATCAGAGACAACCAAAGTAGATACAAGCAGAGGTACTGGTTCTCCTGAGGGCTACAGAGAACCACAGGTTCTATGGTCATGACAGATGACACTGAAGTTCATTGTCATGGCAGTTGGCACTACTTTAGAGTTTGTGTTCCTGAATGTGATGGAATTTGACTCAGATATGACCTTTCTATATATGCTTCTTCTGTTACTTTTACCAGACCTGTGTTTGGCACTGCGGTTGGGGTATTCTCAAGAGACCTGAATCTCTGGACTGTCCATGTGACAGCCAGGCCCTGAGCCTCAGCAGACTTGCAACTCCTATCCTCTGGTTTATGGACTTACCCTGACCAGCCTACAGGGAGGTGAAGAGGATCAACCACCACCATGGAGACAAGAGTGCCTACAACTGCAAGCAGGAGAATTGCATCCATCATCCATGTGGAATCTAATCCACCTCGAGATGTATAGGGGGACTGGACATAACTATCCCAAGGTCCACAGGACAGAGGAATAGAGTATGGATTAGAGTGGACTTATTGGTGTTCTGCTGCGGAACTACTGCGATTAGTAATGGAATAATGCAGCATTGATGTGGAGAAATTGGCCACGGTAGCTACTGAGTGTAGGGAGAGGGAAGAAGAGATATGATGTGGGGATATTTTTAGGATTTGGAGTTGTCGTAGGTGCTGCTGCAGGGACAGATGCTGGGTATTGTGTGTCCTGCCATGACCCACCTGGTGGGCTGGGGGAGAGTGTAGACTACAATACAGGCCATTGTCCATGTGGTGCAGCAGTGCTCCAAAAAGTATACACCAGGTGCAGGGAATGTGCCACGATGATGGAAGAGGTTGTCAATGTGGGAGGAGTGGGGTGAGGGGGTGGAGGGTATATGGGGACCTCATATTTTTTTTAGCATAACATTTAAAAGAATGTATCCACTATGAATATATCCAAAGATTTTTACGTACCCTGGATATATGCCCTGCAGAACTCCCTGCCAAACATGTGCTCTTGATCTCTCTCTGTTTCCCCTGCCACACATAGCTGCTATGCATTTTATATCCCTCTAGTTTATTTGTATTTTTTAAATAAAAGAACATAGAGTGAAGAACTTAAAAGTTTGTACTTCAAAAGGTTTGTTAAGTAATTAACAAGCAGCCTTTTCAATGGGAGAAAGTATTTGCTAACCTTTTTTTTACATAATTGTATATTTATTTTTTATTCTATTTTTTAAATCATTTTTTAAAAATATTACATTCAAAAAATATGAGGTCCCCATTCACCCTCCACCGCCCCCACCCCACCACTCCCCCCACAGCAACACTCTCCCCCATCATCATGACACATCCCTTGTATTTGGTTAATACGTCTCTGGGCATCGCTGCACCTCATGGTCAATGGTCCACATCATAGCCCATACTCACCCACGTTTCATCCAGTGGGCCATGGGAGGATCTACAATGTCCAGTAATTGTCCCTGCAGCATCACCCAAGACAACTCCAAGTCCTGAAAATGCCTCCACATCTCATCTCTTCCTCCCATTCCCCGCACACAGCAGCCACCATGGCCACTTTTTCCACACTAATACCACATTTTCTCGATTACTAACCATAGTAGTTCATGAATAGAATATCAGTAAGTCCACTCTGATCCTTACTGTATTCCTCCTTCCTGTGGACCTTGGATTGGTTGTGTCCATTCCACATCTATGTCAAGAGGGGGCTTAGATTCCACATAACCATTTTTTTATAAGGGTCTAACATCCAGCATGTATAAAGAAATCCTGTATCTCAAAAATAAAATGACAAACAATGTGGTGGGAATGTGGAGAAGCATTGGAAAAATATGGTGTGACCTCTGGAACTGTGGTTAACAGCAATACTGTAATATTCATGCATCTATACTAAAAATGTACTATATTGATAGTGGGGGATTATGGAAAAAAGTGTGCAAAATGTATGTTATTGATCATGGTAAGTGGTAATAGTCTGATGATACTATCTCATAAACTATAACAAATATTCTACCATGGAGAGGTGTGCTGTTGAAGGGGTGTTTTATGGGAATTCTACATAGTGCATGACCCTGTTGTAAGATAAAAACTTCTGCCACAATGATGAAAGAGGTTGTTGATATGGGAAGAGTTGGGTGAGGGGGGTAGGGGTATATGGAAAAGTCTGATATTTTTGGAAGTAACCTTTTTTTGTGACCTATGTATCATCAAAAAATGCAATTAAATAATTGAGAGGGTGGGGTGAGGAGTGTGGTATATGGGAACCTATTTTTTTTTGTCTTTTTAACAAATCAGTTTTATTAATACATATTAAAAAATCATAAATTCACCAAAGTATACAATCAGTGATATTTGACATAATCGCATAGCTGTGCACTCATCACTTATTTCATTATTAGAGAATTTTCATTATTCCAATAATAATGACAACAGAAAAAGAAAACTCATCAGCTCTTTTATTGTCTTTATTTATTTTTTAATATTACATTCAAAAATTTTGAGGTCCCCATATACCCCTCAACCCCCTCACCTCACTCCTCCCCCATAACAACAATCTCTTCCATCATCATGTGACATTCATTGTATTTGGTGAATACATCTTTTATGGTCTTTGTCATTGCACTTGGGGGGTTGCTCCTGTTCCTTTAGGGACTGCATTATTGATTAAACCTGGCCCACACAATTTTTAACTTTTGGATAAAATGTATATTGGTGTGTATCAATCATTGAAATGTCATTCAGGGCACTTCCAATCTCTCCAAATGCCTCCACGTAACACCTATTCTTCCATCTTCCTTACCTCAGAACCTCTGGTGACCACTGCCTTTATATCAATGATACAAGTTCTTCCATTTCTAGAAAAATAATAAGTCTACTTGAGTCCATAGTTCCATTCACTCATTACGTTTGTACATTCCTTAATGTTAAGGATTTTGGGATGGTGATGCCTACACAGTTTCTGATTGAGAGGGGTTAGATCCCATGGGCTGATGGATATAAGTGTCTTGCTTGCTGTTGTGGATACTCTCTGGTTTTGTTCATCATCATCATTGTGTTAGTTGTACTGGGTGAATCTAAGGAATTGGAGAGTAGGTGTTGTAACTCTGCTGTGATTCAGGGCTCAACCAGCATATAAAGAGACTGAAGATTTAAATCTCTTGACATATTTTTATGAAGTATAGTGCTAGTTATAGGTTCAAATAGGAGTGGCAGAAGATCCATGTGTAGGGAAATTATGCTATGATGTGGACCATTGACCAAGAGGGGCAGCGGTGCTCAGAGATGTATTCAACAAATGCTATGAATGTTTCATGATGATGGAGGAGATTGTTGTTATGGGGGGAGGAGTGGGGTGAGGGGCTGGGGGGTATATGGGGACCTCATATTTTTTGAATGTAATATTAAAAAAATAAAGACAATAAAAGAAAAAAAATGAGTGCTTACAAAATAAAATAAAAGCCGCAAGAAAGGAGCAACATGCCCCCCCCCCAAATAAATAAGTAAATAAATAAATAAATAAGTTTAACTCTCATTCATTGGGAAAATTATATTTGAAGATAAGTTCCACTGACAGAATGTTGAATTCCTGAGATTGCCTGCCCTGCCTAAAGTGTCTTGATATCTATAGAGGCCTCAGGAGCCCTGCTGTTTGAAACATTATTTACTATGGCTATGAGATCCTGCTGAGATGTGCATATGCATAACCTCTGAAATGACCTCCCAACTCACTTTGAAATCTCTTAGCCATAAAAACTCATTTGATTTTTAAAAATTTTTTCTTCATTGTTTTATAGATTTCATATTCAGACCCTGCATACATTTTATTAGATTTAAACATAAATATTTAATTTGCAGTTCTATTTTAAATCAGACTCTGTTAATTTTGATTTCCAAATGTCTAATGCTAGTATATAGGAATCCAATTGATTCTTGTATATTGAACTTGTATCCAGTGGCCTTGTTAAGCTCATTTACTACTTTAAATTGTTTTAGAATCAATTTTTTGTTTCCTGAGAAGTCAACAACACAATCTGCAAATAGAGTTCTATGACTTTATTTTCAATGTATATACCCTTTATTTCCTCTTCTTATTTTGTTGCACTGGCTAGTCTATATTATGATGTTCAATAGGATTTGTGAGACCAGGAATCCCAGATTTGTTTCTGATTTTACAGGGAAAGCTTTTAGACTCTAATCTATAAATTAGATATAAAGTCTTTGAGATTGCAGTAATTAAGATAAGTCCAATTGTATTCTAATACTGCTGAGAATTTCTATCCGGATTTATGATTTTTGCTTCAGTTATCAATTAGATCATGTGTTTTCCCTTCTTTTGATGGTTAATATGGTGGGTACATTGACTTTCAGTTATTTAATCTGTCTTGCAAATATGGGTTAAACTCCACTTTTTTATGATATATTATCATTTATATATTGCTAATTTCAATTTGTTAGTAATTTGTTGAGGATATTTGGGACTATATTTATGAGGAATTTTGGTCTGTAGTTCCCTTTTCCTGTAATGTATTACTGTGGCTTAGGTATTGTGGGAATAACTGGCTTCATAACATGAGTGTGGAAATGTTCATACCATTTCAATCATCTGTACAATATTTTGTTACAATAACATTATTTTCCCCTCAATTGCTTGCTAAAATTCAGTAAAAGTTCCTAGCCTAAAATTTTCTCCTTTGAAAGGTTTTAACTAGCATTTAATTCCCTTAATAAATATGAAAATATTCAGATTATCAGATACTTCTAGGTGATTGTTATACTTTGCGTCTATCTTTGAATTGTTCTCCATCACCTAAGATGTCGATTATAGGTTTAAAACTATTCATAACATTTCTTTATCTTTTAATATCTGTAGTGTTTTTAGTGATAGCCCCTCCATCATTGCTGATATTGAAAATTAGTATCTTACCTACTTTTCTTTTCGTCAGTCTGGTCTAATGCCTTATTTTCAAGTTTACTCATCTTTTAAAATAACCAGATTTTGGTTTCATTGTTTCATCAATTTTTCTACTATTTTTCTTTCTTCAATTTCATTAATTTATACTCCTTTATTTGTTATTAACTCCAGTTTTCTTTTGGATTTCATTTTATCTTCTTTTTCAAGGTTTATAAGGAAAATTCTTAGAGCATTTATTTGAGACCTTTCTTTTCTAATATAAAGTTGTAACAATATGCTTTTGCCACAAAGAACTGTTATAACTTCATCTCACAAATTTTAGTATATCATGTTTTCATTTCACTCAGTTCAAAATATTATCTATTTTCCCCTATGATTTTCTATTTGACCCATGGAATACTTCCTTTCTAAATATTTGGGGATTTTCCAGATATTTTAGAATTATTTATTTCTCGTTTTATTCTGTTAATTTAGAGAGCATACTTTCTATGATTTATTTAAAATTTGATAATATTTATGGTCCCAGAATATAGTCTTACTTGGTCAATATTTCCACATTACATAAAAACAAAACAAAACAAAACAAAACAAAAACACCTGTATTATGCTGTTTTGGGTTGGAGTGCTCCATCATGTGTATTAGATAAATATTTTAGTTATTGTTGCTCAAATTAATTGCATGCTTATTTTTCTATCTATCTGTTCTATCAACCATTGGTGAAGAATGATGAAGTTCCCCACTAATTGTTCTGATTTGTTTATTTCTCCTTTCAGTACAATCAGTTTCTGTTTCATGCACTTTGAAGTTCTGTTGTTTGGTGCACACATGCACATTAATAATAGTATATCTCAAATTTTTTGTACTGACTATATTATCTGCGTTTTTTCCTTCTTAATTCCTGAGCTTCATATATGTTTTTTTTTCACTAAATTTCTCTATGTATAGCTTTTATGTCCCTATTTCTCATTCTGTTTTCTAGCAATTATATTATGGTCATAGGAAGTGGTATCTATGATACTCTTCCTTTGAAATATTTTGTTGCTAGTGTAAATAGCCAGAGGATAGCCAATTTATGTATATTTATATTTATATTACTTAATGAGTTTTATTGGCTCATTCTCCCAATTACTGGAGAGATTGTTAATATGTACCATGTAAACTAACTTCCCTATTTGTATTTGTAGCCTTATCAATTTTTATTTTATAAGATTTAAAATCATGTTTAGTTGCCTAAAAGTTTAAAGTCTTTTTCTCGTCTTATACCATTATGTATGATATTCTTTATGCCCAGAAAATTATTTTGTTATAAAGACTAGAATATCTGTAATTCATAGCTCCACCTATATTATTTTATTTAGTATTATATTGCCTTCCTTTCCTTCAAAATTTTAGTGCACTTTTATTTAAATATGTCTCTTAAAATTAACATTTTGCCGTATTTTAGTTTTACTTTTTAAAAGTCAATCTAATAATCTTTACACTAATCGTGTAAAACCTTAGTCCATAAACTTTAATATTTTCCTGGTAATTATTTATTTCTACTATATAGCTATATGTGTCATATTTTCTTGCATTTTAGTTTTCATTTTCTTTCTTATCTTCTTTTGAATTGGTTTTATTTGTTTTCATTTTACATTTTTTCTTTTTTACTTATTTCAAATTTATATGCTCCATTCCCTGTTATTTTAGCAGTTAGTCTATATATTTTAATGTGAATAAAGTTGAAATTAATTCAGGATCTATACATCCCTTCTAAATGATAAGTTAATCATAGAATCTTTTTCCAATCTTTCATGACATTTTGTACATTTACTTCTGATTTTTCTCCATAAATTAGATGTTATTTATGTTATTTGATACATTACTATTAATTTATATTATTCAATATAGTTACCATTTTCTTTGTCCCATATTCTTTCTTCCTTCTTCAAATTTCTTTTTGGATCTTTTTTTTCAATTAAATATTAACCTCTACAAATTTCTTTAATCCTTCTAGTGGTAAATTATCCATTTTGTATGGTCTGAGAAACTATATTTTGTTTTAGTTTTGATAAATAATTTCATTGGGCTGACAATTACTTCCTCTAAGCACAATGGAGACATTAATCCACTTATTTATGGTTTCCATTATGGCTATTAAGAATCCATCCATGGGAAGAGCAGAAAGACGACAGGAGAGTAGGGAGTACAAAGAGTCAGCTAGCCCGAAAGTACAATTAGCAATCAGTGAGAGCTTTCTAAATCATCTCATTAGGAGTTTAAGGAGACTAGAAGAGCCTCCTAAAACATTCTAGTTAAAATAGAATGATAGAAAATAGAATGGACAGATAAAGTAGATACAACCCCAAGTATTGGTTCCTTTGAAGACTAAAGAGACCCACGGGTTCTATGGTCATGGCAGATGGGTTCACTGCCATGTCAGATGGCCCTTCTTTGGAGCTGGTGTTTCTGCATGATGAAACTGGACTCAGATGGGATCTCTTTTCACAAGACTTTCATGTTACTTTATTGGAATTGTAGTTGGTGTTGGGGTTTAAGATATATTGAGGGGATTTGAATCTCTGGACTGACAATATGATAGCCAGGCCCTGAGCCTCAACAGACATCAGCTCCTACACTCTGATTTATTGGAGTCACCCCACTTAGCTAAGATGGAGTTGAAGAAGGACAACCACCACGCCATGGAGCCTAGAGTGCCTACAACTGAAAGCAGGAGGATTGCATCCAGTATCCATGTAGAATCTGAGCCTCCTCTTGACGTGGAGGTACAACGGACACAACCAATCACGGTGATGGTAGGGGCTGGCTTCTTTCCACCTAAAATATACTTCTGCACTAGTCTGGACTCCAGCACTATTCCTGGCAGAGAGGAAGCTGGAGGAAACTGCACTAGCCTCCTGAAATAATTGTAGTCACTTCTGGCCCACACAAACTTGATTTTTAGGCTTACCTTAGCCTCCATCTCCACCACTGACAGAACAGGAGTTAGGGGGCTGTTTGGCAGACTCTCTAGGAAACTTCAGTAACCTTAGTCCCACAATGCTCAGACTATCACCCATTCTTTTAAATCTATACCCACTCATGTCAATGAAGGAAATCGTGATATGTTTCATAAGCCTTTCTGAGCTACTGCAGTCACTTTTTTATTATTATCCTTTTTTTAAAGACATGTAAATCACAGAAAATGTTACATTAAAAACATGAGGTTCCCATATACTCCAATTCTCATATGCACCACTCCCCCCACATCATTGCCTTCTTTCAATAGTGTGATACATTCATTGCATTTGATTAATACATTTTGGAGCAGTGCTACAGAGCATGGATAACAGTTTATATTTTAGATTACAGACTCTCCCAGTTCATTCAGTGGGTTAGGGCAGTATGTATAATGCCCTGCATCTGTCCCTGCAATATCATTGAGGACAATTCCAAGTCCCAAAAATGCTCCCATAGCACACCTCTTTTTCCCTTCCCCTGACTTCACCAACTCCCATGGCCACTGTCTCCATATCAATGATACAATTTCTTCCATTGCTGGAGTCACAATAATTCTATAGTAGAATACTAGTAAGTCAAATCTAATCCACATTTTATTCCTCCATCCCAAAGACACTGGGATGGCAATGGACCCAACACCTCTAAATTGACGAGCTTAGATCCAACATGGCTGATGAATGGGATTCTCCTGCTTACAGTTTCAGACTCTCTCAGTTCATTGTTGTGGTGGTTGACCATTCTCACCTCATTGTTAGCTGAACTGGGTAAGTCCAATGAGCTGTAGAGTAGATGTTGCAACTCTTCTGAGACTTAGAGTCCAGCTGGCACATGGGGAGTCCAGAGATCCAAGTCTCCTGTACATACACTAATGCCAGTGCCAACCACAGGCTCAATAAATGTGAAAGTCACTTATTTCTGTGTTGCCTTCCCTTTGAGCCAACCTATTTTGAACTGAATGCAGCAAGTGGTGCCCAATGTGGGGCACAAAGGAAAGGAGGCTTGCAATAACTGGTGCCAGACCAGGGACACAAAGAGAAGAAGGATTGCCTCCAGCAAAACTAAAGTTGGTGTAAAAGTGCAGAGCCCTGAGTGTTTTGGAAAGCCTTCAAAGTCCTCGAGGGATTCTTCTATTTTCCCAGGAGGTGGAGAGCAGAACCTACAACTTCCCCACTGGTGGCAGGAGCTGCGGGACTGTCAGGACAATCTTTTGAGACCAGTGGCTGCGGGGAGTCTGTGCAGCTGCCCGGCATGCATGCCACAGCTCGGGAGCATTTCTGAACAGGGACACTAAGAAAAGGACTTCCAGAGCTGTGTTGAGAAATGAAAGAACATTCTGTATAAGTACCATCTCATAGGATAAAACCATACCAAGAACACCATGAATGCCAAAAGATGACAAAAGTTTCTGTGGGACCCAGAGCCTCCAGTCTTGCTGGTGGAGAGATGGGTGCTGGAAACCGCATAGAGGATCTCATTCCAAAGACTAGAATGACTTTACATTAAAGTATCTTAACCACAGAACTTGTCCAAGCATGGCATCATAAAGCAAGTATGACTTGGGGACAGAAAGAGAGTAAGAAAGAAATTGAGGAGGCAGGGTAAGATGGCATCTGAGTGAGTGCACCTCATAATCTCTCCTGCAAAGAAGCGGCTGAGTAGGGTCGGAGTTCTGTTGGACCAGACTGTTTCGGGTGTTTGCAGGGCAGGAGATGTCTGGAGGTTGATTTGGTGGAACGGTGACAGAGGAGATTCTTGCAAGAGGATATTTTTCATTGATTAATTTTTTTTTCTCTTTCTCTTTTTGTTGCTTGTTTACCCCCTTTTATTTGCCACCCCTTTTTTCTTTTCTCTTTTTTTTCATTTATTTTCTTTATATAATAGGTGCTGCAGGGAGTGCTTCACATTTGCTATGTTTCCTCATCTTCCATTTCCTCTTTCTGTGTGTATTGATTTTGGCCACCTACACTCTTCCCTTTCCCCTACATCTTTCTATCCTCTATCATCTACTGTTTCTCTTACATTCCATCTCCCTTTCTTTGGCCCCCAAATTGTCTGATTTTTTTTCTAATACCTTTGTTCTGCTTTGTTTTTTATCCGCTCTTGATATTATCTTTCTTTTCTCTTTCCCTCTCTCATGAAAACACTGACCTTTTAAATCATACTAGAATCCTCCCCATATTCATTTGACTGTCACATTATAGGCACTCTACTTACTGCTATAATTCTACGCAACTTACATGAGTCTAATATCTATTCTCTTAGATCTCACATTGTTGCTCTGTTAACATTTATTACCAATACTACTTTATACATTTTCTTTTCTTACTCATTTTGCTTTCCCTGGCCCTAATACTCTCCTTCAACGTGAACTTAGCCAGCAACACAAAAATAGAGTAAGAACAAAGTAACAAAGAGAAGACATAACACATATGCACGTACAACAACTAATTAATCCCCAAGTCTAGACAAAGAAGCTAAGGAACTGATTAAACCCGTCAAGATAAATGATGACCAGGCAGCAGCAAAAAACTACAAACCAAATAAAAAACCAGGAAAATCTGGCTGAATCCAATGAAAAAATTAAAATCCAGGAAAAGGAGCAGAACATCAAACAAGGAATTAAAGATCTCAAAACATATGTTAGAGACCAACTTAATGAAGTAAAGGAAGAGAGTAACAATATGAAGAAAACACTTGGAGAGGAAATTGCAGACATGCGCAAAAAATAACAGATATAATGGTGATGAATACCACAGTAGAAGAAATTAAAAATATACTCTCAGCAAATAGCAGCTGATTAGAAGAGGCAGAGGAGAGAATTAGTGATTTGGAATACAGTACATCTAAAATCAAACAGATAATAGAACTGGTAGAAAAAAAGATAGAAAAAATCCAGCTGGAACTTAGGAACCTGAATGGTAATGCAATACACACAAACATATGTATTATAGACATCCCAGAAGGAGAAGAGAAGGGAAAGGGGACAGAAGGGGTGCTAGAGGAAATAATGACTGAAAACCTCCCAAATATACTGAGGGAGATGGATGTATATGTCTAGGAAGTACAACACACCCCAAATAGCATAAATCCCAAAAGGCCCATGCCAAGACATATACTTGTCAAATTATCTAATGCTCAAGACAAACAGAAAATTCTAAAAGCAGCAAGGTAAAAAGAACCATCACATACAAAGGAGGCTCCATAAGATTAAGTGCTGATTTCTCATCTGAAACCATGGAGGCAAGAAGGCAGTGGTATGATATAGTCAAGGTACTAAAAGAAAAAAAAAATTCCAACCAAGAATACCCTTACCCAGGTAAGTTAGCTTTCAAAAATCTTGGAGAGTAAAAAATATTCCCACATAAACAGAAATTTAAAAGGTATGCCAAAAAGGACCCTGCTTTTCAAGAAATATTAAAGGAAGTTCTGCAGGAAGAAAGAAAAAAACAGGAGAGGCAGAGTTGGAGGAGAGTGTAAGACCAAAAAAAAAAAAAAAAAAGACAAAAAGAGAAGGAAAAAAACAAACAAAATATGAAAAACACAAGTCCAAAAGAAAATATAGCTAACATCAATAATCCCTTGAAAGTAATAACACTGAATGTAAATGGATTAAAATCACCTGTCAAAAGATTCACACTGGAAGACTGGATATGGAAATATGGCTCATCAATATGATGTCTACAGGAAACACATCTTAGACCCAGGGATTCAAGGAGGTTGAAAGTGAATGACTAGAGAACAATCTTACAAGCAAACAATAACCAAAAAAAAAAAAGGCAGGAGTAGCTATGTTAATATCAGACAAAATAGACTTTAAATGTGAAACAATTGTGAGAGACAAAGATAGATACTACATATCAGTGAAAGGGATAATCATTCAAGAAAAACAAACAATCATAAATATTTATGCTCCTCAACAAAGGCACCTCCAAATACGTAAGGCAAACACTGGAAAAACGAAGTGAAAGAATAGATGCCCCTACAATTATAGTGGGGGTCTTTAATACACCACTATCATCTTTGGACAGAACATCTCAAAAGAGAATCAATAAAGAAACAAAAAATTTGAACAGTATAATAGAGGTGCTGGACCTAATAGACACATACAGATCATTACACACGAATACAGCAGGATACCCATTTTTCACAAGTGCACATAGATCATTCTCCAAGATAGATCATATGCTAGGCCACAAAGAAAGGTTCAATGAATTCAGAAAGATCAAAATCATACAAAATAATTTTTCTGACCACAGTGGAGTGAAACTGGAAATCTGCAAGGCCCAGAGACCAAGATTTCTCACCAAGATATGGAATTTAAACAGCACCCACTTAGTAAAACAGTGGATAAAAGAGGAAATCTCAAAAGAAATTAATAACTACCTTGAAACTAATGAAAAATGATAACACCACATACCAAAACTTATGGGACACAGCAAAAGCAGTACTGAGAGGGAAATTTATAGCCATAAATTCATACATCAAAAAAAGAAGAAAGAGCTAAAATTGAAGAAATAACGGCACATTTGGAGGAATTAGTAAAAAACAATAAAGTAACCCCATAGGAAGAAGAAAGAAAGAAACAACAAAGGTAAGAGCAGAACTAAATGAAATAGAAAATAAGACTGTGCTCAAAAAATAAACAAAACCAAGAGCTGGTTCTTTGAGAAGATCTATAAAATTGACAAACCTTTAGGCAGACTAACAAAGAAAAAAAGAGAGAAGATACAAATACACAAAATAAGAAATGAGAAAGGAGATATCACCACTGACCCCACAGAAATAAAGACTATCTTAAGGGGATACTTTTAAAAATATATTCTAACAAAAATGAGAATTCAGAGGAAATGGACTAATTCCGAGGACACATAAGCAGCCTTTATTGATGAAAGAAGAAATTGATGATCTCAACAAACCAATCACAACTAAAGAGATAGAATCAGTCATTAAAAACCTCCCAACTAAGAAGAGCCCAGGGCCAGACAGCTTCATAGGTGAATTCTACAAAACATTCCAGAAAGAACTAACACCAATCTTGCTGAAAATCTTTCAAAAAATCGAAACAAAAGAAACATTGCCTAACTCCTTCTATGATACCAATATTACCCTAGTACCAAAGCCAAAGAAAGACACGACAAGACAGGAAAATTACAGATCAATTACTCTAATGAACCTAGAGGCAAAAATCCTCAACAAAATATTTGCTAAGCATATCCAACAACACTTTAAATGAATTATATATATTATATACCATGACAAGTGGGATTCATGCCAGGTATGCAAGGATGGTTCAAAGTAAGAAAATCAAACAATGTAATACACCATATAAACAGACTGAAAGAAAAAATCACATGATTATATCTATAGAAGCAGAAAAAGCATTTGACAAAATACAGCACCCTTTCTTGATAAAAACACTGGAAAAGATTGGAACACAAGGAAATTCTCTGAACATGACAAGGAGTATATATGAAAAACCCACAGTGAACATTGTTTACAATGGTGAAATCCTAAAATCTTTCCCTCTAAGATCAGGAACAAGACAAGGATGCCCAATATCCCCTCTTCTCTTTAACATTGTCTATATATAGAAAACCCTAAAAGTCTACAACAAAGCTTCTAGAACTCTTAAATGAGTTTAGTAAAGTCACAGGTTATAAGATCAATGCCCAAAAATCAGTAGCATTTCTGTACACCAATAATGAGCACGCTCAGGAGGAGACCAAGAAACAATTACCATTTACAATAGTAAAAAAAAAAATCAAATACCAAGGAATAAATTCACCTAAAGATGTAAAACACTTATACACCGAGAACTACACAACACTGTTCAAGGAAATCCAGGAAGACCTAATAAATGGAAGAATACCCCCTGTTCATGGATAGGAAGACTAAATACTATTAAGATGTCTATCCTACCAAAACTGATCTACACATTCAATGCAATCCCAATAAAAACCAACAAAGCATTCTTTAAGGATCTAGAAAATCCTACTATGAAATTTATTTGGAAAGGAAAGAAGCCCCCAATAGCCAAAGACATATTGAAAAAGAAAAACAAAATTGGAGGAATCACACTACCTGACTTCAAAACATACTACAAAGATACAGTAGTGAAAACAGCATGGTATTGGCACAAGGAGAGACACACTGACCAAAGGAAACGATTTGAGAGTTCTGATATAGATCCTCATATATAGTCATATAATATTAGATAAAGCCACCAAACCCACTCAACTGGGAGAGAATGACCTATTCAACAAATGGTGTCTGGAGAACAGGATATCCATATATAAAAGAATGAAAGAGGATACCCAAATCACACCTTATACAAAAATCAACTCAAGATGGATCAAAGACCTAAATATTAGTGCCAAGACCATAAAGAATTTGGAAAGCAGTGTAGGGAAGCATCTACAGGACAATGTAATAGGAAATAACTTGATGAACTTCACACCAAAAGCACGAGCAGCAAAAGAACAAATAGATAAATGAGACTTCCTCAAAATAAAGTCCTTCTGCACCTCAAAGGAGTTTGTCAAGAAAGTGAAAAGAGAGCCTACACAATGGGAGACTGTATTTGGTAACCTTATATCTGATAGGGGACTTATAACCTGGATATACAAAGAACTCCTATATCTCGACAATAAATAGACAAACAGCCCATTTAAAAAATGGGAAAAAGATTTAAACAGACACTTCTCCAAAGAAGAAAATACAAATGGCCAAAAAGCACATGAAAAAATGCTCCAAATCTCTAGCTATTATGGAAATGCAAATCAAAACTATAATGCGATACCATCTTACTCCCATAAGATTGTCAGCTATGAAAAAAAACAGAAGACTACAAATGCTGGAGAGGATGTGGATGAATGGGAACACTCATCCACTGCTGGTGGGAATGCAGAAGGATCCAGCCATTCTGGACGACAGTTGGGTGGTTTCTCAAAAAACTAGCTATAGATTTACCATATGACCCAGCAATTCCACTCCTGGGTATATACCCCATAGAACTGAAAACAAGGACACAAACCAATATATGCACAACAATGTTCATAGCAGCATTGTTCACTATTACCAAAAGTTGGAATCAACCCAAATGCCCATCAACAGATGAATGGACAATAAAATGTGGTATATACTTACAATGGAATACTACTCAGCTTTAATAACGAATACACTACAAACACATATGATAACATGGATGAATCTTGAGAATCTTACGTGCAGTGAAGCAACGCAGGCATTGAAGGACAAACACTACATGACCTCAATGATATGAAATAAGTAAACCAAGCTGCCTCAGAGAGCTAGAGTCTGGATGATAGGCTTAAAAGAAATTGGGGGGGGTGGGGAGAGGAAGGATGCAAGCTGACACCTACATGGGTGAAATCTATGATAACATGGATGTAAGTATTTGTACAATGAAGGGATAAAATGGGGGCATAGGGTTACCTTTGGGTGGGGTTTTGCGGGCTTGAGGGGTGCTAGGGATGGGAGGAAGGGTAATATTGCCCAAAAAATTGGGGGGAGTGTTGGGGAACATATGATCATAGGAGATTGTTAGGTATTAGGTTGAGAGTATAATGCTGAGAAAACTTTGTCAAAAAAATAATAAGGAAGGTTACCTATTTAAGACACTTAAAGGGGATAATCTGATGCAGGATAGGCTTCTTGGCAGTGTGTGAATGCTCATTTTGCCATAGTGGATTATATCATTGGACAGAGACCCATATAATGAGAGTGAAGGTGTACCCACATCCTGGGGAGGACTGATGTTCTCAAATAGAGGGAATTGTAACTCTCGAGAGAAATGGTGGCTCACAATACATTAGGGCAGTTGAGCATATTAAGCCCTCAACATTTTTGCAAGTATCTCTGAACATGGCCCTTCAAGTAATGAAGATTGACTGTCACTATGGGCCCTGAGGGGAGTGGGAAAGTGGTTTTGAATAGATGGAATCAATGTAAATATATGGGCAATAAAAGTGTTCACAAGATTACGCAAGGAAGGATATAAGACATGTTAAATTACACCAAAAATGTATAGTGGCTGATAGACTAAAATGTAAATCATAATGTAAAATGTAAGGTAATTAAAATTTAGAAAATTGTATAGTCTAAAATATATACCACAGTGTAAACCCAAATGTTACCTTGTTTGAAAGCTATTGTCTCAATATCTGTACATAAGTTTCAGTAAATATAATATGAACATGTAAAAAGATTATTGTTGTGCAAGGGAAAAGGGTTTTATGTTGGATATGTGGGAGTACTGTATATTGTATATATAAATTACTGTGATCTAAACTTTTGTGAAGATAAGCTTAATAAGTAGGAGAAAAAGAAAAAGAAAGGATGTAGACACAGAGGAAAAGACAGAAAAAGTTGCCTTGCCAATTTGCATACAGGGCAACACTTATTGCAAGGATGGAAGGCAAACCATCAAAAACAAAGCTTTTGCATTTTTTAATATTTTGATACCCCAATTAATTTTTACCTTAATTTTTCTAAATTAATATATATTCCATATCTAACCTTTAAACTCATCACATTCCATTTTACTATTAATGGAACCTGGCAATATTTTGGGCTTCATTTTTGAAGACGTTTTGGATCACAGAGAGTTTCAACAGTGGCAGGGGAGGAATACTGGGGTGGGATGTCATTGAAAGCAGACTTATGGTTGGTAGGGAGTTCTCCAGGGCATATATCCAGGGTACGTATAAATGTTTGGGAGTCTCATTCCCGGGAGTCATATCTCACGCTGGGGGGAAGGCATCACATTTACGTTCTGAGTTTTGCTTCGAGACTGGCCACATTTAAGCAACACGGAGGCTCTCAGGAGGTAACTCTCAGGCACCCTGCAGCTCTAGGTCTTGTTCTTATTTAATGTGCAAAGGCTTACAAGCATAGTCATTAGTATCAAGGGCTAACATGGAAGTGAAATAGGTCAACCACCACACCAGGGAGCCAAGGGTGCCTACAACTAAAAGCAGGAGAATTGCATCCAGCATCCATGTGGAATCTAAGCCCCCTCTTGACATAGATGTGGAGTGGACACAAACATTCTAATTTCCACAGGATGGAGGAATAGAGTATAGATTAGAATGGACTTACTGATATTCTATTCATGAACTATTGTGATTAGTAATCAAAGAAAATGTGGCGTTGGTGTGGAGAAAGTGGCCATGGTTGCTGCGGTGGGTAGGGAGTGGAAGGAAGAGATGTGATGTGGGGGCATTTTTTGGGGTTTGGAGTTGTCCTGGGTGGTGATACAGGGACTGATACCAGACATTGTATGTCCTCTCATGGTCCACTGGGTGGACTGTGTGAGAATGTGGGCTATGGTGTGGACCATTGACCAGGAGGTGCAGCAGTGCTCAGAAACGTATTCACCAAATGCAATGAATGTCTCATGATGATGGAGGAGGTTATTGTTATGGGCAGAGGAGTAGGATGAGGGGAGTGGTGGGTATATGGGGACCTCATTTTTTTAAATGTAACATTATAAATATAAAGAGAAAAAAAGAAAGAAATTGAGAGGAGGAGAACTGGAAAAGAAATATTGAAGCAATGAAGACGTTCTAGATTAGTAAATTTAGAACTGCTTTTGTGTTTGTGTGTTTGTGGAATTTAAGTGTGTGTGAAAAAAGAGAAGGGCAGGTGTCACAAGAGGACATGAGCCCAGGCTTCTACAAGGCCCAAAAGCGTGTTTGGGCAATGTTAGTGTGTGTGAAAAAAGAGAAGGGTCGGTGTCCCAAGAGTGCATGTGCCCAGGGTCCCAAGAGGCCCAGAAAGATGTTTGTGCAATGTTAGTGTGTGTGCAGTGTGTATGGGAATGTCAATGTCAGTGAGTGTTATAATTTTTCAATGTATGTAGTAATGTTTTTATGTTATATTTTGATATAATGTAATCTAAAAGAGCTCTATTCAATTGGCAAAAAATTTAAGTTTAACCTATATTAAGTTTCTTAATTAATAGAATTATTGCGTAAATTTATTCATAAGATAAAAGGAAAGATGTAAAAGTTAAGTGAATATTGAAAAAGGTAAAAAGTTTGAGGGAATGATAATTGAAATTTAATAAGGTGTATTTTGTCCTAAAATAAAATGATTAATATGGAGATATGCAGGACAGAATTAGTATGCATATAGCAACTTGTAAAGGCATTGCGATAGTATTCAGTGAGTTAATGTGTTTTGTAAAAGTAAAATGAACCTGATTGAATACAAAAATGGCAAAAAACTGTGTGAAAAGATATGCAATGGCCTTTTGCGGCTCTTCAAGGCTTTCTTCCCTGGACTGATGGCAATGAATCTGACTGCATAAAAGAAACCTGTGACAGTGACCCTACTAAGAAACATCAGAGACAATGGTATTTTAAGGGCCTAAAAGAGACAAACAATTGGGACAAGCTGTAAGGTCCCTGCTACTCTATCAAATTATTAAATGCTGTTTGGCTGGGTAAGAGAAGGTATTAATTTAGCTGGTAAATTGTATGTGGCCAGCATTAATATTGAGTACTGGCTTATATAGCCTTGCCAGTTGGAAGTTGTAAGCCCGTGAGAAATGAAAGTCTATTCTGCTAGTTGGAAGTCTTATTGTTTGTTGTTAAATCTTTATTAACTAGTAAAATGTCATATGCATAGACTTTGTAAAAACAAAAAAGAGGAAATGTTGTGGGAAACTGGCTTACCTGTTTGTTATTGTAAATGTTACACCAGTTAAATGTAGCAGTTGTTAGATGTTGCAGTTGTTCCCTGTTATTGTAAATGATGTTGCAGTTCAGATAGCAAACAGCTGCTTGGTAATTTCCCAATAAATGCAGTGGTAAAACTAGGGTTGAGGCTCTCAGTTCCAGAAGCTGTGAGTCCCCTGGTCTCAGGTTTTTCTCCCCTCTTGTGTCTCTACCTTTATTACTGTATTGCCTTCCCTTTGAGCCAACCTATTGTAAGCTGAATGCAACAAGTAAATTCTACCCACGTTTATATGAAGAATCATTGCAAACCCAATAAAAATGCCACCAGCATATTTTTAAATAAAGGAAAATAAATAAATGATCAAATATCTATGGAAATATATGGTGTCCTGTAGCCAGAAACATATTAAAAAGGAAAAACTACTTTGGAGGACTCTCACTTCTGGACTTTGAATTATATTATCCACACACAGTGTTAAAAACAGTATGGTTCTGGCATAAATATAGACAGAATAAGGCAACTGAATAAATGGTTCAGAACCAGATCTTCATGTCTATGGTAAAGTGAATTCTTACAAGTCTGTCAAACCCACACAATTAGGGCAGAACAAATGGGACAAAGGCAGAAAAGAAGCACCAAGATGTCATCAGTTTAAGCGGACAATCACCAGCTCTCTCACAAGAAACAGCTGAGAAGGGGCAAGATCCTGTCTGAGTGAGATGTTTTGGGAACCCACAGATCAGAAGTCCTCAGGGTATCAATCTGGAGAGAATTGGACAAAGAGACAAAAAGCCCAAGGGAAAACCATGAGTTTCTTGTCCCATGGCTGGAAACAGCTGGTGGCTAACCCCCACCCTCGAGGCAAATATTAGCTGTGAACCCCCTTGCTCCCAACAGCCACAGAGCAGGAGAGAGCATTCTCTGGGAGTAAGAGTGTTCTGACAAAGGGTGGGGAGGGCTTTCCTTTCTGTGGGGTTTACTACTTGTACCCCCTTTGAATACTAGGGAACATATCAACTGGCAAGAGATGTCCCTGGGAAGAGGGGAGATGTGAATTTGCATAGGCAACCTTATTTACCTAGCCAACCTAGGAATGAATAACTTGGGCTGGAAAAGGGTAGAGTCAGGCAGTTGACTGGTCTGGTGCTGAAAACTATCAAAATCCCAACTCCCTAATGGAGGCAGGCACTACAAAGTGTTTAATAATCTCTCAAGGGCCTATTTAGGGTCCCGTGGGAGGAAGGGCAGTTATGGAAGTGAATTGAGAGTTATTTCTCTGTGGTAAATTCAGATACCAGGGGTCCATTTGAATTTCAGAAGGGAATTCCAACTGACTAGGAGATGGGGTGGGAATCAAAACACACAGGCTATCATGTCCTGCTTCCCTGGGAGAGAAAGCAATAAGAAGAGAAATGAGGCAGGAACAGACAGTCTCCTAATCATCAGGAATCTACCCACTTGCAAAGAGTCAAACCTGCCCTAGGGAAACTGACTGATATATCTCTAGGTAACTGATTCAACAAGAAAGTTTAGCTCATTGGAGGAATATCTGCTTTGAAAATATGAGGTCCCTGGTTCAAAATCCAGCTCTCCTTATAGTAGTGATCCACCTGTTTATGAAACATCTGGCTGATTCTTTATGAAAGGGAACACATAGAATTTATTTTTGTATTAGCTTCTCTTGGATCTCTTAATTTTCTTAAAAAAAGTTTCCTGCTTTTAAAATTTAACTTAGATTACATGCAAAAACCTGTTATAAAACAGGGTAGTTGTTTGATAAACACAAGCAGCCTGAGAGTTTTAAGATGTAAGGCAGTTTTCCTAACTTTTTGTTTGCTTGCTTGAGTCTTTGTTTATTGTTCCTTTTTCTTCTCTTTCTTCACTCCTTATTTGTTAAATTAGGTGCTATTGGCTTATTCTTGTTTAAGTGTTTCCTCTTTCCTTTGTTTTTTTTTTAATATGTACCAATTTTATGTACATATTCTATTTTTTCCTTCCTTCCTCTTCCTATCTTCTGCTTTCTGTGTGTTTTCTACATTCCACCTCTGTTTAGTCTTTTATTTTTCTTGTTTTTATTCCTACCTCCTCTAATCTCTAGTTTCTTTCATTTTTAACTGATTTTCTTATTCTCTTTTCTCTTTCCCTCTCTTCTTATCATTCTGGCCTTGTAAATCATTCTAGATATTTTTCTTTATTCAGTTTTTCATTTCATTTTTTGTATCCTACTTTTAAATTCTTATTCCTGTGTACTTATTCCCTGAGTTAATTATTCATATTACTAGATCTTTTATGGTTCCTCTTCTACTTTTTACTATTAATATTACTATTATCCTATTTCTATTCTTACCTCTTTCCCTTTCTCTGGCCCTAACTTTTTTATATTTAAGGAAACATAGACAATAGAAAGGAAATAGAATAAGAGGAACAAAGTGTCAAAGAGAAAACTTACCACAAAATAAACAGCAACTAATTCAAACTGTAGAGTAGAAAGGGAAGCTAATCAACTAAATAAACCCATCAAGATAAAGACATGTCTAATCAACAAAAAATTATAAACCATACTAAGAAACAGGAAGACATGACACAGTCCAAAGAGCAAATTTAAAACCAGGAGGAGTTGTAGATCATGGAAAAACTAATCGGAGCTGTCCAAACAAATATCATGAACTAACTTATGTGAAGGAAGAGTTTAAGGATATTAAGAAGACATTGGGACAACATAGTGAACAAATCGTAAATATACATAAAAAAGATAAAATATATGATTGTAATGGAAGGCACAACCCAAGAAATAAAACAACAGCAACAATAACAACACTGGAATATATAACAGCAGATTTGAACAGGCAGAGGAAAGAATTAGTGATGTGGAAAACAAAACATCTCAAATCAAACAGATAGTAAACCAGTTAGATAAAAAAATTGAAAAAATAAAACTGGGACTTGGAGATCTGAATTACAAGACAAATTGCACAAGCATATGCATTATATGCATCCCAGAGTAAGAATAGAAGGGGAAGAGGACAGAGGAGTATTGGAGGAAATAATAGCTGAAAATTTTCCAACCTTATTGAGTGAGATGGATATATATGTCTAGGAAGCACTGTGTACCACAAAGAGTATAAACACCAAAAGGCCAACTTGAAGACATATACTTGTCAAGTTGTCTAATGCTCAAGACAAAGAGAGATTACTGAAAGATACAAGAGAATAGAAAGCCAGTAAATGAAAAGGAATCTCAATAACATTAATTGCTGGTCTCTTATCTGAAACCATAGAGGCAAGAATGCAGTGTTATGACATGACTAAGATGCTAAAGGAAAATAACTTCCAGCAAAGAATTCTCTATCAAGCAAAGCTGACATTAAAAACTGATGGAGAATTCAAAGTATTCCCAATTAAAAAGAATTTAAGACAATATGCCAATAAGAAACATGCCCTTCAAGAAGTTCTGAAGGGAAAGTATCCAGGTGAAAGGAAAAACAGGAGAAAGAGTATTGGATGAGAGTGTAAGAAAAATTAAAAAGAGAGAAATAAAAGCTACACATAATGTACATAAACCCAAAGAAAATATGGCTAATGTCAGTAATTTCTTGATGGTAGTAACACCGAATGTTAATGGACTAAAGCCATCAGTCAAAAGACACAGTTTGGCAGAATGCATAAGGAAATGTGATTCATCTATATGCTGTTTAAAAGAAACAAAACTCATATCCAGAGATTCAAGGAGGCTGAAACTGAATGGCTGGAAAACAAATTTACATGAAAAAATAGACAAAAAAGGATTGAGTAGCTATACTTATATTGCACACAATAGACTTTAAAAGCAGAACTATTTTAAAAGACAAAGAGGGGCACCATATATTAGTAAAAGGGGTAACTTTCAAAAAGAAGGAACAATCAGAAACACTTATGCACCTAAATAGGATGCCTCAAAATACATGAGGTAAGCATTGGAAAAGCAAAGTGAAGAAATAGATGACTACACATTTATATGGACGTATGGAGGGGGGCGTTAATACCATTTATCACCAATACACAAAATATTTCAGCGTAGAATCAATAAAGAAAAAAAGACTTTGAATAATAAGACATATACAGAACACTACAACCAAACTGAGTGGAATATACTTTCTTCTCAAGTGGGCATGCATCATTCTTCAAGATATAACACATTTCATTGAAAGTTGCTAATTGAACAACTCTCAATGAATTTAAAAAGATTGAAATTATACAACGTAATTTTTCTGACCACAATGGAATAAGCTGGAAATTGGTAAATTCAAGAGAACCAGATTAGGAACAAGGATACAGAAGTTAAACAATACAATTTTAGACAAAGAGTGGGTCTAGGAAGAAATTTTTAAAAACAAATCATTAACTACTTGAAACAAAGGAAAATGACAAACTAACATATCAAATCCTATGGGATGCAGCAAAAGTTTTACTGAGAATGAAATTCATAGACATATATATGTATATCAAAATGAAGTAAGAACTAAAATCAAAAACCTAACTGCACACCTAGAGGAATTAGAAAAAGAACAACAAACTAACCCCAAAGGAAGCAGAAACTAGGAAATAAGAAATGATTAAAGCACTACTAAATGAAATAGAAAATTAAAAACCACTAGAAAAAAATAAATCAAATGCTGGTTCTTCAAGAAGGTCAATAAAATTGACAAACCCTTAGCTAGACTAAGAAAGAAATAGAGAAGATCCACATACACAAAATAAGAAATAAGGAATGGATATCACCATTGAACCATAGAAATCAAGAGTATCATAAGAAGATACTTTGAAAAAAAATATTCCAACAGAAATGATAATTTAGAGGAAATGGTCAAATTCCTAGAAATACACAAGCAGCCTACATTGACAAAAGATGAAATCAATGAACTCCATAGACCCTTCACAAGTAATGAGATTGAATTAATCATCAAAAACCTCCCCACTAAGAAGAATCCAGGACCAGATGGCTTCACAGGTGAATTCTAGCAAACATTTTGGAAAGAGCTAATGCAGATCCTGTTTAACATCTTCTGAAAATAGAAGTAAAAGGAATACTTCTTTACTCATTCTATGATATAAATACTACCCTAATATTAATGCAAAAAAAAAATATGCCACAAGAAAAGAAATTCACAGAGCAACCTCGCTAATGAATCTAGATGTTAAAATCCTCAGTAAAATGCTTGCTAATCATATTCAACAATTCATCAAATGCATTGCACACCATGGAAAAGTGGATTTTATCCCTGGCATGGAAGGATGGTTTAACATAAAAATATCAATCAATGTAATACACCATATAAATAGATCAAAAGAATAAAATTGCAAGATGATCTCTATAGATGCAGAAAAAGCTTTTGACAAGATACAATACCTATTATACAAAGGATATCAATAGATGCAAACTTGTTCATCATGATAAAAATATCTATGAAAACCCACAGCTAACATCATAGAGTGGTGAAATCATAAAATATTTCCCTCTAAACTCAAGAAAAAGGCAAGGATGCCCACTATCACACCTCATATTTAACATTGTTCTGGAAGTATTTACTTGTGCATATAATCAAGAAAAATATATAAAAGGCCTCCAAAAATATGTTGTGATCTGATGGATAAATGGGCGAGATCTATGATAAAGCAGAGGTACATAGTTGTGCAGAGAAGGGATAAGCCAGGGATATAGGAATAATATTGGGGGTGGGGGCTTTGCAGGTTTGAGGGTCTAGGGTTGGGAGGATAGGAGAGATGGTCCAAGGAATTGGGGGTAAGTTTGGGGGAAGCTGATGAGCATGGGGGATTGTCAGGTATGTGGTTGAAACTATAATGCTAAGAAAACACATTAGAAAATGTAATAAGGAAAGTTTACTTTTTTAAGTTCCTTAAAGGGGGGCATCCGACACAGGGACCAAATGCAATGAATGTGCCACAATGATGGAAGAGTTTGTTGATGTGGGAAAAGTGCGGGAGGTGGGGTGTGGGCTATATGGCAACCTCTTCTATTTTTTAATGTAACATTGTTTTGATCTATGTATCTCTAAAAAATGACCATAAAAAAGAAAAACAAAAGGAAAATTAAAAAAGCAAACAGCACACAAAAACAAAACAAAACAAAAAAAAACAATGCAAGTTAATGGTGCTAGAGTGAGTTATGAGAATCCTGTATGATGTTACATATGTTTGTTTTGTAAGTTCACAACAATTATTACACAGTTATTGTTTGTGTGTATTTATGTATGCATGATATATTTCTATAAATTAATTTTTAAAACTAATGGCATTTACTGAAGAAATTTTAAAAAGTTTTTTTTTTGAATGTGTTAAGAATATGGTGTCACATTGGAAAATTACAACCACTGCTACTTATGGACAATAGTTAAAAGTAATATTGTAATATTTTGCAGCAATGGCAAGGAAGATATTTTTTCTATGTTAACGGACAATAGGGCGTAAAGGGGTATGATGTTTTTTCCTTTTTCTTAATGAATATTCTCTATATTTGACTGAGGTTGATGACAGCACAGTTCTATGATGAAAACAAGAGTCGCTGAGTGCACCCTTGAATAAACTGTACAAAGAATGAGAGAGTATAATACAATGAATCGTGTGGTGGCACATGGACTGTGGTTAACGCAATATGAGAACATGATCTCATGAACTATAACAAGTGTATAATACTAATATATGTTGTTAATAACTGGGTGGTTGGGGGAAAATACATCACATGAAGGATATTGGTTCTAGTTACTAGTAATATTGTGATGATGCTCTTCTATAGTTTGTAACAATGCAAGGTGATGACAGTGGGATCTGTATGATGATACACACCTTTGTTTTTTATATTTACAACTTTTACTGTATATTTATTTTTATGTATGTTTGTGTTTGAATGATAAACTTCAATAAAACGTTTTTAAAAATGGCATCCAAATACAAAAACAAGAAGTCAACATTTCACTCTTTGCAGATGACATTATCCTATACATATTAAGCCTTGAAAAATCTACAACTATGTTTCTAGATATTATAAATGAGTTCAGCAAGTTGTAGGTTAGATCAATGAACAATATCAGTAGCAATAATTAGCAACCTGAGGAATTAATCAAGAAAACAATCCAATTTAAAGTAACAACTAAAAGAATCAAATATCAAGGAATAAATGTAACTAAAGTGGTAAACAACTTATACACAGAAACTACACCATACTGCCAAAGAAAAACAATGAAGATTTAAGTAATTGGAAGACTATTCTCTATTAATGGTGAGAAGACTAAACATCATTAAGATGTCTATCCTGCACAAACTGATCTACAGATTTAAAGCAATCCCAGTAAAATCAACATGAAATTTTTTCCAAATTGGAGAAACTAATTATGATTTTTATTTTCATGGGCAAGAGTCCCCAAATATTCAAAGACATATTGAAAAACAAAAATGAAGCAGGAGAAATCACACTACCTTGACTTTAAAAGATACTATAAAGCTACAGTTGTCAAAACTCCGTGATGTGGCACAAGTATAGACATACTTACCAATGGAACAGAATTTAGAGTTCTAATATAGATCCTACTATACACAGTCATCTGATATTCAAGAAGGCCACCAAGCCGACTCAACTGTGAGAAAATGGCCTCTTCAACAAATGGTGCTTGGAGAACTGGATATCCATATAAAAAAAGAATGAAAGAGGAACACCATCTCACACCTTAAAAAAAATCAATTCAAGATGGATCAAAGATAAAAATATAAGAGCCAATGGCATAAAGACTTTGGAAGATAATGTAAGGAAGCATCAACAGGACCTTGTAATAGGAAATATCTTCATGAACTTTACACCCAAACATGAGCAGTGAAAGTAAACATACATTAATAAGAACTGCTCACAATTAATCCCTTTTACACATCAAAGGTGATTGTCAAGAAAGTGGAAAGACAGCCTACACGATGGCAGACAATATTTGGTAATCATATATCTGGTAGGAGCCTAATATCCAACATATATAAAGAACTCCTACCCCTGAAAAATAAAAAGCCAAACAACCCATTTAAAAAATGGGCCAGTGATTTGAACAGACACTTCTCCAAAGAAGAAATACAAAAAAGAAATATAAAAATGAATACAAAAATCCCATGAAAAGATCTCAACATCACTAGCCACTAGAGAAATACAAATCAAAACTACAAAGAAATATCATCTTACACCCATTAGACTGGTGGCCATTAAAAAAAACCAGAAGACTTTAACTGATGGAGAGGCAACTGGGACCCCTCCTCCACTGCTGGAGGGAATGTAGTATATTCCAGTCATTGTGGAGGACAGTTTGCTGGTTCCTCAAAAAATTAACTATAGGTCTTCCATATGATCCAGTAATTCCACTGCTGGGTATATACCCAGAAGAATTGAAAGCAGGGGCGTGAACAGGTATATGCATACTAATGATCATAGCATTATTCACTATTGCCAAAAGTTGGAATCAAATCAAATATCCATCAACAAGTGAATAGATAAACAAAATACGGTATATACATACAATGAAATATTACTCAGCTGTAAGAAAGAATACAGAACTAATACATGGGATAACATGGATGAATCCTGAGGACCTTATGTTTAATGAAGCAAGGAAGGTATTGAAGAAAATACATTAAATGACCTCACTCATATACATTTTAAAAATTAAGCAGACTCAGAGAACTAAAATCTGAAAGATAAGTTTAGAGGAAATAGAAAGGGAGATGAAGGTCATGAGGCAACAATCATATGGGCAAAATCTATGATAAGGTGGAAGTGAGGAGTTGTGCATTGAAGTGATATGATAGGGGTTTAGTGATACTGTTGGGTTTGGCAGTGCATGTTTGACAGAAGTGTAGGGTGGGGAGTGTGTGTTGGATGGCCCATGAAACAGGTGAGAGGTTTGGGTGAGAGAGTGGGTGAGCACTGGAGTTTGGTGGGTATATGGTTGAAACTACAATGTGGGGAAAGCTATTTTAGCAATATAACAAGGGAGGGTTATTTATTTAGTGTTGGATGGGGGGCATTTGGGACAGGGCACAGCTGGGGCAGGATTCTAGAGAATGTGTGAGTGATCATTTTGTAATAACGTTTTGTATCAGTGGGTGGAGACCCATATAATGAAAGGGAAGCAGTTGAATTCCTATCTTGGGGAGTTTTGAAATGTTGTCAAAAAAGGTGTGGTGTGGGTGTCTCTGAAGAGCATGGATAGTTCCTATTAGGGGAAGACAGACCAGTGTGTCAAAACCTCAGTGTTCTTGCAAGTAACTATGAATCTTGTCCTTCAAGGAGTGAAGCCTGGTGGCACCATGGGCACTGAGGGGAGAGTGAAGGAAGAATAGAGTAGATGGAAGAGGGGGTAGTTAGGTGCAATGGAAGTGCTCTGCATGATCTTGCAATGACATATACAGGTCACGTTGAATTTCATGAAAAAAATTATAAAAGTGTATGGTCTACGGACACATGTAGGACATTATATATCCTGCCATAACCCACTGAATGGATTGGGGGAGAGTGCAAACTATAGTGTAAACCATAATCCATGTGGTCTAGTAGTGCTCCAAAATGGATTCATTAAATGAAATGAATGTGCCACACTGATGAAAGAGATTGTTGATGTGGGAGGAGTAGGGGGTGGGAGTTGGAGTATATGGGAACCTCTTATGTTTTTTAATGCAACATTTTATGTGATCTATGTATCTTTAAAAAGAAGACAAAAATACAATTTTTAAAAGATAATAAAATGTGCTTAAAAATGGGGTATGGTCTACAGATTAGACTATAATATAAACTAGTGATCATGGTTTGTGGCTTTGTTTCAGTATTTGCACATTACTTGTAACAAATGTACCAACCACATATAAAAAGTTTATTTATGTGGGAAAGTCCAAAGTGGGGAGGATGTTGGGTATATGAGAGTCCCCTGTGTTCTATGTATGACTTTACTGTGACCTAAAACTTCTTAGAAGACAAAAAGGAAAAAAAATTAAGAAACAGGAACAAATGGAGGAAATTTTTACTGCACATACAGGACAACAGATATTAGAGCATTGCATGTGGTGATATTCTTGGTGTCGTTTTTGAAGAAGTTTTGGATCACAGAAGGGTTACTACTGTGGTAGGGGAGGATCATTAATGTGGGATGTCTTTGTTGGGGTATACATGGGAAGAAGTTCATCTGGGCATACATATAATGTATATGAATGTGTTTGAATATTCTTTGGGCATTGGCACAGTGGGTGGAGATTCACACAATAAACAAAGAATATCGAATTCCCACCATAAGGAGCTCTGTCACAATCTATAATAGAACAACAGCAATCCCCCAAATGCAGGGACAATCACTAGTAAAGAAGGATGGTCCATTGTTGAAGACCATGCTTATAACCCTTTGCTGTTGAAATTGCAACTTAGCCTAGAACTGTGCGGTGCCTAAGAATTACCATGTGAGAGCCTCTGTGTTGCTCAAATGTGGTGTATCTCTAAGAAAAACTCATCATATAAATGAATTACCTTCCCCCCGTGTGGGACTTGACTCCTGGGAATGAGCCTCCCTGGCACTGAGGGATTACTACCAAACACCAATTAGCAATGCACCTGGAAATATACCTTAAATAAATAGAGGAAAAGGTGAAGACAAATAAGTTTATATGGCTAAGAGACATCAAAGTGATTTGGGAGGTCCTCTCAGAGGTAACACTTGTACATGTCTTGGCAGGATCTTTTAGAATTCCAAAGTAGAAACTACCTCAAATAGTGGAGCTCCTGAGGGCTCTGAAGACACCCAGCTCCTAAGATCATGGCAGATATCCCTGGAGTTTGGTGCCGTCCCAGTGTGTATTTCTTTGGAGTTTGTGCTTCCAAGTGTGACAGAGTTGGAACCAGTTGTGATTTCTCTACACATGCCACTTCTGTCCCTTGTACTTGAACCTATAGTTTTTGCTGGATTTTGAAGGTGTTCATCCAAGAGACTTGTATCTTTGGGCTCTCCATGTGCCAGGTGGGCCCTCAGCCTCAGCAGAGCTGAAAACCTACTCTCCAGTTCATTTGACTCACCCAGGACAACTAACAAAGTGGTGAGGATGGACAACCACAACACCAGGGAACCAAGAGATTCTACAAATGCAAGCAAGTGAGTCCCATCCATCATCCATATGAGATCAAGGTCCCTCTCTATTAGCAGGGGATTGGGCATCACTATCCCAGAATCCTTAAGACTGGGGGTAAAATATGGACTAGAGGAGACTTACTCATATTCTCCTATAGAATTATTGTGATTTTATCAATGGAAGAAGTTATATAATTGATGTGGAGACAGTGGACACTGGAGGTCCTGTAGTCAGGGAGAGGAAAAAAGAGGTGAAATATGGGGGCAGTTTTGAGACTTGGAGTTGTCCTGAATGTCATTGCAATGACAGATATAGGCCATTATATATCCTGCCATAACCTACAGAAGTGAATGGGAGATAGTGCAAACTACAATGTAAACTATAACCTGTGCATTAGTGGCAGTGCATCAAATATGTTCATCAATTGCAATGAATGTACCACACTAATGAATGAAATTGTTAATGTGGAGATGTGTGGGAGGTGTGTGGAGTGGGTCATATGGGAATTCCTTATACATATTTTTAATGTTTTGTGTAATCTAAGTATCTTTTTAAAAAATTAAAAATATTTTAAAAAAATAGTGCTGGAAGAACTGAATATCCACATGTAAAAGGTAGAAAGAAGACTCCTCTCTCACGCCTTATACAAGTGTAATCTAAAAACAGATCAAAAGCCTAAATATAAAAGCTAGATCCATAAAGCTCCTAGAAGAAAATGTAGGTAAACATCTTTAAAAATTGGTGGTAGGTTGTGGATTCTTAACCCTTACACCAAAAGCATGAGCACTGAAAAAAAGCATTGATAAATGGAACCTTCTCAAATTTAAACACGTTTGTGGTTCAAAGGACTTCACCAAGAAGATGAAAAGGCAGCCCACTTAATGGGGGGGGGGGTATATTTGGACACCATTTGTCAGATAAGAGTGTGATTTCCAATCTGGAATGGACACAACCAAGCCAAGGCCCACAGGAAGGAGGAATACAATAAGGATCAGAGTGGACTTAATGATATTCTATTCATGAACTATTGTGGTTAATAATCGAGAAAATGTGGCATTGATGTGGAAAAAGTGGTCATGGTGGCTGCTGGGTGCGGGGAATGGGAGGAAGAGAAGAGATGTGGAGGCATTATCGGGATTTGGAGTTGTCCTGGGTGGTGCTGCAGGGACAATTGCCGGACATTGTATGTCCTCCCATGGCCCACTGGATGGAACGTGGGAAAGTGTGGAACTCAGGACATGGGGTGCAGCGATGCCCAGAGATGTACTCACCAGATGCAATGGATGTGACATGATGATGGGGGAGAGTGTTACTGTGGGGGGAGTGGTGGCGTGGGGGTGGTGGGGGCAAATGGGGACCTCATTTTTTTTTAATGTAATATCTTTTAAAAAAATGAATAAAGTGAGTAGAATTTGGGGAAAAAAATCATACAACTTAATCATAAAAGTTTAAGAATCCAATTTAAAAAATGAGCAAAGGATATAAATAGACATTTCTCCAAAGAGGAAATAAAAATGGCCAAAAAGAGTACATCAAACAATGTTCAGCTTCTCTGGATATTAGGGAAAAACAAATTGAAATGAAAATTAAATGTCATTTCATGATGCATAAAATGGCCATTATTAAAAATAAAATAAACTAAAAGTGCTGGTGAGGATGTGGAGAAATAGGAACACACCTTCACTATTGGTGGAATTGTAAAATGGTACATCCTCTGTGGAAGGCAATTTGACAGTTCCTCTGGAAGCTCAATATACACCTGCCATATGACCCAGCAATTCTTCTACTAGGTGTATATCCAGAGGAATTGAAAACTGTGATATCAACAGATATTTGCATACTGATATTCATAGCACCATTATATATAGTTGCCAAAAGATGGGAAAAACCTAAGTGTTCATCAACCAGTGAATGGATAAATAGAATGCATTATATACATATGATAGAATACTATGCTGCTATAAGTAGAAGTGTAATTGAGACACATATAAAAACATGGACGACCCTTGAAGACATTATGCTAAGTGACATAAGCCAGACACAAAAGGACAAATACACATGGTCTCACTAATATGAACTAAATACAAAGAATAAACCCATGGATTTAAAACTTAGGAAATAGGCTATAATGAAATAAAAGGAGGGCTGTGAAAGTGTACTGATCCTTAATATGTGAGGAAGTTTTAATTAACTTGACTTTAAAAGTGTGGAAATGAATAGAATTCATGGTAGTACACTATAGTGAGTAGTAGCTGATTTTTAAATGGGATTATGGCTGATAAGGATAATCTAGGTATCTAAATGTCAGCTGAAACAATGGTAGAAAATAATTTAGGGATTGAATAATACAATGAACCCACAGGTGGATGATAATTGTGGTTAATAGTACAAATGCATTGATGTCTTTCTTTGAACTTGAACAGATGTAGGTCACTACTGCACAGTGTTGGTAATGTGGAAAAGGATGGGAAAATACAATTATTGCAACCTATGCACTATAGTTAATAACAGTACTGTGACATTCTTGCATCAATGCCAAAGATGTACTGTTTTAATAATAGAAGTGTATGGAACAATTATGCCAAATGTACACTATGGACCATAGTTAGTGGTAATAATATGATGACATTTTCACAAAATCTGTATCAAATATTCCACAATGGTGTGCTATCTTGGTGAAGAGGTGCTGTATGAGAATTCCACACGTGCATGGTTGTTTTGTAAGTTCACAAATTCTGTAGTAAAAATATATTTTAAAAATTCAATGATGTGACTAAAGAGAGTAAATATTTAAGAAGATATTGTGTGAGCACAAAGAAGAATTTGAAAACATTCATATAAAATTAGCAGATCTTATGGGAATGAAAGTTACAATAAATGAAATTAAAATTACTCTGAAGGTTTGTAGCAGCAGATTTGAAGGAGGCAGAAAGAAGAGATCAGTGAAATTGTAGATAAGGCCACTGAAAGTGAACCCAAACAAACAAACAGATCAAGAAAAGAATGGAAAAAATTGAGCAGTGTCTCAGGATACTTAATTATGGTAAGAGATGTACAAACATATGTGGCATGGTTGTCCCATAAGGAGAAGAGAAGAGAAGAGAAAAGGGTCAGAAGGAATATTTGAGGAAATAAAGGTAGAAAATTTCGCAAACCCTTTAATGCCATTGATATTTGCAACCAAGAAGCACAACACAGTTCATTCTAAATAAGAGTGAATAGACCTACTCTGAGACATAATAATCGAAATGTCAAATGCCAAAAACAAAGAATTTGAAAACAGCACGAGAAAAATGATTCATCACATACATGGGGTGCCCAATAAGATGAGGGAGGGAGGTGCCTAATCGCCTGAGCCACTTCCGCTCCCTGCTTTGTTGCATCTCTCACTGTATTTTATTGCTGAATCTCTTGGTTGCCTCATCTCTCTACATCATTTTTTTGCATCATCTTGCCACACCAGCCCATCATATCTACTCGCCACCTTGTTCTTCTAATCCAGGAGGCACCAGTATATGAACCCAGACCTCCCATGTGGCAGGGGGAAACTCAGTCTCTTGAGCCACGTCCACTTCCCTCAAATGACTTTTGAAAGAAATATAAATCCAACTTTCAAATTTATTTTGAAGGGTTAGGGGCCCTGGATAGTCAGAAACATATTGAAAATGAAGTTGGAGGCCTCTCACTTCCTGACCTTAAAACATTACCTAGCTACATTGGTAAAAACGTAATATTACTGGCATAAGCATAGACATACACATAATTTGAACTGAATTATTTGTCCCAAAATAGACCCTAACATCTATAGTTAAGTGATTTTTGACAAGACTGGCAAACCCTTTCAGATGGGGAAGTAAAGTTTTCAAAAATTGGTTCTGGGAGATTTGGACATCAAATTAAAAGGAAAGAAATAAGATCACTATCTCACAACTTATTCAAAAGTAATTCAAAATGTTCAAATGTCTAAATATAAAACTAGAATCATAAAACTCCTAAAAGTAAATATAGGGTAACATATTCAAGACATGGTGGTAGTTTTTTGTTCCTTAAACCTTACACTGAAAATATGAATAATGAAGGAAAAAAAGTATAAATGGGACCTCCTCAAACTTAAACACTTCTGAGCTTCAAAGGATTATATCAAGAAGGTGAAATTGCAGCCTATTCAATGGGAGAATATGTTTGTAAACCACGTATCTGATAAGGGTTTGATTCCATGCTATATAAAGAAATCATACAACCCAAAAATAAAAGGGCAAGTGATCCAATTAAAATATGGACAAAATACTTAAATAGACATTTTTACAATAAGGAAATACAAATAGCGAAAAAGCACATAAAATATTCAATATCACTAGTTATTTGGGGAAATGAAAATCAAAACAACAATGATATATCATCTCATGCTACATAGAATTGCTATTATTAAAAAGCAGAACACTACACAAGCTTGAGAGGATATGGAGGAAAAGAACACTCCCTCAGTGTTGGTGGAAATGTAGAATGGTGCCATCTTTGTGGAAGACATTTTGGCAGTTCAACAGGAAGCTATATATAGACTATTGGTATGATCCGACAATCCCTCTATTAGGAATATATCCAGAAGAAATGAAAACAGGGACATAAACATTTTCACACCAATTTTAACAGTGGCATTATTTACAATTGCCAAAGATGGAAACAACTCAGGTGTTCATCACCCAATGAATGGATAAACAAAATGTGGTTTATACACACAATGGAATGTTATGCTGCTGTAAGATGAAATGAACTTGGGTCACATATGGATTATTAGATGGATGAACCTTGAGGACATTATGCTGAGTGAAATAACTTGGACACAAAAGGACAAATATTGTTTGATCTCACTAATATGGACTCAATATTAAGAATAAACACATGGAGTTAAAAAAAGTCAATAGTATATCTTACTAGGAGATAGGATGTGGCCTGAGAAGGGATACTGATGCCTAATGCATGTAAAAAATTTAATCAGCTTGACTGTAGTGCGGAAATGGGTAGAGTTGATGGTAGCACATTATAGTGAACATAACTAACACAGCTGACTTATAAATATGATTTTGGCTGAAAGGGGTAGTTTTGGGATGTAAATTTCAATTGAAAGAAAGCTACAGAATAATCTAGTGACTGAATAGCATAGTGAGCCCATTGGTGGATGAGAATTGGGGCTAATAGTACAAAAACAAGGATATTTTTCTATGCATCAGGACAAATGTACATCACTATTACAAAGTCGTAAGAGTATGATGATAGATGAAAAAAATGCAATTAATGTCATTTATGGGCCATAGTTAACGCCATCATTGTAATATTCTTGCAGCAAGATAAGAATCAATAATAAATGGATATGGGATTTTTTTTCTTTTAGACTAAGGAAAATGTTCTAAAATTGCATGAAGCAATGACAGCACAACTCTCTGATGAAACTGAGAGCCACTAAGTGTACATTCTGGATGGATTGTACATGGTATGGGACTGTATAAAGCACTGAGTCATGTGATGGGTAAAGGATTGTGGTTAACAGTGCAAAAATGAGTGTGTTCTCTCATGAACTATAACAAATTTACAGTACTAATACATGGTGTTAATAAAATAGGGGTCTTTGGAAAAAATACACCAAAAGTAGGCTATGGACAATAGTAAATATTTTGACACTGTTCATTCATAACCTGTAACTAATGTTCCACAGCAATGCAAATTGTTGGTGGAGTGGTGATGTGTGGCAATTCTGTATGTTATACAAGATTATTTCGTAAGTTATTTTATAATTATTATTTTATAATTCCCTAATAAGCGTCTTTATTTTCTTTATTTTCTTGTCGAGTATGCAATATTTGTAGAAGTTCTTCCTAAAATTGTATTTTTTTCTGAAATATTGGCTGTTTCCATCAAGAGAGTTGTGCATAATGATGTCAACTATAGGTTTTGGGCATGAAAGTAGCACCATAAACATGCCATTTGAGGAGTATTAGTTGAAACTTGTGTATCAGATGTAATAGAGGAAGGCCTTTTGCTGATTATTTCAAATTTCTTCAAAACCACATAATTTGGTATGTTCTAACCAATTGCATCACAAAAATAGTGTGATCTAACTTTCAGTTAAGATTCAGTTTTAATTATGGATTTTAGGCTAGATTGCTAGTCAATGTACGTTTTTTAAATGTCTCATGAAAGCATTGATAATTGCTTCACTATTTTCCATTATAATAAATAAATGGAATTTTATCCAATTTTTTGCCCATTATCTACTTTCATGTGATTGAAGATAATAAAGATAAGACAAATTTTAAGGGTTCTCTTATAGTGACACTAAAAAAATATTGTTTAGTAGTTTATCTGGAGTGGACTTTAAAGGGGTAATCCTGGGACAGGGACCAAATTATTTATCCTTACATGGTATCAGTTTGTCTGTATCTTAATTTCTTCATACTGTCAGTCTTTTTTTTTATTGCTTGTATTTTTTTTTAATTTAAAGTTAATAGATCACAAGGAAAGTTACATTAAAAAAAACATAAGAAAGAAACAAAACAATAAAAGTTCCCATATAACCCACTCCCCACGACCCCACCATATCATTTTTGTAAATTATATTTTTTAAAGATATATACATCACAAAAAATATTACATTAAAAATATAAGAGATTCCTGTATACCCCCTAACCCCCACCCCATTCCTCCCACACAAACAACCTCCCCTATCATTGTGACACACTCATCGCACTCAGTGAACATATTTTTGGGCACTGCCGCACTACATAGATAATAGTTTACCCTGTAGTTCACACTCTACCCCAGTACATTCAGTGGGTTATGGCAGGACATATAAAGTCCAGCATCGGACCCTGCAATCATTTAGCAGAACTCAAAATCCCAAAAATGACCCCAAATCACATCTCTTCCACTGGCAGTCTTGGTGAAACAATAAAGTATGCTTTTTAATGTAGCTCTTTCACTGATGTATCAAGCAATTGTTAAAAGGGTTTCCTATTCCTCCCCCGAAGATTCATCCAAAATCTGAGTCTATAGGTCTTCCAAAAACTTTATCCTTTGAAATTTTCAACTGGATAATTTCAATCATATCCATTCATTTTACTTTGCAAGACCCTTCATCCATTGTTTAATCATTCATGCCTTTAATGGCTAACTTTTGAGATAGGTTATAGCCAACAGTAAATTAGGAGGCTTAGATTGAAAAATTCTTTCTTGATATTCATTAATGTATATTTTAATGCTAAGTATAGATTTAGGCCAATAATGATATACCCCTAGGGAAAAGCAAATGTGGATTGTTTAGGAAAAGAAAGCTTACCTGTTGGGAAATACATATGGAATCAAAAGGGATCTCAATTAATTGGAAATACACTAGCCATATATGGTTGAAATAAATGTAAAGTCTTACACTAAGATCGGTAAACTAGCTGAAGTAAAATAAAAAACACTGTTCCTAAGAACAGCCTATGTAATTTCAGACTGCAGTCAAGTAAGGTGATGAGGTGATAGGCCTACTTGTACTCTACTCTGCACTGAGATAGTCTGCTGTTTTATGAGTCTCATGCTTTAAAGACATTAACAAACAGAAGAGAGAAGCTGAGTGAGAAAGAAGGTATCTTTAACAAATTAAGGGGCATGTGAGGAGTAGTTGAGGAAACTGGGAATGATAACTTAGAGGATACTGAAGGGGGTTGGTGATGATGAGTATTGCTTTTAAATATTAGAAGTAATTTCATATAGAAGGTCTATATGGGTGGGTGTTTCTTGTGGTGGAAACTACACTCAATGAGTGAAAAACACTGAGTTCTAGGGTCAGTGTTGTGCATGTTTATCCTAGAGTGGTGCATTTTGAAGATGAAAATGAAAATATTTATGTTGATGGTTAAGGGTCCCTTTTAGCTTTACTTTCTGTGAAATAAGAGAAATTTCCAAATTTAAGAAAATGTTTTCTAGTATTTGGTGCTTTCTGAAAAGGAAATGGGACACTTCAAGGGATAATGTGTTTACAGTACCTGGGGATGTTTAAGAAGACAATGTTGAGGAGGAAACTATGTACTGGAAAGATGGTTAGAGTATGTGACCATTAAACTCTATATGTGCTCTGAGAGTTTTGTTGCAGAAACAAAGGATAAAACCAATCTGGAAGCAGTTTTGAATATAAAGAACATTGCTCCATATATGCATGCACTTTTATTTATATTATTAGATACTTTACATTACTTATCATGGTCTCAAATGTTGTTTCCAATGACATTTTCTAAGTACCTTAGGGTTATAGATGCTGTCATAACCCTAAGTATCTTAGGGTTATAGCTGTAGGGTTATAGGGTTAAGCACTAAATGGGCAATTCCTTTTTTTTAAGTTTATAGCTTCAATTTTTAAATTTTTATGTACTTTTATTTTTTAAATATACATAGATTACATACATGTTACCTAAAAAATGTAGGGGATTTACATATGTCCTGCTCCTTACCCCTCCCACATTTTCCCACATTAGCATCATCTTTTATTAGTGTGGTAGATCTGTTACAACTGAACACATTTGGAGCATTGCCATTTCCAGTAGAGTCGTATTTGTACCATTCAAATGTACTGTGCAGAAAGAGCAGAGAACCTAGGTTTAAATCTTGGCTTTGCACTCACTTTCTTAATTATTTTTTCTATCTTCTTTATATGTAAAGTTGGGGGTATTAACACTCATCTTAGCAGGTTTTCAATACATTACTGTCTAATGTATTGTAGGACTCATATTGTGAATGTAAATGATACCATTAAATTGTACACCTTAAAGTGGCTAAATAAGATATTTTGAGTTGTATATATGTTACCACGACAACTTCATTTAAATTAGTTTTTAAATTTGAATTCACTTATTTTAAGTGAAGTGCATAGTCATTGTTAGCTCAAGCTCTGTAGTCAAACAGAAAAGCAATTGACTCACATCTTTGTTACTTATTATCTTAGGCAATTTTCATAAACACCCTTAGCTTCAGTTTCCCAATTAATGACATATTAATAATGATAACATCTTCCTCATGGAGTTGATATGTAGATTAAATGACATAGTGCATATAAAGTGTTTAGTAATGTTAGGTGCTTGAGAAATATTAGCTATTTTAAGAAATGTTAACTATTATTACTATTTATGGATTCAACCTCTGCACAACACAGTAGAGTACATAATTAGTGATTTTAACTCTAAGCCCTAAGATTTTGATAAAGCCACCACTTGATAATCCTTATTAGGGAAAAGAAGAATAAATAAAATAAATAAATAAAGGCTAATCTCCAAACACAGAATACAGAAAGGCAGGCATGTTTTTGACATGTTCTCTGTTTCTGTCTCATGTCCCTGCTGTCTGCTGTGCAGCAGCCTGCAAAAGGAAGATGGAGAGGATGGAAAGGAGACTATATGCAGTGAAGTGATTTAAGACTGGGGGAAGAGAAGGGATAAGACTGGAGAAGACACAGATAGGTTGTGAAGACATCTGGGACCTCTTCACTTTATCAGTATTTGTCATTTAGGAACATATACATAATTTCTCATCACTCTTGTTAGGATTGTTAGAGTGAATAATTTCCCTTCTTACTTTTGTGTATTTCCCAGAATACAGACCCAGACTGTATAAGAGCAGCAAAGAAAAAAGAATGTGAAATATAATGAAGTTCAGCTTTTAACCTTTTCTACCTCCTAGCTCATATTGCCTCCATGTGCAATTGGCTGAGGAGTCTGTGCAATGGAAGAAGGTCATGGGGCAACCAGCACTAGGAACTGAAGAAAATCTCCTAGAAATTGAGAAAAGAAGAATGAATAACAACGTTCTGTCAATTAATGTTTCTGAAATTTCTCTTCTCATTTAACCACCACTAACAAACAACAGAACACTCCTTAGTTCAGTTGCATAAATGAGCCTTAAATACTGACTTGCTTACATTTGAGGATAGAAAGAACTATAGTAAAATACCATAACTTCAGCATGACTGAAAACATGGACAGAGGTCTGGTTCTTTAAAAAGGAAAATCATTCCCAGAAAAGAAGTGAAAGAGAACAAAAGGAAGAAAATGACAATTCCATTAAAGGAAATATAATAAAAACTTAGCAGCCTTTCATAGTTTTCTTTGTAAAAGAGAGTGTGTAAGTCAAGGAACTCGTTATCCTGTTCCTAGCCAGTAATTCATACAGAACAGAAACTGGGAATTGGGCTGTGTTGCCTAGAGAATTTTAAGTCAGATATATGCTCATTAGTTAGAACCACTTACTGTTTACATAATGGGGGACTATTTGAAAGATTCCCCCTATGTTTTAGAAGACTTTTCACAGTTCATATACCAAATGCACAATTGGTCACAGTGGATTTTCTTCCATTCAAAAATGCTTTGCATTTCAAAAACTTGAAGTGGGAATGTGGAAAGAAATCACTGTAGAGAGAAAGGTGTATCATCTTCAGTTTAAAAAGTCAAAAGCAGGAACAGGAAGGGGTTGCAACTCTTTAAACATGCTGAGTACTTAAGCACAATTGAGACCAGCATGGAATCCTTTCAGTGTATAGAAAAATCATGTTGGACCCAATTTTCTCATTTTTTAAAACCCTGTAGATGGCCTTTCCCTCTCAATGAGATTTTGTCCCCCTATATTTAGTAAGAAATACACCAAAAATAATATACATGTGTTGGGAAGTGGCTGTGGCTCAATCAATTGGGCTCCTGTGTACTATATGTGAGGCCCAGGGTTCACCTCCCAGGTCCCCCTTGTGAAGGCAAGCTGACCCACACCCAAGGAGAGATGACAGTCTGTGCCCATGGAGAGGCGATGGCCCACATCCATGGAGAGCTGATAGCCTGTGCCGGCTGAGAACTGGCCCAGCAAGATGACACAACAAAGGGAGACAAGCAGACACAGAAGAACAAACAGTGAATGGACACAGAGAGCTGACAGCAAGCAAGCCAAAAGACGGGGATAAATAAATTAAAAATAAGTACATGAATAAATAAATAAATAAATTAATTAATTAATTAATAATGCATTGCTTAATGTTTTTAGTAAGCATGTAGAACATGCCTTATATTGGACTAGATGATATATATATATATACACACACACACAATGTATATAAATACACATACTTAAAATAATCTATTTAATTTTCACAAAAAAGCCTATAAGTACAATTATCCCCGTTTTTACAGATGAGTACTCTGAGAGGAAGAGAGGGGATTAACATCCATAACATTAGAACTTCAGACAGCTAGAAACTTGGATACATTTAGTTTGAACCTGGTTCTGGCTGTCTCCAAAACCATGGGTTTTTTTTGGTTTTTTTTTTGTCATATCTGTCTTTCTGGTTTGGCTGCTACAGAAATAATTGTTTGCACATTAGTGACCATTGACAAAAGCTTCTCAGTCTGTGTGTGTCTAAAAGATTGCATACCTCCATAGCATGCTAACTGATGGAAATCACTGCCTTTTCTTCTCTTCTTTTTTCTTCCAGTCTATCTGTATGGTTCATATACTCTTTTCCACAATCCAATCTAAAGTCAGTGCAAGGGGAAAGCTTTCTAGGGGATCCCACAAATGATTTTGAACCCTCTCAGCAGTTCTTTATGAGATCAGTTTTCAAAAATCAAACTCCCTCAATTTAATGTCATGGAAGCAAAGTAAATAAATGATGAATGGCTAAAGGAACTTCTGTTAAGCAGGAAATAAATATCCTGGAAGAATGAATCTATGATATAATCTGGTCCTACAAAGGAGCTCAGATCTAGAGAAATAAGCACTTGATTATATCCTGTCATGTATCCTATAAATAATTCTCCCATATATGTCATTCTCAGATTACCTACAAGACTGTGAGCAGGGATCATGAATTATATCTCTTTTGTACTCTATGTCTTTTAACTAGTAGCATAGTGCTGCACTTATTCAGTAAGGGCTTTAGTTGATTGATTGAGAAAAGACAATGATAGAAATACTATGAGTTAGCTTTTACTAGATAAAAACCACTCCAAAATTTTGTGACTTAAGTCAGCAAACATTTATTTAGCTCATGGTTCTATATAATGGCAGTTTGGCCTGAGCTCAATGAGCATGTTATTCTGTTTTTTTCTAGGTTCATTTATCTGCATTTAACCAACTACCAGAGAAGTAGGTATCTCTTCTTCGACAAGTTACCTAATTGTTGGGTAAGGGGATGGCATTGCAATGGGGGAAACTAGGTTATGTGTTCCTCATTAGTTAATAGCCAAGCTTGACAGAATTTGATGCATGAGAGTGCAAGTGAACAAGGCTTCTTGAAACCTAGAATCAGAACCAGAATAACATTTCTGCCACATTTTATTGGGCAAAAGAAGTGACAAGGTCAGCCCAGGTACAGGTCTTTTTGCTCTCCATATCCTAATGGAGAAAGGATTGTGCTGTCTATAACAAATGGCACAAAACTATTGAGCAACTATTTTGTTCAAAATATATTTTAAAGCTTATCTGCTTGTAGGGATCAAATGAGTTGCCCAAAGTCATATAAGCTGGTGTCTCAGATTTTTCTGAATTTAAATGCAGTACTTTTCCTACCACTCAACACTGTCTCTTAATTAAAGAATGCAAGGAACAAAATATATCTCAGACAACCATTTCAACATAGTATTTTAAACAACAAATCTTTGGCTATCATAACTTAAAGCACAAATGATTTTTCTCCATAGCTTTAGATGATTCTGTATAGTGTTTCAGATGTTAGGCTTTGGAGTCAGATTGACCTGATCCAAACCTTGGCTTCCTTTTTACTAGTTCTGGGCAAATAACTATGTTTTTGAGTTTCAAAATTGTCATCTGCAAGATAGGAAGAGTACTAAGAGCTATCATGAAAGGTTATTAGACATCAAGTAATGCATATAGAGTGCTTATTACAGAGTTTGACACATAACAATATGCATATTATAAGTAAAATAAAATGGTCACTTGTATTGGGCATTGCAGGGGGATCCCTTTCTGAGAATGAATTTTCCAGAAGACAAAAACAATTGACTTGCATGAGCTTCCTGAGAAAATAGAACAATGGAACACAACCTACAGAACTATAGGTAAACAGCACCTGGTGATAAACTATTTTTAGTTCAGTAGACATAGCTTATCAGAATAGAAAAGCATACCATACTAATCAGTGTATATCACCTCCCCTGTGTAAAATGGAAACTTAACGTTACCCAATAAAAGCAATTACTTGTTGCTGCTTCATTTGCCCTACGTAAACTCTGCCTTTCCACCTTTTTAGTGGATCTTCCTTTTACTTTTAGAATGGGATGTTGCTCAATGCGTGAATTATTCAATAAAACTCTGTGACCTTAAATTGCATGAAAAATTTTACTTTTAACAGTTCTGGTGATGAGAACAGGATGAAAGAGTAAGTATTGATGGCTCTGGAGAGAACAAAATAGGAAAAGGTACTGGCTTAACTGTTTCTACACTTTGCTACATTATCAAGATCCTTCATTAGTGTGGTAATTTTTTTTTACAGTCGATGAACACATATTGAAGCATTGCTGCTAATGTGGTTTTGTCTTCTATGCTATCTCCAAGGGTCACTCATATAATAGAGTCACACCCTTTGCATTAGAGCTCTTAGATCTCAGTAGATTTCATTTCAATGGATTGAGGGTCAGTCTAGTTGATGAGAAGACTCAAATTTTGAGCCTGAAACCCTAGACTTTGATGCAGTCTGCAGCTTCACTTTTGCTATTACTGGTTTCATTATCCTTTGAAAAGATAAGAAGATCTTTATCCTCTGCTCAAGGTAATATATGAAATGATAAAAATGGGATCCTCAATCTTTAAAAACATTGATTGTGAACTCTTTGCCACACTGGCATATTATGTGTTTAAAACATAAAAGGACAGAAACTGTCTATCTTACAAAATGGTAAAATCTCACCCAAGACAAACTAGACTTACAATGGACATTATGGGGAATGTCTTGATTAGACAAACTTACTCATCTCAGAGGTGCATTCTACAAAAAATGCTCTGTATTAAACAGGAAAAATGAGAGCCTATCTTTATTTTTATTCATATTATATTAAGAAATTTCAATACTCTAAAATGTTTTATATAACCTAGTGAGCTATGTATTTCCATAATTTCTGTGTTTGTGTTTCTGGGTCTGACTCATGGCAGAAAAAATTTAAATGAATTTTTAAGCTCTTTATTTGCATCTGTCTCTATGTTTCATATATGATATTTTTCTACATCAGATAGTATCAGCAAATTAACTTATAAAACTGCTTTAAGAGCTTTATTCAAATTTGTTTAAATATAAATAAACTCTCAATATAAAATAATACTCTAAAATTCATGAAATTAAGGAAACCAAATTTCTATTTCTAATGAAAAAAAAATCAAATTCAGATAACTCAGATAAAACTTTGACAAATGGTACTAATTTAATATTGTTAATTTTATTTAAAAGGTTAGTTAGATCTTCTGAGTTATCAATGTTAAGTAAAATACAAGCATGCAATTTTATTCTGCTTGGGTATGTTCTTCCTAAATTTATTTATTTTTTTTCAAATTCTACTCAATTTATTCATTTTTTTAAAAATATTACATTAAAAATTATGAGGTCCCCATTCACCCCCATCGCGCCCACCCCACCACTCCCTCCACAGTAACACTCTCCCTCATCATCATGACACTTCTTCCTAAATTTATACAGCTTTACTGATTACATAAACTAGAAATCTGTCTACCTGATTTTAAAAAATATATTTATATTTTAGGAATTGTGAACTTGCAAAGCAATCACGCACATTTGTGGAAAGCCCATACAATAAGCCTCCACCAACACACCACAGCATCATGGAATATTTGTTACAGATAATGAGGTAATGTCATCAGATTATTACCACTAACTATGGTTCATAACATTCATTTGGCATATTTTTTACATAGCCTTCTATTATTAATACAGTGCATATTTAGTACAGTGAAAAAATATTATAGTATTGCATTAAACAATAGTCCATAGGTTACATTAATTATATTTGTCCCATGCTTCTTCACATTCCCAACACCCTGCAAGAGTGACATATATCCATTCAAGTTCACAAAAGGACATTAATGCATTTGTACTATTAACCACAATTCTTATCCACTTCTAAGTCCACTATGTTTTCTGTCCCTATATTATTCTCTACTTTTCCATCAATTGACAGTTACATGCCTAGACTATCCTTTAAGGACACAATCCCATTTACAAACCAGGTGTGTTATTTCTACTCAGTATAATATGTTCCCATCAACTCTCTCCATTTCCAAATTTTGTCAGTCAAGTTAATTTACTTTCTACATAAATTAAGCATCAGTACTCCCTCTCAACCCTCCTCTTATGTCCTCGTAGCCTGTACTCTACATTAAACTCCATGCATTTATTTTTTGTATTTAGTTCATATTAATGAGACCATGCAATTTTCGTCCTTTTGTGTCTTACTTATTTTGCTTAGCATAATGTCTTCAGGATTCATCCATGTTATCATATGTCTGAATTTCATTTATTCTTCCTGCAGCCAAGTTTTGATACATTGTGTTTTCATTTTTATTAGTTTCAAGGTCGTTACTGATTTCTTTTGTGATTTCCTCCTTGAACCACTGTTTGTCTAAGAGTATGTTATTTAACTTCCAACTTTGTCTCTAATCAGGTTCTCCGACCCTTGCAGGTTTCTAGCTTCATTCCACTGTGGTCAGAGAAATTATTTCATATGATTTCAATATTTCTGAATTCACTGAGACTTTTTCTGTGGCCTAGAAAGTGGTCTGTCTTGGGAACTGATCCATGTGCACTTGAGAAGAATGTATATCCTGCTGTATTTGGCTGTAATGTTCTGTATAAGTCTGTTAGGTCCAGATCTTCTAATATATTATTCAAAATCTTTGTTTCTATTGATTCTCTGTTGAAATGTTCTGTCTAATGGTGATAATGGTGTGTTAAATTCCCCCAGGTGAACATGCAGAGGCATCTATTCCTCCACTTAGTTTTTCCAGTGTTTGCCTCACATATTTTTGACTTCCTTGTTAGATCCATAAATGTATTTGATTGTTCTTTCTTCTAGAAAGATTACCCCTTTTACTAATATGTAGTTTCCATCTTTGTCTCTCACAATAGTTTTGTATTTAAATTCTATTTTGTTCGACATTACTTTTGCTATTACTGCCCTTTTTTGCTTATTTTTTTATTGTAAGATTTTTTTCCCAGCCATTCACTTTCAAACTTCTTGAATCTCCCGGTCTAAGGTGGGTTTCTTGTAGGCTGCATATAGATGGGTCATATTTCCTTAGACATTCTGCCAATTTGTGTCTCCTGACTGGTAAGTTTAATCCATTAACATTCAGTGTTATTATGCTCAAGGAATTACTTACATTGGCCATATTTTCTTTGGATATGTAAATATATTATGTTGTTTTTATTTCTTTTTTTATCTTTTGAGTTGTTCTCATAATCTCCTTCAACTTTCTTTCTCCTGTTTGTTTTTTTTTTCTTTCTTTCAACTTGAAGAACTCCCTTTAGTATTTCTTGAAGGGCAAGTTTCTTAATAGCATATTCTCTTAGTTTGTGATTATCTGTGAATATTTTGAGCTCTCCATCTTTTTTTAATACCAGTTTTCCTGAATATACTATACTTGGCTGGAATTCTTTTTTCTTTTACTACCTTGACTATTTCACACCACTGCATTCTTGCCTCCATGGTTTCAGATGAGAAATCAGCACTTGATCATATTGAGCTTCTCTTGTATATGATGGTGAACTATTTTCTTGCTGCCATCAGTATTTTCTCTTTGTGTTGAGAATTGGATACTTTGACAAGTATTTATCTTGGAGTAGGCCTTTTGTGATTTATAATGTTTGGGGTGTGATGCACTTCCTGGTCATGCACATCACTCACTCAATAGGTTTGCGATGTTTTCAGCCATTATTTCCTCCAGTACTCCTTCTGTCACCTTTCCCTTTTCTTCTTCTGGGATGCCTATAATGCATATGTTTGCATATTTTGCATTTTCATTCATATCCCTAAGTACCTGCTGGATTTTTTTCTTTTTATCTATCAATTCTACTCTCTGTTTGATTTCTGATGTTCTGTCTTCCACATTTGTAATTCTTTCCTCTGTCTGTTTAAATGTGCTGTTGTTTGTTGAGAATGTATTTTTGATTTCTTGGACTGTGCCATTCACCCCCATCATATCTATTATCTTTTTGCACATCTTTATGATTTCTTCAGTATGCTCTCCAAGTGTTTTCTTAATATCCTTAATCTGTTCCTTCACTTCATTAAGTTGGTCCATGATATTTGTTTGGAGAATTTTGATTATTTGCTTGATGTTCTGTTGCTCTAACTGGTTTTTAATTTGTTCATTGGAGTGGGCCATGACTTCCTGATTATTGTTAGGTTTGTAACTTTTTTTGCTGTGTGATCTTTATTTTATCTTGATGGGTTTGTTTAGTTGATTATCTTCTCCCTCTAATCTAGGGTTTAATTTATATATATTTTTTGCATGTGTGTTAAGCGTTCCCTTTGACACTTTGTTCTTCTTATTCTATTTCCTTGTTGTTGTCTAAGTTCCCTTGAAGGAAAAAGATTAGGGCCATGGATAGCAAAAGAAGTAAGAAAAGAAAAATATAATAGTGAAGTTGATTGTAAATGTTAGCAAAAGAACCGTGTAAGACCTAGGAAAAGGAATATTAAACTCAAGTTAGCAATGTAGTGTTATAAGAATAAAATAGTGGAGCACCTCAAATGAAATGAAAAACCAAAGATGAAGAATATAGTATGAATTGAAAGACTATCATGAAGAAGAGAGAGGACAATAACAGAAAGTGTTAATAAAAACTGAAAACAGAATAGAAGTGTTAGAAATAAAAAGCCAGATAAATTGGTGGGTAAAGAAAGAGAGGTGAAAATTAAGAACAACAACAGAAGTTGGAAGATAGAAAGATGTATGAAGGAAAAGAGAAACTGTTGGTTGCCGAAATCAGTACACACAGAGAAGAGGATATCAAGGAAGAGGAAACACAGCAAACAGGAAACAAGCTTGCAGCTCCTAATCTTTATAAAGAAGGGGGGATATAAAGAGGGAAGAAAGATAAGAAAACAAATAACCAAACAAACCTACAGGCAAGGAGTCAACAAACATTAAGTAAAGACAGACTTCTTTCTTTTTTCTTAAATTAAAGTTAATAGATCACATAAAAAGCATAAAACATAAAAAATCATAAGAATTTCCTATTTAACCCACTACCCACCCACCACCACATCATTTTTGTAAACTGTATTTTTTTAAAGAGATATACATCACAAAATAAATGCTACACTAAAAATTATAAGAGGTTACTGTATACCCCCTACCTCCTTACCCCACTCCTCCCACACCAACAATCTCCCTCATCATTGTGGCACACTCATCACACTTGCTGAACCCATTTTGGGTCAATGCTGCTCTACACAGATAATAGCTTACCCTGTAGTTCGCATTAGCTCCTGTGGAACTCGTCAGGCTGCTGTTTATCAATCAATTACCCTGCAGCTATCTCACTGCAGATTTTGAAGTGGGTTTTAGTGAGTAAAAGAAGTTAAATTATGTAACAAAAGTATTTTTTTAGGAAAAATAAGAGGCCCAGGGAAGATAATACAAGGATAATATCTCTATTTTCCTTATCCTAAAGTATCAGCTAGATGTTTAATATCCCAGTGGATCACTGCTCTTAGAGGAGTCAGGAATTGAACTAGAGATCTTGCACATTCAAGGCTTAAACTCCTCCACTGAGCTAAACTTTCTTTCTGGGTTGATTTGCTCTTCTAAAGAGTCCATCTCTCATGGGTAGGATCTATTCTTTGCAATTCGAGAAACTGCAGATTATGAATCTGTCCTTCCCCCATCCCCCTTTTTTTCTCTAACTGCTTTCTTTCCCAGGGCATCAGGAAAACTGTGTGTGAGTTCCCTTTTGAAGTTGAACATTTTGAAATGGAAATAGGATGCTGGTGAGTTAACTGACTCTCAGTCTCTTTGAGAGAGAGCACCTGCACCTTGCCAGTAACCCTAAATATGCTTGTTGCAGCTTATTAAGCACTTCCTGCTTACCCTATCCCTTAAGTGTGTTGCACAAAACTAGTTAATTGACTGACTCCACCTTTTCTCAGGAAGGTTAGGCAAATCAGCCTGCCCCTGCAGATTCTCCCCCCCCCCCCCCCACCTTCCTGGTTTCTCCTCAATCCAGCCAGTTTGCTCCTCAAAGCCCAAAAAAGGGTTTCTGACCAATTGAACCCACACTCTTGGAACCCTTCTCCACCCTTTACGAGATCTGTCCAACTTTATGAGTTTGTCTTCTCTTGCTGTGTGGTCAGCAAAGTTTGGGGACCACCGCGATTTCCTGTTCTGAGGGAGAGGTTTAGCCATCCCACAGCTTCAACCTCAAGTGACAAAAACTCATGGTTTTACCTTGAACAATCACTCTTTTTGTCACACTCTCTCCAGATTAATGTCCTAAAACCTCCAGCTTTGTGGGTTCCCAAAAGAGCTCACACAGACAGTATTTTGTCCCGCTCAGTCATTTTTTTTTGTAGGAGAAATGATGTGGGTTCACTTATTCTTATGCCATATTGCCCCTCCTTCCATCCAGTGTATTTTTAATTTCATTTATTGCACCTTTCATTTGATAAAGTCTGCTATTTTTCTATGCATGTCTTCAAATTCTTCACTGTGCTCATCCAATGTCTTCTTAATATTGTTAATCTCCTAGCCATCTCATTTAGTTTATTAAGTACATTCGTTTGAACATCTAAGATTAGTTGCCTCAACTCCTTTATGCCAAGTGGAGGCTTACCTTGTTTCTTTAACTGAGCCATATCTACCTGTTTCTTGTTATGGATCATAATATTTTGTTAGTGTTTTCATATCTGGCTTGCTAGATGTATTTACTCTGCATGCAGGCTCTCCATTTAGTTTAGGGCTTTCTTGTCTTTTCTTCCTTGTTGGTTGTGTAGTAGAAGTCACGAATGTAGTTGATGCCATAAGCTATGGAATCTGAAGCTGCCTACTTTGCCCCAGGAATTGATTGAGCTTCTCCCAACTTTCTTCTCTGTGAGGGGTAGGGACAGAGATGCAGCTGGGTATAATAATACAAGTTGGGCAGGGCAAGACTGTTTTATTTGCCTGAGGAGACTGATGAAACTTCACACCCCTTCTTCCCGTACATTGGGCTGGAATAGAGCTATAGTTGTGGGCAGCAATCTATGCCATATGGGTCCAAAATGACCACAGTTGCTCAGGTAAACTGATGTAGCACCAGGCCCTCTTCCTGCTCAGGGTGGGAGTGAACCTCCTGGAGTGCCCAACAATCTAATCTGTGTGGGTCAAATACACATGCAGTTGCCCTGAGAGACTGAGTGAGTACTGTCCCTTCTGCTCCTTTAGGGAGTAGGAATGGAACACACCAATGCCCAGAGAATCTGAGGAAGCAAAAACCACCTCCTATCTTATTGGATGGTGGCAGGGGTTCTATGGGCATCCATCTGTTAAGTCCCTTTAGATCGAGAATACCTGTCGTTGCCTGGAGAGACTGAGGAAATTCGGTCCCCTCTTATCTATTAAGGCATGGGGTTGGATCTACAGGCACCCAACAGTTCAGTCCCTGTAGGTCAAAAGTATCTGCCATTGTCCAGAAAGACTGTGGAGACACAAGAATTCTCCTACCTTATTGAAACTGGGGGTGGATTCATAGACATCCAATAGTCCAGCCCATGGAGGCTGAAGGTCTGCCATTGCCCAGAAAGGCTATGGAAACACCAGCACCCTCGTTTTCTATTGGGGGATGAGGGTGAATTCGCAAGTACGCCCCAGTCCAGGCTGTGTGTGCCAAAAGCACCTGCAGGTACCCAGAAAGGCTGAGCAAACACAGTCTATCTCTTGTCCTATTATGGATAGGGTTAGAGCCACAGGTGCCCAATGATCAGGCTTGTGCAGGCAAAAACTGCCTGAAGTTGCCCTGAGAGACTGAGGGAACACTGGGCCCTCCTCTCATGTGGGGGAACAGAGGTGGAGATTGGCTCGAAGGCATTCAACAAACTAGTTCATGTAGGCTGAAAATGCCTGTCACTGCCCAGAGAAACTGAGAATACCTAGCGCCTCTCCAATCCTATTGGGTTGCAGGCATGCATCCACAGGTGACTGACTACTCAGTCTGTGCCAGCAGAGAGCACTTGAAGTTGCTTGGAAAGCCTGTGAAGGTCCCACTGGCTTCATCTCTGCTGACTGTGGCACTAGAACCTAGGCTAGGGCTGCTGTCTGATCTTGGTGGGAAGAAGCTAGTCCCTAACTTCATTGGATTTTCAGTCTGCCAGGCTTCCTTTCATGTCAGAGGTGGAGGCAAAATGGCTGGTTACAGATTCTTTCCCAAGTGGACAGACCCAGATCTTAGCTGTTTCTAGGATTATACTTCAACCAACCAAGTCTACTTATCAGTAGCTGAAGTCAGTGGACAACTGTTTCTTCCTACACCATTTATAGGAAATGGAGCTTCTAACTCCAGCCGTGGAGTAGCTCCTGAGGTAGTTTGTACCATTAGAGTAGTATGGGCACCAACCTCTGCAGTGTGACTTGCAGTTCCCCAGTGCGGTGGTGCCGGTTCCCCAGCTTCGTCCCTGCCAGAGTTGAAGATGGAGTTTAGGCTGGACCTGCAATCTGACCTGGGTGGAAAGAAGCCAGTCCTTACCAACACTGTGATTTTCAATCAGCCCCACTTCACCTCATGTCAGGTGCAGAGTCAAAACCGTAGCCCCCAGCTTCCCTCTGACCTGGACAGGCTCAAAGTTTAGTTGTTCCTAGGATTATACTTCTATCCACTGAACCCCTAATCAATAGCTGAATTTGGTTCCTCATCATATCTTTCTGCCCCATTTTTTTGGGAAAGGGATCTTCCAACTCCAGACACAGACAAGTTTTTGCCATAGGCACCAACTACAGTGGCATGGAGGGCTGTACTCTGCCCCTGCATACAAGCCTCCTGTCAACTCTCTCTTCACAGTCCAGGGAAGTTGGTGTTATTCCTCTTGATCCCAAGAAGAATCACACATAGTATATAGAAGCAATTTCTCTTTTTTTTTAAACAGTTATCCTTTGAACATGAAATAGTCCAGGATATTCTAAAAACGGTTGCATTTTCACAGGATGGCTTTTGTTATTTTTGCTTCTTCAGCTCCCCAAAATTGGCTAACTGCATTCATGTGTGTTAAAATCCTGTCTTTGGCCTCCACTTGATTGTGTCAGGGTCCCCACAGAGCTAAAGATCTTACCAAGATCTCAAAAGACAGCTGTGGGGCCATATTCTGAGCTATTTTTTTCACCCTTTATAACCTGCAGTAACAAAATTTTGTTACTTACATTGAATTTGGACTGGGTCCTCTGACCTTACATATATTGTCTTTCTTAAGTGCCAGTCAAAAAGCTAACTTATAATCTTTGTAAATCAGGCCTCAAAATGACGAAATTTTGAAAATAACCCCAGTTCCCCGACCTACCATAATACATGGTTCCAGTCTTTCACATACACTCATCAAATCTTCACCAGGAACAATTAACCGGGAGCTGAAAGTTATAAATATACTTAAGATTATGAAACAACTTTTGAAAAATATATAATGAACTATATTCATTATTGCATTGTCATACAGGACAAATCTAGGGTCCCAAAAATGCCCCCATATTACATCTGATCTTTCCATTTCCCCCCCTCAGAAACTCCAGTGGCCACTGACTTATATCATTGATAAAAGTTCTTCCATTGCTAGAAAGATAACATCTATGCTAGAATAATGATAAGCCTACTTTATTCCATTGTGTATTCCCAAATCTTCAGGGTTTGGGGATGGTGATGTCCACTCTGTTTCTGATTGAGAGGGGGCTTAGGTACCATGGCAGATGTATGGAAATACCTTGTTTGCAGTTGAAGAGACTTTGTTCCTTGGGATGGGCATTGTCCATCATCATCTCCTTGTTAGTTGCCCTGGGTGAGTTCAATGTGCTGTAGAGTAAATGTTACAGGTCTGTTGATATTCAGGGCTCAACTGGCACATGAACAGACCAAAGATTTAAGTCTTTGGGCCATATATTTAATAAGTTTAATGCTAATTATAGGTTCAAACAAAAGGTTCAGAAGAGCCATGTGTAGGGAAACTGTAAATAATTCTTTTACACTGGAGAGCATACAACACACTCATTACTCTTCAGGCTTTCCAGGCTGAAGTTGACAGATTAGCATCAGTGCTTTGAAAAAGAGACAGGTTCTAGATAACTTGACTACTCATAGACAATGTTGCCTTTATGTTACTAAGTTTGGCAGAGTGACAAATATCTTAAATAATTTATAGAATGAAGCCGAGGAGTTTCACGATATCAGTCAAGCTCAAACATTTCAATGGATAGACCTTTTACTTCAAATTGGTTTCCTCATTTTGGTTTAATGGGTTAGGTTGACAAACTTGTACACTTTGGGTTTATGCATTTAACTGTGATTATCAGTTTGTACATTTTTATTTCTTGCTATACAAATTCTGTTTCATGATTTTTTCAAATTCTCAAGAGGGATTGATCTTTTAAAGATAGCTAATCCAAAAGAAAATCAGAAAGAAATGGCATTGTCTTTAATAGATGGAAATTAAAAATAAAAATAAATAATAAACACCCACACTCAGAAATAGTGCCCCCCATAATCTAGGCAACTAAGTAAGTAACCTCATTCTAAGGGTCTTTAATACAATTAAAAAGCCACCCCCAAAACTTCAGTGAAATCAAGACAGGAAATACACATGAAAAAGGAAAAAGGAAAAAAGAAGGGAAAGAAACAACTGAACATGCCTACTCAACTGCTTGACAAGAGAAGAAGTCAATGATGTTGACCTGAATGCTTAGGTCATGTTTTCAACAAGATTTGTGGAAACATGATAAAAGGGGGACTGCTAAGTAAAACAAAATGGCTTTCTGCATTGAGCATTGCCAGGAGGGACTGTTTTCTGAGAAAGGGTTTTCCAGAAAGCAAAACCAATGGACCAGCCAGGACTTTCTGAGAAAAAAGAACAATGGAACACACCACACAGAACTGCAGATAAGCAACGCTCAGTGATAAATTAGTTTTGGTGCATTAGCGATAGTTTATGAGAATGGACAAGGAAACCACACTAATCATTGCATAACTGAATCCCATTTTGTAAGACCTCCCTTATTGAAATGGAAACTTAATGTCAGTCAATCAGAACAATTCCTCACTTTCTACTATGTTTGCCCTATATAAGCTCCCTCTTTCCAGCCCCTTGGAGCTCCCTTCTTCTCTCTGAATGGGCTTCTGCCCAATTCATGAATTAATCAATAAAGCTGTAAGATCCTAAATTACATGATTTTTTTCATGTAATTGGCTGCAACATTGGCTAAGCAGCATACTTATGACATTTACTCTTTAACACATCAGAGAATCAGTCTATTTATAGAGTGATGAAAACTGTTAGAGATAGATAAAAAAGATACAATAAATCAATGACTTAAGCTTTACCTTTACAGAACAGATCCAGCAGCAATATCAGAATATTGGGAATTCACTCCCTCATTATTTAATTGTGAAAAAATCAAAAGGAAATGGAGCTTTATTTAAATAATTGCATTTACTATAGTGTGTCCTAAGAAATGCCTTGGGGCTGAAACTTTGACATTTGGAGAAAGCTGTGTTGTTGAAAGCTGTGTTATCTCATTGCTTGAAAGGAGGGTTCTATCTTTGGAATGCCCTCTAACTTTAGTATTGTTCTCATTGACAGGAGAGATGTACTAAGAAATTCTCTTGAATACTACTTCATTTATGCGGTGAATTATTTTTAGACTACTGAATTTCTACTGCTTGTACAAATAATTTTTGTGTCCAAATTTAAAAGGGAAGTAAATTTTGAAAACAAATATTTGAAATAAAGGTGAACAAGTTTCAGAGGACCAAAAAGTCATCATAATTTCTGTCCTTTCTTTTTAGAAAAGGCGTTTCTCAATTTGTAAATGTGTTAGCGTTATACCCAAATAACATCTCAGTAAGAAAAATATCAAACTGCAATGTTAACTTTGTCTCTTGGTTTGTAAATGAATTCTTCTCCTCTGTTAAGATCATGGTCATCATTTGAAAGGTTTTGAAATTAACACTTTTAAGAGTTGCTGCTGTATTACTGGTGATAATTATCTCCAATTGCTGGGGTATCCATTGAAACTCTCCAATCATGGTTAATAAGAAATGCTGTCATAACCTTGTGGTGATAGGTCTTTAAAATTCCTCCCACCTAGTGCCTAGCTATGGATCAAAATGAATAAGGAAATACCAAATATAAAAGTATATGATTTGGGGCATCTTTTTGTTATCACAATCGTCCTACCCTTTCACAAGGAACATCCACAAATTAAAACTGGAGAAAATTTTCTCCTGTGATTTCTAAATTCTTTATGAAGCACTTCCATATCCACTTTACAGTTTGAATTTCCCCTGTGAAGATGATTAGGCAGATATTAATAAATTCTCAATATTTATATACATTCATATTATCAAGAAAGTAATAATGGGATTTCTCAGTCAAGGTAGATTTTTACTACTTATAGCAATACCCACATGGATTCCCCTTAGCCCCACATATTTTCTTCAGTGTAATGTGACGAGAGCTGAATGTCACCCTCCACACACCAGGTTCTGTACAGTAGGAGGCAAATTCAGAAAATATGAATCATGGCGCTTATAAAGTGCTTGCACTCTGATTGTGGGTTTGAATCCCAGTGTATTCTCTCTCCTATTAGCATAGTAATTGCAAAATCTTTTGTCAGAATGTCGTATCCAGCTCCCCTTTCTTAGAGTCTGTCCAGGCTATAACTAAGAATCAAGTTGAAACTGCCACACTGAACCTTTCCAAATTCTCGTTCTGGTGTTTCTGAATTCCTGGTTTAACTTTGTAAGTATCTCATAGTCACTGTCAGAAAGGTATAACCATTGAAAATGCTAATAGTGTTTTTGAGTGCAGTCTTTGAAATGTATTTTGGATAATTGGTCTATGTTTAGCTATGAACCAATGAGAAAGAAAAAATGAAAATTTTCTGAAACACAAATTGGTTCCAATAAAAATTAAAATATGGTGGTCACTGACCAAAAAATGGATCCCTTAAATATAAGGCCATGGTTTAATTATATTTATCTCATAAAAGAGAAGTGTTTTATTGAATTAAATACAAATATTTTTAAATTTTAGGTACATTATCAAGCATTAAGGATTGTCTAGAATGCCTGGCCCTGACAGTTGTGGTCTTTTATTGTCAGGGTTCAGCGTGTTGGTTCATGTGTTTGTTGTCAACAACATGGGTATTGTAGGGAAGACTATCAAGATGTTCCCAAATCTGCAACAACACCCCCTCCCCGCAATGCTCTTTGCCTTTTAAGACAGGGAAGTGTATTTCTTTTTCTTTTTAGTCTTTATTTTTTAATGTTACATTCAAAAAATATGAGGTCCCCATATACCCCCCACGCCCTCTCCCCACTCCTCCACCCATAATAACAACCTCCTCCATCATCATGAAACATTCATTGCATTTGGTGAATACATCTCTGAGCACCACTGCACCTCATGGTTAATGGTCCACATCATAGCCCACAATCTCCCACAGTCCACCCAGTGGGCCATGGAAGGACATACAATGTCCGGTATCTGTCCCTGCAGCACCACCCAGGACAAGTCCAAGTCCCGAAAATGCACCCACTTCTCATCTCTTCCTCCCACTCCCTACCCCCAGCAGCCACCATGGCCACTTTCTCCACACCAAAGCCACATTTTCTTCGATTACTAATCACAATAGTTCATGAATACAATATCAGTAAGTTCACTCTAATTCATACTCTATTCCTCTATCCTGTGGACCTTAGAATGGTTGTGTCCACTCCACATCTATATCAAGAGGGGGCTTAGATTCCACATGGATGCTGGATACAATTCTCCTGCTTGCAGTTGTAGGCACTCTTGGCTCCCTGGTGTGGTGGTTGACCTTCCTCACCTCCATGCTAGATGAGTGGGGTAAGTCCAATAAACCAGAGTGTAGGAGTTGCAAGTCTGTTGAGACTCAGAGCCTGGCTATCACATGGTCAGTCCAGAGATTCAGGTTTCCTGGGTATACATTAAACCCCAGGCCTCCATTTTAAGTGTAAGCATAATTTGCAACTGAACATGCTCCACTTAACCCCATCTTTCCAAAAATGAATGGGCCCATGTCACCTCACCCTATCCTTAAGAATGTCCTGTAGCCAGCTTTCCCTAAACTGGATTGGCACATGTCAACTTACCCATCCTTAGCGACTCCCTTAAGCCCACCTTCCTTAAAGAGTATAAAACTCCAGCTCTCATTTTGTTCAGGGAGACTGATCTGTGAAATGCCTCTGTTCTCCTTGATGGTCTACTATGGAATAAACTCTTTTATTCAAATCCCTGGTGACTCAGTATCAGCTTCTATGTACATTGAGTAAACAAATCCACTTGTCAGTAACAAGGCCTCACTATTTAGAGGAAAAAGATTTTAATAAAGCTCATTCTGATGCCAAGATTCATGCCTTTATATAACACTGAGTTAAAATTTCTTTAAAATTTTTAAACAAGTACTAACTGGATTATGAGTCATTCATGCTTAGGTTTTATTAGAGTGTTAACATGCTTTTTTTAAAACTTGCAAACACATGAAAATAGCTGTAAAGTCAAAATTGTGGGACTGGGAGTTTTGAATAGTTAGAGGCAAAGGGAAATATCTTGAAATGTGTTCTTTGAAGGGTAGATAGAAGTGAGTGGGTCAAGTTAGGAAGAACTTAGAATAGTGAGACAATGAATGTCCTTGGTTGTAGGAAGTACATTGTATATGGGAGAAGTTTCAGAAGAAATGGAAGTATACTCCTAATTAATAAACTTTTTCCATTTCACTATTTCACCTATGGAATTCTCTGCCAGTGGAAATCATCTTTGTCACATGTGTTATATTAGTTGCTTAGCACCTGGTTTTAAGGATGTGTCCATAGATACATTTCTTCATGCATGTATATGCGTGTGTGTATTTCAATGGTTTTCCTAGTTTTTCCTTGCAGGACAGTTATTCCACCACAAACTATTCAATCTTGGCTGAAACAACATTTATCAATCCTGTATGCATATCAACAATATTTCAAGAATAGAATTTTAAAACATGGATTCTCGGGAGTGGATGTGCCTCTAATGGCTGAGTGCCTTCTTCCCACATGGGTGGTCTTGGGTTTGGTTCCCAGGGCCCCCTAAAATAAAAACAAGCAAACAAATGAAAAAAAAATCAGGGAAGCAGAGCTGATGTGGCTCAGTGGTTGAGGGCTGGCATCCACCTATGAGATCTCTTGTTCAATTTCCAACCCCAATATCTCAAAAGTAAAAGAAAGAAAAGAATTCTTGTTTTCTACCACAAACATAATGAGTTCATATGTATTATATGGGGCTTTTTTGCTTGGCTACCTTTAACAAAATTCTTGCATGGTATTTAGGAATCCATTCTTAACAGAAAATTAGGTACCAATGGAGTGGATAATCTATGATGCCCTTTCCACAAGTTTCAACAATAAATGATTTTATTAAAATACTTTTACTATAGTGAGAATTCATGAAATTTAGGACTTCTGCCATGCTGTGCTCGCTTTTCACTTTGGTTAATTGAAAAACTTTATCTTCTTTATTTAACCTTTTCCAAAATATTAAACAACCCTTTTTATTGTACTTGATTTTAAAGTTAAACAAAAATCTATAAAGTATTTGGTTTAGTTAGCAAATCTGCTAACAGCACAATTCAGAGGATTTCTTAGTTTTGTGGTTACTTCCCATTTATTTACATATAAGTTAGAGAGTGAAAATTTCACACAACAGCAGCAAAGCTTGAACACTTCAGCAAATTAGCAATTGTTTTCAGGTTTGGTGACAATGTTTCTTCAGTAAGCTTTCAGTGACACATATGGATTAAAATATTGTATCAGTGTTTTTTTTTTCTATCCATGAAATCTTAGGTAATTATGGTACTGAAAGGAAGGAAGAATCATACCCCAAAAGGAAGATATAATCCTCATATTGTTATCATGGTATAGTGCCCAGCATAATACCATATGCTGGCACTAAATACAGGCAATTGGATGCTTAATATTTGTAACCCAAAAATCCTCTCACAAGTTGATGTCCTTCTGCAACATACATTGGTAACAAATACTTCTTGTACTCTGATATAATGGAGGATGTTTTTTGTGTTCTGCACAATTATTATCATTCTTTCAAATTGGAAGAAAAATTACCTCCCCAGAAAAAAGGGCATAGACCATATTCTGAGATAAGACCACAATCTGAGGTGTTATAATAAAAACCTTGTATGTGAGTCAGTGTATGCTTATGTGCGTGTGTGTGCATGTAAGATCGAGAGAGAATGAGAATTAAAATAGATAGAAACAGACAGCAAAAGGAAATAGTATGTTGATTTTTAACTTGCTGATATTCCTTGAAAGGGAATCTTCTAAGTTCTACTCTAATTTCAAGCTCTGACTGTGCCCCCTTTGGAGAACATCTCCAATAGAAGAAGAGAAAATTTCAGAGAAAATTTAGGCACTATCTATTTCATGCATTAGTTGATAGTGAATTTGTATTTCAAGACTTGGTATCCACAGCCAATGAAAGATAAACACCAAGGAAATTATGTTGGACATTTATATAAAACCTCATTTTTCACTGAATTCATTTTGACCCAATCAGTCATCAAGTATCTGCTGAGTACATTCTACCTGCACTTTTTATGCACTCTAAGGGCTTTAAAACTCTAGTTTTTCTATGAGTTGACTGTTTGATACATAAGGTCGTAAAAATTATAAAAGCCTATCAAATCTTAGCCAATGTTACTCCTGAAAAAAAAAATCATTTCCACAAACTTTCTCTAGCTTTCTGTATTCATTTAGGTTTTGTCCTACACATTCCTTTTTCTCATTTTGGAAAACCAGTCATTTTACTTTCAGACTAAGCTATAACCTCTTTGATTAACATAACACATCCTGCATATTTTATATATCTCATACCTGCATACACAAAGTTACTAAAAAGATCTTTGAATTGTCTTCAAAAAATCCCACATAACAGAATTATTTTTAAAATAATGTTTGTCAAAATAATAAGTGAATTGTTTTAAGCAAAAATTTACATTTTACATCATGTTAAATATCTAATAAATACCACATTAGCTTGTTTTACTAGTAAACTAACATAAATTTAGCAAGAACATACCTAAGTAGAATAAAATTGTAGATTTGTATTATATTTAACACTGATAGCTCAAAAGACACAGTTATATTAGGGGATGGTTTTCAGAAATATTGTTTTCTCATTTTATCATTTTATCAGTATTCCTGTGAGATATATTATGAATGATTTCTAAAACAGTTTTTTGGAGGCAAGTAAGGGAGTCTGGTTTATTATGGCTAAGCTCTGATTTAATTGCAGGCATAAAAAAATAGCCAGTTTTTTTTTTTTATTCCTTTTCCTCCATTGCAAGTTAAAACTCCATTTTGTTTTCATAATATTTCAAGATTATGGACAACCATCCTCAAAAACCTACTATCAGGCTTTGTGAAATACCATATGATTGTTTAATTTGTCTTAAGCATAAGCCAGAAAAAACTTTTCGATAAACATCAAGGACATTTTTCTTTACTTACTGGATCATTTAGAAATTTAGCAATTCAATTCAATTATCTTTTTTCTACTGCAGCTATCACTGCAAAAATAGTAGTAAATGAAAAATTAATTCCAAATTGGGGAATTTCCTTGGAGCTCCACAGTACATAATGAACCCATTTTATAAGACAAATTATGCAATATGTGGCTTATTTTGCAACATTGTTATTGTGTGTATCACCTTCAAACATCAGAATTAGTAGAAAGAGCTCCAAACCAAACCCATGCCTCCCATATAGCAGCCCTAAAATCTTGGTTTGAACATTCAATATAGGCATTGTTTCTGTATTCAAAGAAGATGGATAATGAGAGCAGGAAATTTAACATAATAAGGTGGCCCTAGTTTCTATTAGAATCTATATTCCTCCATTTCTAAGTGTTTCCAATTATCAGATTCATTTCAGCTAAAGATGTGACATGGACAATTGTAAAAGTCTTTCCTCTGTCTGGGGCAGCCTCAACAGTCAAATTGAAATGCAGCTCCCAAGTCAAAATTTCATTATTAGCAGGTGACATGCTCCTATACATAGAAAACCCTGAGAGGTCTACAACAAAGCTTCTAGAACTCATAAATGAATTTAGTAAAGTCGCAGGTTATAAGATCAATGAGCAAAAATCAGTAGCATTTCTGTAAACCAATAATGCGCAAGTTCAGGAGGAAATGAAGAAACAAATACCATTTACAAAAGTCAATAAAAATTCAAATACCTAGGAATAAATTTAACTAAAGATGTAAAAATCTTATGCACAGAAAACTACACAAGACTGTTCAAAGAAATCAAAGAAGACCTAAATAAATGGAAGAATAGTCCCTGTTCATGGATAGGAAGACTAAATATTATTAAGATGTCTATCCTACCAAAACAGATCTACACATTCAAGGCAATCCCAATAAAAATCAACACAGCATTTTTTAAGGAACTAGAAAAGCTAGCTATGAAATTTATCTGGAAAGGAGAGAGGCCCCGAATAGCCAAAGACATATGAAAAAGAAAAATGAAATTGGAGGAATCACACTACCTGACTTCAAAACATACTACAAAACCTACAGTACTGAAAACAGCATGGTATTGGTACAAGGAGAGACACACTGAACAATGAAACCAAATTGAAAGTTCTGATATAGATCCTCATATATATAGCCATATAATATTAAATAAAGCCACCAAACCCACTCAACTGAGGGAGAATGGCCTATTCAAAAAATGGTGCCAGGAGAACTGGATATCCATATGTAAAAGAATGAAAGAGGATTATCATCTCACATCTTATACAAAAATCAACTCAAGATGGATCAAAGACCTTAATATAAGAACAAAGACCATAAAGACTTTGGAAAGCAGTGTAGGGAAGCATATACAAGACCGCGTAATAGGAAATGGCTTCATGAACTTCACACCAAAAGTACGAGTAGCAAAAAGAGCAAATACATAAATGGGACTTCCTCAAAATAAAATCCTTCTGCACCTCAAAGGAGTTTGTCAAGAAAGTGAAAAAAGAGCCTACACAATGGGAGAAAATATTTGGTAACCATATATCTGATAGGAGACTTATATCCTGCGTATATAAAGAACTCCTATATCTTGAAAATAAAAAGACAACACATTCACAAGATGGAAAAAAGATTTAAACAAACACTTCTCCAATGTAGAAATACAAAAGATCAAAAAGCACATGAAAAAATGCTCCAAATCTCTAGCTATCAGGGAAATGCAAATCAAAACTACAATGAGATACCATCTTACTCCCATAAGATTGGCAGCAATGAAGAAAACAGAAGACTACAAATGCTGGAGAGGATGCAGAGGAATGGGAACACTCATCCACTGCTGGTGGGAATGCAGAAGGTTCCAGACATTCTGGAGGACAGTTTCACAGTTTCTCAAAAGACTAGCTGTAGATTTGCCTATAAGACCCAGCAATTCCACTGCTGGGTATATACGCAGTAGAACTGAAAACAAGGACACAAACCGATATATGCACACCAATGTTCATGGCAGCATTGTTCACTGTTGCCAAAAGTTGTAATCAACCCAAATGCCCATCAATAGATGAATGGATAAATAAAATGTGCTATATACATACAATGGAATACTACTCAGCTTTAAGAATGAATACACTACAAATACACGTGATAGCATGGATGGATCTTGAGAACCTTATTTTGAGTGAAGCATCCCAGGCATTGAAGGACAAATACTAAATGACCTCAATGATATGAAATAAGTAAACCAAGCTGCTTCAGAGAGCTTGAGATTCCATAATAGGCTTAAAGGAAAATGGGAGGTAGAGGAAGGATGTAAGCTGACACCCACATGGGTGAAATCTATGATAAACTGGAGGTAAGTATTTGTACAAGGAAGGGATAAAATAGGGGAATAGGGTTACCTTTGGGTGGGGCTTCGCAGGCTTGAGGGCGGGCTAGGGATGGGAGAATGGGTAATATTGCCCAAGAAATTGGGTGGAGGGTGGGGCAACATACGAACATAGGAGATTGTCAGGTATTTGGTTGACCATATAATGCTGAGAAAACTTTTTCAAAAATATAATAAGGAAGGTTAGCTATTTAAAATGCATAAAGTATATAATCTGATGCAGGACAGGTTCATAGGGAGTATGTGAATGCTCATTCTGCCATAGTGGGTTCTATCATTGGATAGAGACAGATATAATAAGAATGAAGTTATACCCACATCTTTGGTAGGACTGATGTTCTCAAATAGAGGGGATTGTAAATCTCGAGAGAAATGTTGGATCCCAGTGCATTATGGCAGTTGAGCATGTCAAGCCCTCAACACTGTCGCAAGTGTCTCTGAACATGGCCCTTCCAGCAATGAAGATTGACTGTCACTGTGGGCCCCAAGAGGAGGGGGAAAGAGGTATTGAATAGATGGAATCAATTTAACACTGTGGGCAATAGAAGTGTTCCACAAGATTATGCAAGGATGGATATAAGACATGTTAAATTAAGCAAAAATATATAGGGGCTGATAGGCTAAAATGTAAATCATACTGTAAAACATAAGATAACTAAAAATTTAGAAAATTGTATCATCTAGAATATAAACCACAATGTAAACCCAAATGTTACCTTTTTTGAAAGCTACTATCTCAATATCTGTACATCAGTTTCAGTAAATATAACATGAATATGTAAAAAGATTATTGCTGAGGAAGGGAAAAGGATTTTATGTTTGATATGTGGGAGTATTGTATATTGCATATATGAATTACTGTAATCTAAAACTTTTGTGAAGATAAGCTTAATAATTAGGGGAAAAAAAGGAAAAGATAGGACGTAGACACTGAGGAAAAGACGGAAGTAGTTGCCTTGCTAATTTGCTCACAGGGCAACACTTATTGCAGTGATGGCAGCCAAAATATCAAAAACAAAGCTTTTGCATTTTTAAATTTTTGGATAACCAAATTAATTTTTACCTTAATTTTTCTAAATTAATATGTGTTCTATATCTAACCTTTAAACTCATCACTATATTCCATTTTACTATTAATGGAACCTTGCAATATATTGGGCTTCACTTTTAAAAAAGTTTTGGATCACAGAGAGGTTCAACAATGGCAGGGGAGGAATACTCTTGTGGGATGTTATTGACAGGGAACACATGGTTGGCAGGGAGTTCTCCAGGGCATATATCCAGGGTACATAAAAATGTTTGGATATTTTCATAGTGGTTACAATTAAAAACAATAACTGAGGGAGTGCTGAGATCCTAGCCAGGGGAGCTCTATCACATTCCCTAAAGGAATAGCAACAATCCCCCAAATGCAACCCAAAGACCAAGAAATAAGGAAGGTCCAACAATGAGCCCTTGATACTAATGACTATGTTTGTGAGCCGGTGCGCCTGAAATAAGAACAAGACCTAGAGCTGCAGGGTGCCTAAGAGTTACCTCCTGAGAGCCTCCACGCTGCTCAAATGTGGGCAGTCTCGAAGCCAGATTCAGCTTGTAAATGTGTTGCCTTCCCCCTAGCGTGGGACATGACTTCTGGGGCAAGAGCCTCCCTGGTGCTGAGGGATTACTGCCAAGTACCAGCTGATGATGTAACTAGAAAAATGACCTTGAATAAAAGGGTCAACTCGGACCAGCAGAGTATCTCAGTCTACATATAATACTAGGAGTTATAAATGCTTTTTGCCTGAATAAAAGGGGGGATTAGAAAGGACAAAAGAGTTTATATGGCTATGAGTCTCCAAAAAGAGCTGGGGGCTTATCAGAGGGGTTGCCCTTATGCACACCTGAGCAGAATCCCAGAGACAGACAAAGTAGGTACAACCCCAGGTATTGGTTCTTCTGAGGGCTTCAGAGACCCACAGGTTTTATGGTCATGGCCAATGAGGTTCAGTGCCATCTCAGTTGGCCCTACTTTGGAGTGTGTGTTTCTGTGTGATGGAGCTGGACTCAGATGTGATCTTTGTTCACAAGTCTCTCCGGTTACTTTTACCGGAAACTCATAGTTTTTGAATGTAACATTAAAAAAATAAATAAAGACAAAAAATAACATAAAATGGAGGCCTAGCATTTTCAGTGAATTGAACCAGTCAGAGCCAGCATTAGCAGGTACTGCAAGGGGAGAAGGAACAGTAAATTATCTCATGAGGCAGTGAGACTACTATGATCAACACGATGAGGTGGGCATTTTAACAAAAGGGAAGTAGAAACTCTGAAAGTTCATTTGTAAGTGGCAGTATCAATCCCCCATTTTTAAGTGGCATATTGCTCAGTATTGAAGGATTAGGAGCAAAGAGCACTCTAGCTAATTCCTGCTGACTCAGTATAAATTGGAATTCTAGAAATGGATCACTTTAGCACGCAGATGGAGTTATTCTCAGGTCAAGTTTCTATCCCTGTTTTCTGAGGACAATGACAGAGTAGAAGAATCCAGTATATCACAATCCCTAGAATACAAATTTGATAAGGTTTAGAAATAAAGATCTGAACGAAAGCATTGCTATTACCATTCCTATTGTTTAACTTGAAATAGGTAATGGCCAAGACAACTTAGGTAAGCAGCTTTTAATTGGCATTCACAAGGTTTGTGTAGATGTGTTGCTAATTGCATGTAGCCAGGCAGCTTGATAGTACAGGTTTTGCATATTCAACTCAATCTGGCTGTTGGTATTTTCCCAAGTATAGCAATAAGTATTAACTACAGCACATACTACTCATTGGTTTGCTGAGATAGTCCAAAGCTATCAATTTGTTCATCACAACATTTGCCAAAGTGTCAAGAGAGACTCAAATGTTCTCAAGTGCAATAGCAGTGGACTTGTAAGTGCCTCAACCGTTGCATTTTAAATTGTAAAACATTGCTACATGGTAAAGAACCCCACTCCAAGTTGCTAATAGCTCTATTGTTAATCATAATCCAGGTATGATTATGCATAATGCCTTTTCATGACAGAAACAATTGGTTGGTATATTGAAATATCCAGCTTCAGATACTCTAGAATACCTTGGTCTTCCTTCCTAACAGTATTTACACATGGGAAATTTCTGACATCTGTCAAAGATGCCTTCATCAAAATCTTTGAAAGGTAAATGGCTCATGGGGTTTCCACAGCTAGTAAATACTTGTGGCCAAGGAGACATTTAAATTTTCTATGACCATAGTGAGGTTACATAAAGTTATTTTATGATAGGCTAATTTCCCACCTAGTACTATGAATCCCACGTCACAAATATACTAGCAAAATGGGGTCTAATACACATTTTTGAATGGTTGCAGGAGACTAAGAGAAGAGTAGCAGGAGTTAAAACCCAGATATCTATAGTGGTAACATCTATACTCTATTCCCTGATTATACAAACAGAAAAATATACACTCGTGGAGCAAAAGCATGGGCCCATTGTTGATTCCATGTAAGAGGTTTTTAGTATATAGATGTCCTTAAGTTTTTCAAAAGCGTTGCTGGTCTAAGCCCTTCACGCTTTGGCAGGCTGCAACATCAGGTCAAGATCCGCATAAGAGGAATCTCCAGAAATACCTCCTGACTCCATGTGAAATCTCTTAGTCATAGAGATTCTATTTTGTTTTAATATTTTCCCCCTTTTACCAATATCTATCTCCAAAAATAACTTTGAGAAAAATTTGAAATTAATCAATCAGTGAAAGTGAGGCTCATCCCTGTGAGTCATGTCCCATGAAGTGGGAAGGTAGTGAGCTATTTGGAGAGTTTGGCTTAGAGAGAGATCATTTTTGACCAATAAGGAGGTTATATTTGGGGGGGGGGGTGTGACTCGGGCATTAATTATAATTAAGCTTAGATTCATCAACACAGAAATATGTTTCATAAGTGCAAACTTCAGGATTGAGGGCTTGATCTATTTGCATAGTTTCTGTTATGAGAAAGCGTCATGTATTCCAGAGATTATTTTCATAGGTCTCACTGTCGTAAGTTGTTTTTTTTCTCAGTGACTTTCTTTGTTTTTTTTTTAACTTTCCAAATTTAATTAAGACTTTGGTGCATACATTTATGAATGTCAACAAACCAATCACAAGATAAATTTGAAGATACATGCTCAGATACATTATAGAGCAATTGTCAAATACCAAGGACAAAGAGAAATATGTAGGATGCCAGATAAAAGCAACATGTTATAAATATTAAGTGCAGACTTCTCACAATAAACAATTGAGAGAAAAATTCTTTAGGACAAATTATTTTAAGTACTGAAGTAAAAAAACGTCCAAACATAAACTTTCTAGCCAGCAAGACTGTCTTAAAAATGAAGAAGTCATTATGACAAGCCTAGGGTTAAAATAACTGAGAGTGTCTGTCACCACAAAACCTGCCCTACAATCAATGCTAATGAGAATTTTTCAAATTGAAAGGAACACTGACTAGAGTGTGGATATTTTTTCTTCTTTATTTTCTTTTAAATGTTACATTAAAAAATATGAGGTCCCATATACCCCCCACCCCACCCACACCACACCTCCCAAACGAACAAACCCCCCAATCACTGAGGCACATCCACCGTACCCGATGAACACATTCTGAAGAACTGATGCAGCCCATGGACAGTGGTCCACATTGTAGACCACACTCTCGCCCAGTCCACACAGTGGGCCACGACAGGACACACAAGCTCCAGCATCCATCCCTGCAGCACCACCTTGGACAACTCCAAATCCTGAAAATGCCCCCAAACCATATCTCTTCTCCCCTCTCCCAACCATCAGCAGCCACCGTCACCACCCTCTCCACATCACTACTACAATTTCTTCCCTTACTAATCACAGTAATTCCCCAGCAGAACAACAGTAAGTCCACTCTAATCCATACTCTATTCCTCCATCTTGCGGACCTGGGATGGCTATGTCCAGTCCCCCTCTACATCAAGAGGGGGTTTAGATTCCACATGGATGATGGGTGCAATTCTGCTTGCAGCTGTAGGCACTCTTGGCTCCCTGGTGTGGTGGTTGACCTTCTTCTCCTCCCTGTCAGCTGGCCAGGGTAAGCCCAAGAAACCAGAGGGTAGTAGTTGCAAGTCTGCTTAGGCCCAGGGCCTCGCCATCACATGGATAGTTCAGAGATTCAGGTCTCCTGCATATACACCAACCCAAATGCTGACCACAGTTCTGGTAAAAGTAGCAGAAGAGGCATGTGTAGAAAGGTTATATCTCAGTCCAACTCCATCACATGTCATAAGTTCTAAAGGGGATGATTTATGTTTTCCAAAAAGAAAGAAATCTTAGAATTAGACCTTTCAAGCATTTTTCATTTTATACCTAAATACATATAAAATAAACTGACCATACAGGTAAAATCAGATAATATGCAGTACACCTCTCCTCCTTTGGTCACAGAAAATTGAAGTCCTCAAATTACTGACAATATTACCTTCCATTCTGATTCACTATATTCCTAAACAGATCAGCCCCATTCACACCCACAATAGAAGTCTGATTCCTTTTTCACTTTCTTCAACACTTGCTGCATGGAGTAATTTTGCTCCTTTAGTGCATCCAGAGCTGGAAAACTCCAACTCTAAACATCAGGTGTTGGACAGATGGCCAAGTTCTGGATAGCTATCAGGTCACTCACACATGAAGCAAAGCACCTCAAAAATTTAGAAATAACAATGAACCATGAACAAGTGCGCCAGCTATAAAAGTGTACAATCAAGGTCTTAATTCCCTTAATTGCATTTTTCAAATGAAGTTATTTCCTGAAACAAAACATTTGATAAATGACTGATGTTTTGGTCATCAACCACAGACAAGAGCAGAAATTTTGTTCTTCCTCACCTTTATAGCTTTACAAGGGTTATGTTAATTATCAAGTAGAACATAACTTGTATATTTGCCTTGATTGTCTTTTACAGATAAAAAAATATCTTCTGAGTGTTATCATGTCCATAGTATACATTTCCCTCACATTGCCCCATTATCAATACAGTATTTTTTTGGCATAGATGCAAGAATATTATATTATTATTGCTAAACACAGTCCATAGGTCATTCCAGTTTATTTTTCCCATGCATTAAAAAAACCCTGCAATATTGATATACATTTGCTCTAACTCACAAACGACACTCTTGCATCTTTACCATCAACCTCAATTTTCATCCACCTCTTGGTTTACTGTGCTATTCAGTTCCTAGATTATTCTATAGCATTCTGTCAATTGGCATTTACACACCAGACTAACATTTTCAACCACATTCTCATTTATAAACTAGCTGTGACTCACTATGTGTTACCATCCATTCTAAACATTTCCACACTTTTATATTAAGCTAATTAAAACTGCTACATACATTATACATAATTAGTCCATCTCATTTCTCCTCTTTTCTCCATTAATAATCTACCACAACCCACCAGGTCTTGAAGATATTTTCCTACAATTTCTTTTAGAGGTTTTATCATTCTTGCTTTTATTTTTATGCTTTTGATCCATTTTGAGTTAATTTTTCAATAAGGTGTGAGATAAAGGTCCTCTTTCCTTCTTTTGGCTATGGATATCCAGTTGTTTAGCACCATTTTGCTGAATGGACAGTTCTGCCCGAGTTGTGTGGGTTTGACAGGCAATTTGGTTCCATTGGTCTATGTGTCTGTCTTTATGCCAGATCCATGCTATTTTTACCACTTTAGCTTGGTAGTATAATGTAAAGTCTGGAGATGAGAGTTTGCTTTTTTTGGTGATATTTCTGGCTATTCAGGACCCCTTATTCTTTCAAATAAATTTGATAATTGCATTTTCAATTTTTAAAAAATGCTGGTGGAATTTTTATCAGGGCTGCATGGAATCTGTATATCAATTTGAGTAGAATTAGCATCTTAATGGTATTTAATCTTCCAACCCATGAGCATGGAATGGTCTTCCAGTTATTTAGGACTTTTTAAAATTTCTTTTCATATCGGGTTGCAGTTTTCTGAATACAAGTGCTTTACATCTTGGGTAAGTTTATTCCTACTTGAGTTTTATCTGTCATTTTATTTTCACCACTCTTTTGACACTTTTAGTTACTTTTATTGACAAAATCTTCATTTCTAGACTCTCTTCCAGCCTTCTCTTTCCTATCTTTCCTTTGAGCCTGTAGCACCCTTTAGTATTTCCTGAAAATCTGGTCTCTTGCTTAGGAATTCTCTCAGATTCTGTTCATGTGTGGATATTCTAATCTTGCTCTCATTTTTGAAAGACAATCTTGCTGGACATAAAATTCTTGGCTGGATGTTTTTCTCTCATAGTAGCATAAATACATCAGACCATTATCTTCCTGTCTCCATGGTTTCTGGTGTGAAATTAGCACTTTATCTTATTGGGTATCCCTTATTTGTTATGTATTGATTTTCTCTTGCTGTTCTCAGAATTCTCTCCTTGACTGTGACATTTGACTTTCTGATTAGTTTGTGTCTTTTAGTTGGTCTATTTGGATTTTTTTCAGATGGGAATATGTTGTTTTTTGGATATGGATATCTATATCCTTCAATGGAGTTGGAATATTTTCTAATATCATTTCTTTAAATATTCCTTCTGCCCCTTTTCCCTTATGTTCTCCTTCTGGGACACCCGTGACATGTACATTTGCATATCTCTTGCTGTCGTTTAGTTCCCTGAGAACTTGATCAATTATTTTCCTGCTTTTCTGACCCGGCCCACAGGTCAAACGAACCGGCACCTGAAAGAGGGAGTGGGAATTGGGGGACAAGAGGCGAGAGAAACGGAGACAAGACAGGATTCTGATCAAGTCTCTGTTTATTGAGGGTAGAGCATCAGAATATATACTAAGGGGAGGGTATTAGCAGGGGGTGATAGGCTGATGAAGCGGCTCTTCCATATAAGGCAATAAAATGCTGTTACACCACTTGCTATAGGTTTTGAGTCTTCAATGCTGGTCATGGCTTCAACATCTTGTTGCGCAGGCACGACACTTTTTGCCCGGGAAACTGGGGAAAGGGGAAGAAGAAGGCGGAAGCACAGGGGTGGAGTAGGCGTAGTTAAGAAAACCACCATGTTGCTGGAGACCGCTAATGCACGTAGCTCCGGGCGGCTCCCCACACTTTTCTTCATTTTTTCTTTCATATGTTCTCTTTCAGAAGCCATTTCTAAGCTCACCAATCTTTTCTTCTGCCTCCTTAAGTCTGCTATTTTATGATTTCAATGTTTTCTTAAATTTCATGTATTGTGCCTTTCGTTCCCATAAGATCTGCTATTTTTCTATGTATGCTTTCAAATTCTTTGTGCTCATCCAGTGTCTTCTTAATATCCTTAATCTCTTTAGTCATCTCATTGAATTTATTAAGGGGATTTGTTTGAACATCTATAATTAGTTGTCTCAACTCCTTTATGTCATCTGGAGGCTTATCTTTTACCTTTCAATGGGCCATATCTTCCTGTTTCTTTGTGTGGATTGTAATCTTTTGTTAATGTCTTTGCATCTTACTTACTAGAGTATTTGTTCTGGGTGCAGTTTTCCTCTTTAATTTAGGGCTTCTTGCCCTTTCTCACTTGCTGGTTTTGTAGTAGGAACTATGGATGTAATTGGTGCTATAAACTGTGGAGTTTCAAACTGCCATCATTGCCCCAGGGACTGATGAAGTTTCTCCCAACTTTCTCCTTTCCCAGAGGTAGGGACAGAGTCACAGTTTTGTGGAATAATTCAAGTCGTGCAGGCCTAGACTGTAGTTGCCCAGAGATTGATGAAGCTTCAGGCCCCTTTCTCCCCTGCCTGGGGTGGGGATGAAGCTGAAGTTGTGGGAAGCTATCTAAGAAGTGCAGGTCCAAGATGACGGCAGTTGCCCAGGTAGACTTCAGATTTTCAGTTTGTGGCAGCCAAAGATACCCCATGTTACCTGGATAGAGTGGTGCAGAGCTAGCCAGCCTCTTCCCTGCCATAGGTAGGTCTGAAGCCTTGGCTAGGGCTGCTGGTTAATCTGGGTGAAAGAAACCAGTTAGTACCATCACTGTGATATTTGTTCAGCCCAGCTTCCCCTCAGGCAGTGGGCAGAGAAAAAATGGTGGCCACTGACCTCTTTCCTTTCCAACTTGGACAGATTCCACCCCACCTCTTCCTTGAGTTATTCCTTAGCCATCAGAGTCTATAAATCAGTTCCTGAAATTGGCAGCCAATGGTCTCCTCCTCCCCTTTTTTTCAGAAATAAAGCTTTCAATTCCAATCACAGAGCAGCTCCTGGGGTGCTTGTTTCACCAGAGTAGGACAATGACTGACCTCCATGGCTTAGCTGGCAGTTTCCCAGAGAGTTTGGCACAGGTCCCTGCAGCTTCCTCCATGTTGGAGGTGGCACTGGGGCTTAGGCTGGACCTGCAATCTGACCTGGATGGAAAGAAAGCAGTCCCCACCAGCACTGTGATTCTGAGCCTGCCCCGCTTTGGCTCATGCCTGGCATGGAGTTAAGATGGTGGCTACTGGCCTCTTTCTAATTGGGCATGCTCAAACTTTAGCTTTTTTCAGGATTAAACTTTAGCCCTTTGAATTTACTCATCAGTAGCTGAAGTTGGTGTCCAAATGTCTCTTCCTCTCCCATTTTTGGGAAACGGAGCTTTCAATTCAAACCACAGAACAGCTCCAGAGGTGGCTTGTGCCTCCAATGGAGGATGGGCACTGACCTCCATGGAATGCAGCGCTCTACTTATGAGTCTTCTCTGCAAATGGGCAGTTTCCTCCTTCCATTTCTTCAAGGATGTTGCAGGATGCCCCAAACAGGTGCTTTAGTTAATTCAGGTAGCTCTGGCTGTTGAGTAACTGCCCTGTAGCAGGAGCTGACTCTAGGAGCTCCTTACTCTGAGGCCCTCTTGCTCGTTGTCCCTTTGCTTCTCTTTTAAAATCCCTCCTTGTTGAAGATGAAGGTCTAGCCTTAGGTGACTGCCTATAACTTTATTTTTTATTTATTTTTAGATATACTTTTTATTTTTTAAAGATACTTAGATTGCATAAATGTTATATAAAAATATAGGCGATTCCCATGTGACCTGCTCCCTAATCCTCCCACATTTTCCCACATATGCCCATATATGTAATGAAAATAAAGTGAGAGAATTGGCAATAAATCTCACAGAATCTCAGTTTTGGAGATGTTTAAAGATTATCAAATCCAAGCTCATCAGATGCCTGATACGACAACAGTGGTTCCGTCTAGCTCCAAGTAAGGCATCCTTTTCCATTAAAAAACAAACATATGGGCAGAGGGGTGGGGTGAGGGGGGTGGGGGGTATATGGGACATCATATTTTTTTAACGTAACATTAGAAAATAAATAAAGAGAAAAAAACAAAAACAAAACAAAAACTAACAAAAAACAAACAAAACTCAAAATCTAAGAAAGTTATCCTTATAGGCATCAATATATCTTCCACCCCTTGATACTAATTATATATTGTGACAAACTCATGAATTTTGCTGGGAGTTCTGTTCGTGACTGTAAAAATCTTGTGGGTTTGGGATGAAAAGGTGATGCAGGTGTCAGTCTGTTATATAGGAAGTCCTATGCAGATCATTTTAAAGACTTTAGAAAAAAACAGAAACTAATGACATACTAAAGTTAAGAGTTTAGATAGAGAGTATGCTCATGAATCAAAAAATAACTTTGTATTGGTAAGCAGGGATCAGTTAGAATACTATATTAACTTATTAAATTTGTCACCCCCAAAGAGTTAAGATAGTTGATTCAAAAATATTTAGCCTCAGTATGACTTACCTGGGTTAAAGAGAAAAAAAATATAATGAGGGATAAGCACCTTATAGGTGCATAACGACTTTCATGAAAATAGAGCATTGATAAAGGTACTACACTGATAAAGGTAAGTAGGGAAAATTGTAAAATAATGGGTATTTTTGAAACAGCTTTTTTGAGATATTGCTAATACAACATAAAATTCACAGAGTTGATCAACCGTTAGCACAATCTAATTGCAGAACTTTTTATTGCTCCAAAAAGAAACGCTGTATTCATTGTTAGTTACTCCTACTCACACATTCCACTCTAGGAAGATGATAATCTACTTTATGTCTCTCTATATTTGCTTATTATTGGCATTGCATACAAATTAAATCATATAATATATGGTTTTTTGCATCTGGCTTTTTTAGCATAATGTATTCAAGGTTCATCCAAGTTGTAGTATAAATCTGTACTTCATTCATTTGATAGTTTGGTAATATTCTATTGTATGGATATATGATATTTGAGTTGTTTCCACAGTTTGCCTGTTATGAATAATGTTATGATGAACATTCATGTACAAATTTTCTGTAAGCATAGGTTTTCTATAGTCTTAGTTATATAATTAGAAGTAGAATTCCTGGGTCATATTGTAAATCTTTACTTAAATTTTGAGGTACTGCCACACTGTCACACCATTTTACATTCCACGTGCAAAGCAAGAAAGTTCGATTTCTCCACATACCCCTAAGACTTGTTATTTTCCATCGTTTTTTTAAGTTTTAGACATACAACTAGAATTGAAGTGTTATCTCATGGTGGTTTGATTTCTGTTTTCCTAATGATAAATGATGTTGAGCATATTTTAAATACTTATTAGTCATTTCTATATCTTTTCCATTTAGAAGATTCTTTATGATTTGTGCCCATTATTTCTAGTGTTGTTTGCTTAATTAATTAATTAGTTGTGATCTTTGTTCTGCACACAAGTATTTCATAACATATAATTTGTCAGTCGTATTTTTACTTTTTAAAAGGTTTTATTATCTTTTAAAAAAGATACATAGATCACACAAAATGTTTCCTTAAAAAATATAAGAAGTTCCTAATTGCCCCCATTCCCCAACCCCCAATCCTCTCATAGCATCTGTTGCTGCATCCCTTCCCCCAGCCTTTGTTATCTCCTTCCTCCAGCCGTTGCTGTCCTTCCCGCCAGTCCCGCCCACGTTGCCAATATATAATCTGCCTTCTTCCCTGGCTACTGCCTACCTCATAGCCGCCTGCACAACTCCACCTATCCACTACCGCCCCGTAGTTAACCCGCCCCAGCTCCTGCCCCTCCCTCTACCCAACCCTATATAACCAAGTGTATTTCCGCAATAAAGCAGACTTGTTCCTGCGCTCAGGCTGTCTCCGTGGTTTTTACCGCGCATCCCCCACGCCTGGAGAACCTAGGCCTACGCGCTGGCCTAGGGGCTTCCCGCCGAGCCGTGGAAGGCTGCCCGGACCTCGTGGGCCGCTAATCACTGCCAGCGAGCCCACACTTGGGGGCTCGTCCGGGATCCTTTCCTTCCACCGCCTTACGGCCCCTGTTGTCTGCTGTTGCTGTTGTCTACTGGCGACCATTTCAGCTCTCCAGGTAGGGACCCCATCGCCGTCTTTTCTTCTCCCACTATGGGCACCTCCCTCTCTTCACACCATACCCCTCAGGTTCGGCTTTTAGCTGCCCTGCTTGATACCAATGGGGTTCGCGTTTCCCTGAAACAGCTCCAAAAATATTGGGACTTACTACTCCCCTTCAATCCGTGGCTCGCCACCTGCCAGCTCTGGAGCCCGGACACGTACTCACGGCTAATAGATCGAGTTACCTCTGCCATAGAGCATGAAAGGCGGTCTTTTCCGCCTGGCCTGCTGCCTACTCTTGTGGCCATTCGTGCCTGCCTCCTTGGTGCACCATCCGAAGTCATCCGGGACAAATCGATCAAACAACCCAATGATTATGAGCCCGATGATCTTAGAGACACGAATTCTCTGTCTGACCAGCTCGCCGCAGCTCTCGAGCGCGAGCCTCCCCGCTCGCGCTCCCCGCCGCCTACAGAAACCGTTTCTGTGGCTCCTCAGAATAGCGGACCTCCTCCTCCTTCCTCCACCCCTGCCCAAGATGGCGTGCTTCCTGCTTCTTCCTCACCCGGATTAGAGCCCGCCGGCGGGAACAAAGGCGCTTCCTCTCGCCTTTACCCGCCCCTTCCTGTCTCGTCATCCCCTGGGCCGGCCCCCGGAAATGATGTAACTTCGCCGCCATCTTGGCCGGCCCCCGGAAATGATGTAGCTTCGCCGCCATCTTGGCCGGCCCCCGGAAATGATGTAGTTTCGCCGCCATCTTGGCCGGACCCCGGAAATGATGTAGTTTCGCCACCATCTTGGCCGGCCCCCGGAAATGATGTAGCTTCGTCGCCATCTTGGCCAGCCCCCGGAAATGATGTAACTCCGCCGCCATCTTGGCCAGCCCCCAGAAGTGACGCAACTTCGCCGCCATCTTGGCCGGCTCCCGGAAATGACGTGGCTTCACCGCCATCTTGGCCGGCTCCCGGAAATGACGTGGCTTCACCGCCATCTTGTCCGACGCTCAAAAGGGTCCCGCCACCAGCTTGTTGCCGCCTTGACGCTGCTAAGCTGCCACTCCCTCACTTGTTTCCTGCTACCGCTCATCCCTCGCCACCACCATATAACGGCGACTCCGGAAGAGCGCACCCTTCCGCCCCTCAGCTTTACCCGCTCAACCCGCTGCCTACGCCACAGCGCCCTCAGACCTGGCTTCCCTTTACGGCCGAAGAGATCAAGACACTGCGAAAGGCCGTGAAAGAAGATGGTATAGGTAGCCCATATGTCCAACAATTGTTAGAAGAACTGGGAGTTCAACTTGCGCTCCCCTATGACTGGATTTCCTTAGCCCGCGCCATCCTTCCGCCCGGTCAGTTTCTTGAATGGCGTGCCTATTATCAGCATGCTGTTGAGCAGCAAGTAGCAGAGAACGCCCGCATCAGTGTCAGAGATCCACCGGACGCCTACACCGGAATCAACGGCTTTGCTAATCCTCAGTCTTATGTCAATATAGATCCAGGGTTTTGGCAACGAGCAAAGAACCTTGTCCAGCGGTCATTTTCGCTAGTCTCCTCCAAGCAATCTACCAAATTTGCGCAAATGCTTCAAGACCCACAAGAGACCTTTCCTGCGTTTGTCGCACGCGTTTTAGAAGCCTGTCAGCGGAAAATCACCAATGAAGACGCCCAATTTATGTTAGCAAAAGAGCTTATTCTCACGGATGCCTCGCACCCTTCCGGACTGTCATCCTCCCTCTTCGCGACAAGCAGATACACGAGTGGGTCTTAGCCTGCCGAGATATTGACCCTCAAACTAAAGCGCTTACTACTGCCTTCGCCTCCGCCATGGCTGTGTCCTCTGCCTCTGCTTCTGCCTGCTTTCGATGCGGTCAATCTGGTCATTTCATCCGCGAGTGCCCTCAACAAGCGGCTCCCCGCCCTGCCGAGGCACTGCGCCGACCGAGAGGCCCCCCCACACCATGCCCGCGCTGTGGAAAAGGGTACCATTGGGCTCGCGATTGCCGTTCCTCGCAACAGCCTTTAAACTTCCAATGGGGCAGGCCTCAGCCCCTCTCCCAAGAGGCCTTCAAGAGAGCTCCAAAGCCCTAATGTGGACAATGCCTATCATACGTCACCAGAAACCTTCCCTCGAGCTCAAAATCAACGGGCAGTGGCTTGAAAGGCTCTTAGACTCTGGTGCTGAAATCTCTTGTATTCCCTTTGAAATCGCTGCCTTCAACCACTGGCCCCTCGAAACCGGCCCTCAAGTCATTGGCGCCACGGGAGCTGCTACCTCCTGGAAGACATCACAGCCTTTGCATTGGAACGATCGAGAAGGGCACGAAGGCCAAATTCGTCCACTCATCCTTTCTTCAGTTCAAACCATCCTGTGGGGACCAGATGTCCTCAGCCAGCTAAAAGCTCGAATCACCACAGAAGCCTTCTCAGCCACGCTGCCCCCCCCTTCTAGGGGCCACTGCTCCTGTCTCAAGACCTGACCCTATCCCTCTGGAATGGGACACAGAGGAGCCCATCTGGGTCGAGCAGTGGCCCTTGCCCGTGCACAAGTTACAGGCTCTCTCTGCCCTCGTCGAGGAACAACTACAAGCGGGGCACATTGAGCCGTCCACCAGTCCCTACAACTCACCAATCTTTGTCATTAACAAAAAAAACACTAGCAAGTTCCGCCTTCTCCACGACCTTCGAGAAATCAACAAGCACATCAAGCCGATGGGGTCACCCCAGCCAGGCTGCCCCCATCCTACTGCAGTCCCCCAGCATTTTCATGCGGTGACCATCGACATCAAGGACTGTTTTTTCTCCATTCCTCTTCACCCGCGGGACTGCCCACGATTTGCATTTACAGTCCCACGCACTAACAACCAGGGCGCAGCACGCCGATTCCAGTGGAGAGTGCTACCACAAGGTATGCGGAATAGCCCCACCATGTGCCAGCTTTATGTCAACTGTGCCCTCGAGCCGCTGCGCTCTCATTTCCAGCCTGAAGAAACATACATCATCCATTATATGGACGATCTTCTCTTAGCAGCGAGTTCTAGCACCCTTCTCAATGACCTGCTTTCTGCAGTGATGACCAACCTCTCGAGTCTCGGGCTTACCGTACAGTCAGACAAAATAAACCTCAAACCTCCTTTTCAATTCTTGGGCTTTCATTTCCATCACTTCATACAACCGTCAAGCCCTCAGCTGCACATCTCTCCCACTATGACACTGACTGAACTTCAGCAACTTTGTGGGCAAATCAATTGGCTTCGATCAGCTCTTCCCATCACGACAGCACAAATGCAGCCTCTCTTCGAGCTTCTGCAAACCAAAGATAGCCCACCTGCTGCAGTCCGGCAAAAGATCACCATCACCCGCGCTGCACAAGAAGCCGTCCAACAAGTCAGTGATGCGCTTCAGCAATGCCGCCTCGAGCGATTCTCTCCAGATCTTCCAATCTTTGCCCTGGTTCTACCGACGCCGGTCACCCCGACAGGTCTCCTGTGGCAAGATGGTCCTCTTCTTTTTCTGCACACGTCAAAGAGCAAACTCCCAAAAATCTGCCCTTTCCTAAGGGCCTGGATTGCGTTGGCCACTGACTTAGTCTTCCTTTCCATACAAACGTATGGTATCCCACCGCACACTATTATTTGGCCTCTTGATGCCAAAGAAGTTTCTTCCCTTATTATGAACAATACCCAGATGCAGAGCTTAGTAGAGCTCTTTCGCGGCTCCTTTGATAATCACTACCCTCATCACCGTTTGCTGCAAGGGGTGTCTCAGTTAGCATTCTCTAACCCGTTCCGCCCGTTGCCTGCGCGGAACCCCATTCCATCAGCCATCCCTGCCTTCACAGACGCCTCAAAAACAGCGTTTGCAGCCGTTATCTACACTCCTGGAAAACCTGAGACCCAGCACTTAGTATTCGCCAATGACTTTTCTGTTCAAGTAGGCGAGCTCCTAGCCGTCGCAGCGGTCCTCAATCTCCACCCAAGCCAGCCTCTCAATATCTTTACAGACAGCCTATACACACTACAAGTTTGTCGCAGCCTGCCACTTGCCACCTTTTTGCCAGGCGATTCAAACATTGACCGAGCGCTTGCCTTCATGCAGCGCTTACTTGAAACGAGACAGCAGCCCTGGTTCATCACACATTTGCGAAGTCATTCCAACCTTCCAGGGCCCCTTGCCCACGGCAACAACCTTGCCGATGCGGCGGTGTCAAGCTTTAGAGTATTTCCTTTAGCCTGCAAAGATTATGTTGTGGATGAAAATCTGCTTGGAGACCCCATCAACCACGCTAAGTTGCTGCACTCGCGGTTTCATTACTCAGTGCGGACAATTCTCAAGCTCTATCCAGAATTACCCGCTGAAACCTGCAAGCACCTAGTGCGCTCGTGCCGCGTGTGCGCCCCTCTCCTCCCTCTGGGGCCCCTGCAACCCCGAGGTGTCAACCCTCGCGGCCTCCGACCTAACTCGCAGTGGCAACTAGATGTCACTCATGTCAGCACCTTCGGCCGCTTCAAGTATCTTCACGTAGCCATTGACACCTTTTCCCATCTGTGCTACGCAGTGCCCCTCGCAGGGGAGAGTGCCAAACATTGCATCAAGGCTCTTCGCCAAGCCATTCTGTTCATGGGAGTCCCGTGGGACCTCAAAACAGATAACGGGCCAGCATACCGCAGTGCTTCCTTTGCCAACTTTGTGCAAATGTATCACATCACACATCACTTTGGCATTCCGTATAACCCACAAGGACAAGGAATTGTCAAACGCACTCATCAACAGCTCAAGCTACTCATTCAAAAAGAGAAAGCCTCTTCCCCCCACAAAGCTCCAGCAGATGTTGTAACAGCTTGTCTCATCCATCACAATCTCCTAACTTTTGATAGTCAAGGACTCTCTCCCACGCATAAGCATTGGGGACCTATGTGGCCGCCTTCCCAAACTCCTGTGGTCTACTGGAAAGACCCAGCTTCCAATCGCTGGCAAGAAGAACCTGCCCCTCTGCTAGCACAAGGAAGAGGGTTCGCCTGTATTTTCCCAGAAACAGAACGACAGCCTCTTTGGGTCCCAGGAAGGTACATCCGGCCTGCAACACAGCAGCTTGACCTAGATGATATCCCGCGCCCACTAGCGCCAGACCACGAAGACATCCCACGTCCTTTGATACCAGAACACAATGCTAATGGCAATGATTGAGACATCGGCCAAGCCCCCTCCTAAAAATGTTTCTATTCCAATAAGTGCTCTCTCTAAGTTTCTTTCTGCTGATTGCCCCTCCTCTATGGGGGCTCTTTTTTCCTTTTTGTCATTCCAGATCTTTCCAAAGACCCAACTCTGCACAAGAGAAGCCTCTGCTACCTCCGCAACCCGCCGTTGACAAGTGCCTGACCTTCACCAAAACGTGCCTTATAACCTATCAATAAAGGGAACTCACCGTGCAAATGCTCCTCAAGCTCCCCTCCCACCCACTCTTACTTTGCTTTTTTCTTGCAATTTTCATTTTTCTAACAATCTTTTCAGCTGTCTGTCTCGCAGCCACAGCCCCAACAGACTGGAACCTTCGTCAACGTCTTCTCCTCGCTATTGCCTGGTTGCTTCTAATTGCTATCCTCATCTCTCTTGTAGTCCTTCTCCCATGACCACTATGCGCCCCCAAGTACATTCATCTGAGCCTACTACCCCAACACCGTCGCCCATGGGGACCACACCAGCTCTCTCTCGCCGCGAACGACGTCGACAACGCTTCTTTGCCCGCCGCCTAAGCCAACTTTCTCTTGAAGATGATGACCCCATCGAACGCCAAATTCTTCAACTCCTCAGACAAGCCCGCTCTATCCAGACCCCCGCCTCCTGCCCCTCCACCCTCCCCCATCTCATTCATCTCCTTATCCTCATGCTGTCTCTAGCCTCCTCTGCTACCGCCAACCTGAATCACCAGCCCTTCAATTGGACCCTCAGCCTCTGGCAGTTTGAAAAACTTCTCGCCTTCAACGTGACTGCTGGAGCCCCCTCCTTCACGCTGCACGTTTGCCGGCTAGCTGGATACGATCACACAGATACTAAAATCTCAAGCTCTGTTATAAATACATTTAACATGGGATACATCAGTAATAAGTTGCCACCCCGACCCAAGTGCTCAGGCACCCCTAGCAGTGGCCTTACTGGCCCCTACGGGAAAACTCTTTCCGGTTACTATATATGCCCCCCTTCAGTGAGAGGCTGTCATGATCCGACACATTACTACTGCCCATCCTGGAGCTGTGAAACCATAGCCTATGGCCTGTCTACAACCCCAAAAGACAAAGACCCATATCTAACTCTCAAGTATGGAAATCGATGGGACCGCGTCACACTTTCTGTCAAAGACCCTAATTCAGATCAGTGGTTCACAGGCCGCACTTGGGGGATCCGTCTGTATATGACCGAGTATGACCCTGGTGCCTTTTTTATTATAATGAAAAGACCTGTCTCCGCCCCACTCTCTGCTATTGGTCCCAACCACATCCTTAACCCTCCTCCCCCACCCACTGTTCACCTTCTTCCGTCCTCATCTACTCCCCTCAAAATCTCTTCCACCTCGACCGCCTTCTTTCCTTCTACTAGGTCCACTTCCCCCCCTGCTTCAGATTTACAACCACATCCTCTCATCTCCTCTAGTCCCTACTTCAAACTCCTAAACGCCTCCTATTTCTCTCTCAACGCCTCCCACCCCAACCTCACTCGCTCTTGCTGGTTGTGTCTTTCCCCCAGCCTCCCCCTCTATGATCCACTTGCTATTCCTTCACCACTCTTTACTTCCTCCACCGACGATTCCTCCTCTTCCTGCAATTGGAATCAATCTACTCATGTCCCACTCACTTTTACGCACATCTCTTCCAAAGGTTTATGCATTCACCCCGTTCTTCTCGCACTCCCAGCCTTACAGCCTGTGCCAACTATACCTCCCCAAATATCTCTACCAAATACTTAATTCCTCTAAACACTACCCTATGGCTTTGCTCTTCCACCGGACTTACTCCATGCTTATCTGTTGCCACACTTAACAAGACCAAAGAAACATGTGCTCTTATCCTCCTCACACCTCGAGTCATTTATCACACTCCTCTACATTTCTTTGAAGCCTTTGATCACACGCAAGAAGCTATTTACCTCCACAAACGCGAACCTATTACTGCTGTACTCACTGTCACTTCCCTCCTAGCTGCAGCTGGAGCTGCCACTGGTGTTGCAGCTCTAGCCACACAAGCATCTGCCCTCCAAAACCTCAGACAAGCAGTAGACTCTGATATCATCTACCTCCGTGATGCAGTCAAATACCTTAAAGACTCTCTTAATTCTCTCTCTGAAGTTGCCCTGCAAAACCGCCGAGGCCTTGACCTCCTCCTCCTTAAAGAAGGTGGCCTATGTGCTGCTCTAGGAGAAGAATGCTGCGTTTATGCTAACTATACCGGCTTAGTAGACTCTAGCTTAAAAGAACTTGAAAAAGGTCTCAACCAACGCCGACTTGAACGAGCCCAAACTGCTGGTTCCTGGGGCTTCCTGCAGCCCCTCCTCCCCTATCTCCTCCCGTTACTAACCCCAGTTCTGCTCATTGTCCTGGGCCTCACCGTCGGTCCCTGGGCCATTCGACGAATCATCCGCCTTGCCAAAGATCATGCTGACAGTGTATTCTCCTCATTTGTCCAAATTCATTACCAACGTCTCGTTGCTTCTGATTCCATTCCTCAATCTCGACCATGTCCTCGCCCCCTTTCCCACCGTACTTCCTGCCTGTAAGCTGCTTACTGTAGAACTCCCTGACCATAGCCGCCGGCACGGGTTTGTTTCCCTCGGCGTAAAGGGCTTGGGTGCACCCCCCGCCCCCCTTTATTGCTATACGTCAGAGAAATTTTGCAGTTAAGTTAGCCACAGTGCTATCCACCCCAAAAAAGCAACATCAGGTTAGATATTTCATTTAGCACTAGCACGTACCGACTCTAAAGGCTATACATGCATCCTGATCAAATGCTACGTCATTTGCCCTTAGCCAGTCAATTCTGCCCCCTCACCCCTCGTCCTCCCCAGAGATACTCTGTTTTCATCTACTCTCCCTTAAAAAACAGAAGGAGCAATTGTTGCTGCATCCCTTCCCCCAGCCTTTGTTATCTCCTTCCTCCAGCCGTTGCTGTCCTTCCCGCCAGTCCCGCCCACGTTGCCAATATATAATCTGCCTTCTTCCCTGGCTACTGCCTACCTCATAGCCGCCTGCACAACTCCACCTATCCACTACCGCCCCGTAGTTAACCCGCCCCAGCTCCTGCCCCTCCCTCTACCCAACCCTATATAACCAAGTGTATTTCCGCAATAAAGCAGACTTGTTCCTGCGCTCAGGCTGTCTCCGTGGTTTTTACCGCGCGTCCCCCACGCCTGGAGAACCTAGGCCTACGCGCTGGCCTAGGGGCTTCCCGCCGAGCCGTGGAAGGCTGCCCGGACCTCGTGGGCCGCTAATCACTGCCAGCGAGCCCACAAGCATCAACCTTTTTCATTAGTGTGGCACATTATTTGCATTTGATGAATACATTTTGGAACATTGGTACACAGCGTAGACTCTAGTTTACATTGTAGTTTACAATCTCTTTCAGATGATTCAGTGGATTATCACAAGATATATAATGTCTTGAATCTGTCCCTGCAATATCATTCAGGACAACCCCAAGCCCCAAATATACCCCCATAACACAAATTTTATTCCCTCTCCCTGACCTCAGCAACTTCCATGGCCACTGGCTCCACATCAATGATACAGTTTCTTCCATTGCTAGAGTCACAAGAATTCTATAGTAGAATACTAGTAAGTCCACTTTAATCCATATTTTAATTCCTCCATCCTGAGGACCCTAGGATAACAATATCCACTCTACCTCTAAATCAAGAGGGGGATTAGATCCCACATGGCTGATGGATGCAATTCTCCCCCTTGAAGTTGTAAACTCTCAGTTCCCTGGTGTGGTGGTTGACAATTCTTACCACCCTGTTAGCTGATCTGGGGAAGTCCAATGAATCTGAGAGTAGGTATTGCAATTGCGGGGAATGTTGGGGGGAGCAGATGAATATGGGAGATTTTCAGGTTTGTGGTTGAAAATATAATGTTGAGAAAACTCTTTTAAAAATATAATAAGGAAGGGTTACTGGCTTAAGGTGTTTGACAGGGGACATCTGTCACAGTGTTCACTTGGAGCAGGCTGCTGGGGAGGATGTGAGTGCTCATCTTGTCATAGCATGCTATATCAGTGTTTGGAGACCCATGCAATGTGTGGGAGTTGTTATACCCCCATCCTGGTGAGGCCTATTTCTCAAACAGAGGAGATGGTGTCTCTCAAGACCATGAGTGTCTCCCAATGAGGGAGGACATACTAGTGTGCCAGGTCCTCATCATTTTTGCAAGGATCTATGAATCTTGTTGCTCAAGCACTGAAGCTTGGTTGTCACTGTGGGCCCAGAGCAGAGGGAAAGAGAATATTATAGATGGCAGAGCAGGTAACTGGGGGGCAAAGGAAGTGTTCTGCATGACCCTGCAATGATGTATACAGATCATGCCAAATTTCACCAAAAATTTGTTAAACTGTATAGTCTAAAATGTAAACCATAATGTAACCAAAGTTTTATAAAAGTGTTCAGTCTAAAATGTAAAGCATAATGTAAATCATTACAGAACCATCGTTAGCTATTTTTCAATATCTGTATATCAGTTCTAGCAATATAACATCCACATTTAAAAAACCAATGCTGGGCAAGGGGTAAGAGTTTGATATTGGGTATATGGAAGCCCTCTATCCTCTGTATGGGACTTTACTGCGACTTAAAACTGTTTCGAAGACATAATAAATAACAAAGGATGCAAACACTGAAGAAGAAAGGAGAGATTCCCTTGCCATTGTACATACAGGGCAACACCTATAACAGTGATGAAAGGCAAACATTTTTTATGATATTTTCATTTTTTAATACACCAATTTATTTTTACTGCATTTTAGGTTTTGAAAATCATATGTAGTTCATTTCTAATCTTTAAACCTCTCATTACTATTTCATTTTCCTATTAATTGAATTTGGTAATATATTAGACCTCATCTTTTTTTCTCCTTCTTTATTATCTTTTAAATGCTACATTAAAAAATGAGTTCCCCATATACCCTCACCCCCTCTTCCCCACTCCTCCCACATCAACAACCTCTTCCATCATTGTGCACATTCACTGCACCTGGTGAATACATTTTGGAGCACATTTTAGTCTACACTCTCCCCCATTCCACCCAGTGGGCCAAGACAGGACACAGTGTCCAGCATCTGTCCCTGCAGCACCACCCAGGGCAACTCCAAATCATGAAAATGCACCGACATCATATTTCTTCTTCCCTTTCCCTACCATCCGTAGCTACTGTGGCCACTTTCTCCAAATCAATATTACAATTTAATTCCTTACTAATCACAATATTTCCCTAGCAGAAGACCAGTAAGTCCACCCTAGTCTATACTCTATTCCTCCATTCTGTGGACCCTGGGATGGTTAAGTCCAGTCTCCCTCTACATCAAGAGAAGGCTTAGATTCCACATGGATGATGGATGCAATTCTCCTGTTTACAGTTGTAGGCACTCTTGGCTGCTTGGTGTGGTGGTTGAACTTCTTCACCTCCCTGTTAGCTGGCCAGTGTAAGTCCAATAACCCTGAGGGTAGGAATTGCACATCTACTGAGGCTCAGGGCCTGGCTGTATATGTGAATTACTGTGATCTAAAACTTATGTGAAGACAAACTAAATAATTAGAAGAAAAAAAAAAAGGATGTAGACACTGAGGAAGAAATGGAAGAAATTGCCCTACCACTGTACATACAGGGCAACACCTATAGCAGTGATGAAAGGCAAAATGTCAAAAACAAAGCTTTTTCTTTTCTTTTTTGATACCCCAATTTATTTTCCTTTATTTATTTTTTCTAAATTACTATGTATTCTATATCTAACCTTTAAACCCCCACTAGATTCCATTTTACTATTAATGGAACCTGGCAATATATTAGGCTTCCTTTTTAAAGAAGTTTTGGACTACAGAGAAGTTCAACTATGGCAGGGAGAAACACTGGCATGGGGTGTTATTAATAGACTTCATTTTTGAAGAAGTTTTGCATCACAGAAGGGTTCAACTATGGCAAGGGAGGATCACTGATGTAGGGTGTCATTGGTAAGGGATACATATGTGGGAGGGAGTTCTCCAGAACATGCATGTAAGATACATAGATATGTTCAGATGTTCATTGGGTGCTGACATAGTGGGTAGGCTTTCACAGGACAACTGAAGCAGTCTTGAGTTACCATTCCTGGGAACTCTGTCACACTCCTCATTGGAGCGGCAACAATCCCCCAATGCTAAGACAAAGACCAATGAAAAAGGACAGTCCAATGATGAGCCCTTGATACTGATGACTATGTTTATGTGCCTGTGTGCTTGAAATTTCAACTAGGCCTAGAGCTGCAGGGTGCCTAAGAGTTACCCTTTGAGAGCTCCCATGTTGCTCAAATGTGGCTACTCTCTAAGCCAAACTAAGCATATAAATGCATTATCTTTCCCCCAGTGTGGGACATGACTCATGGAAATGAGCCTCCCTGGTTCCTGGTGCCGAGGGATTATTACCAAGCAACAGCCTGTGATGTAACTCGAAAAATACCTTGAATAAAAGGGGGAATTGGTAAATACAAATGAGTTTATATGGCTAAGAGGCTTCAAAGTAAGTTAGAAAATCATCAGAGTGTTTGTGCTTATACATGTCTCTGCAGGATCTAAGAGACATCCAAAGTAGTAACAACCTAGGTAGTTGGGCTCCTGAGGGCTATGAGACAAACAGAGCCTATGGTCATAATAGATGGGTCTGGAGTTCAGTGCCTTGCTGATGGCCCTGCTTTGGTACTGTGCTCTTTTTACTTTTAAAATATATATATATATATATTTTTTTTAAAGATTTATTTATTTATTTAATTTCCCCCCCTCCCCTGGTTGTCTGTTCTTGGTGTCTATTTGCTGCGTCTTGTTTCTTTGTCTGCTTCTGTTGTCGTCAGCGGCACGGGAAGTGTGGGCGGCGCCATTCCTGGGCAGGCTGCTCTTTCTTTTCACGCTGGGCGGCTTTCCTCACTCCTTGCGCGTGGGGCTCCCCCACGCGGGGGACACCCTTGCGTGGCACGGCACTCCTTGCGTGCATCAGTGCTGCGCATGGCCAGCTCCACACGGGTCAAGGAGGCCCGGGGTTTGAACCGCTGACCTCCCTTATGGTAGACAGACGCCCTAACCACTGGACCAAAGTCCGTTTCCCTAAAATATATTTTTATTATGAAAGTTTTTAATTTAAAAAACAACCATGCACATATGTGGAATTTTCATACAACATTCCATCACCAACACATCAAATATGTGTGGAAATTTTTTTTACAGATAATGAGGTAATATCATCAGTCTATTACCTTTTACAATGGCCTATATTGTACTTCTGCATATATTTTACAAACCCCTATTATTGACACACCTGCATCTTTGGCATTGATGAAAGAATATAAAAGATCCATCTCCCTCTCTTGTGATCAGTAAGGAAAGAAATTGTAATATTGATGTGAAGAAAGTGGCCACAGTTTTTGCTAATTGTAGGGAGAGGGAAGAAGAGATATGATGTGGGTGCATTTTCATGATTTGGAGTTGTCCTGGGTGGTGCTGCAGGGACAGTTGCTGGACATTGTATGTCCTGCCTTGGCCCACTGGGTGGACTGAGGGTAGAGTGTAGAATAAAATGTAGACATCTGTCCATGTAGTGCAGCAGTGCTCCAAAATGTATTCACCAGGTGTTGTGAATGTGCCACAATGATGGAATAGGTTTTTGCTGTGGGAGGAGTGGGGGAGTGGGGTGTGGGGTATATAGGGACCTCATTTTTTAATGTAACTTTTAAAAGAAAATAAAGAAGAAAAACTAAATAAAAATAAATAATATAAAAGAATTGTCCTTATGTAGATTCCATAGGTGGGCATGGCTACCACAATGAAAGTCAGATTCAAAGGAACATTCAAAATAGTTTGATTTGCATAGTTACGGCATTGTCTTATAGATCATGGGGGGTAGATAGAAGTGAAATAGAAAGGCACTCTATTAAATTTCTTCTGTATCTGTATAAGCAGAAGCGTTCTTGCATTGTAATTGAGTGCAGAAAACCTTTACTCAAATTACAGATACAGAGAATCACAGCCCCTTAATCAAGTCCCCAATTTGAGACAGTTTCCAGATCCAGAGTCCCTTGAATGAGGAGAAGGCCAGTCCCACTTGGAGAAGGTTCCTGTTACAATGGCAAAAATGTGTACAGCTTATTTTCCTCCCACCTCTTCCCAAGGTTACCTATGACCTTTTACCAGAGTAACTGCATTGGGAAAAAATAAATGATCAGATAGTTTGGGGACTATTAGACACTGGCTCAGAAGTGACATTAATTGCAGGAGATGCAACACATCACTGTGGTCCACCACGAAGATTAAAAGGTTAGCGATTGATAGAGTTTTAGCTCAGGTCAATCTCTAGTGGGTTCAGTGTGTAGCTGAACCAATTCTGTGGTTATTTCCTCAGCTCCAGAATGTACAATTGCAATAGATATACTCAGTAACTGGAAGAATCTCCACGTTCGGCCTCTGACATATGGAGTAAGGGCGATTATGGTAAGAAAAGCCAATTGGAAGCCCTTAGATCTGTCTTTGCCTTGAAAAATAGTAAATCAAAAGCAATGTTGGGTACTTGGAGGAATAGCAGAGATTAGTGCCACCAGCAGTGATCTGAAGGATATAAGAATGGTATTTCCCACCACATCCCCATTCCTCTCTCCTACTTGACCTGTGCAGAAAACATGGATCTTGGAGGATGAGAGTAGACTATTGTAAACCTAACCAGATGATGACTAAAGTTGCAGCTGCTTTCCCAGTTGTGGTATCATTGCTTAAGCAAATCAACACATCCCCTGGTACCTGGAATGCAGGTGATCTAGCAAATGTTTTTTTTTTCTCAATTGCCATTAGTAAGGACCCCTAGAAACAGTTTGATTTGACCTGGCAAGGCGAAGAGTATAACTTCACAGTCCTGACTCTGGAGTTTATCGACTCTCCAGCCCTATGTCATAATATTGTCCACAGAGGCCTTAATCATCTCACACAAGACATCACATTATTTCACTACATATCATGTTGATAGTACCTAGTAAGCAAGCAGTAGCAAAGATTCTAGACTTACTTGTAATGTATTTATAAGAGAGAGGATGGAAGATAAATCCAACAGAAATATAGGGAACTTCCACTTCAGTAAAATTTCTACATGTCAGTGGTGTGGGGCATGCCAAGTTATCTCTTCTAAATGAAGGATAAGCTATTGCATCTGGCCCCTCCTATTGCCAAAAAAGACACAATGCTTAGTTGGTCTCTTTATATTGTGGAGACAACATATTCCTCATTTGGATGAGCTACACTTGTCCATTTACTGAGTGAACAGAAAAGCTGCTAGTTTTGATTAGGGACCAAATGAAGAGAAGGCTCAGTGACAGGTCCAAGCTGTTGTGTAAGCTGTACTACCACTTGGACCATATAACCCAGCAGATCCAATGGTGCTGGAACTTTCAAGGTAAAATAGAGATGCTGCCTGGAGACTTTTGCAGGCCCATATAGGAGAATCACAATGCAGACCCCTAGGATTTTGGATCAAAGCTCTCCCATTCTCTGCAGATAGCTAATCTTTTGAGAAACACCTTTTGGCCTGATACTGGGCCTTAGTAGCGACTCAACAATTAAACATGGACCATCAAGTTACCTTGAGACCTGAGTTGCCTATCATCAGCTGGGTATTATCTGACTCACCTAACCATAAATTGGAACATTCACAGTAGCACTCCATAAAAAAGTAGAAGTGGTATATATGAGATAGAACTTGATTGTGTCCTGAAGGCACAATTAAGTTACATCAGGAAGTAGCCCAAATACCCATGGTCCTCACAATTACCATGTTACCTTCTCTTTCCTAGCCCATAGCTTTGATCTCTTAGGGAGTCCTGTGCATTCAGCTGACTGAGGAAGAGAAAACTCAGGCCTGGTTTACAGATGGTTTTGCATGATATGCATATACCAGCCAAAAGTTGACAGTCACAACAATGAAACCCTTTTCTGGGGCATTCCTGAAGGACAGTGGTTATGGCAAATCTTCCCATTGGCTAGAACTTCAAGTAGTGCACTGGTTGTTCATTTTGCTTGGAAGGAGAAATGGGTAAAGTTGTGTTTTTACGCTGATTCATGGGCCATTGCCAATGGTTTGGATGGATGGACAGGGACTTGGAAGTAACATGGCTGGAAAATTGGTGACAAAGAGTTCTGGGGAAGAGGTATGTGGACAGACTTTTCTGAGTGGGCAAAAAAACATGAAAATATTTGTGTCCCATGTGAATGTTCACCATAGAGTGACTTCAATAGTGGAAGATTTTAATAATCAAGGGCATAAAATGACCCACTCTGTGGCTATGCTCAGCCTCTTTCCCCATCCACTACTATGGGCTGCTGAACAAAGTGTCCATGGAGATAGGGATAGAGCTTATGTATGGGCTCAGTAACATGGAATCCCCCTTACCAAGGCTGACTTGGCTACAAGCACAGCTGAGTGCCCAATCTGTCAGCAGCAGAGACCTACATTCAGCTCCTGATATGGCACCATTCCCCAATGTGATCTACCTGCTACCTGGTGGCAGGTTAATTACTTTGGACCATTTCTATTGTAAAAAGGGCAGTAATTTTTCCCCCTGGAATTGAAATACACTCCAAATATGGGTTTTCATTTCCTGCATGTAATGCTTCTTCCAAAACTATGATTAGTGGTCTTACCAAATGTCTTCTCTACTCCCATGTCCTTACAAAGAGCATTGCTTCTTCTCAAGGAATCCAGTTCACAGTAAATGATTTGCAGGAATGGGCATATGTTAATGAAATTCACTGATCTTACCATGTTCCCCATCATCCTGAAGCAGCTAGATTGATTGAATGGTCAAATGAAATTTTGAAGAATCAATTATGGTGCCAACTAGGGGGCAATAACTTGCAAGGCTAGTGCAATGTTGTCCAGGAGACTATATATGATTTAACTCAGTGCCCAATCTATGGTGCTTTTTCTAATATAGCCAGGATTCATGGGTCCAGGAATCAAGGGGTTGAAATGGGAGTGGCACTATTCACTATTACCCCTAGTGACCCACTAGGAAAATGTTTGTTTCTTTTCCTTGTAACCTTAAGCTCAGATCATCTACAGGCCTTAATTTCAAAAGGAGGACTGCTCCCACCAGGGAGCACAACAATGATTCCATTGAACTGGAAATTAAGACAGCCACCTGGCCTCTTTGGGGTCTTCTTACCTCTGATGCAACAGGCCAAGAAGAGATTTACTGTACTTCCTGTGGTGATTAATCCCGACTATCAAGGGGATATAAGGCTGCATCTAAATAATGAGGGTAAATAAGAGTTTGCCTGGAATACAGGAGATCATCTAGTGTGCCTCTTAATACTACCATGACCTGGGATTAAAGTCAATGGAAAATTGCAACAACTCAATCCAAACAAGACTAACAATGGCCCAGAATTTTCAGGAATGGATGTTTGGTTCACCTTATCAGTCCAAGAACCATAGCCAACTGAAGTGCTTTCTGAGGGTAACAGGAACACGGAATGGGAAGTGGAAGAGGGTCATGATAAATATGAAAAATAACCACATGACCAGTTACAGAAATAAGAACTGTAATAGTAATGAATCTTTTTTCCTTGTTTCACTATGAATATGATTATGTATATAAATGAAATGAATTTCTTTGCTTTCTTCCTCAACCTTTTCCCTTATCATATGACAAGTTGTATTATTTTTATCCCATAATATTTAAGGATGTCAAGTTTAAGAGTGACTATTACTCAACAACTTGCACCCTATTCTGTAGGGAATTAATGCATTTCTGTTTGTACACAGCAGAGCTGAACATTGTTAGGATATATATATTCTAACATATATGTGAGTGTGTGTGTATGCATGTATGTATATGTTATTGTTTTTACCTAGAGACTAATTCTGATTTAAGGTAATGTGTTTGGTTGCCAATTTACAAGGAGTGGACTGTGATGGTTAAGCTAATGTGTCAACTCGGCCAAGTAATTGTGCCCAGTTGTTTGGTCAAGCAAGCACTGGGCTAATTGTAATACAAGGACATTTATTGGCTTTAGACATCATTGAATTTAGTATGATAACATGTATGATCAACTAGGGAGATTACCATCAACAATTAGTGATATTTTTTCCAATCAGTTGAATGCCTTAAAAGAGGAAGTGATATTAGCATTTAGACATCATTTCCAAGCTTGTCTTTGGACAGCCATGTGTCCTGGGAACTCATCAAGGACCTTCATTTGACTTTCCTTGGAGTCCATCATTTGCAGCCTGCCTGCAGAACTCTGACACGGGCATTCACAGGGTCATGTAAAAGAATCTTATACAAGTTCATATTATTTACAGATATCTCATGTTGATTCTGTTCCCTAGAGCACCCTAATACAGACATTCCTGCATTTCGACTATTAAACACATTTCTCATCCCCCTCTGGCTTCACTGTATTATTCAGTCCCTAGATTATTTTCTAGCTTTCTTTCAATATACTTTACGTCCCTAAACTAACCTTTTCAGCACACAATCTCACATACCAGCTGTTACTCACTATAATGTGTTAGTATCAACTCTCTCCATTTCCACACTCTTAGAGTCAAGTTAAATAAAACATATATAATGTAAGCATCAGTACTCCCTCTCAACCCTCCTAGAATATTATTTCTTAATAACCTATACTTTAGGTTTGAATTCAATGCATTAATTATTCATATTGAGTTCATATTAGTGAGTCCAGAAAATATTTGTCCTTTTGTGTCCAGCTTATTACACTTTTCATAATGCCTCCAAAATTCATTTATGTTATCATGTGTGCTGCAAGTTAATTTCTCCCTACTGCAGCATAGTATTCTATCATATGTATATATCAAGGTTTTTTTAGCCATTCATTCCTTGATGGACACTTGTGTTGTTTCAATCTTTTAGTAATTGTTAATAATGCCACTATGAACATCATTGTGCAAATGTCTGTTGGCATCACGGTTTTCAGTTCTTCTAAATATATTCCTAGTAGAGGAATTGCTGTATCATATGGCAATTCTATATTTAGTTTCCTGGGGAATGGTGAAATTCTTTTGCAAAAAGATTACACCATGATGAATTTCCACCAATAGTGAAAAGGTGTTCCAATTCTGCATACCCAGCACTTACTATTTTTTTTTTTTTAAATTATGGCCATTCTATGCAGTGCAGAAAGATATCTCATTGCCATTTTTATTTGCATATCCCTAAGAGCTAATGATACATTCTTTATGCCTTTTGTATTTCCTCTTTGGAGAAATATCTACTTAAGTCTTTTCTCCATTTTTAATTTGATTGCTGCTCTTTAATGTTGAGTTTCATGATTTCTTTAAATAGAATGGAAATCAAACCCCCATCAGATATGTGATTTCCAAAAATTTTGTCCCATTGAGTTGGTTGCCTTTTCACCTTCTTGAAGAAGTTCCTTGAATCACAAAAGTGTTTAAGTCTGAAGTTGACCCATTTATCCATGATTTCTTTTTTGCTGTTGCTTTAGTTGTAAGGTTTAATAATCCACTGCCTACAACCAGGTCTTGTAGATATTTTCCCACATTTTCTTCTGGGAGTTTTATGGAGCTTGATGGTTCTAGCTTTTCTATTTAGGTCTTTAATCCATTTTGCATTCCTTTTTGTTTAAGATGCTAGGGTTCTATTTTTTTTTTTATTTTAGATTTTGGTATACAGTTCTCTCAACACCATTTATTGAATAGAATGTCCAGTCCTAGCTGTGTGTGTTTGAAAGGTTTGTCAAAAAGCACTTTACCATAGATGTGAGGCTCTGTTTCTGAACCATCAATTTGGTTCCTTTGTTCTGTTTATCTTTATGCCAGTACCATGCTGTTTTTACCACTGTAGCTAGGTAATATGATTTAAAGACCAGAAGTGAGAGTCATCCCACTTCTTGGACATGGATATCTATGTCCTTCAGTAGGTTTGGAAAATTTTGTACCATTATATCTTCAATTATTCATCCTACCACTTTTCCCTTCTCTTCTTCTGTGACACCCATGACACATATGTTTGCACATCCTTGGCCATTATTTATTTCCCTGAGACCCTAATTTATTTTTTCCCATTCTGTTATTTATCTATTCTTTTCTATGATCACTTTTAGAGGTCATGTCTTCAAGTTCACTGATCCTTTCTCCAACCTTCTCAAGTCTGTTGTTACATGCCTCCAGCGTATTTTTAACTTCATTGATTGTGCCCTTCATTCCCATAAGATCTGATATTTTTCCATGTGTACTTTCAAATTATTCTTTGTGTTCATCCAATGTCTTCTTAGCATCCTTAATTTTTAGCCATCTAATTAAATTTATTAAGGAAATTTGTTTGAACAATTATTATTAGTTTTCACAACTCCATTATGTCATCTGCAGTCTTACCTTGGTTCTTTGACTGGACCATATATTCTTGTTCTCTTGGTATGGATTGTAATTGTTCATTGGTGTCTTAGCATCTGGCTTACTAGATTCAATTATTCTTGGTGCAATTTCCCTCTATTGGTCTCTTGCCTTTTCTCCCTTGATAATTGTATACTAGGATGCAGTTGCTGCTGTAAACTCTGGAGGCTTATGTTGCCCATATAATCCAAGAAGCAATGGAGTTCCTTCCACCTTTCTTCTCTTCCACAGATAGAGACTGGGCCACAACCATGGTTAGTAATCCAATCTGTGGACGCTAAGAATGTCTGTAGTAGCCTAGAGGGACTCAGGAAGATGTATGCCTCTTCATCACTTGCCTGGGGCAGGATGTAGTTGCAGGTGTGGGCAGAAAAATAAGCCAAGTTGGTCAAAACTTTCCACAGTTGACTAGGTAGGTTGAAGTAGCACCTTCCCCCCTCATTCGCTGCAAGGGTTGGGGATGGATCCTCTGATGTACCCAAACATCTGATCCTTGTGGGCCAAAAGCTCCTGAGATGCTGAGGAATACTGTTCCTTCTGCCCTTTATTGGATGGATAGGAACCCTAGGTGTCCAACAGACCAGTCATTGTTGGAACTAAAAATACCTCTAGTTGCCCAGAGAGGAACTATATCTCCCCTCTTATTCTTACTAGGGGTTAGAGTTGGAGCCACAGACACCCAGAAGTTCAGTCCATGCAAACTGAAAGTGCCTGTCATTGCCCAGAGAGTGTGAGGAATCACAGCTTCCTCCTATCCTACTAGTGTTAGGGGTGGATCCACAGTCACCCAACAGTCCTGTTTGTGCAGGATGAACCTACCAGCCATTGCCCAGAGAAACTGAGGAAACACAGTTCCCCTCCTGTCCAACTTGCTAGCAGGGATGAAGAACCATGTCCAACTGTCCAGCAGGTTCCCCCGGTCCGCCCAACAGAGATGGTGTTGGAGCCTAAGCTAGTGCTGCAATCTAATCTGGGTGGAAAGAAGCCAGTCCCTACTATCACTGTGCTTTTCAATTATCCCTGCTTTCCTTCATGCCATGAATAGTGTTAAAATGGTGGCTACTGGCTTCTTTCCCACTTGGACAGATTCAAACTTTATCTCATATTAGGATTATACTTTAGACAACAGTGTTTATTAAACAGTATCTGAAGTTGATGCCCAAATGTCTCTTCCTCCCCCAATTTTGGGAAATGGAGCTTTCAACACCAGCCAGAGACCAGCACAGAATAACTCCTGAAGTAGCTTGCACTGCCAGTGGAGGATGGTCACTGGCCTTTGCGGCATGGAGTGCTCTACACATGAATATCCACTGTAGAATGAGCAGTCTCCTCCACCCATTCTTTCGAGGATATTGCAGGATGCTCTCCTGGTTTCTTGGGGCCAAAAATAGGTGGTTTAGATAGCTCTTTAAGATTGCTAACTGGCCTGTTTGATGAGCTGAATTTTGGAGGTCCTTACTCTGATGACATTTTACCCACTCTTGAGAAATTTTTGACCAGGGGGGTGGATTCTTTATCTTCAAGGCATGGAAGGTGTGACCCCAGAAGAATATTTTTATCTTAATATTGTTGTTTCAATCACGGGTTGATATATAATAGCAAATATGAAAAGAATATGAGTGTAAATATATAGGCATATGCTAAACTAAATGCAATACTGTTCATTCAATGGCCTATAATGCAAGAAATAAAATGATCTTTGCAAAGAGTTTATAAAAAGTGGTTCCTTATGTGATAAGTGGAAAAAGCCAGCTATGTGATTCCATATGCAATATTTTCATGGACTTGCAGAAAAATAAAAAACAAAATACAGTATATAGGAAAAAATTACTGGAAGTAAACATACGAAAGGGACAGTAATTATTTTTCCATAAGGGGAATGTGTGGCAATTTCTGCTTTCCTGCATTTTTCAGTTTTCTAAAATTAACATATTATTTGTGAACAGTACTGTTTTTGACCTTCTAAAAGTGGGATTTATTAGTCAAGGATCTAGAAACAGATTTAAAATAGAAAATATATTAGTTTCCTATGGAACATTATGATAAGCATCTTCTGAGATGACTTCCAATGATGCCTGATTCCTGAAATGATTTTTTTTTTGTAATCTTCTCCTTTTGAATGTATGCTGAACCCAGTGAGGTGTTTCAAATAAATACAATACAGCAACAGCAATGGAATATCAGTTCTGAAGTGTATTTGAAAAACCACGGCTTCTTTCTTACTTGTGTTTTCTCTTTTTGGTTCTTTTGTTTGCTCCATCTTATGAAATCAGCTTCCCTGTGAGCTTCTACTCGGAGAGGCCCACATGAAAAGGAACTTAAGGAGACCTCTGACTAACAACCAGTGAAAGAAATGTTCCCCACAGTTGGAGACTGAGCCCTGTTACCAACTAAATGAGAGAGCAAAGAGTGAATTATTTTAAGTCAAAATTTCAGATGAAACCACAGCACTTTCAAATATCTTAATTTCAGCCTCATGAGAGAGTGAGATGGAGGAGCCACATAATCCTTGTCAGAATCCCTGACCCACCAAAACTAGAAATATTTGTTTTGTTAAGATGCTTAAATTTGGAGATAATTTGCTATGCGGCTGCAGTTTAGTAATACACATATTTTTCTGTCACTTTAACAATCTAGATTTTTTCACACCCAAATAATCTTCAATAACAATTGTGCTTAACGTGTGATCCATGGATAAATGTTGGGATAAACAGCATTGATTTTAATTCTAATTTTCCTTTTTAAATGGTTATTGTCCTCAATATTTGGTTTTATAAATTGAATTCCCAAGATAAATTCTAAGATGAAATTGATTTTGAACATAAAGATCGCACTGTATAATAAGGAGAAAATTTTGTCTTGTTGAAGAATGTTTTAGTTTGCCAAATAGCTGTCAGTGTAAATTACCAGGAGTCTCTTGGCTTTTATGAGTATTTATTTGGGGTAAAATATTACAGTCCCAAGGCTATGAAAAGTCCAACTCTAGGCTGTACAAGAGATTCTTTCTCATGAAAGTCAGTCGTCAAATGTTGAATCAAGAGAGTGTTTGATCTCTGACTGGTTTTTGCCTTCGCCTCTAAGCTTCTTCTCTCAGGCTCATCTTTTCTGCATTCTACCCAGTTTCAGCTGCAAGTTGGCAATAAGGTTTGTCTCTTTCTGGGTTTCCAATATCAGTCTCAACTCTTCTGTTCTTTTCCTGAATTTAGCTTTAAACTATCAGGTATAAGGCAGGGCTGGTCTCCTCTTGAGCTGCAATGTGTGCCCAACCTGTTGAGGGCTCATGCTTAATCAATCCTCTCTCTAAAATTGCAAAACCAAATATACCAGCTCCCTTTAATTTCCTCTGTGTGTTGACTCCATTTATTTCAAGCCCAGCAAGAAGGCTGGGATTCAACATGAATCACACCCCACTGACATAATCCAATTAAATGGGTCTCATACCCAAAGAAATCAATTAGTTTAGAACATAATCTTTTGCTTTTTGAGATTCACAAAATTCAAACTGTCACAGAGAATGAGGGTGAAATTCCATGACTCATGGATTCTTTCTGTAGATTAGAAAAATCCCTCTCTAATATCTTTCCATACTTGGTACCAAGTGTTTATTCAATAACATTAAGTAGCAAGAAGACTAGAACAGGAATCCTCACATCTTTCTTTTTGGGACCTTCTTCTTGGGGGCAAATATATTGAACAATTTTATCAATAGATATTACCTGAAAATAATTTTCATTCCATTTATTAATGGCTTTCATAATGGAATCTTAAACAGCAGCTAAATTTAGTAAATCAGAGTTTTATGAATCAGCATTAATTTTATCAATATAAGATTCCATTTAAAAAGCAAGTTAGAAAAAATGAATAAAGGATAATGAAATTAATATAACATTTTAAATACTATAATTTACAATGTATAAAATATTATGGATCATTTGTAAAGATAAAAGATATTCCAAATATTTATAGAAACACATGTAAATAGTGTATACCAAATACATGAAAAAGGTTGTTTCTGAATAGTTAGATAACGGACTCATTTAAGGGTACATCAGCAACTGAAAAAGGAAAAAGTTACTTTTATAATTGCAGTCACTTTTTCAGCCAAGTATTCAAATTTAGTATCATATTTTTTCTCTCTTTATTTTTTAAATGTTACAATCAAAAAATATAAGAGGTCCCCATATACCCCACAACCCCCTCACTGCACTCCTTCCACATCAGCAACCTCCTTCTTCATCATGGTACATTCATTGCATTTGGTGAATATATCTTGGAGCTCTGCCACAAGACATGGATAATAGTTTATATTGTAGTTTACACTCTCCCCCAGTCCACCCAATGGGCCATAGCAGGACATACAACATCCAGCATCTGTCCCAGCAATACCACCCAGGACAAATCCAAGTGGTGAAAATGCCCCCACATCATATCTCTTCTTCCCTCTCCCTACATTCAGCAGTTACCAAGGCTACTCTCTTCACATCAATGCTAAAATTTCTTCCATTACTAATCAAATACTTACATAGTAGAATATCAGTAAGTCCACCCTAATCCATGTTTTATTCCTTCATCCTGTGGACCGTGGGATGGTTATGTCCACTCTTCCTCTATATTGAGAGGAGGCTTAGATTCCACATGGATAATGGATACAATTCTCCTACTTGCAATTGTATGCACTCTTGGCTCCCTGTTGTGGTGGTTGAACTTCAACTCCCTGTTAGCTGGCCAGGGTAGTCCAATAAACCAGAGGGTAGGAGTTGCAAGTGTGCTGAAGCCCAGGTCATGGCTGTCACATGGACAGTCCAGAGATTTGGGTCTCCCAAGCAGACACCAACCCCAGTGCCAACCACAGGTCCAGTAAAAGCCACAGAAGAGGCAAGTGTAGAAAAGTCACATCTGAGTCCAACACCATCACACTCAGGAAACAAAACTCCAAAGTAGGGCCAACTGACATACAATGAACTCCAGAGCCATCTGCCATGACCATACTACCTGTGGTCTCTGTAGCCTTCAGCAGAACCAGTACCTAAGGTTGTATCTACTTTGGCTGTCTCTGGAAACCTCCTGAGGTGCACATAAATGTGACCCCCCTGATGACATCCCAAATCTTTTTTGGAGACCCATAGCTATATAAACTAATTTGTCCTTTCCATTTCCCCCTTTTATTCAAGGTCAAAAAGCAGTTATTAACACCTGATATTACATGTATGCTGAGATATTATGCTGGTCTGAGTTGACCCTTTAATTCAAGGTATTTTTCTAGTTACATCATCAATTGGTGCTTCATCGTAATTCCTCGGGGCAAGGGAGGCTTATCCCTGAGAGTCATGGCCCACACTGGGGGGAAGTAATGCATTTACATACTTATTTTGGCTTAGAGAGTGGCCATATTTGAGCAACATGGAGGCACTAAGGGTGTTAACTCTTAGGCATTCTGCAGCTCTAGGCCTTGTTCATATTTCAGGTGCACAGGCTCATAAGCATGAGCATCAGTATTAATGGCTCATTGTTGAACCATCCTTCTTTATTGGTCTTTGATATTGCACTTCACGATTGTTGATGTTCCTTTGTTGAATGTGACATTAATAGTAGCACATACTGCCATTGTGGAAATCGTAATGTGAAACACACAGCATGATTTTTTATAACTTCTGTCAAAAGTATTTAATCTGATTTTAATCAAGGCATTATATCTAATTTCAAATTTAGAGGAAATGCAGGGAATAGAAGACAAAGTTGAACAACAAAATAATGAATACATGAGACAGTTCCGTAATGGAAATTTTCTACATAATATCTTCAGGATATTTTCCAAAATTATTGTCATAAAAGAGAAAAAGTTGAAAGGGTTGTTTTAGATTTAAAAGTATAAATTTTATTAACCATTATTGGACCCTTTTTATAAAGTAGTTATAAAAGATATTTATGCATAGTAATAACACAGATCAAAGATGCATAGCAACATATTAGCAATACCTGGTTGTTATATGCTTGAATTCCATACTATTTATTCAACATCTCCATATTTTTTAACATTTATTTATTTATTTATTTTTAATGTTACTGTAAAAAAATATGAGGTCACCATATAGCCCCCACTTCCCTCACCCCACTCCTCCCACATCAACAACCTCTTTCATCATCGTGGCACATTCATTGCATTTGTTGAATACATTTTGTAGCACTGCTGCACAACATGGATAGTGGTTTACATTGTAGTTTACACTCTCTCCCAGTCAACCCAGTGGGCCATGGCAGGACCTACATTGTCCAGAAACTGTCCCTGCAGTACCACCCAGGACAATTTGAAGTCTTGAAAATGCCCCCACATCATATCTCTTAGCCCCTCTCTCTACCCTCAGCAGCTACCATGGTCACTTTCTACACATTAATGCTATATTTTCTTCCATATTTTTGAGAATTTTCACATCAAAATTTTGGAAAAGAGTGGATTATTCTTTCAGTAAATGTCACTGAGATAGCCCATTATTCTTGAAGAAACACAACATAAATATAGAAGAGTATATTCACAACATTAGGGGATGATTTTTTGAACTTCTTGCAAAAGAAAACAGACAGAGGAAAAGAAGTACAAATAGACCGCATTAAAATTAAAAACTCTGACATATCAAAAGAAACTCTTACCCTGAATTTCCCAGTAAGCAGAGCATGAGAAACATTTGTATGTAAATAGTTTAATGAGGTGTGTGATATCAGGAAACAGGAGTGGAGACAAAGTAAACAAAGCAGGAAAATTGGTAGAGCCAAGACAAAGATTTAGATGGAGAAAAGGGATAGGATTTATCCACTATCTCCCATTGCTGATTCTCAATATTTCACTCATTTATATTTGCATTTACTTTTTCACTTTTCCGGATTGTATATTCTTAAGAACTGAATGACTTCTTGCAGTGTCTGTCAGCCACTGCAGTAATAGAGAAACTCTGAGATGTCCATAGTATGGGCCTAAAGTATGGTACTATCAGATTGCATCTGCATAAATCTGGTCAGATATGGCACAATGACAGCATCCACAGCAGTGACAGAAGTAAGAGACAAGTGAAGCCAAGAGGAAATGAAAATGTGCATAAAAAAGTATCTGATGCATTCTTTCCCTTGCATCTAAACATAGAATGAAAGAAAGTGATTACATCTAGGGAAGGTGATAATGGAAATAAATTCAGAAGAGTAGAAATATATGCATGATTCTTCCACTCTATTTTATGTCTTTAAGTTAGCATATTAAACCAATAAAAAGTGGTGATTTGATAAAACTGGTTGGTACAGATATGAATGCTTATGATACTATTTACTCTTCTTTATATCAGTCAACATGTAATATTTCATTATAAAATTCATAAACAGTGAGTGACATTTGAAGAGTTAAATAACTTGTTATAAATTCACTGCCTTTCGAATTGCCATGGTGCAACATAACCCCATCCCTATTTTGATTATACTATTTTATTATAATATTCTTTTCTATCATTTTCTCAGCCTTAATTTAGAGAAATAATTATTGGGTAGGTATTCTTTTTTACAAATTAATACTCAATGGGTATTGAAAATCTTTGTTGTTCTTCTCAGCTCTCAACAGGGAACATTTTAGTTTGAAATGTCATTTCTGTGACTGCCTTCTACTATCAACTTCACGTGGCTCACTCCCTCACTTCTTTCATGTTTTTGCTCAAATTTAACTTCCCATTAAAGCTCTTCCTTTACTCTTCTATCTAAAGAAACTTACACACACTTTTTTCCATCAGGAAGACTTAGACTCCCCTCTATTTTTTCTACTTTTGAATTACATTTTTTATTTTTAAAAAAATCATTAGATAACATAAATCCTACATAAAAACTATAAGGGATTCCCATATGCCCCACTCCCTCCCCCTCCCACACTTTCCCACATCAACAACATTCAACCTTTGTGTGAAGTATTTGTTACACTTGATGAACACACATTGAAACATTGCTCCTAACTCTGGATTACAGTTTACATTATAGTTTTTACTCTGTCTTCTACAATTCTGTAGGTTATGTTGAAATATACAATGGCCTGTATCCATCACTGCAATGCCATGCAGAAAAATTCCAGTGACACAAAAATACCCCCTATTACAATTCTTCTTCCTTCTACCATGCCTCAGGACTTCTGGAGGCCACTGACTTTATAATAATGAATAGTATAATAATAATATCTATAGTAAAATAATAATATGTCTACTTTAGTCCACTGTTTATTCCCCAATCTTAAGGATTTTGGGATGGTGATGTCCACTCTACTTCTAATTGAGAGACAGCATAGATCCCATGAGGTAGATGTGAAGAAATATCTTGATTGCAGTTGCAGACAGTCTCTGTTCCTTGGGATGGGCATTGCCTATTATCATGTCCTTGTTGTCCTGGGTTAGTCCAGTGAACTGGAGATAGGTGCTGCAATTCCACTGAAATTCAGGGTTCAAATGGCACATTGATGTATCAGAGGTTTAAGTCTCTGGGGCATATATTTATCAAGTATATTGTTTATTATGGGTTCAAGTAAAATGTTCAGAAGAGCCATGTATAGAGAACATATAAATAACTCTAACTTAGTTACACTGGGGAGCATAAATTCCAACATAAGGCCCTAACAGGGTGCCAAATTCCTTAGCTGTCTGCCCTTCTTATAGTTTCTGGATGTCTCTAGAGCTCTCAGGATACCCACTAACTGAGGCACTGCTTGCTGTGGCAGTGAGTGAGATCCTGATCAGACATGCATAAGCATAACCTCTGGAATGACTTCCTGACTCATTTTGAAGTCTTTTACCCATAATAACCAATTTGTATTTATAATTTCCCCTTTTGATCAAGGTTTTTTTTTTCCCATATACATTACTAGTTGTCACTTGGAAATAATCTCTTGGTGCCAAGGAGGCACACCCCTGGTGGCATGTCCCATGTTATAGAGAAGGCAGGACATTTATACATATTGAGTTTGGCTTAGAGAGAGGCCAGTTTGAGTACCAAGATGGAATTCAGAATGTAACTCTTAGGAAGTACATAACACCAGGCCAAGTTTCAATTTCATAAGAAAATGTTCATAAGTACAATCATCAGTATCAAAGGTCTAGTGTAATGGTCTGTCTTCCTTCACTAGACACTGTCCTTGCACTCAGGAGATTCTTGCTGTCCTAGTAGAGAATGAAGCAGAGCTCCCCAGCATGGAAATTTAATATTTTTTCAATTAATATGTGAATCTACACCCACAAAGACAATGCTCCATGCACACTTGAACAAAATCAGATGTCTTAGAGACATTACCCAGATGAAACCCTTCCCATGCATTTCTGTATCACTGACAACCTGCATCATTGTTCTTCTACTGCCACTCTTGTTAACCTTCTGTGATCCAAACCTCTCCAATAATCAATCCAATTTAATAAACAAATAAAATTTATAAGAAAATGAAATAATTAAAAACAATCAATAAAATGCAAAAAATTAAGAATTTGCTATAAAAAGTTTAAAATTAGACATTGTGTCTTTCATTATTGTACAATCTGTTGTCCTCTATGTACAGTGACATTTTCTTCCAAATATTCCCCGTGCCTTTTTTTTTTCGTTTTATCATCAAAGGAGCTTTAAAATACAGAAAAGGCACATAGAGAATATAGGGGATTCACAAGATGTCCCTCTTCTTTGAAGAATATAAATAATTATCCTTAACAAAAATACTGCATTATAACCATTCCATTGTTTGAGATTTTAACTCTAACTTTTTAGGAAGGAAGGAATTTTCAAAGCTTGTTCAGCACAAGACCTCCTTCTCTAAATTAAACTGGAATCATTTGAAATAATAAATATTTCACATGATTCAATTAGCATAATATTAATGTTATAACAGCTAGTATGAGAAATATTTCTACAGTTTAAAACTAGTCTCAATGCTTTATAGGTTTTTCATTCTATTCAATTTCTTTTAAAATTATTATTATTGAAATAATAATGAATAAATTATTAAGAGTTAAACACAATAGAAACATGGATAAGAACAACACAAAAAATTGTATTTCTTTACATAAAATGGATCATACTGTACATATTCCTCTGAGAATTTATTGTTTAGCATTATGACTTGTGTAGTATCTTATTCTAATTTATACAATTGTTCAGAGACAATTTTCCATGGTTCTCTCACATTTCTGTGAACAGGGCACTACTTGTCATTTTGTTTCACACTATAATCATTTACCTAAAATTCTTAATTTTGAAATAATTTCAAGCTTACAGAACATTTGTAGGAATATTACAAAGGCATACAGAGACCCATAACATGCTCCACCCAGATACCTGTATCCATCGATTTAACTTTGTGTCACATTTTTTTCCAAACCATCTTTTCAAGGATATATGTATAGCAGATAATCATGGAAAATATGCTTTTCTCTCCAAAGTAAAGGGCAGATATTTTTCACTGTCCATTATAATAAATATAATGTCTTTCTTGAGCACATTTCAAACAAGTTTGCTTACAGTCCATGTAAAACGATTCTGGTCCCCTGATTTCAGTTTTCCTCAGGCATGACACATACCCTCTGTATTCATAGTCTCCAGTTGGTCTGCTCTGTGTTGCCCTCATGGGACTTGGGGGGAAGGGGATCAGAATAAAACATGAAATTCCTGCTTCTTGCTGTACCTTGAAAATGAAGTCCTTTGTTTCTGACACCAGTAGTCTCATGTCTTCTGCCAGTATCCATGAAATTGTAGCAGGCTCACTTTTTAGTTGGCAAGTAAAATAAAATATTAGACCCTTCAAAGTTCTTGACAGAATTTGAACATGAAGTTAAAATGAAGTGGCAAAACAAATTGCACTGTACAATGTTAAATAGGAAAGGATAATTTACCCAAAACTATAGGCACTAGGAAAGAAAGAAAAAACAAAACAAAACAGAAGGCTATTGAAATAGGAGAGAGAAGAGAAGACTTTAACTATAGAGTAGAAATACCAGAACCAGATGTGAACTCAAGCCAAGAAACCCCAAGTATTGACATCAAGCCAGCAATATAATATTACAGAGTTTGGGGATAAAGCATCACTTTGCTGACACCTTGGTTTTAAACTTCTAGCCTCAAAACCATGACCAAATACATCACCATTGTTTAAACTAACTCATTGGTTTGTATTTGTCCTAGTAACCTTACAAACTAAGACATTCTTGCAGGCCAATTTAGAGATATGAAAAGACTCTGGGATCCGGCAGCACACACAGATGTTCAAGTGATCAGGTCTGAGGATTAAAGGGGCCTAACTGTCTCAATGTTGCTGAATATTTAGAGACTGATTGATTAGAGTTAGACTTGAAATAAGCCACCCAAATAATGTATTGGTTCTTCCTACTATCCACCAGGAGGAAGAGAGAGATTTTTTTTCAAGACAGTGAACAACCAGCCTCATGGTCTCAGCTGATGTAATGTGGCTATATTGGCTATGTCAAGGAGTTTCCAAAGGTGAAATTACTGGTGTCAGCAATGAGGATCTTGAACTTAGGGTCTATCTAAAGCAGTATAATTTCATTTAGCTAAGTCAGCAGCAGCCACTGGGCCTCTCAAAAATGAAAGAAAGCATGTCATTTATTGGCATGGAGGTGCTTCTTCCTTCCCTGCCTACTATTCTCTTTCTTCCTTTTCCTCTGACTTTAACTGATTTAATGAAAAAGATGATTAAGGATGGGGCTTGTCCTCAAGAAGAAACAAGGGCCATATGCACCCAATTGATTAGGCAAAGGTGGAGAGGATTGATTGAAATTTTGATGACTGTTGGATACAGACATCTAAGTTCTCATCCTACCTGGTTTCATTGGTGGAAGAGATACCTGGATTCAACTATTTGGGATTTTTACTTGGTTTATAGTGTGGAAGCCAAGGTAATGTAATCTTGAAAGTGGAATCCTTTGAGCTTTTTTAATGTATCATTGCTCTTGATTCCACATCTGTAAGCATATAGAAGTTTAAGTGTTATATATTTGTACTTTCGCCTCTTTTTGTGCTAGAGGGGTATCCAATTGTTAAGAACCACATATTGAGAAGTGCTGGTATCTTTAGAGCTCCATAATTCTACTGAAGCCTTTAAGTAATAAGCCTCTTTGATGATTTTTCCTGCCAAACCCTCTGCCTTTGGGATGCTAGAGGCACCCATTAGGGTTTCAGGCCCACCACCTCCCTGATTCAGCTAACAGGGAAACACTTTCAAAAGCAGCTATTATCCTGCATTTTGGGGTCTTGCTGAAATTGAACTCTTGACTCAAAGAAGTCTCATGACTCAAGTATTTTATTTCCATTTTGGGATTAATAAATTAAGAATTAATGACTAATAACATTGAAAAAACCCAACAGTTCTCATATTTCATGTATAAATAGTATATATAGAAAAGCAACAAGCCTGAACCCCCTGGCATCTTGGCTTTACATGAAAATGTGGTAGGTATTCCCTTTAGGGAATGTATCTTACATTCAGCCACCCAAAGCAAAGCTCTTGGCTAAATAGGGCCCTTAATTCACCCATTCTTCCCTAAATGCCTGGGTCTGGTTTACTGACAGGCCCATCTGAATCCAATGATGTCCACTGGGTGGTGGCAGCTTTTCATCTCAATGCCACCTATGCAGAAATGAATATGTACATCGTCACTCCACTCAGAAGGCAGAAATTACTCACATATTTCTAATCAATATTCTTCTTGATGGCACTTGTTATATTTTATTTTTTCCAAGGGTCTTCTCTTTGGACTACATTTGGAGAAGAAACCGGCATAGTAAGACTTTCTTCTTTGGGAATGCAAACTCTAGAAATAGGACATAGCTGCTAATCAAAGTTTCTAAGTCATACATGTAGATGCTTATATAATGGCTAATTCTCTGATGAACTAACTGGAGCTTCGGATTAGGTCTGCACTGACCAGAACACCAAATGCTGCCTGGATTCTCCACCATACTACACATGGCTACACATCTACTATCATAGACAGGGCACTAAGTAAAGGACTCTATGTGTCTGAGTCAGATAATACCAGTGCATGCCAGACCAGTGTCCATCACCAAATTTTACCAGGTTGTCTCATGGTGGAAGAGACCACTTAACACAAATCATTGCTGAACTGAATTATGGCACAATTGTTACATCAGATTTTTCAATCTTTCAATACTAAGGGTGGTACTTCACTGCTGTTGACACATTTTAGGTTACAGAGTTCCTATTTGACTCTGGAGATTAGCTGATTCTGGCCACACAGTTAGAGTCCTTAAAATTCAGTCATCATTGGTTCAGGTTTCTGGACCATTTGCAGTCTGACAATGTTTCACTTTTTATCAAAAAAAGCACACAAAAATGGTCTGATATTCAATGTGTTTGTTGGACATTCCATATTCTCTAATACACACACACACATATATATATATTTATTTATTATGGACCTCCTCAAAATAAACTCAAAAAAGATTTCTTGTTCTACTTTTCTTACTTTCTCCTGATCCATACTCCTTAGCGAGGGAGTTTTGTCAATGAATTCAACTGTCTCCCAAAAGTGATCATGTCTCAGCTGCTTCCTGGAATATGATCAGAACGAAAAGGGTGGCCTATATTGAAAATCCAGGATTCTACCCTATTCCTGGGCAGGCGGTGCCTTACTTACCCTGTTGGTAACACTAGTATGGCCTTATTGAAAGATTCACCAGGTGAAACCCAGACCAAAAGGGGATCTGAATGATTCACACTTAGCTCTGTTTAAGTTTTATAAAAATGTCCTAGTCCCTCTTTTCAATGTCTATCCCATATGAAAGGTCCAGGTGTGAAGAGATGATTGAAAAAAAGTGAATTTATGACTATGGGAATGGAACCTACTGATTTGGTGGAGATGGAGGGAAAGAGTTTACATGCCAGGAGACAGAGGAGAGAAAGGGACCTTAATTAACATTTTTCTTCCAGAATCAATTCTTGAGATTCCTCACATAGGAAAATGCCTTGGTGTGGTTCTTCCAAACTCCTCCTAGCATCTTTAATTTAATGGATTATTGGGCATTCCATTCCTGTTAGATAGTCCAACTATAATTTAATCACTATATCTCTTAACCTTGCTAAAAAGTCTGTTAGAAACATTAGATGACCTCAGCTCCTGCACCTGCCACATATGGTGATTATTAACACATTCTGATGTGTCCCCATGCTGACTCCCATTCGAAGTCATTCTGTGGGGGTAGTTGAATCCCACTTCAATGATGATGCTCAAATAGAACAGTTTTAGTTTACAACCCTCAGAAAGTTCCCTCCAAAACAAAGACAAGACTCAAATATTCAAACTGAATCAGGAATGCTAAAGATTAGCAGCTGGCCAAGAGACCACTTTGGAGAAAATATAAACTCTCATTGCTATGGCCCCGAACATTGTAAAAAATGTTTTTCCCCACAGGGTCCACATGTACACAAGGACTGTATTTCTGGTATGAAAGTCATTCATTAACTTGACTTCCTCCATAAAACATGGTGATCTGCACCTTAGTTAGGTATAATTACAAGAGGCAACTTATGAGCAGTGAGCATATTTGTTCATAAAACTATGTGGACATGTTTGTTCTTGTAGGACAGAAAGTTTCCTTATAATAGAAATACTTTTTAGATATATTCATTTATGTGCCACAAGGATATAACCCTTTAAACATTTGTCAATACTTTCTGAGAAAACTCCTTTGTGTATTTCTCACAGTTGATGGCTATTTGCCAATCAGATAGTTGAAAATAATATCTTGTTTAAATTTTAATATCCTGATTACTGGTGAGACTCAGTACTCTGTCATATTTATTGGTTATTTGTATTTCTTCTATAAATTTTCTTTTCTTATATTTTATAAATTTTCTACGAGTTACTTATACTTTGTTATTGATTAATTATATATAAAAGATATAATATATTATATATGTGTGTGAATTTAAGGCCCTTTGTTGTATATTATAAAATATTTTGTTTCTATTACAGAATGATTTATTTTTTATTGAGCAATTTTTTTTATTTTTTCAAAGATACATGGATCACACAAAATTCTACATGAAAAAATATAAAAGAGTACCATATACACCACTCCCAACCTCCTACACTCTTCCTACATCAATATGATCTTTCATCAGTGTGGCACATTCATTGCATTTGGCGAATATATTTTGGAGCACTGCTATGCTGCATGGATAATAGTTTACATTGCAGTTTACTCTCTACCCTAGTCCATTCAGTGCATTATGGCAGGATATATATTTTTCTGCATCTGTCACTGCCATATCATTCAGGACAATACCAAGCTCTGAAAATATCCCCATATTCTGCCCTCTTCTGCCCTCAGCAACTTCCATGACCACTGCCTCCACATCAGTGATACAATTTCTTACATTGCTAGAGTCACAATAGTTCTAGAGTAAAATACGAGTAAGTCCTCTCTAATCCATATTTTATTCCTTCTTCCTGTGGATCCTAAGAGGCCAATGTTCATTTCACCTCTAAATTGAAGGGGTCTAAAATCCCACATGGCTGATTGATGGAATTCTCCTGATTAGAGCTGGAGACTCTCTTGGTTACCTGGTGTGTTAGTTGACCATAGTTACCTCCCTGTTAGCTGACCTGGGTAAGTAAAAAGAACTGGAGAGCAGGTGTTGCAACTCTGCTGAAACTCAGGGCCCAGGTGGCACATGGACAAGCCATAGATTCAAGTCTCCTGAGCATACAACAAGTACAGCATGAACCACAGGTTCAATAATAGTGACAAAAGAGGCATGTGTAGAGACCACATCTGAGTCCACCTCCATTACACTCAGGAACACAAATTCCAAAGTACGGTCTACTGGCAAGGCAGTGAACTCAAGAGCCATGTGCCATTACCATAGAACCTGTGTTTCTCTATAACCCTCAGGAGCACCACTACTTGGGGTTGTATCTACTTTCATTGTCTCAGGGATCCTGCTGAGACGTGGGTAACTGCAACCCCTCTGATGACCACACAACACATTTTTAAGTCTCTTAGCCATTTAAACTCCCTTGTCTTTATCATTTCCCTCTTTTATTCAAGGTCTTTCTCCAGTTGATCACCAGCTGGTGATTGGTAGTAACCACTCTGAGCCAGGGAGACTGATCCCCGGAAGCCTTGACCCATGCCAAGGGAAGGTAATGCATTTACATGCTGAGTTTGGTTTAGAGAGTGGCCACATTTGAGCAATACTGAGGCTCTCAGGAGTTAACTCCTAGGCACCCTGCAGCTCTAGGCTTTTTTGAAATTTCAAGCACACAGGCTCATAAGCATAATCATCAGTATCAAGGGTCCATCATTGGGTCATCCTATTTCACTGGTCATTGCCCTTGAACTAGGGAGATTGTTGCTGTTACATTTGGGAATGTGACAGAGCTCTTCCAGCTACAAACTCAGCACTCTTTCAGTTGACATGTGCAACTCTACCTACTATGACAATACCCAATGACTATCTGAACATATTTCTTCACCCTATATTCATGCCCTGGAGAACTCCCTCCCACCCATACATTCCCATCAGTTACACTCCACACCAGTGCTCCTCCCCTGATATAGCTGAACCCCTCTGTGTTCCAAAACTTCTTCAAAATGAAGCTTATTATATTGCCAAATTCAATTAGTAGGAAAATGAAATAGTAAGGATAGGTTTAAAGATTAGGAAGAGAATACATAATTTAGGAAAATTAAATAAAATATTTAATAAATTGGAGTATTAAAAAATGAAATATATCATACTTTTTTTTTTTACTTTTTGCCTTTTATCACTGTAATAGGTGTTGCTCTGTAGGTACGGTGGCAAGGCAATCTCTTTCATTCCTTCCTCAGTGTGTACATACTATTTTTAAAATTTTTAAATTTGTCTTCAAAATTGTTTTAGATCACAGCAAAGTTATATGTAGAATATAGGGAATTTCCCTCTACCCAACATCAAACCCTTTTCCTCCTTACCCAGCAATGATCTTTTTACATATAGATGTTGTATTTGCTACAGCTGATGTACAGATATTGAAACATAGCTACTAACCATGGTATCATTATGGTTTACATTATTGTTTATATTTTAGACTGCACACTTCTATAAATTTTTGGTTACATTATGGTTTACATTTAAGACTATACACTTTTATAAACTTTTAGTGAAATTTAACATGGCCTATATCCATCATTGCATGATATTGTAGAATACTTCCATTGACCCCCAGTTGCCCCTTCTTCCATTTATTTTATTCCTCTCTCTCTCTCTCCCCTCGAGACCCCTAGCGACAACTAAGATTCACCACTTAAATGGACAAGATTCATAGATGCTTGCAACAATTCTGAGGGCTTGACATACTAGTCTGTCCTCCCCCATTGAGAGCCACCCATGCTCTTGAGAGAACCCTCCCCCCTGTTTGATAACATCAGGCGTCCCAGGATTTAGGTACAATACCTTCCTGCTCATTGTATAGTTATCCACCAACTAATATAAAATACTTTGTCAAGATGAACATTCACACACTCCCTAAAAGCCGGACCCTTTTGCACCCCGTGCCAGATACCTCCATCAAACACCTTAAACAAGTAATCCATCCGTATTATATTTTCTAGACTTTTCTCAATATTATCATTTCAACCACACACCCGACAATCTCCCATGTTCACCTGCTCCTTCCTAACTTTCCCCCAAATTTCTACTTTTCACTTAATATTAATGGTTAAGTGAAATTTATTTTTTTGTAGTCATATAAGTCAAGCTTACTTTATTTTTTTCTTTTTTTTAATTGATTTTGTAAAAATATTACATTAAAGAATATGAGGTCCCATTTGACCCCACCACCCCCACCGCACCCCTCCCCCCCCCCCAGCAACACTCACTCCCATCATCATGACACATCCATTGCATTTGGTAAGTACATCTCTGGGTATCTCTGCACCTCATGGTCATTGGTCCACATCATGGCCCACACTCTCCCCCATTCCATGCAGTGGGCCCTGGGAGGATTTACAATGTCCAGTGATTGCCCCTGAAGCACCATCCAGGGCAACTCCAAGTCCCAAAGGCACCTCCACATCTCATCTCTTCCTGCCATTCCCCATACCCAACAGCCACCATGTCCACTTTTCCCACTCCATTGCCACATTTTCTCTGAGGTCCTTGGATTGGTTGTGTCTGTTGCACCCCTATGTCAAGAGGAGGCTCAGAATCCACATGGTTACTGGATGCAATCCTCCTGCTTTCAGTTGTAGGCCCTCTAGGCTCCATGGTGTGGTGGTTGCCCTTCTTCAACTCCATCTTAGCTGAGTGAGGTGAGTCCAATAATTCAGATTGTAGGAGCTGGAGTCTGTTGAGGCTCAGGGCCTGGCTATCATATTGTCAGTAAAAAGATTCAATCCCCTAAATATATCTTAAACCCCAATACCTACTACAATTCCAGTAAAGTAGCATGATAGTCTTATGAAAAGAGATCCCCTCTGGGTCCAGTTTCATTACTCAGAAACACCAGCTCCATAGAAGGGCCATCTGACATGGCAGTGAACCCTATCTGCCATGACTGTAGAACCCATGTGTCCCTTTAGCCCTCAAAGGAACCAATACCTGGGGATTGTATCTACTTTATCTGTCTCTTAGACTCTGCTCAGTTGTGCATAAGGGAAATCCTTCTGACAGCCTCCAGACTCTTTTTTTTTTAGAGACTCATAGCCATATAAACTCATTTCTCCTTTCTATTTCCCCCTTACAGTAGGTCAAACAGCATTTTAAAGTCATATTATTCTATGTAGACAGGGATATTCTACTGATCCGCATCGAACCTTCAATTCAAGGTCATTTTCCAGTTGCATTATCAGTTGTTAGTTGATAGTGATCCCTCGGTGCCAGGGAGGCTCATCCCCGGGTGTCATGTCCCACGCTGGGGAGAAGGCATTGCATTTAGAAGCTGAGTTAGGCTTCGAGACTGGCCACATTTGAGTAACATGAAGGCTGTCAGGAGGAGATTCCCAGGCACAGTGCTGCTCTAGGCCTTGTTCTTATTTCAGGCCTGTAGGCTCACAAGCATAGTCATTAGTATCAGGGGCTTACTGTTGGACCTTCATTCCTTCTCGGTCCTTGCCGCTGCACTTGGGGGGCTGCCGCTGCTCCCCTAGGGACCACGGCACAGCACCCCTGGCCAGGGACCCAGTACTCCCCCAGCTTTAGTTTTTAATTGTTGCCACTATGAGTATATCCAAACATTACCATGCACCCTGGACATATGCCCTGTATAGCTCCCTGTCAGCCATTTATCCCCTGTCAATAGTTTCCCATGCCAGTATTTCTCCACTGCCATTGTTGGACCACTCTGGGATCCAGAACTTTCTGAATATTGAAGCCCCAATATCATGTCAGGATCTCTTACTAGCAAAATGGAATATAGCGATGGGTTTAAAGGTTAGATATAGAATACGTGTTGACTTGGGAAAATTCTACATCCTATCTTTTCCTTTTTTTTCCCCCTAATTATTGACCTACTCTTCACAAGAGCCCTAGATGACAGCAATTCATGTATGCAATATACAGCATTCCCACACATCCATTACAAAACCTTTTCCCTTCCACAGCGATACTCTTACAACCTATTCACAACATATTTACTTAAAGTGATGTACATAGTCTGAGACAATAGCTTTCAAACCAGGTGACATCTGTGATTACATTGTGGTGCATACTTTAGGACACGCAGTTTTCTAACATTTTTAGTTATCCTATGTTTTACATTATGGTTTACATTGTCATTCTGTCGTCCCCTATATGTTTATGATGTAATATTACATATTTTATATCCTTCCTTGTGTATTCTCACGAAACTCCTCTCTTACCCCTCATTTACGTTGGTTTCACACATTTAACATCCATTTTCCCATCCCCTTGGTGCCCACAGTGACAGCCAACCTCCGTTTCCCGAGGTGCCACGTCCAGAGATACTTGCAACATTGTTCAGGTCCTAAATTGCTCAGCTGCCCCAATGCCCTGGGAGCCACCCTTTCTCCAGAGAGATACAGTTCCCTCTATTTGATGGCATTAGTCCTCCCCAGGATGTGGGTCCACCCCCACTCTCACTACTTGGGTCTCTACCCAATGGTATCACCCACTCTGGCAAAATGAGCATTCAGACATTCCCCAGGAGCCCGTCCCGCATCGGGCCATCCCTTCCGAGCATCCTAAACAGGTAACCCTCTTAATTATATTTTGATACGATTTTTTCAGCATTTTACTCTCAACCAACACCTGACACTCTCCTGTGTTCGTATGCTACCCCTCCCTCCCCCCACTTATTGGGCAATATTACTCATCTGCCCATCCCCAGCCCCCCTCAAACCCGCAAAGCCCCCCCAAAGGAAGCCCCTTGCCCCCATTTTATCTCTTCTTTGTGTTCATACTTACCACCAGCTCATCATAAATTCCACCCCTGCAGACGTCGGCTCACATCCTTCCTCCACCCCCTGATTTCCTGTAAGCCTATCATTCAGTCTCTAGCTCTCTGAGGCAGCTTGTTTATTTCATATCATTGAGGTCATGTAGTATTTGTCCTTCAATGCCTGGGTTGAGGTCAAGCTTACTTTAATGGTGCATAGATTTTCTATCATTTTTAGAAATTTATTTGTTAATCAAATTTATGTCTATATGCCAAAATAAATACTTTTCATAATGTCAGTTTTATTATTTTTATACCAATCATGTATTTTAGCACCCTAGAGCTCCATATCTTCTATGAATATCTTCCATGTGAAGATTTAAATTTGCAATTATTATAAGCTGAATTTTATATCTTCTATAATCCATTAAATGCCTTTTGCTTCTTATTTGCTGTTAGCCAAAAGTTTGCCCTTATTTAAGGGTAAATATTTAGTATTTTTTATGATTTTTACAATGTACTTGCATTTAGTGCATGGAAATCACATTTTCTCTTTTTTAGAAAAATTCCGAAATTGGTCAAGAATTTACTTTGCAATTTTAATTAATTTTATGCATATTATAACCCATAGAAAGGAAGATTCTCGTGCAAGTTCATGAAAATAATCATGTATGAGGCTAAAACCCACAGTCCCATTTAATGTGTGTTTATGTGTGTGTGTTTCCTTACTGAAACATACTAGCTCTTGTCTGAGACCAAAAAAGGAAAATGTTTACAGGGAAATATGCATGAAAGTTACAGAAGACAGATTTTAATCAAAATTATTTATTTAATCTTTCCATTTCCACTTCCCAGAAGGAATCTGAATTCTCCCTCATTCTAATCTTTTTGATGAGACAGCTACTTCTAATGACAAAGACTGTGTTCATGCTTCTGCTTCACGAAGCAGTTTATACCTTTCTATTTGAAATTTGCTGGAATCATTTTAAGTATTTTCCTGTTTCCTCTAGGCACATACAATACAACGATAAGGATTAAAGTTTCTGTCCTCAAGATTATATGAATTTTTTACAATATTTCCTGATAGTTTGATGGCAAAAAATTAGGATGGTAAGAAAAGGAGCTTGGAGTTAGATTAAGACAAGGCAGATAAAAAGATGCACCGTGGTCTGTGTTTACAAGTGTAGGGGAATAAAGGAACACTTGTAAGAAGCAGGATTATTTCACATCAAAGATGATTCCACATAAAGAAAGGAAGCACTATGTACCTAAAGGATTTAACTTAGTAAAAGTATGAAGGGAGTATAACAATACTGACTAGGTAAAAACATCTGCTATTTCTGAAATTTCTTGCTGAACTAATTAGTTTGAACACATTTTCTTTCCACTCATCACCATAAACCCAATCTAATGGTGTCTTCCCCCTTTCTCTTTGTTATCCTGCCTTTCTTGCTACTTGGCCACTCGCAATAAAGCCCGGTATTGCTCTGCATTGCTGATGTTCTTTTTTCATTTCTTTCAATTTTATTTTGTAAAAGAAACTTAGACTACAATAAATGTTACAAAAATTATATAGAGTATTCCCATATGCCTTGCTCCCCACACCTCTCACATATTCCCGCATTAGAAGTATTCATCAGTGTGGTACCTTCATTGCAATTGATAAACACATTTTTGTACATTGCCACATAGCAAGGATTAAAGGTTTCATTGTAGTTTCCACACTCCCACACAATTCTGTGGGTTATGGCAAAATTTATAGTGGCCTGTATCTGTCATTGAAATGTCATTCCAGACAATTCCAAAGGCCTAAAAAGGACCCTTTATTACACCTGTTTTTCTTCTCCATAAGCCCAGAACATCCATTTTTCACTGCCTATGCATCAATGGCATTTCTTCCCTTGCTATATTCACAATAAGTCTATAGTAGAATGCTAGTAAGTTTATTTTAATCCATAGTTCATTTCCCTATCCTGAGGATTTTGGGATGATGATGCCCATAGCACCATTAAATAAAGGCATCTTTGATCCCATATATTTGATGGGTGAGATTCTCTTGCTTGCAGCCGTAGGTATACTCAGTTCCTTGGTATGTTGTTCGTTCATCATCTCCTCCCTGTTAGTTGTCTTGGGTCAGTCCATTGAATGGGAGAATAGGTGTAGCAATTCTTTTGAGAGTCAGGCCCCAGCTGACACATGGACAGCCCAAAAATTTAAGTCTCTTGGATATACACTTACCAACTCTAAAACTAATTATAGGTTCAAATAGGACAGAGTAGTGATGCATAGGGAAGCCACTGCTGAGTCTAACCAAGTCACACTGGAGAGCATAAATACCTGATTATGGCCCTCTGGTAAGGTGGGCCAAATTCCGGAGCTATCTGCCCTGACCAAAATGTCTGGATTTCTCCATATCCCTGAGGAAGTGTGCTATTTGGGTAACTACTTTGGCTGTAAATAAGATAGTGTTGAGATGTGCATAAGCTATACTTCTGGGATGACCTCCTGACTTCCTTTGAAGTCTCATAGCTATACCAACTTTAGCATTTCTCTCTTTTGGTCAAGGTCTTTTTCTTCCCCACATGCATTGCTTGTTTTTACTTGATAGCAATCCCTCAGTGTCAGGGAAGTGTATCCCTGGAGTCCTGTCCCATGCTGGGGTTAGTTATAGATTTTATATGCTCAGTTTGGCTTTGAGAGAGACCACATTTGAGCAAAAAGGAGACTCCTAATAGGTAACTCTTAAGCACCCTACATCACTAGGCTGTTTCAACTTCAAGAGCAAAGCTCATAAGCACAGCAATCAATATAAAGGGTCATTCAATGGATCATTCTCCTTTACAAGTCATTGTCCCTGTACTTGGGGCATTCATGTTGTTCCATTAGAGAATGTGGCAGAGCTCCCCCAGATGGGAATTTGATATTCTTTATGTTATTGTCTGAATCTCCACCCACCATGACAATGCCCCATGAATATTTGAACACATTTATCTGCCTTATATTTATACCCAGGTGAACTTCCTCCCATGTATCCCCCCTCAATGACACCCCAAACCAATGATCCTCCCCTGCCACAGTTGTAACCCTCTGTGACCTAAAACCTCTTTATGAAATGAATTAAAGCCAGTAAAATAGCCACATACAATTAATAAGAAAATTAAATAAAAATGATAATTTTATACATAAGAAGTTAAATAAAGAAAACAGTCCTCCATAAGATGGGAGTCTAACACCTTCCCACTCATTAAGTGGATCTCTACCCATTGATGCAATGCACTATGCCAAAATGATCACTCATATGCTTTCTAGAAGCCTACCCCAGGGGTGCCTTAGCCCAATAATTCACCATCCAATACCCTAAACCAGTAAACTTTCCTTCTAATATTGCCAAATGAGTATTCACAACATTAAATACAATATTCAACCATGTACCTGCCAATCACCAGTGTTCACCTGCTCCCTCCCCAAACCCTCCTCCCAGTTCCATGGACATTTCAACCTACTCTGCCCACCATACCCCCATCAAATCTGTACCACACAAACGAATATTATCACTAAACCTCTGCCATGTCCCTTCACTTCACAACAACATGCATGCAATTTGTCATAGATTTTGACCATAAAGGCACTGACTTAAAAATTTCTTCTTTCTTTCTTTTTTTAAAAGATTTACTTATTTATTTCTCTTCCCTTCCCCCCCGCCCCCCGGTTGTCTGTTCTCTGTGTCTATTTGCTGTGTCTTCTTTGTTCGCTTCTGTTGTCAGTGGCACAGGAATCTGTGTTTCTCTTTGTTGTGTCAGCTCTCCATGTGGGCGGCGACATTCTTAGGCAGACTGCACTTTCTTTCGCTCTGGGCGGCTCTCCTTAGGGGGTGCACTCCTTGTGCGTGGGGCTGCCCTACGCGGGGGACACCCCTGTGTGGCATGGCACACCTTGCGCACATCAGCACTGTGCATGGGCCAGCTGCATACGGGTCAAGGAGGCCCGGGGTTTGAACACCGGACCTCCCATGTGGTAGACGGATGCCCTAACCACTGGGCCAAGTCCACTGCCCCAATTTCTTCTTTCTTTCTATTTACTGTAAACCAATCTTCCAGACTCTAGCTCTGTGAGTAGGCTCAGGGTGCTTAACTTATATCAGTGAGATCAAGTAATATTTGTCCTTAAATGCCTGGCATGCTTCATTCTACATAAGACCTCCAAGATTCATATGATATCCTGTGTGGTATACTGTATTCCTTCTCACAGCAGAGTAATTTTACGTTATATATGTGTATGTACATATATGTGTGTGTGTGTGTGTATGTATATACACACCACACTTTGTTCATCCATTCATCAGGTAATACGTATTTGGTTTGATTCTAGCTTTTGTCAATAGTGGATAATGCTGCTATTAGCATTGGTGTGCAGATATTTGTCTGTGTTCCTTAATTACTGGATCATATGGCAGACCTATAGTTAGTTTTTGGAGCAAGTGCCAAAATATCCCCCATAATAGCTACACCATTTAACATAACCACCAGCAGTAGATGAGAGTCCCATTCCTCCACATTCTCTCCAACATTGCAGTTCTTTTTTTAATAGTCAAAAGATTAATGGGTGTAAGGTCATATCTCATTGTAGTTTTGATTAACACTTACCTAAAAGCTAGTCATGAGGATACTTTCATGTGCCTTTTTTATATAGAAAAATTTTAATGGCTTTTTAAAAAAGATACATATATTACTTAAATTGCTACATTAAAATATGTAAGAGGGCCTCATATACCACACACGCCCAAATCCTCCCATATCAACAGCCTCTTTCATTGTTGTGGCACATTCATTGCATTTGGTGAATACATTTTGGAGCACTGCTGCACCACATGAATTATAGTTTACACTGTATTTTACACTCTCCCCCAGTACATTCAGTGGGTTATGGCAGGATATATAATGTGCAACATCAGTCCCTGCAATATCATTTACAACAAGTCCCAAAAATGCCTGCACATCACATCTCTTTTTCCCTCGCCCTGCCCTTAGCAAATACTGTGGCCACTTTCTCTACATTAATGCTTGCTACAGTTTCTTCCATTACTAGTCACAATAGTTCTATACTAGAATTCCAGTAAGTCCACCCTAATCCAAATTTTATTCTTTGGAACATGGGAAGGTGATGTCCACTCCAACTCTATATTGAGAGGGATCTAAGATCGCACATGGTTGATGGATGTGATTCTCCTGCTTTCAGTTGCAGGCACTCTCGGTTCCATGGTGTACTGGTTGACCATCTTCACCTATCTCTTAGTTGGCCTGGGTAAGTCCAACAAACACAAGAGTAGGAGTTGAAACATGCTGAGGCTCTGGGTACAGCTGGCACATGGAGAGTCCAGAGATTCAAGTCTCCTGAGTATACACCAACTCCAGCAACAAACATAGTTTCAGTAAAAGTGACAGAAGAGGCTGGTGTGGAAATGATCACATCTGAGTCCAAATCCGTCACACTCAGGAACACAAATTCCAAAGTAGGGTGTACTGACAAGGCATTGAACTCCAGAACATCTGCCATGACTATAGAACCTATGAGTCTCCTAGCCCTCAGAAGCACCAGTACTTGGGGTTGTACCTACTTTGGCTGTCTATGTGATTCTGCTGAGGAATGAGTAAGTGCAAACTCACTGATGACCTCCAAACTCTTTTTTGAAGACTCTTAGCCATATAAACTCATTTATCTTTACTATTTCCCCCTTTTATTCAAGGTCATTTTTCTAAATGCATGACCAGTTAGTGATTGGTAGTAGTCCCTCCGTGCCAGGGAGGGTGATCACTGGGAGTCATGTCCCAAAATGGAGGGAAGGTAATCCATTTACATGCTGTGTTTGGCTTAGTGACTGACTATGTTTGAGCAACATGAAGGCTCTCAGGAGGTAACTCTGAGGCGTGTTGCAGACCTAGGCCTAGTTCAAATTTCAGGTGCACAGACTCATAAGCATAGTCATCAGTATCATTGGCTCATTATATGTCAATCCTTCTTCACTGGCATTTGCCCTTGCACTTGGGAGAATGTTGTTGTTCCTTTGGGGAATGTGACAAAGCTCCCATGGCTAGGAACACAGCACTCTCTCAGTTGTCATTTGTATGGTAACTACTATGAAAATACCTCACGAATATCTGAACATTTTTATTTATCCTTTTTACATGCCCTGGAGATCTCCCTCCCAACCATGTGTCCCCCATCAATAACACCCTCATCAGTATTCCTCCCCTGCCTTTGTTGAACCCCTCTGTTGTCCAAAACTTCTGCAAAATGAAGCCTAATATATTGCTAAATTCAATTAGTAGGGAAATGAAATAGTAATGATTTGTTTAAAGATTAGAAATAGAATACATAATAATTTAGAAAATCCAAAATACAGTAAAAGCTTTTGGATTAAAAAAAAAGGAAAACTATCATCAAACTTTGTTTTTGTTGTTTTGCTTTTCATCACTGTAATAGGTGTTGCCCTGTATTTACAGTGGCAAGGCAATTTGTTTCATTCCTTCCCCAGTGTCTGCATCCTTTTTTATTAATTTCTAACTTTGCCTTCAAAAAAGTTTTAGATCACAGTAAAGTCACATCTACAATGTAGGTGACTCCCATATAGCCAACACCAAATCCTTCTCCCCCTTCCCCAGCAATGATCTATTTACATGCTCATGTTATATTTGCCACAGCTGATATTGAAACAGAGCTAACAAACATGATTCCTTTTTGGTTTACCTTATGGTTTTTATTTTAGACTGCATAGTTTTCTAAATTTTAGTTACATTATGCTTTAAATTAAGGTTTATATTTTAGCGTATAGACTTTTATACATTTCTGGTGAAATTTAACATGTTCTTTATCCATCATTGTACGATCTTGTGGAACAGTTCCATTGCCCCCCAGTTTCCCTGCTTCCATGTATTCTCTTCCTCTGCCCCATACACTCAGTGCCCACAGTGACAACCATGCTTCACTGCCTGAAGGAACAAATTCACAGATACTTGCAACAATGCTGATGGCTTGACATACTAGACTATTCTCCTCCACTGAGAGTCACCAAATCTCTTGAGAGATACAATTCCCTCTGAGAACATCAGGCCTCCCCAGGACGTGTGTATACCTACTCTCTCATTGTATGGTTCTCCACCCAATGATATATCACATTATGACAAGAATAGCACTCACACACCCTAGAAGCCTGCTCCTGTGCCAGATGCCCCCCCCCTTTAAGCACCTTAAACAGGTAATCCTTCCTTATTATATTTTCTAAAGAGTTTTCTCAACATGATAGTTTCAGCCACATACACAACAATCTCCCATGTTCATCTGTTCCCCCAACCCTCCCACCAATTCCTTTATCCATCTGATCAATCCTCCCACCCCAGCCACCCTCTTGCCTGCAAATCCCCCCCAAAGTATCCCTATGCCCTCATCTTATCCCTTACCTGTACAAATACTTATCTCCACTTTATCATAGATTTCACTCATATAGGCACACTGATGTTCTTTTAATGCTTGATAAGACAGAAATGTTTAAAAGATTCCTCAGGATAATTAATTTGTTTAAAGGTAGGTGATTTCAAGAAGGACATTGATATAATAATAGAAAGCAGATTTTTCATAGTGTTAGAGAAGAAAAACACAGGGATACCATGGAGTCTAGAAGGAATTCTATTCATATAATAAAAGTATAATACTTTCAGTACACACAGGCACAGACTTACAAAATAAATGAAAGAGTGTAAGTTAATGATGTTAAGAAAAATTATCCTTTGGGAAGGTGAAAATCTAGATTCTGTCATCTACTTTGTGAATCTATGTAAAATATACTTAGTCTAAAAAATACAGATTCCTTTGAATATTATGTGGTAAAACTGCTTCATTCTCTAAGGTTTAAATAGGAGATTCCATGTTCACAATTTCATGTCACTTGTAAGTGCCCATTACCCTCAAACACTAGGATAGCTATAGGTCCTATTCTTCTATAGCCCGTCCCTAATACAGACATCAGCTATTTCCCACTAAAGTGCTAAGGAATTATGCCTTCCTCAAGCCTCTTCCACTTTACAAATTCCTGCTCAGGGTTCAAAATCCAGATTCCCTACAAAAACTACTTTGACCTCACTTCTTTCACAGATGGATTATCTCACGGTTCTGAGCTCTTCTGCAAATTGTGCAACTCTATGATTGTGCTAAACACCCTCTGTATTAGACAGCCAGATAGGTGCTGATGCAAAATACCAGAAATTGGTTGGTTTTATACAGGGTATTTATTTGGGGTTTGAGCTTACAGATACCAGGCCATAAAGAATAAATTACTTCCCTCACCAAAGTCTATTTTCACATGTTAGAGCAAGATGGCTGCTGACATCTGTGAGAGTTCAAGTTTCCTAGGTTCCTCTATGCTCAGCACCTCTGTTTTCCCCACAATGTCAGTTGTAGACTATGAGCCTCTTAGACTTTGCCTCTATCCACAAGATCAACTGCAGACAATCAGGTGAATGGCTCGGTCTCTTTTCTTGGGCTTTCTGCCATGTCACTTGAGCCATCTCTGGTCCTCTGTGTTGTTCTCCTGACTCAGGTCCTTTCTTACCCAGGCTGGCTTCTCTTTCCTCTGCGACCTTACTTCCTGGGGTTCCAGCTTAAGACTTCAGCATCAGACTCCAGCATCACAACTCCAATATCAAAAACCCCCAACTCTGTCCTTTGCCATTCCTTTTATCTTATCTTTGAGTCCCCGCCCAACAAAGAATGGGGACTAAATGGCCCACTGACACAAGAGGTTTACATAGTTACTTAATCAAGGTCATTTTCTAGTTACATCATCAGCTGGTACTTAGAATTGAACCCTCGGTGCCAGGGAGGCTCATCCCAGGGAGTCATGTCCCACGCTACAGGGAAGGCAATGAATTAACATGCTGAGTTTGGCTTCAAGACTGGCCACATTTAAGCAACATGGAGGCTCTCAGGAGGTAACTCTTAGGCACACTGCTGCTCTAGGCCTTGTTCTTGAATAAAAGGTTCAACTCGGACCAGTGGAATATCTCTGTCTAGATATAATAACAGCAGTTAAAAATGCTTTTTGACCTAAATCAAGGGGGAAATGGAAAGGACAATGAGTTTATATATCTATGAGTCTTTTAAAAAGAGCCAGGAGGTTATCCAGAGGGGTTGCCCTTATGCACAACTGAACAGAGTCCCAGAGACAGATAAAGTAGATACAACCTCAGGTATTGGTTCTTCTGAGGGCTACAGAGACCCACAGGTTCTATGGTCATGGCAGAAGGAGTTCAGTGCCATGTCAGTTGGCCCTTCTTTAGAGTTGGTGTTTCTGTGTGATGGAGCCAGACTCAGGTGTGATCTCTTTCACAAGCCTGTCCTATTACTTTACCAGAATTGTAGTTGGTGCTGGGGTTTAAGATATACCCAGGGGATCTGAATCTCTGTACTGACCATATGATAGCCAGGTCCTGAGCCTCAACAGACTTCAGCTCCTACACTTTGGTTTATTGGACTTACCCCACTCTGATAACATGGAGTTGAAGAATGTCAACCACTACACCATGGAGGCAGGAGTGCCTACAACTGAAAGCAGGAGGATTGCATCCAGCATCCATGTGGAATCTAAGCCCCCTCTTGACATAGATGTGGAATGGACAACCAATTCAAGGTCCACAGGATGGAGGAATAGAATATGGATTAGAGTGGACTTACTGATATTCTATTCATGAACTACTGTGGTTAGTAATTGAAGAAAATGTGACACTGTGTGGAAAGAGTGGCCATGGTGGCTGCTGGGTATGGGGAATGGGAGGAAGAGATGAGATTTGGAGCCATTTTTGGGACTTGGAGTTGTCCTGGGTGGTGCTGCAGTGACAGTTACCAGACATTGTAGGTCCTCCCATGGCCCACTGGATGGAAAGTGGGAGAGTATGGGCTCTGATGTGGACCTTTGACCATGAGGTGTAGCGATGCTCAGAGATGTATTCACCAAATGCAATGAATGTGTCATGATGATGGAGGAGAATGTTGCTATGGGGGGAATAGTGGGGTGAGGGGGTGGGAGGTTCATGTGGACCTCATATTTTTTGAATGTAATATTTTAAAAAGTGAATTAAAAATAAATAAAATAAAACAAAAACAAAAACAAAAACAAAAACAAAACAATAGTTACTTAATCAAGGAAACTTATGAATCCAATATAATCTAATGTGCCCAGAGGGAAAGATCAGTTTACAAACAAAATCCATTTTTTTAATTCATCAATAATATCCCACTGCTACACCCTCCATTATAATTTCTCCCTCTTTCTTTGTCTATTCCTCTATACTGAAAGCTCCTTGGGGACAGAAGCTCTATCTATTTTTTCTGTAATCTATGGTTGTACCTGAAAAGGTTGAAACACACTAAAACCGGACATTGTAAATCCTCACAGGGCCCACTGGATGGAATGGAGGAGAGTATGGGCCATGATGTGAACCATTGTCTATGAGGTGCAGAGGTGCCCAAAGATGTACTTACCAAATCCAATGGATGTGTCATGATGATGGGAACGAGTGTTGTTGGGGGGGGAGAGGGGGGGTGGGGGGGTGCGGTTGAATGGGACCTCACATATATATTTTTAATGTAATATTATTACAAAGTCAATAAAAAAAATAAAAATAAAAATAAAAAGAAAGACTCATTACCCATTATTATTAACATTACCAATGGTTTGTACCTACTCTTTTTCTTTTTCAGAGCCTAAGGACTCTGATCTTGTCTAAAATGCAGTTTGGTGCAGTGTGTCCTTCAAATTACAGTATCTGCTTCTGTGTAGTCTTTATTTCTGTTAAAGGATGCTTCATTTTATCTAAGAACATATAAGCCTTCTTTCTCTCTCTTTTCTATTATATCCTACTTTATTGTTTCTTTTTACAAATCACTAGGTGTTTTATACTAATTGCTTGTTCATTAAATATTTTTGTATCATAAATTATAACACCAATTTTCTATTTTATTGTATATTTAGTATATATCTCACATTATAGTTGAAGGATTTGAAAATGAATGTGTTGTAGAAAGATCTGCTGAAACAAATTTTAGCTGCTTTTATTTATGTCAGATAAATTGCATGAAAACATCTAATCAGATGTGTCATTAAATATGTTTTATACCATGAAGAAAATTAAAGTAGTAGGCTACTGTTCTGATTAAAGAATAAGTAAACTGAATTGTATTCTGGATGCTATGGGGGGATACTCTTTATAAATAATTCTCATGGCTAACTCTTATAGCTTTAACTACAGAGAAGTTCAGAAAGTTATGGTACATAAATTTTTGTGCTCCTTTACTATTCATGCCTCCAGTCCAAATTTGAAAGGTTCTGAAAAGATCGAGAGAGATTATGCTCCAAATTCAGAGAGGTCTTGGTAATAGTAAAACCCTGGCTAGTGAAGCAACCAGGGATTTTCCTGAGACACTTTATGAAGTAAGTGATGTTGTTTGCATTTTCCCATCTCCCTGTGAATGTTCATCACTCTTACACTCTAAGAATGTTCTGGGGTCTGTATCCACTAGGATCTATAACTCATCTAGCCGCTGATTAATAACTATTTTAGTGCCAGAGACTGATACACTAAATAGCAGTTCTCAAAGTGAAGTTTGCATTAGAATTACATTTAATGTTATTATTAAAATGCAACTATCTGGGTATAAACCAAGAACCACAGAACCATAAGATCTGGGAGTTGTTCCAGTATCTGCCTTTTTAATAGGATCACCAGGTGATTCTGAAGGAGTTTGTGAACTACTGGTCAAGAATATTCTCTCTTCTCATGTAGTAAAGAAATATAGGATTCTTCCCCTTGCAGGTCTCATGACCCAGAGTGGGGAGAGCAATCCTTTTGGAAGGAGATTATAATTTCCATTATCCCGTAAATATGTGAAATCACATAAATTATTTCATGCTTATAATAATCAAAGAAATATTTTAGGCACAAACAGTGTATTTGCTCATAATGCCTAAATGTATACCCTCTTACCTCTTTAGAAGCCAAAATGATACATATGCTCCAATAATAAAATGGAAAAGTTTTATCTATTTTTGGCCATAACAGATAATTACTTTAACTATTTAAATATTTTCAGAAATTGTGCCTTAAAATCCAGTATTTCAAAAGTCCTTTTGGTAAGTAATTCCCAATACTTGACTAGTTTGTTGATAATCACCACACACAACAAGAGATTTATTTAGTTATCTAGGATTAAGTTTTATAAGCATCCAGTCTTAAAGAAACCATGAGGGAGTTATAATCTTCTAGTTTTATGAGTACTTTTAATGTGTTTTGTTTTAGAGAAAAGTGAAATATTTGGTTTTACCTTGTTTAAAAAAATATCCAATGGAAAAAAATGTGAAAATGCACTAGAATATAAAACATTGGGACCTTAACAGCTACTTCATTTATGGGATAGAGCAGACCCTAAATATTTTGGTTGAAAAGATTGCTTCTTCCTGTAGATAAGTCCTTCTCACACTTTTGTGAAAAATTTCAATTTACTCCTCTTCAGGTAAGTGGCATCCATTTTACTGAGAGTGATTAAACTCCACCTTATGTGAGCTGATTATTAAACCACAAGTTACTGAATTTAAGAAGCAATATAGAGTAGTATCACATTTTGCCTTTTTTTTAAATATTACATTAAAAAAATGAGGTCCCCATATACTCCCAACACCCTAACCCACTCTTCCCCCATAACAACAACCTCCTCAATCATCATGAGACATTCATTGCTTTTGGTGAATATATCCCTGAGCATCATTGCACTTCATGGTCAATGGTCTACATTATAGCCCAGACTCTTCCACAGTCCACTCAGTGGGCCATGGGAGGACATACAATGTCCGGTGACTGTCCCTGCAGCACCACCCAGGACAACACCATGTACCAAAAATGCCCCCACATCTCATCTCTTCCTCCTGTTCTCTACCCCCAGCAGCCACCATGGCTACTTTCTCCACACCAATGCCTCATTTTTTCAATTACTAATCACAATAGTTCATTGATAGAATATCAGTAAGTCCACTCCAATCCACACTCTATTCCTCCAACCTGTGGACCTTAGAATGGTTGTGTCCACTCCACATCTATATCAAAAGGGGCTTAGATTCCACATGGATGCTGGATGCAATTCTCCTGCTTTCAGTTGCAGGCACTCTTGGATCCCTGGTGTGGTGGTTAACCTTCTTCACCCCCATGTTAGCTGAGTGGAGTAAGTCCAATAAACCAGAATGTAGGACTTGCAAGTGTGTTGAGGCTCAGGGCCTGGCTATCATATGGTCAGTCCAGAGATTCAGGTCCCCTGGGTATACATTAAACCCCACCACCAACTACAGTTCCGGTGAAATAACAGGAGAGACTTGTGGACAAAGATCACATCTAAGTCCAGCTCCATCACAAAGAAACACAATCTCTGCAGTAGGGCCAACTGACATGGCACTGAATTCCATCTGCCATGACCATAGAACCTGTGGGTCTCTGTAGCCCTCAGAAGAACCAATACCTGAGGTTGTATCTACTTTATCTGTCTCTGGGATTCTGCTCAGTTGTGCATAAGGGCAACCCCTCTGGATAACCTCCTGGCTCTTTTTGGAGACTCATAGCCATATAAATTCATTTGTCCTTTCCATTTCCCCCTCTTATTCAGGTCAAAGAGCATTTTTAACTTGTGGTATTATATGTAGACTGAGATATTCTGCTGGTCCGAGTTGACCCTTTTATTCAAGTTCATTTTCTAGTTACATCATCAGCTGGTACTTGGTAGTAATCCCTTGGCACCAGGGAGGCTCATCCCTGGGAGTCAGGTACCATGCTGGGGAGAAGGCAAGACATTTACATGGTTAGTTTGGCTTTGAGACTGGCCACATTTGAGCAACACGGAGGCTCTCAGGAGGTAACTCTTAGGCACCTAGAACTCTAAGCCTTGTTCTTATTTCAGGTGCACAGGCTCACAAGCACAGTCTTTAGTATCAAGGGCTCATTGTTGGGCCTTCATTCTTTTTGTTCTTTGCCATTGCACTTGGGGTTTTGTTGCTGTTCCTTTAGGGACTGTGAAAGAGCTCCCCTGGCTAACAACTCAGCACTCCCTCCGTTGTTGTTTGCAATTGTAACCACTATGAAAATATCCAAACATTTTTAGGTACCCTGGATATATGCTCTGGAGAACTCCCTGACAACCATGTGTCCCCTGTCAATAATATCCCACACCAGTATTCCTCCCCTGCCATTTTTAAACCTCTCTGTGATCCAAAACTTCTTCAAAAGTGAAGCCCAATATATTGCCTGGTTGCATTAATAGTAAAATGGAATATAGTGATGAGTTTAAAGGTTAGATATAGAATACATATTAATTTAGAAAACTTAAGGTAAAATTAAATTAGGGCATCAAAAATTTAAAAATGCAAAAGCTTTGTTTTTGATATTTTGCCTTCCATCACTGCAATAAGTGTTGCCCTGTATGCAACTTGGCAAGGCAACTGTCTGTCTTTTCCTCAGTGTCTATGTCTTATCTTTTTCTTTTCTTCCTAATTATTAAGCTTATCTTCAATTTTTAGATACCAGTAATTCATATGTACAATATACAGCACTTCCACATATCCAACAAAAAACACTTTCCCTTCCACAGCAATAATCTTTTTACATATTCATACTATATTTACTGAAACAGATGCACAGATATTGATACAAGAGCTTTCAAACAAGTTAACATATGGGTTTACATTGTGGTTTATATTTTAGACTATACAATTTTCTAAATTTTTAGTTCTCTCATGTTTTACATTATGATTTACCTTTTAACCTATCAGCCCCTATATATTTTTGGTGTAATTTAATATGTCTTATATCCTTTCTTGCATAATTTTGTGGAATACTTCTATTGCCCACACAGTTACATTGGTTCCATCTGTTCAGTACTTTTTCCCCCACCCCTTGGGGCCCACACTGACAGTCAATCTTCATTGCTTGAAGGGCCATGTTAAGTAGAATAGTATCACTTTTGATTTTGCAGACAGTACTACCTCAAATTCTCTATCTCAAAATGCATTGCAAAACTGAATTAAGAGAAAACATAAAGAAGATTGCCTGAAAGATCTAGGTAATCTGAAATTTAATTTTGTCTTAAAACACACCTACACAACATTGTTTGTTCTATTTTCCACCTCATATAGCCCTAAATATGAGCAAAAATGTTTTACAAGACTAGATTTAGGCGTTCTACCACTATTTTACAGTGAGAGATATTATAAAGCAGTTCAATTATACTGATTATATTTATTGCCTATTAAATTTCTGAATAAAGCATTCACTTCTTTATACACAACCATGATATATATGAAGAATAAATTGAATCTTTTCTCTGGTTGCCTTTCTGAAAATAATTTTAATTCTCCAGAACAGTTTTTTTTTTTTTAATTGGAATTGGAGTCCTGGAAAGATGGTGGGAGACTAAGGAGCTCCAAAGGTCAGCTTGTACTACAGGGCAGTTAGTAATCACCCAGAGCTATATAAAGAAATTTTGTGCACCCCAGAAGACCATAAGATCATCCTGGAATACCCTTGGAAGAAGGCAAAGAGGAGATAGCCCATCTGCAGTGATGATTTATGAGTAGAGCACTCCATATCATGAAGGCTTGTGGTCATTCTCTAATGATGGGGCAAATTGCTTTGGCAGCTATTCCTTGGCTGGAATTGGAGGTAGGATACAACACTAATACCCAAAAATCAGTACTGTTTCTAGAGTCTAGTAATGAGCAATCTGAGGAGGAAATCAACAAAAAATTTCACTTACAATAGCAATGAAAATAAACAAATATTTAGAAATAAACTTAACCAAGGTCAGAAAGTACTTGTATTCAGAAACCTACAATGCATTGCTAAAAGATATCAAAGAAGAACTAATTAAATGGAAGAACATTCCATGTTCATGGATGGGAAGACTAAATATCGCTAAGATGTCAATCCTACCCGAAATTGATATACAAATTAAATGCAATTCTGATAAAAATTCCAGTAGTCTTTTTTAAAGAATTTGTAAACATAATTATCAAATTTATTTGGAAGGGTATGGGGTCCAAAATAGTCAGAAACTTCCTAAAAACTAAGAAAGAATTTGGAAGACACTCAACTCTAGACTTTAAAGCATATTACTTAGCTACAGTTGTTAAAACAGTATGGCATAATGATAGACTCATAGAACAATGGAACTGAATTGATAGTTAAGAAACACATCCTATGTTCAAGTGATTTTTGACATGGCTGTTAAATACACCCATCTGTGACAGAACAGTCAATTTAACAAATGGTTCTGGAATAATTGACTCTGTAGGTTATGGCCAGATATATAATAGCCTGTATCTGTGGTAGAAATATCATTTGGGGTGATTCTGAACTCCCAAAAATAACCCCCTATTACATTGATTTTCCCCTCTCCCTAACCCCAGGATATCCATGGATTACTGCCTCCACAACAATGGCATTTCTTCTAATGTTACAATTACAATAAGTCTATAGTAGAATGCTAGTAAGTTTATTTTGTTCATAGTTAATTTCCCAATCTTGAGGCCCCTGGAATGGTGATGCCCACAACACCATTAATTAAAGGGGTCGTTGATCCCATAATTTTGATGGATGGGCCACTCATGCTTGCAGTTCTAGGCACTCTCGGTTCCTTGGAATGCTGTTTGTCCATCATCTCCTTCCCGTTCTTTGTTTAGGTGAATCCATTTAACTGGAGAGTAGATGTCACAACTCCATTGGAATTCAGGGCTCATTTGACTTATGGACAGCCCAAAGATTTAAGTCTCTTGTATGTACACCTACCAACTCTAGTAATAATTATAGGTTCAAATAGAAGGACAGAAGTGGTATGCATAGGAAAACCACTTCCAAGTCTAAATCTGCCACACTAGGGAGCATAAAATACAGATTAGGACCCACTGGCAGTGGGCCAAATTTCTGAGATATCTTCCTGGACTAGTGTCTGGATGCCTCCAAATCCCTGAGAAGCATTGCTATTTGGTGTAGTATCGAGTTTGGCTGTCAATTAGGTCCTGTTGAGATATCCATAAGTTCTACCTCTGGTATGCTTTCCTGACTCAGATTGAAGTCTCTTAGCCATACAAAATCCAATGTCTTCAGGTTTACCCCTTTTGGTCAAGGTCATTTATTACCAGATGCATTGATTGTTGGCACTTTGTAGCAAGCCCTCAGTGCCAGGGAGGCTCATCACCAGGAGTCATGTCCCACAAAGGGGGGAAATTATTGCTCTTATTTGCTGAATTCACTTTAGAGAAGGTCACATTTGAGAAATAAGGAGACTCCTAGTGGGTAATACTTAGGCAACATACATCACTAGGCTAATTTTCTATTTGAAGAGCAAAGGCTCATAAGAATAGTGATCAGTATAAAGGGTGATTCAATGGACCATCACCTTCGCAAGTCGTTGTCCTCGTATTGGGGCATTCATGAGTTTCCTTTAGAGAATGGGGCAGAGTCCCTGGATGGGACTTTGATATTCTTTAGGTTATTGTGTGAATCTTCACCCACTGTGACAATGCTCCATGAACACGTGAACATATTTATATGCCTTAGATACTCAGATGAACTTCCTCCCATATATTCCACCTCACTGACACCCACACCAATGATTCTGCCCTGCCACATTTGTAACCTTTCTGTGATCCAAAGCCACTTAAAAATAAAATCAATGTAATAGCCACGTACAATTAATAAGAAAATGAAATAATATTGAAACTTTTTCTACATGAGAAGCAAAATACAGAAAAAATGATAAAAAGTAGGAAATATTTTTTAAATTGAGATATTAAAAACAATGAAACAATATTTAAAGAAAAAAATCCTATTCTTGACATTTTACCTTTCATCACTGTAAGGCTGTTTTCTTGAACATACAGCAACGTTTTCTTCCATTGATTACTTTTTTTTTTCATTTTCCTGCAAAGAAGTTTTGGGTCAGAGTAGAGTTACATACAGAATACAGGGGATTCCTGTACACCCACCAACTTCCCCTTTTCCCCTTTACCCCATAAATAAAGTGTTATTTTCTCTATCTTTTAAATGTTACAGTCAAAAAATAAGAGGTCCCCATATATCCCCCATCCCCCTCACCCCACTCCTCCACATCAACAACCTCTTTCATCATCATGGGACATCCATTACATTTGGTGAATACATTTTGGAGCACTAATGCACCAAATGGATAATGGTTTACATTTATGTGTAGATGGTACATTTCTTTCAATTGATGTACAAATATTGAAATAGCTACTAACCATAATCAATGGCTCACATTATGGTTTACATTTTGGACCGTATGCTTTTTAAAATCTGATAGAATTTAATATGGCCTGTATCCATTATTTCAAGATCATGCAGAACACTTGCATCATACCCCAAAGTCTCCTGTTTGATCTACTTTATTCTACCCTTCCCCTCTTCTACAGGCCCATGGCCACCACCAAGTTTCACACATTGAAGTTTCATAGTTAATTTCACATTCACTGAGTGTTTGACACACTGGCCTGTCCTCTCCTTTTGGGCTATGACAATGCTCTCAAGTGACTCTCGTATAGTCGACCTTACTAGGTTGGAAGTTGAACACCGTCCCTCTCATTATATGGGCCTCTACCTACTGAAGGAACACACTATGCCAAAATGATCCTTCATATGCTCCCTAGAATTCTGGCCCAGGTGCATCCTGACCCAAATGCCCTGTATCTAACACACTAAACCAGTGACTTTTCCTTGTCATATTGCAAATGCACATTCTTAACATTGTAAATTTCAACCGTGTACCTGACAATCCCCATTGTTCACCTGCTCCCTTCCCAAACTTCCGCCAATTTTCATGGACCATCAAACCCACCCTCACCTCCTTACTCCCTATCAAACCTTCACCACCCAACACAATATTATCACTATTCCCTTGTCATATCCATTGAATGCGTAATTCAGTTCTATCTTCTAGACTCTAACTCTGTGAGTCTGCTCTGTTGACTTAATTTATATCAGTGAGTTCATGTAATCTTTGTCCTTCAATGCCTGGTTTGCCTCATTGAGCATAAAGTACTTAAGGTTTACTGATGTTATCCCTTGTGTTAGTACTATATTCCTTCTTACAGCATAATAATATCCAAGTGTATATATATTCCACATTTTGTTTATCCATGCATCAGCTGATGTGCATTTGGGTTGATTCCAATTTTTGGCAATAGTAAATAATGTTGCTATGAATGTAGCCTATGTGCATATATCTGTTCATATCCTTGCTTTCCATTTATCTGGGTATATACCCAGCAGTGGAATTGCTGGATCATATGGCAGATCTATAGTTAATATTTGAAGTAATGACTAAACCATCCTCCATAATAGCTACACCATTCTAGATTCCTACCAATAGTAGATGAGGATCCCATTCTGCCACCACTTCTCAAACATTGTCATCCGACTAATTTTAATAGTCATCTGTCTGATGGGTATAAGACGGTATCACACTGTAGTTTTTATTAACATGTCCCTAGTAACTAGTGATGTTGAGCATCTTTTCATGAGCTTTTTAGTCATTTGTATTCATTCTTTGAGAAAAGTGTATATTCAAATTACTTATCCATTTTTCAATGGGTTGTTTGTCCCTTTATTTTCAAGGTGTAAAGTTTCTTTACATATGATAAATAATAGATTCCTATGAGATTTATGGTTACAAAATATTTTTTTCCCATTGAATAGGCTATGTTTTCACTTTCTTGACAATCTCCTTTGTGGTGTGAAAGCTATACATTTTTAGGAGGTCCCACTTTTCAATTTTTTTTTTCATTACTAGTGCTTTGGGTGTCAAGTTCATGAAATCATTTCCTATTATAATATCCTGTAGATTTTTCCCTACAATATCTTCCAAGATCTTTATAGTCTTGGAACTTATATTTTGGTTTTTGGTTCATCTTGAGTTAATTTTTGTATACTGTGTGAAAGGTGTTCCTCTCCCATTCTTTTGTACATGGATATCCAGTTCTCCAAGCACCATTTGCTGAAGAGGCCATTCTTTCCCTTTTGAGTGCCAAATATCAGATGACTGTATCTGTAAGTATCTATATCAGAACTCTTGATTCAGTTACATTTGTCAGTATTTCTATTTCATGGTATTTGCATCAATATCATGCAGTTTTGACCACTGTAGCTTTGCAGTATGATTTGAAGTCAGATAGTGTGATTCCTCCAATTTCATTTTTATTTTTCAGTATGTCTTTCACAATTCAGGACCTCTTACCATTCCAAATAAATTTCATAGTTAATTTTTCCAATTCAGTAGAAAATGCAATGTTGATTTTTATTGGGATTGCATTAAATATGTATATTAGTTGGGTAAGATACACATCTTAATACTATTTAATCTTCTTAATAATGGATAGGGGATAGTATTCCATTTACCTAAGTCTTCTTTGATTATCTTTGAATATTGTGTTTTTTCTGCATATAAATCATTGTAACAGTTTGGAATTATTTATGAATTCCAAAAATATATGTTGGATTATGTTTGTGGACTGAGTTTTTCCTCTGGGCATATTAGATTATATTGGATTCAGAGGTTTACTTGATTAAATTATGATTAGGGTTTTCATTGGGCCATATCAGTAGGCTGTTGAGTCCCTAACCCTTGGTGGGTGGGGTATCACAGGTAAAATACATGGCAAAGAACAGAGCTTAAAGTTTTGTGGGATTTTTTTTAGCTGGAGCCCAGGAAGTGAACACACAGGAGAAGAATGCAGAGGTATAGAGTCAGCTCCTTACACACAGCAAAAGCCCGAAGCTGAGAGACAAAGCCATTTATTTTCCCAAGAGCCTACAGCTGGTCTTGTTGGGTGAGTACAGCAGCTGAGCCCTGAGACAAATGGAGCCCTGGGAAGAAAGTAACCTAAGAAGCCTGAACTCTTAACAGATACTGGCAACCACCCTTCTCTAACATGCAACAATAGACTTGGATGAGGGAAGTAACTTATGCTTTATGACCTGGTAACTCTAAGAATCTAACCCAAATAAATACCATTTATGTAAGTCAACAAATTTCTCATGTTTTGCATCAGCACCCGTTTGACTCACTTATACAGTCTTTTACATCTTTAGTTAAATTTATTCCTAAGGATTTGTTTCTTTTAGCTGTTATTGTAAACGATATTTTTCCCTCATTTCTTCCTCAAATTGCACTTTATTTGTATACAGACATGATACACATGATACTGATTTTTCTGCACTGATTTTAAAACCTGTGCCTTTACTGAACTCACTTATAAGCTCTAAAAGATTTATTGTAGATTTCTCATGGCTTTCTCTTTATAGGGTCATTTCATCTGCAAATAGTAAATTTTTTAATTCTCCCTTTCCAATTTGCATGCCTTTTATACCTTTTTCTTGGGTAAATGGTTGAGCAAGTACTTTTAACAAAATATTAAATAAGAGTGGGTATAGTGGGCATCGTTTTCTAGTACCTGATCATAGAGTGAAAGCTTTTAGGATTTCATCATTCTATATGAATTTTGCTGTGGATTTTTCATATATCATTCATCATGTTTAGAAAATTTCCTTCTATACATATCTTTTGTAGTGTTTTTACCAGGAAAGAGTGCTATATTTTTTCAAGTAGTGAATAGAGATGATTATGTGATTTTTTCTTTTCAATTTGTTTATGTGGTATATAACATTTCTTTTCTTTTTTTTTAAATCCACTTGGTAATGTAGTATAATTCATTTGATGTGTTGTTGCATACAATTAGAAAGTATTTTGTTGAGGATTTTAGCATCTCATTTCCATAGGGAGATTTGTCTATAGTTTTCCTTTCTCATGTTGTCTTTGCTTGGCTTTGGTATTAGGGTGATGCTGACATCTAGGATGAATTAGGCAGTGTTCCTTCAAATTCTATTTATTTGAAGATTTTAAGCAGAATTGGTGTTAGTTCTTCCTGGAATGTTTGGCAGAATTCACCTGTAAAGCAACCTGGTCCTGTGTTCTTATTATTTGCCAGGTTTTTGATGACTGATTCTATCTCACTACTTATGATTAGTCTGCTGAGATCATCAATTTCTTCTTTCATCGATGTAGGCTCCTTGTGTGTTTCTAGGAATTTGTCCTTTTCTTCTGAATTATCCATCTTGTTGGCATATAATTTTTCAAAGTACTCTCTTAGTACAGTCTATTTCTGTGGCAGCAGTGGTGATATCCACTTCCTCATTTCTTATTTTTGTGTATTTTCATCTTGTCTCTTTTTTTCTTTCTTAACCTAGCTAGGAGTTTGTCAACTCGAAGAACCAGCTTTTGGCATTGCTTACTTTTTCTACTTCTTTCTTATTTTTTAATTCCATTTTGTTCTGTTCTGATCTTTCTTATTATTTTCTTTCTTCTTCCTTTGGGGTTAGTTTTTTGTTCTTCTTCTAATTCCTCCAGGTGTGCACCTAGGTCTTTGATTTTAGCTCTTTCTTCTTTTGTGATATATAAATTTATGTCTAAGAATTTCACTCTCAGAACCACTTTTGCTGCATCCCATAGATTTTGGTATGTTGTGTTGTCATTTTCATTTGTTTCAAGTTAGTAATTTATTTCTTTTGTGATTCCCTGCTTGATCCACTGTTTGTCTAAGAGTGTGTTTTTTAACTTCCAAATATTTATACCTAATCTGGTTCTCTGGCACTTGCAGATTTCCAATCTCATTCCATTCTCATAAAAAATTACTATGTATAATTTCAATCTTTCTGAATTCATTGAGAAATGTTCTGGTGGCTTAGCATGTGCTATATTTTGGAGAAAGATCCATGTACCCTTGAGAAGAATGTATATTCTGCTGTATTTGGATGCAATGTCCTGTGTATGTCTATTAGGTTCAGCTCCTGTAGTGTATTATTCAAAGACTTTGGTTATTTATGAATTTTCTATTGAAATATTACTCCTTTTATTAGCATATACAGTCCATCTTTGTCTCTTACAATAGATTTGCATTTAAAGTCTCTTTTGTCTGATATTAATATAGCTACTCCTGCCCTTTTTTTGTTATTGTTTGCATGTAAGACATTTTTTCCAGCATTCCATTTTAGCCTTCTGGAATCCCTGGGTCTATGTTTGGGGATCTTGTAGACAGCATATAAATTAGTCATATTTCCTTATTCTTTCTGCAAGTGTGTGTCTCTTGTTTGGTCTGTTTATTACATTAACATTCAATATTATTATTATCATAGAATACTTTGATAAACCGTAATTTCTTTAGATTTGTGTATGTTGTATATAGCTTTTATTACACTTTTTGTCTTTCTAGTTGTTCTTACACTTTCCTCCAACTCTCCTGTTTTTCCTTTGTACCTGCAGAACTCCCTTTAGTAATTTTGGGAGTGCTAGTTTCTTATTAACATAATTTCTTAGATTCTGTTTGTGAATATTTTGATCTCTCCCTCATTTTTAAAGCCATTTTTCCTTGGTGATTAATTCTTACCTGGATATTTTTTCTTTTAGTACCTTAACTATGTCGTACCAGCACTTTCTTGCTTCCATTGTTTAAGGTGAGAAACCAGCACTTAATCTTAATGAACTTCCCTTTGTGTAATGTTTCTATTTTCTCTTGCTTCTTTCAGTATTCTCTCTTTGTCTTGAATATTAGACACTTTTACAAGTATGTGTCTTGGAGTAGGCCTGTTGGGATTTATACTGCTTAGGGAACACTGCCCTAACATTGGGAATTTTCAGCCATTATTTCCTCCAACACTCCTGCTGCTCTTTTCCCTTCTCATATCACTCCAGGATGCCTATAATGCATATGTTTGTGCATGTCTTGTTGTCATTCCTGTCCCTGAGTCCCTGCTCAATTTTTTTTTCTATCCTTTTATCCATCTGTTCTATTATCTGTTTGATTTCAGGTGTACTGTCTTCCACATCACTAATTCTTTATTCTGCTTCTTCTACATCTGCTGTTGTGTGTTTCTATTGTGTTTTTTTAATTTTTTATCCACACCCTGGTGGCTTTTGTTTGCATGCTATCTGCTGTCTGTGTTCATTTGTTGTGAGTTCTTCTGTATCTGTATTTATTTTATCCTACCCTTGTGGCTTGCTTGCTCTCTGCTCTCTGTGCCCATTCCCTGTGCTCTCTTCTGTGTATTTGCTTGTCTCCCTTTTTTGTTGTGTCACCTTGCTGAGTAAGCTTTTCATGGTACTTGTGAGCTGGATAGCACTCCATGGTGCTTGAATTCCAGGCAGCTGTCTGCAGCATGTGGGGGAACCTTCTTTCACAAGGAGGACCCAGGACACACACCCAGGGCCTCCAATATGGAAGTTGGGAGCCCACAGGATTGAGCCATAGCCTCTTCCCCCATTGTATTCTTGGTTTCTTGGATTGTATCTTTCATCATGATCATATACTTTATCTTTTTATATATGTTTACTATTTCATCCATATGTTCTCCCAGTGTCTTCTTAGTGTCCTTAATCTCTTCTTTAACTTCATGGAGTTGATTCATGACATTTGTTTGCATAGCTCTGATTAGTTGTTCCATATTCTGTATCTCTTCTTGGTTTTTAGTTTGTTCATTGAACTCGGTCAAGTTTTCCTATTTTCTAATATGGCTAGTATTTTTCTCTTGGCATCTAGTCATTTGTTTATCTTGGTGTGCTGATTTAGTTGATTGGCTTCTCTCTCTTCTCTATGGTTTTATTTTGTTATGTTTGAGTGTTGGAAGATTTCACTTTGACACTTCATTATCCTTATTCTACTTCCTTGCCCTGTCTGTGTTCCCTTGCAGAAAATGTTAGTACCAGATAAGTAGGATGAGATAGGAGGAGAAAAGGAGTTCTAGTAGTAATAATAGAAAAGTTAGAAGAGGGACCATATAAGATATAGGTAGTTGAATAATTAGCCTGAGTAAGAAGTACAGAAAAATAAGATTAGAAAAGTTTAATAGAAACAATGAGACATGAAACAGATTGGAGAAAAATGTAGAATTAATTAAAAGTCCAGAATGAGAAGATGGAAAAAGAAAAAGTAGAAGAGAACAGGAGAGAGAAAAAATTAAAAAGAGAAAACAAAACACAGAGAAAGTATGAGAGAGAGAGAAATTTGTACAACAAAATTTGAAGACCAAACCCAAAGAGGTAGTGTGAAAGAACAAGAGAAACAGAATACATAAGAATGAAGGAGAGAAAAGATATAGCATAAGTAGGGAGAATTGAGAAATAAAGGAATGAAAATAAAAACTAATTGAGAAACAAATGAAGAGGAGACATAAGAGCAAGAATTCAAGACAGCAGCTATTCATTTTTTTAACCAATAAGAGGGAGAAGGCAGGAAAAGAATAGAAAAGCCAAGATAAACATGGAAAACCAGTCTTTTCTTTGGGACCTCTTGTGATATTCTCAGGCTGTTGTTATCAACAATCTATCACTCTGCAGCCTGTCCTCTGCAGGTTTTAAGTAAGGTTTTAGTGAATAAAATCAGGAAAGTAAAAAAGGAACCTGTTTTTAAAGAAAGAGATTTAATAAAAGCTAATACAAAGATGATGCCAATATGTTCCCAGTCAGAAAGTTTCATTGGAAGCTCAAAAATTTTGTATCATTTTCAGAGTCCTGTATATGCTAAACTGGAGCTTTTCCACTGAGCTAATGTGCCTTATTAGATTAGGAAGGCTTTTCAGAAACCAATCAAGCCCTATTCCCTCCCTGTTATCTCTGTCTCCATTCTGATGTACATTCTTTTTTTTTTACCTATGCTTCTAAGCATGACAGCCTGCCTGAGAACACTGTCTTCTCTCTAATATAATTCCTTTCTTTACCTATGCTGCTGAACATGGCTGCCTGAAGAGATCCACCCCCCCCCCCCACACTCCCTGACATGTCAGTGTTTTTTCTGACAACCAAGACGGACTTGGCTGGATAAAATAACCACAAAGAGACCACTCTCCACCCTTTTCAGGCCCCTCCTCTTCCCAGGGAGTTCACTGCCACACTCCTTGTAGAGGAGGAACAAGTCAGCTCAACTTGGACTGTTTGTACTAAGTGTGGAGTATTAGCACTTCTTCCTGCCTCAGGTGTGAGAACCTCAAGGTTTTTCCAGGTTTCCTTTTCTTTCTAGCACCCTCTTATATGACTTAAAGTAGCCCTCTGCTCTCCATATATCTTGAGGTGCAGGCAGGGAGGAAGAAGTCTCTTTTCCTCTTACTCAGATACCATTGTCAGGAGTGTTACCCTCACCTGGTATCTCAGGTATAAGGAGGGGAGCCCTTCTGAGTGACTGGGATGATCAATAACTCACAGTTGCTGCTTAGGCTTCCTCCTCTCTGTCCCCAGCTTTCCTTTTAGTTGTGAAGTAGTGTCTCTGTCTGCCGTGCAGCAAAGCAAGTCACCAAGGCAGCCCTAGACACTCTTTCAGTTGTCTTATAAGAGCTAAGCTTGATCTGTTTACCCATGTGGCCATGTCCCCACAATCCCCTCTTTTCTTAACCCTTACACCAAAAGCATGAGCAAAGATAGAAAAAAAATCCATAACTTGATGTTCTCAAATGTAAATAATTTTTTACTTCAAAAGACTTTGTAGGGTGGCAGACATGGCCCAGTGGTTAGGGCATCCGTCTACCACATGGGAGGTCTGTGATTCAAACCTTGGACTTCCTTGACCCATGTGCAGCTGGCTCATGTGCAGTGCTGATGCATGCAAGGAGTGCCATGCCATGCAGGGGTGTCCCCATGTACGGGAGCCCGACATGGAAGGAGTGCGCCCCGTAAGTAGAGCCGCCCAGTGCGAAAGAAAGTGCAGCCTGCCCAGGAATGGTGCCACACACACAGAGAGCTGACATAAGATGACGCAACAAAAAGAAACACAGTTTCCCATGCCACTGACAACAACAGAAGCAGACAAAGAGGAAGACACAGCAAATAGACACAGAGAACACACATCCGGGCGGGGGGGCGGGGAGAGAAACAAACAAACAAACAAACAAATAAATAATACTTTTTAAAAAAAGACTTTGTAAAGAAGACAAAAAGAATACCCCTTCAATGGGGAAAAATATTTGGAAACCATATATCAGATAAGGCTTTGATTTCTGTGCTATATAGAGATCATAAAACTCAACAATTAAAGAACAAGAAGTCGAATTTAAACAATGGGTAAAAGACTGAAATAGAAGCTTCTCCCAAGAGAAAACATAAATGGTAGAAAAGCACATGAAAAAATATTCAATCATACTAGTTAATAAGGAAATGCTATTTAAAACTACAATGAGATAGCATCTCATATCTCATGTAGTGGTCATTAATAGGGGATAAAAGAAAACAACAAGTGCTGGAGAGGAGGTGGAGAAGTAGGAATGCTCCTTCTCTGTTGGTGGGAATGTAGAATAATACAGCCTCTGTGGAATACAATTTAATGGTTTTTCAAGAAGTGTAATATATAGAACTACCATAATATTTGGCAATCCATCTCCTAGCAATATATCCAGAAGAATTGAAAACAGTTATTCAAAGGGATATTTGTAGAACATTGTTCATAGCAGAATTAGTCATAATTTCCCAAAGCTACAACACAAGTGTACATCAACCAATGAATGGATAAACAAAATATAGTATATACATATGATGGGATACTATGCTGCTGTTAGAATTAATGAAATTGGGACACATATGAAAATATGGATGAAACCTGAGAAGATTATGCTAGATGAAATGAGCCAGATAGAAAAGGACAAGTATTGTATGGTCTCACTAATATGAACTAAATATGAAGAATAAATAGATGAAGAATAACCTAGATTACAGGTTAATGGGAGATAGGATGAAGTTGGAGATGGGATACTGAGACGTAATATATGTAGAATTTTCAATTAACTTTACTTTAAAAGTGTGGAAATGGATAGAGATAATGGTAGCACAATATGGTGAATATAACTAACACAGTTGGTTTATAAATGTGATTGTGGCTTGACATGTCAGTCTAGGAATGAAAATGTCCATTGAAAGAAAGCTAGAGAATAATCTAGGCATTGATTAACATAGGGAACCCAGTGGTGGATAAGGATATGGGTTAATAACACAAATATGAGAACGTTCTTCTTTGAACAAGAACAAATACACAACTATTACAAGGTGCTAAGATTATAGTAATACATTGGAAAGTGCAATTCATGTAACTTATGGACTATAGTTAATGGCAATATTGTAATATTCTTACATCATGTCAAAGAAGGTACTATAAAAATGCTAAGTGTATATAATTGGGGGTATGAGATTATTTCATTTGCATTAAGGGAAACATTCAAAGGTTTTCTCAGGTGATGTCTCCAGAACTCTGTGCTGAAAGTCACGAGTGTACACTTTGGATAGAATGTAGAGCATATGGAACTCCATAACATAGTGAACCATGTGGCAGAATAAGGACTGTGGTTAACAGTACAAATTTGAAAGTGTCCTCTCATGACCTATAACAAATATACAGTACTAATACATACATTTAAAAAAGGAATGTATGTAAAATAAAATACACCAATTGCATGCCATGGAATGTAGTTAATGGTAATAATCTGATCATGTTCTACCATAATATGTAACAAATGTTCCACAACTATGTAAGGTTTAGGTGGATGGGTGATATTACAGGAATTCTTTACTTTACACATGGTTGTTTCATAAGCTGAAAACTACTCTAAGAAAAATTTTAAAATAAAAGAAAAAATACAAATGTACTGGATTTGAGGCTTATTTAACAGGTTAAATCTCTCTGTACCTCACAGCATTGATTAGTTGTTATAACATCTGAGGCTTTTTTAAAATTTTACTATCCTTTCTTATTCCTTCACCATAATTTCCTTCTTTGTTTAAGGTAAGCCATGTTGAATTGTTTTTATTTTTGAATACTATCTTAAATACATTCTGTAAAGTAGAAACATAAATAAACATAATTATCACAAACTGATTATAGAAGAAAACAAGTCTTTTTAATTGTTCAAAAATACCTCTGTTTTGAGAGGTTCAACAATGGCAGGGGAGGAATACTGGTATGGGATGTTATTGACAGGGGACACATGGTTGGCAGGGAGTTCTCTAGGGCATATATCCAGGGTACATAAAAATGTTTGGATATTTTCATAGTGGCTACAATTAAAAACAACAACTGACAGAGAACTGAGTTCCTAGCCAGAGGAGCTCTATCACAGTCGCTAAAGGAACAGCAACAATCCCCCAAGTTCAATGGCAAAGACCAAAAAAGAAGGAAGGTTCAATAATGAGCCCCTGATATTAATGACTGTGCTTGTCAGCCTGTGCACCTGAAACAAGAACAAGGCCTAGAGCTGCAGGGTGCCTAAGAGTTGCCTCCTCAGAGCCTCTGTGTTGCTCAAATGTGGCCAGTCTTGAAGCCAAACTCAAATTGTAAATGTGTTGCCTTCCCCCAAGCATGGGACATGACTCCCCGGCATGAGCTTGCCTGGTGCTGAGGGATTACTACCAAGTATCAGTTGATGATGTACCTAGAAAATGATCTTGAAAAAAAGGTCAACTCGGACCAGCAGAATATCTCAATCTACATAAAATACCAGGAGTTAAAATGCTTTTTGATCTGAATAAGAGGGGGAAATGGAAAGGACAAATGCATTTATATGTCTATGAGTCTCCAAAAAGAGCCAGGAGGTTATCAGAGAGGTTGCCCTTATGCACATCTGAGCAGAGTCCCAGAGACAGATAAAGTAGATACAACCCAGTTATTGGTTCTTCTGAGGGCTACAGAGGCCCACAGTTTCTAAGGTCATGGAAGATGGAGTTCAGTGCCATGTCAGTTGGCCCTACTTCGGAGTTTGTGTTTCTGTGTGATGGAGCTGGACTTAGATGTGATCTTTGTCCACAAGTCTCTCCTGTTACTTTTACCGGAACTGTAGTTGTTGCTGGGGTTTAATGTATACCTAGGGGACCTGAATCTCTGGACTGACCATGTGATAGCCAGGCCCTGAGCCTCAACACACTTGCAAATCCTACACTCCGGTTTATTGGACTTACCCCAATCAGTAACATGGAGGTGAAGAAGGTCAACCACCACACCAAGGAGCCAAGAGTGTCTGCAACTGAAAGCAGGAGAATTGCATCCAGCATCCATATGGAATCTAAGACCCCTCTTGATTTAGATGTGGAGTGGACACAACCATTCTAAGGTCCACAGGATGGAGGAATAGAGTATGGATTATAGTGGACTTACTGATATTCTATTCATGAACTATTGTGATTAGTAATCGAAGAAAATGAGGCATTGGTGTGGAGAAAGTAGCGATGGTGGCTGCTGGGGGTAGGGAATGGGAGGAAGAGATGAGATGTGTGGGCATTTTTGGGACTTGGCGTTGTCCTGGGTGGTGCTTCAGGGACAGTTACCAGATATTGTATGTCTTCCCATGTAACATTTTTTGTGATGTATATATCTTTAAAAAAACAATACATTTTTAAAAAGTCTTTGCCAAAAATATTATTAATTTACTGCCAATATTTAGATAAGGAACTTGTGGACTTGAATTTAATTTTAACTAAGAAATTCTCCATATGATATATCTGCTAAGAAGATTAGTTGTGCAGGTCAAATATGTGGGTGTGGTGGAGTTTTTGTGTAGAATTTGGAGTTTTCTATTGTTCTTCAATGCATGCTTTGCACCTACCTAAAATTTAGGCTAAGTGGAATTTGTCATTAAAGTCTAGTCAGCACTATTTTTAAATCTTCTTGACATTTGTGGGAAATTTACTACTTTATCTACAGCCTTCTTTTTATAGTAGAAATGCTTATTGGCCTTTCTGGGGAAAAAAAAATCATAGGACAGTCATGAACACTAAAAGGGATATGATTCATAAGAGTAGATGAATCTTGAAGACATGGTAACGTTCTTTCCCTCAAGGAGAATCTAAATTTTGATGGAAACTCCCTCTACAAATAACCTTTTCTCTCTCAGTAAGGAATCAAGTCTGTTAAAGTTGCAATTGTCTACTATCTTACATAAATTAATGTTTGAACTTTTTCAATCCATACTCTTGAAAACATGGTTAACAATTACTGATCAATTAGATCAGACAGAGGCAGGACATTATATATCCCATCATAACCCACTGAGTGGACTGAGGGAGAATGTAAACTACAAAGTAAACTATAGTCTATGTAGTGTAGCTGTGCTCCAAAATGTATTCACTAGGTGCAGTGAATGTGCCACACTGATGCAGGGGATGTTGGTGTGGGAGGAGTGGGAGGGGTTGGGAGTGGGGTGTATCGGAACCTCATATTTTTAATGTAATATTTTGTGTAATCTATGTATCTTTTAAAAAGACAATAAAATTTTGCTATGAAATAATTAGACCATTTTCCTTTAGAAATATGAAGAAAATGTTTTTCAATTCTTTCTCAGACAGGTGAAACTTGCCAATGTGAAATTTAACAGCCATGAAGTAATATACAGAGTATACGATTGAGATTAAAGAGATGTAAGCAGTTTGTGCAGAGGTGTATTCTATTTCATCCTATTTAATTTTGCTTTATGAAAATCTATACAAAGAAACATGAAATTTGATTCTGAGAATGAATGAGCTTGTTTAGAACAATAATATTTATTGAAAAGTGTAGAGTGAACAAGACCTGAGTCTTTTCAATCTTTTTGTTCCTCTGCTAATCCCCCAACCTGATACACACCTTTTTATGAGAAACAGTATTTGCTGCTTTTCTCACCAATGAAAGAATTAAGAAAGATGAAACTGATTTACTTTTTATTTTAAAGATTAAAGAAAGGGAATGATTCTCATTCACTGCCACTTGTGGCTCATCCAAGGGGAATAGACTGTCTTCAGACAATATAATCAAGGTATACTGTTACCCTTAGAGATTTACAACCCTAGGTACACTTATCATTTGGGTTTACTGCAATCAGGTGGCCTTTTCTCACCAAAGTAGAAAAGGTCTTTATAAATGAGAATTTCATATAAACAGCAAAATGCAGTACTTATTGTGGTACCAGCAGAAGCCACACTTTGGAATAACCATGCATGATTTATTAGTCATTAATGTATTTTACTGTTAGCTAAATATTATAATAAGATATAGCTACAAATTAAATCTAATATCTATATTAATTCCTTCACATTAGGGGATTGTTTCTGTTCTGGCCCTAAGTTCTCTTCCCTTCTTTTCCCTTAATTTTTCATCATCTACGGTCTGCATTCTGTGTTTGAATACTGATTTATATCTTACAGGTTTCCATACCTATGTTAGTAAAATTAACACTATTTTTGGAATTTAGAATAGTTTTAATATTAAAATATGAAGGTATTATCAGTTGTCTTTGCCTAATTCCAAGCATTTATAATAATGAACAACTCTGTACAAATGTTAAAGCTTACTGAAATATTTTTTCAAAGTGCCTTCCTCAAAATGGGCTGCTTTGGTGTGTGGTAATGGTCTGGAAAATCCTGTGTAAAAACAAAATGAAAAAAGAAATTATTTTTATTAATTTTTGTAAATTATTCTTTAATTTATTACTGTTATCACTTTATTTCATTATTATTTTTATTTGTTTACTTTGGGCTTTGTTTTGGGGGAAGTTTTGGATCACAGAAGGGTCTCAACAGTGGCAATGAAGGATGACTGGTGCAGGGTATCAGTGAAGGGAGTATGTGTGAGGAGGGGTGCAACTGAAGTATGCCTTTATGGCATATGAATAATTTCAAGTGGTCATAGAGCATTGTCTTGGTGAAAGGACACCCACACAATAATCCATTAAATATTGAATTTCCATCCTGGGAAATGCTGCTACATTCTCTAATAGAGCAGCAAGAATCTCCCAAGTTCATGAGCAGTGCTTAGCAAAGGAGGACAGACGCCAGGCCCTTGATAATGATGGTTGTACTTATGAACCCTTTTTCCTGAAATTGAAATTTAGCCTAGTATTACATATTGCCTAATAATTACCTCTTAAAAATTTCTTGTTGCTCCAATGTGGTCTCCCCCTAAGCCAAACTCAGCATATAAATTCATTACCTTCCTCCTAGCATGGGACATGAATTCCAGGGATGTCTGCCTGCCTGGCAATAAGGGATTATTACTAAGCACCAACTAGTCATGCATTTGGAAAAAGACCTTGACCAAAAGGGGGAAATATTAAATAAAAATGCATTTTTATGGCTAAGAGATTTCGAAGTAATTTGGGAAGTCATTCCAGACCTTAAACTTATACATGCCTCAGCAGGATATCATTGACTGCCACAGTAAAGAGTGCCTCAAACAGGAGAGTTCCTGAGGTCTCTAGAGACATCTAGACACTATAGACAGGGCAGATAACTTCAGGAATTTGGCACCCTGTCATTGGGCCTTACTTTCAAATATATTCTCCCCAGTATAACAGAGTTAGTCTCATTCATAATTGCCCTACACATGTCTCTTCTACCCTTTTTATTGGGTATTTTCTAACTCAATATTTAGCAATATACTTGTTAAATATATGTCCTGTATACTATAGTCTTTTCATATATTCGTAGAGCCTGTATCTCAGCAGAGGTGCAACACATACTTTCCAGTTCATTGGTATCACCCAAGGCAGCTAAAAAAAGGATGATGATGGATAATGTCCATTCCAAAAAACAAAAAACAAAACAAAGAGTATCTACAACTGTAAGCAAGACATTTCCATCTGCCTGCCTAAAGATATCGAAGCCCCCTCTCCATTAGAAAGAGAATAGGCATTCCCATCCCTAAATCATCAAGTCTGAGGAATGAACAAACATAAGAAATAAATGCATCTAAGGGCTAAAGTAGACTTATTATTCTAGCAATGCAAGAAGTTGTATCATTGATATAATAACAGAGATTCTGAGTGGAGGGAGAGGGAAGAATTCGTGAAACATGGGGGATGTTTTGTGGACATTTGAATTGTGCTGCATAACATTGCAATTACAGATAATGCACCATTATACATTTTGTCAAAACCTATACAATTGTGCAGGAAAAGTGTAAAGTACAATGTAAACTCTAGTCTGTGGTTAATAACGGTGCTTAGATATGTGTTCATCATTTGTAACAAATGTACCACACTAATTGATGATGTTGTTAATGGGGGAAGACATGGGAGGGCGACGAGAAGGTTGGGTATTTGGGAACCCCCTATTTTTTCTTGATGTACCATTTATGTAATCTAAAGCTTCTTTAAAAATAAAAATAAAAAATAAATTAGTAAAACCATGTGTTGGAGATGTCAAGTTTTCCAAGGTTAATGTTAAACACAGAGCACATGCAAATTAACTAATTCAGTGATTGTCATTTTTTGAGTTAGTAAACGTTAACTGTTGTTAATAATAATTCTTCCAGTACAAAATTCTCTGCTTTACTTGCTGTGTGACTCAGGGAAATATTTTTAATCTCAGTGAACATAGAACTCCCATAATGACATATACTTGGAACCGTGTATATTAATGAGGAAGTTGGCATAATAATTAAATAAAATTATGTAAATAATATAGCACAGTATCTGAAATGTTATTGGTAGTGTTTGATCTACGAATCAATTGACTTCTTATGTCTCCTGATTAAGAATTTACCTGTGGTTTTATCATGTAATTGTTTATTATTGACTTAACAGGCAATTTATATCAGCTTATCAGGAAAGATCTAGGTACTTAGTAGACTGAAAGATTAAAGTGAGTTTCTCTTTTTTTGAAAGTTTAGCAAAATGTATAATGGCATGTATCCATCACTGCAAGATTATGCAGAACAGTTCCAATGCCCCAACAATAAACTATGTTCCACCAATTCTTCCTGCACTCTCCTCTCAAAATTTATGGCAACCACTTATTGTCAATTTTTGAAGGATGAGATTCATGTTTACTTGCAGTAATATTGAGGGCTTAACTTACTGGTCCACATTTTATAACCAGTCATTTTTATTGATACATATTAATAAAGCATACAAGACATCCCAAATGTACAATCAAGAGTAGTTGGCATAATCACCTAATTTTGCATTCATCACTTCATCATTATTAGAACATTTTCTTTTTTGTGTGTGATTTTTTATTTCTTAATTTTTTATTTTTATTAAATAGTCTTTGTTTAAAGATACACAGATCACGGAAAAAATGTTATGTTAAAAAATATGGGATGTCCATATACCCTACCCCCATCTCACCCGCTCCTCCCATATCTACAACCTTTTTCATCATTGTGGCAAATTCACTGCATTTGGTGAATACAATTTGGAGCATTGCTACACTGCATAGACTATAGTTTACATTGTAGTTTACACTCTCCCCCAGTCCATTAAGTGGGTTATGGCAGGATATACAATGTCCTGCATCTGTCCCTGAAATATCATTGAGGACAACTTGAAATCCAGAAAATTTCCCCATATCACACCTCTTCTTTCCTCTTCCTGCACTCTGCATCTCCCATGGCCACTGTCTCCCCATCAATGATATAGTTTCTTCCACTGCTAGAGTCACAATAGTTTTATAGTAGAATACCTGCAAATACATATTTTATTACTCCACCCTGAGGACCCTGGAGTGGTGATTTCCACCCCACCTCTAATTTGAGATGATGCTTAGATCTCACATGACTGATGGATGTGATTCTCCTGCTTACCGTTGTAGACACTCTGAGTTACTTGTTGTGGTGGTTGACCATCTTCACCTTCCTTTTAGCTGACCTGGGTAAGTCCAACAAACCAGAGAGAAGGTGGTGCAACTCTGCTGGGGCTCAGAGCCTAGCTTGCACATGGCCTTCCCAGAGATTCAAATCTCCTGAATATATACCAACCCCATTACAGCAGGATATACATTCTGCTCAATCATTCCCCAAGATAGACCACATGCTAGGCCACAAAGTGTCAGTGAATTCAGAAAGGTTGAAATCATATGAAATAATTTCCCTAAACACAGTGGAATGAAGCTGGAAATCTGTAAGGGCCAGAGAACCAAATTAGGCACAAAGATATGGAAGTTAAGCAGCACACTCTTAGGCAAACAATGGGTCGAGGAGGACATATCAAAAGAAATCAATAACTACCTTGAAACCAATGAAAATGACAACAAAACATGTCAAAACTTATCGTACGCATCAAAAGTTATACTGAGATGGAAATTCATAGCTATAATTCATACATCAGATAAGAAGAAAGAGCTAGAATCAAAGACCTAACTGCACACTTGGAGGAATTAGTAAAACAACAAAAACTAACCCAATAGGAAGAAGAAAAAAAGAAATAACAAAGATCAGAGCAGAACTAAATGATATAGAAAATAATAAAACATAGAAAAATTTTAAAAATCACTCATTCTTTGAGATCAACAAAATTGACAAACCCTTAGCTAGACTAACAAAGAAAAAAGGAGAGAAGATGCAAATACACAAAATAACAAAAGTGAGTTTCTAAGATGACAAATCTGTAGTTAAGAGACCGGATGCCACAATATAAATAAAATGTATGCAAAACTACTTTTGAATATTAGCCTGTGATATTTTCTTGGTTATTACTAAAGAAGAAATAAACAGTAATTGGAAACCTTGCCAACATCCTACACGTTTGTTTGGTTTAATGTTTCCGTTCCTGTGTGCTCTAGAATTTACTCAGAGGGAAAAGATAAAACTGAGATTCATACAAGTCATGTTGTTATGGTTGACTTCAGATAAGTCTCACAAAGGTTTCAAAGGATATAGTTAGTTCAGGCTTCTCCCTGTCTAGTATTAAATGGCCAATAAATTGTACTTTTTCCTCTTGCTCTCATGATTAATGAATATTTTAGTTATTTTATACTAAATATCGTACTAGAAAAGACTGGGAAAGTAAAAGTCCCTGACCATAAAGAGCTTACAATTGAATCAGGGTGAATAAAGACACACCATTGAAACAACAGCAAACAATTTAATTAAATGTATAATTGAATATTATATTTGGTAGTATATAATATAGGTATGGGTTCAGAGGGGGCCAAGCTTGGTGAGTAAAGATGAAGCAAGTGAAGTCTTACTTACAAAGTAATTGGGACCTATATTAAATTATAAAATTTCAAAAAGTAGTTGGAAAGGAATGTTCATTTCCTTTATTTATATATTTAAGGAACACTTCTAAGTAACACATTTAACCTCATAACAAACTTATCAACTCCATTTACAAATGAGAAGACTGAGATAATATCCAGATGTTTGGTTGAATGCGCACTGAGTTAGGGAAATGAGAATATATACGTTCCTAAAAATATGAGGTTAAATGGATAAACCTGACCAGAGGTATCATATAAGAACTAGTGGGAAATAACTTTGTACAGAATCATATTATCATGGACCTTAAAAGTCAAGAAGACAGCAGTGGGTTCGCCATTTTGAATTGTCAAAAATATTTGAATGGGAGAGTAACAAAATTAACAGTAAAATCTTAGAAAGACAGGTCTGATTGCTGTGTAGGATAAATAACAGGGGAAATTCTTGTTATGGTGGGGGAAAGTTTGTCAAAGAAGGCAGCTAAAAGATTACTTAAAAACCCAGATATGAGATAACAAGAATCTGAGTTGTAGTATTCATAAAAATAGAAATAGAGTTTAGTGTTAGGGGAAAATAAAGGAAAAATCAACAGAAATTTTTAAATAATGAAGGATGAAAGCTAAAAAGGGGAAATGTCAGGTAACAGTTTAGACTCTTGGTAACAGAGATAGTTGCCTCTGACAATCATGGGTGTCAAAAAGCTTTTCTAATTATTGTAGTATATGGTCTGTTGAGATGGAGTAACTCATTGTCATTTTTCCATGTGTCTGCTTCTTATGCTTGGCCTTATTATTTGTGTTTTTGGAGTTGTAGTTCTCCAGTTTTTGTTGCAGTGGAACTGGGGACTTGAACTCAGAGATGGAAGAAATGCTTTTCACTATGGATGCAAGAAATCTCAGTTGGAAATGTGGTTTAGGGAGCATATCAGGTGGTTGTACACCATGCCCTACTACTGGCATGATTTGAGCAGGCTTAATAGGCAACAAATTGCCAATTAAAGTGAGGTACTCAGCCAAAGTTGATTTAACTTCGACAACTTTTTATTTGGATTTTTGCCACATTTCACTTTTTTTTTTCAATATTAATTGTCCCATGCTTCATTTTTGGAATTATTTTCTCCTATGAGTGGCAAAGGCAAATCAGCCATTTGTTTCCAGAGGAAAATAGGGTTTGATAAATGAGACCACTGTGGTCTCATTTCTAGCCATCTGATGAGTGAGTTCAGTTCATTAATACAATAGGCTATTAAAATGTCTGTCATATGTAAGACATAGTGGGTAGTAAATGACTCAGGGTAGAGGCTCCAAAAACTGCCTCTCAATTCTATAGGCCACTTAGTAAGAGAAAACCTCCCATTGATAAATTTGCCCTCTGTTTCTCTTAATTTTTAAACTTCTTTTCCACATCATCTGCAATGCATGATGAACTGTCTAATCATCACAAAAGGCTATTGGTTTGCATTTGATGTATGAGAGATAATCTCTTAGTCACCTACTGACAGAAAAAGGACTATGTAATTAATTAATCAGAAATAAATACATAAATACATACATAGAATGACAGAAAAAATTGTTTACCATACATAGATTACCATTATGTTTTTCATATATTTATATATATATGTTTGTGGTATGTTCATATATATATATATATATATATATATATATATATATATACACACACACACACACATAGCTCACATGAATGCACTTTCAGATACTATTGGGAATAGTCTGCCAGCATTGGCTTAGGTTTAGGGACAATTTTCTTCAAAATTGATAATAGATTTTTCAATGATTTTATCCAAAGCTGCTTAGGCAGTCACAATGAGATGAAAGACTTGTATTTAAAAGGGTCACCACCTATATAACTAAGGCTAACTAAAGCAGGTATGCATTGAATCTTACCATTTTGCTCTCTTTTTCATTGGAAATTGAAATAAGGTTGATTAGTTTCACTGGATGCATTACTTTTTGAAAATATTTTATATTAGGGACCACTTAGAATGATGCCTGCAAGTTTTTTAAAATATATTTTTTATTTATTTTTAAAAGACTTATATTACATAAAATGTTACATAATAAAATTTAAAATTTAGGGGAACCCCATATGCCCCACTCCCCATACCTCCCACATTTCACACATCAAAATCTTCTTTCATTAGTGTAGTTCATTCATTGCAATTGATGAACACATTTTGGAGCATTACCACACCATATAGATAACAGTTTACATTGTAGTTTGCACTCTCTCCCATTCCATTCCGTAGGTTATTGCAGGATATATAATGCCCCCTATCTGTTTTTGCAATGTCATTCAGGACAATTCCAACTCTTGAACATGCCCCCATATTACACCTATTTTTCCCTCTCCCTGCCTCAGCAACTCCAGTGGCCACTGACTCCACATCAATGATACAAATTCTTCCATTGTTAGAATCACAGTAAGTAGTACATCAGTAAATCCATTATAGTCCACATTTTGTTCCCCAGTCCTGAGGTTTCTGGGATGGTAAGGCCCACTCCATATCTAATTGAGAGGGGATTTTGATTCTATATATCTAATGAATGAGACTCTCTTGCTGACAGTTGTAGATGTCCTTGAATCCTTGGTGTATGGTTATCCATTCTTACCTCCTTGTTAGTTTTCCTGGGTGAGTCCAATGAACTGGAGGGTAGATACTGCAACTGCACTGAGGCTTAGGGCCCAGTTGACATATAGACAGGCCAGAGAGTCAAGTCTCTAAGACATACACCTATCAACTCCAGCACCAACTGTAGGTTCAATAAAAGGGACAGAAGAGGCATGTTTAGAGAAGTCACAACTGATTCCAACTCTATCACACTTGAGAACATAAACTCCGAAGTAGGGCCAACTGTCAAGGCACCAAACACTGGAGCTATCTACCATGACAATATGACTTGAGTGTCTCCATGGCACTCAGAGCTCCACTATTTTTGATAGAATCTACTTTGGCTGTCTTTGAAACCCTCATGAGAGGTGTATAGTGATTACCTCTCTGATGACACCTGACAGATTTGAAGTCCCTCAGCCATATAAACTCATTTGTCTTTACCATTTCCCCCTTTTATTCAATGTCTTTTTCCAGATGTGTCACCAACTGGTTCTTGGTAGTAATCCCTCAGTGCCAGGGGGTCCATCCCCAGGAGTCAGGTTTCATGCTATGGGAAAGGTAATATATTTGTATGCTCAGTTTGGCTTAGAGAGCGGCCATATTTGGGCAACATGGAGACTCTCATGAAGCAACTCTTAGTCATTCTACAATAGGCTAAGTTGCAATTTCAAGAGTAAAAGGTCAGTAAGCATAGGCATCAATATTAAGGGCCCTTCAATGGACCATCCTTCTTCAATGGTCATTGCCCATGTACTTGAGGGATTGTTGTTGTTCCAATAGACAATGTAGCAGAGTTCCCCAGGATGGGAATTCAGTATTCTTTCAGTTGTTGTGTGAACCTCTACCCACTGAGGCAATGCCCATGAACATTTCAACATATTTATATACCTTTTATGTATGCCCAGGGGAAATTCCTCTCATGTAACTACATTCACTGACACCCTACACTAATGGTCTTCCTTGTGATAGTTTTAATCCTTTTGTGATCCAAAACTTCTTAAAAAATGAAGCCAATTATATTACCAAATTCAAATAAGAGGAAAATGAGATAGCAATGATAAGTTTAAGCAAAAGAAATAAAATATATAATAATTTAGAAAACTAGAATTAAAATAAAATTTAAAAATGGGATATAAAATTGAAAAATATTGAAAAACAATTTTTGATGTTTTGCCTTGCATCACTGTAATAGCTGCTTTCCTGTATGTACAGTGGCAATTTCTTCCATTTTTTCCTCATTGTCTGTAGCAGTTTGATATAGTTATGAATTCCAAAAATAGATATTGGATTATGTTTGTAAACTGGTCTGTACCTGGGCATAAGTAAATTATCATTTAGCAGTTTGATATTATTGATGAATTCCAAAAATAAATATTGGATTTTGTGTGTAAACTAATCTTTTTCTCTGGGCATATGAGATTATACTGGATTGATTACTTGATTAATTAATCAAGTAAACCTGTTGTGTCAGTAGGACATTGAGTCCCCACCCACCAAAGGGTGCAGATAAAAGGCATGGCAAAGGACAGAGTTAAGGACTTTTAATGTTACAGTTTTGATGTTGGAGTTTGATGCTGAAGCTGGAGTCCCAGGGAGAGAGAAAGAGTCATTTGCCTGATAGTCTACAGCTGACCTTGTGGAGGAACCAGAGGAGCTGAGCCCAGATGAACAGTGGAAGGCTGAACCCTCACAGACATAAGTAGCCATCTTGCTCCAATACATGAAAATAAACTTTGATGAGGGAAGTAATTTATGCTTTATGGTCTGGTATCTGTAAGGTCCTATCCAAAATGAACACCATTTATAAAAACCAACCAATTTCTGGTATTTTGCATCAGCATCCCTTTGACTGACTAATACATATGATTAGGGCTCTAATTGGGTAATGTCAGTAAGGTGTTGAGTCCCCACCCTTTGGTTCGTGGGGATTCACAGATAAAAGGCAAGACAAAGCACAGAATACATACTAATTTAGAAAAATTAAATAAAGTAAAATAAATGGGGGTATCAAAAATTAAAAAGTGGAAAAGCTTTGTTTTTGACGTTTTGCCTTTCATCACTGCTATAGGTGTTGCCCTTTATGTACAGTGGCAAGGTAATTTCTTCCATTTCTTACTCAGGGTCTACATCCTTTCTTTTTTTTTATTCTAATTATAAAATTTGTCCTCATGTAAGTTTTACATCACAGTAATCCACATATACAATATACGGTACTCCCACATATCCAACATCAAACTCGTTGTCTCTTTCCAAGCAATGATCTTCTTACATGTTCATATTATAATTGCTGAAGCTCATGTATAGATATTGAAACAAAAGCTTTCAAACATGGTTCCCTTTGCATTTACATTATGGTTTATATTTTAGACTATACAATTTTCTGAATTTTTAGGTATCTTATGTTTTACATTATAGTTTACATTTTAGCCTAAAGACTTTTATACATTTTTGGTGTAATTTAACATGTCCTATATCCATCACTGCATGATCTTGTGGAACACTTGCATTGCCCCACAGTTACACTGATTCCATCTCTTCAATAACTTTCCCCCTCCCCTCAGGGTCCATGATGACAATCAATCTTCATTACTTGAAGGACCATAACAGAGATACTTGCAACAATGTTGAGGACTTGACATACTCGAATGTCTTAATTCATTAGGAGCCACCGATTCTCTCAAGAAATACAATTCCCTATGTTTGAGAACATCAGTCCTCCCCAGGATGTGGGTATACCTTCCTCTCATTGTATGGGTCTCCACCCAATGATATAATTCACTATGACAAAATGAGCACTCACTCCCTAGAAGCATGCCCTGTGTCAGATGCACCCCCTTAAGCATCTTAAACAGGTAATCTTCCTTATTATATTTTCTAAAGAGTTTTCTCTACATTATAATATCAACCACATATGTGAAAATCTCCTATGTTCAAATGTTCCCCCCACCCTCCCCCCAATTTCTTGAGTCATCTGACCCATCCTCCCTTCCCCAGCTCCCATCAAACCCACAAAGCCCCACTCAAAGGTATACCTATGCACGCATTTTATCCCTTCCCTGTACAAAAAATTACCTCCAGCTTATCACAGATTTCACCCATGTAGGTGACAGCTCACAACCTTACTCTACCCCCCAACTTTCTTTAAGCTTATCGTCCGGTCTCAAGCTCATTGAGACAGTGTGGCTTACTTATTTCATATCAGAGATATCATGTAGTATTTGTCCTTCAATGCCTGGCTTGCTTCACTCAACATAAGGTCAAGATTCATCCATGTTATCACATGTGTTTGTATTGTATTCGTTCTTATAGCTGAATAGTATTCCATTGTATGTATACCACATTTTATTTATCCATTCATCAGTTGATGGATATTTGGGTTGATTCCAAATTTTGGCAATAGTGAATAGAGTTGCTATGAAAATTGGTGTGCATATATTGATTTGTGTCCTTGTTTTCAGTTCTACTGAGTTTACTCGCAGCTGTGGAGTTGCTGAGTCATAAGGCAAATAAATATATTTCACTTTACTATTAATGGAACCTGGAAGTATATTAAGATTCATTTTTAAAGAAGTTTTTGACTACAGAGAGTTTCAACAGTGGCCAGGGAGGAACACTGGTGTGGGGTGTTATTGATAGGGGGCATATGGTTGCGAGGGAGATCTCCAGGGCGTGTATAGAGGGTACATAAAAATGTTTGGATATTTTTCATAGTGGTTTCAGTTAAAAATGACAAATAAAGGATTTCTGAGTTCCTAACCAGGGGACCTCTATCATATTTCCCAATGGAACAACAGCAATCCCCAAAAGGCAATGGCAAAGACCAATAAAGAAAGATTGTCCAAGAATGAGTCCTTGATACTGATGGGTAGGATTATGAGCCTGTGTGCCTGAAATATGAACTAGGCCTAGAGTTGGAGGGTGTCTAAGAGTTTTCTCCTGAGAGCTTCTATGTTGCACAAAAGTGGCCACTCTCTGAGCCAAATTCAGCATATAAATGCATTACCTTCCCTCCAGCATGGAACATGGCTCCTGGGGATGAGCCTCCCTGGTGCTGAGGGGTTACTACCAAGGAACAACTGATGCTGTAAACTAGAAATAGACCTTGAATAAAAGGTCAAATCAGACCAGGAGAATATCTCAGCCTAAATGTAATATAAGGTGTTAAAAAATTCTTTTTGACTTTGGATAAAAGGGAAATAGAAGGACAAATGAGTTTATATGGTTATGAGACTCCAAAAAAGAGTCAGTAAGTCATAAAAGTGGTAATGCTTATGCATGACTCAGCAGAGTACTAGAGACAGCAAAGTAGATAGAAGCCCAGGTACTGAGCCAATCCTGAAGTCTACAAAGACCCACAGGTACTTGGTCATGGCAGATGATTCTGGAGCTCAGTGCCATGTCAGTTGACCTTACTTTGGAGTTTTTGTTCCTGAGTGTGATGGAGCTGGACTCAGATATGAACTTTTTTTCACATGCCTCTTCTGTTACTTTTAACAGACCTGTGTTGTCACTGGGGTTGGTGTATACTCAGGAGACCTGAATCTCTGGACTGTCCATGTGGCAGCCATGCCCTGAGCCTCAACATACTTGCAAATCCTACCCTCTTGTTTATTGGACTTACTTTGGCCAGCTAATAGGGAGGTGAAGGTTAACCACCACACCAGGGAGCCAAGAGTGCCTACAACTACAAGCAGGAGAATTGCATCTATCATCCATGTGGAATCTAAACCCCCTCTTGATGTAGAGGGGGACTGGACCTAACCATCCCAGGGTCCACAGGATGGAGGAATAGGGTATTGATTAGAGTGAACTTACTGTTGTTGTACTATGGAACTATTGTGATTAGTAATGGAAGAAATTGTAACACTGATGTGGAGAATGTGGCCATGGTAGCTGCTGAGGGTAGGGAGAGGGAAGAAGAGATAGGATGTGGGGGATTTTTCAGGATTTGGAGTTTTCCTGGATGGTACTGCAGGGACAGATGTTGCACATTGTATGTCCTGCCATGGCCCACCAGTGGACTGGGGAAAAGTGTTGCGGTGGCTTGCTCAGTCGGTAGAGGTGGGGTCTGGCTGCAGACGAGGGGTCGGTCCAGCTTAGGACGAGGGGTCGGTCCCACTTGGGACGAGGGGTCGGTCCGGCAGCAAATGAGGGGTCGGTCTCACAGGGGTTGCGCGGTTCGGCTGACGGGGTCGCCCGGCAAAGCCGGCGACGAAGGGGTCACCCGGAGAAGCAGGTGACGAACTGGGGACAAGGGAGGCCAGGCCCTTGTCGGGGGCTCTCAGGACTGGAGGGCGCACAGCAGAAGAACTACCGCGGAGACAAGGTAAACACGCAAGTCCACTTTATTGAGGGAGAGGCAACAGTTTTATAGGGGCTGGGGAAGGCTGATTGGTCGAAGCCACGCCCTGTTCTGATTGGTTGCCGGAGAAAGGTCAGTGGGCAGTGCTGGATGGGGGAGGGGTGGTGGTTAGGGATTGGCTGTCGCTGTTGCTGGGGGAAGGGGCAGGGTTTAGGGATTGGTGGCTGCTGTTGCTGGGGTGGAGGGCAGACTTGAGTTTCCCGCCCATGCCTGGCTGTTGCTGCTGTCGGGGGGAGGGAAAAGGGCAGACTGGATTTTTCCGCCCACGCCTGGCTGTTGCTGCTGTTGGGGGAGGGGAAAAGGGCAGACTGGAATTTTCCGCCCTGCACCTGCGCAGGGAGAAGGAAGAAGAAGGGTGCCGCCCCACAAGGCATCGTGTGGCGCCATCCGGGAGGAGGGGTGGCCGCAGAAGCATGGCTGCCGAGAAGGGGAGACCCGAGGGCACTCTGCGCCCATGCCGAGCTTCCTTCAGGGGTGGCGGTGGGCCCGACCAACCACCCTATTATGGGGGCAGTGGAATTAGGCCTACCGCAGCCGCTCCCCTCGCCAGGCCAGCAAACCACACTTCAGCCCGAGGGGTGACTGCAAAGTGTAAATTACAATGTGAACCATTATTCATGTGGTGCAGCAGTGCTCCAAAATGAATTCACCAAATGCAATGAATATACCATTATGATGAAAGAGGTTATTGATGTGGGAGAAGTGGGGTGAGGGGAATGGGGGATATATGGGGACCTCATTTTTTTTAATGTAACATTTAAAAAATAAAGAAAAAATAAAAGTAGAGGAATATTTCCTAGAAAGTTACCACGCCCCCCCCCCAAAAAAAAAGACAATGAACAGAGTTTGAGACTTTGATTTTGGAGTTTTTATTTGGAGTTTGTTATTGTAGTCTTGAACTGGGTCCCTGAGAAGTAAACACACATAAAAAAGTAGATGCAGTGCATTCACCCCAGGGTGGGACATTACACCCGGGGATGAGCCTCCCTGGCACTGAGGGATCACTACCACACACCAGCTGAAGATGCAACTAGAAAATGACCTTGAATTAAAGGTTCAATTCGGATCAGCAGAATATCCCTGTCTACATATAACATGACTTCAAAATGCTGCTTGACCTAATGTAAGGGGGAAATGGAAAGGAGAAATGAGTTTTTAAGGCTACGAGTCTCTAAAAAAGAGTCTGGAGTTTGTCAGAAGGAATGCCCTTATGAACAACTGAGCAGAGTCTAAGAGACAGATAAAGTAGATACAACCCCAGGTATTGGTTCTTTTGAGGGATAAAGAGACCCATGGGTTCTATGTTCATGGCAGATGGGGCTCACTGCCATGGCAGATGGCCCTTCTTTAGAGCTGGTGTTTCTGTGTGATGGAACTGGACTCAGAGGGGATCTCTTTTCACAAGACTTGCATGCTACTTTACTGGAATTGTAGTTGATGCTGGGGTTTAAGATATATCTAGGGGATTTGAATCTCTGGACTGACAATATGATACCCAGGCCCAGAGCCTCAACAGACTTCAGCTCCTACACTCTGATTTATTGGACTTACCCCACTCAGCTAACATGGAGTTGAAGAAGGTCAACCACCACACCATGGAGCCTAGAGTGTCTACAACTGAAAGCAGGAGGAGTGCATTCAGTATCCATGTGGAATCTAAGCCCCCACTTGACATAGGTGTGCAATGGACACAACCAATCCAATGTTCACAGAGAAAATGTGGCATGGATGTGGGAAGGGTGGCCATGGTCGCTGCTGGGTGCTGGGAATGGGAGGAAGAGATGAGATGGGGAGGCGTTTTCAGGACGTGGAGTTGTCCTGGGTGGTGCTTCACGGTCAATTACGGGACATTGTAGATCCCCCCAGGGCCCACTGGATGAAACGTGGGAGAGCGTGGGCTATGATGTGGACCATTGACTATGGGGTGCAGTGATGCTCAGAGATGTACTTACCAGGTGCAATGGATGTGTCATGATGATGGGAGAGAGTGTTGCTGTGGGGGGAGTGGGGGGAGGGAGTGGTGGGGTTGAATGGGACCTCACATTTTTTAATGTAATATTTTAAAAAATAATAATAATAATTAAAAAAAAGAGAAGCAAGTACCTGGAATGGAGGATCTGAACCAGGAGAAGAACACAGAGGAATTGAGATAGCCCTTGGACCAGCAGAATCCCTGGGGATAGTGATCGAACTATTTGCCTAATATTCTACAACTGACCTTGTTGAGAAAACAAACAACTTGAGCCCAGAGAGAAGCATAATCTGGAAAGAAATGAACCATGGAAGCCTGAACCCTGGCAGATGTTGGCAGTCATCTTTCTCCAAAAGAATAGAAATAGACTTTGGTGAGGGAAGTAACTTATGCTTCATTGCCTGTTTTCTGTAATATCCTACCCCCAAAAAATACCCTTTATAAAAACCCACCAATTTCTGCTAGTTTTCATCAGCACCCATTTGGCTGATTAACACAGTGTTCTACTTTTTTTTAAGTATATCTTCAAAGAAGTTTTAGGTCATAGTAAAGTCACATACAGAATATAGGGGAATCCAATGTATCTGATAACCTCCCCGTTTCCCTGGTTCCCTATTTATGACCTTTTTTTACATGTGGATGGATATTAGTCAGCCAAAGGTAAGCTTATGAAAAATACCAGAAATTCATTGGATTTTATAAAGAGTATTTATTTGGGTTAGGAGCTTACAGATATCATGCAATAAAGCATAATTTAGTCCCCTCACCGAAGTCTATTTTCACATGTTGGAGCAAGATAGCTACCAATATCTGTGAGGATTCAGGTTTCCTGGGTTAATCCCTTCCAGGGTCTTGCTTTTCTCTGGGTTCAAGTTTTCTCTCTGCCCAGGGCCTACTTCTCTTTTCTCTGTGTGCTTAATTCCCAGGACTCCAGCTTAAGACTTCAAAATCAAACTCCAAAATTAAACTCCAACATCAAAACTCCACCAAGGTGTTGGGTCTCAGTGCCCTAAGGATATGGCCTAATCAAACCCTAATCATAATTCAATAATGCCAAGCTACAGACCAGATTACAAACAAAATCCAATATCTGTTTTTGGAATTCATAACAATATCAAACTGCCAAACCTACCCTCTGAATTCCAAAAAGACATTACAATTTAAAAAATCCTAAATTAGTAACAATGCAAGTACTAAATCATGTCACACTTAATATAAAGAAATGCTGTTTCTGCTATAGACCTCTGAAAATTATGAAACAATTAATCTACTTACATTACACAAATGGACAAAGGATAAACATTTTCGTTACAACACAGAGAAAACGGGAAACATGAGTCACGGGTCTTCTACAGTTCAGTAAACCTGCAGGGCACCCTTCATTTTATTTCAGTGTGAGAGTCATTCTTTTATTTTTATTTTTTAATTTTTTTATTTTTTAATTTATTTTGTAAAAATATTACATTAAAAAAACAATATGAGGTCCCATTCAACCCTACCACCCCCACCCCACCCCACCACTCCCCCCCCAGCAACACTCACTCCCATCATCATGATACATCCATTGCATTTGGTAAGTACATCTCTGGGCATCTCTGCACCTCATGGTCAATGGTCCACATCATGGTCCATACTCTCCCACATTCCATCCAGTGGGCCCTGGGAGGACTTACAATGTCCGGTGATTGCCCCTGCAGCACCATCCAGGGCAACTCTAAGTCCCAAAGGCGCCTCCACATCTCATCTCTTCCTGCCATTCCCCATACCCATATCAGCCACCATGTCCACTTTTCCCACTCCAGTGCCACCTTTTCTCTGAGGTCCTTGGATTGGTTGTGTCCATGACATCTCTATGTCAAGAGGAGGCTCAGATTCCACATGGATACTGGATGCAATCCTCCTGCTTTCAGTTGTAGGCACTCTAGGCTCCTTGGTGTGATGGTTGTCCTTCTTCAACTCCATCTTAGCTGAGTGAGGTGAGTCCAATAAATCAGATTGTAGGAGCTGAAGTCTGTTGAGGTTCAGGGCCTGGCTATCATATTGTCAGTCCAGAGATTCAAATCCCCTAAATATATCTTAAAGAGTGTCATTCTTAAGATGATATTTTCTTCTCCTTGGTGTCTTATGGGAACCCACTCTTTCCATAGGCTTTCCCAATGGCCATTTTCTTAGTTCCACCCTCATCAATCATCTGGGTGTTGACCAAACTCCAGACCTCCCCCTCCAAGAATGTTGGCGTGATTGCCACCCCTTACCCAATCTTTGGTTTAGAGTCTTAACGCCCCCGCTGTGAAGATAGCATTCCCACTAAACTTTAGCATATATGCTCAACTCTCTTAGAACAATGAGTTGAACACCTGGCTTTCCCTAACCTTCATGAGACAGGTCCACCTCTCTCAGACCTATAGGATACTGACCTTAACTGACCTAATCTGTGGGGAATGTGCTCCACCCTTTTTGTACACTATGGCAGCAAAACTCCCCCAGAACATTGGGAGTGTACATCCACCCTCTTCAACTACTGGTGCAAGCTCACCCTCTCTGTACTCATGGGTGGGGTTCCTCTCTTGACCCAAAGTTATGCCATAATTCCATATCTAAGCTTCCATGGTTTTCTTTTAAAGATGATTCTCCTTCAATCTCTCCTTTCCATGTCCCTTTTAGTCCAACCTGAGAGAGATTTTGTTCATGCAGTTCTCTCAGAAACCTTGTTGGTTTAACATGCAAGAAGAAGGGGTCCAAGCCATCAGACAGTAAGACTTTTGGCAAGTCTTTCCAAGATAACTGCATCTTCCATCCTGATTTACAAGTACCATGCTTAGCTAATTTTTCCAATAAGGTACTCTCATCTGGGAGATTGATTTCCAGAGGCTTGGAATTTCCAGTATCAGTTTCTGTTTTCTTTGTGCCTGACAGTTAAGTCCTAAGCACATCTCTCTCATGTAGCATTTTGCAATAAGCTGCAAGCAGAAGCCAAACTGCATTCTCCTGGTTTACTTTAGAAATTTCTTCAACTAAATGCCCAGGCTCACCATTTCAAATTCTACCTTCCATAAAACACCAAGAGTTAATCTTACTAAGTTATCAGCAACATTAAAACATGAATCACCTTTCCACCAGTTTCCAATAATAGTTTCATAATTTACTTTTAAGGCATCATAAAAAGTCTCTTTAGCATCCATATTGTCATCGACAGTCTCCTCAAAGCAATCTAGGTCTTTTCCATCAAGCCTCTCACAATTCCTCCAAAAAATACCCCTTACCCATTTATAAAACCATTCCAACATTTCAGTAATTGCAAAAGCACATCCTCACTCCTTGGTACCAAATTATGTGTTAGTGATCCAAAAGGGTGTTGATACAAATACCAGAAATTTGCTGCTTTATAGAAAAGGTATTTATTTGAGTTAGGAGTTTATAGATACCAGGCCATAAAGCATAAGTTCCTTCCCTCACCAAAGTCTATTTTCACATGTTGGGGCAAGATGGCTACCAACATCTGCAAGGGTTCAGGATTCCTGAGTTAATCCCTGCCAGGGTTTGCTTCTTCCTGGTTTCAAGATTCCTTTCTTCCCAGGGCTTGCTTCTCTTTTCTCTGTGTGCTCACTTCCCAGGCTCCATCTTAAGGCATCAACATCAAACTCCACCATCAAAACAGCAATATAAAAAAACCCTCACATCTGTCCATTGCCTTTTCTTTTATCTCTGAATCTCCACTCACCAAGGTGTGGGAACTCAGTGCCCTAATGATGTGACCCAATCAAAGCCCTAATAATAACTCAGTTATGCCCAGGTATAGACCAGATAACAAACATAATCCAATATCAAATTTAGGAATTCATAACCTTATCAGACTGCTGCAGAATGGTACATTTGTTACAACTGATGTACAAATATTGAAACATAGCTACTAACCATGGTCAGTAGTTTACATTATGGTATACATTTTAGACCGTATGCTTTTATAAATTTGTTAGGAAATTTAACATAGCCTGTATCCATCATTGCAAGATCATACAGAACACTTCCATTGTCCCCTAATTACCCCCTCTTCCATCTATTCTATTCCACCCTCTCCCTCCTCTCAGTACCCACATGAACCACCAGGCTTCACTGTTTGAAGGACAATATTCATAGATACTTGCAACAGTGCTGAAGGCTTGACACACTAATCTTTCCTCTATTATTTGGAACCATGCATGCTCTGCAGAGACAACTCCCCTCTGTTTGAGAACATATCAGGCCTCCCTAGGATGGGAGTACAATTTCCCACTCATCATATGGGTATTCACCCACTGATATAACACAGTAGGACAAGATTTACACTAACACAGTGCCTAGAAACCTGCTTCAGATGTGCCTTGTGTTGAATACCCCACCATCCCACACACTAAACCAGTAACGCTTCCTTGTTACATTGCCAAAAGTGTTTTCTCAACATTTTAGTTTCAACCACACACCCACCAATCACCAGTAGTCCCCTACTCTCTCCACCAACCCTCCCCTTTGTTCAATGGACTGCCCTACCCATCCTCCCTACCTTAGTCCCTGTCAAGCTTGCACTGCTCAAGCCAACATTTTTTGATTCTGCACAATGACCAACACTGATTTGTTGAGATTTAAGAGTAAAATATTCTAAAAATATTCATATTCACTTATGTAACAAATTCTGTACTTGCTTACAACTCAGATTTCCCATTTAAACTAAAAGATGTAGGTATATATGATAGGCTAATGTATCAGCTCAGCCCAGTCATTTTGCCCATTTGTTTGGTCAAGCAAGCCCTCGGCTAATTGAAATACAACACATATATGGACGTTAGTCATTAGTGCATTTCCTTCATAGATGGCTGATCACATTCACAATTTACAAAGGAGGGTGTCTTCTGCAATGTGTGACATTTTATCCAATCAGTTGAATGCCTTAGAAGTGGAAGCTGTTTCACCATCCAGACTTGTCTTCAGACAGCCAATGTCTCCTGTAATCTCATCAAGGACATTCATTAGATGTTCACCAGAGTCCATGCTTTGCAGCTTTACTGAGGAACCTGGACTTGTACATCCCCATGTCATGTGAGAGAATATTACAAAATCAAATACTACTTACAAATGTCTCCTCTTGATTCTGTTTCCATAGTGAACCCTGATTAACACAACTTGGTAAGAGTAGTGGTTTTTGAGGAACAGAATATTAAATATGATATTTTTGAAGTGGTTCTGGGAGATTTTCAGTTGGTTCCCTACTATAAATGGTCTCAAGTGTTCTAAGGACTCCCTTGCCATTAATGAAGAGGCCATTAACAGTTCATGGCATGACTTGGCAATGAAAATATACAAAATATCATCACTGGATTCCCCTACAACCATATTTATAAGAGGCAAGGATCAGGGTAAGAGTGTTTTTCACACCTTAAAATAGTTTTGTGGAATTAAAGGTATAATGATGTTGGCTGCTTCCTCCCAGATACTCTGGATACAGTTAAAAAAGGAAGGGAGGAGCTAAAGACTTCAAATTTCTTACTTAAATGCCACATGAATCAGGTGAAAATTTCTATGTGTGTGCTGAAAGAAAATCTAGTTTCATGTTTCCCCAGAGTTGAGATCTCTGAAATTCAGATTCAGAGTCATATTGTATAAGTAGGAGAGATACAGAGGAAATTAAAATCTCAACCTCACATGTTGTCTGCTGTTAATGTGAAGGCAATGATTGGTAAGGAGTGGAACCCTGAGGACTGGGATGGACACATATGGGATGATGATGGTATTAGTCATGACACTGTAACCCTAAATTCTCCTGAGAATTTTGCCATCTATATTTGAGATGGCCTGCCTGATGGAGACCACACAATGACAACCTTGTATCCCCCAGCCTCCAGCCTGCACAGGTAGTCTGGACCTCCTTCCAGGACTAAGATGGGTAAGAGCCAAACTCCAGTATGCATACCTAACCTCGAGCCTGCCCTGAGGAATCTTCCTCCCAAACCCTGCCTGAAGAGATTAATCTTGTCTCTCCAGATGAAAATGTGAAATAAAGCCCTTAGATCAGAAGCTTACAAGGCACTTCTAATCCTTCTCCTTACCCACACTCACCAACCTTCTTCTCTTCAAGACCTATTACTAGACTAAAATCATAACAGCTTCCAAAGGCAAAATACAAACAGTGACCCAAGAGAAAGTATTATATACTCTAAAAGAACTGCATGAGTTTTCCAACTTATATAGACAGAAATCAGGAGAATAACTGGGAATGGATACTGATGATATGGGATAATGGTGGAAGGGATATAAAGTTGGATTAGGCAGAATTTATTGATATGGGCCCACTAACCAGAAATTCTGGATTCAACACTATAGATCAAGATGTTAGAAATGACAATAACAGGCTGTTCAGGAGGCTTACTGAAGCATGGACCAAAACATATACTAGCATGTTTGAGGCTGAGATGCCCAGTTTACCCTGGTATTCTGTAGAATAGGGAATTCAAAGCCTTAGAGAGACTGGAATGCTGCAATGGATTTACCATTTATTATCTGCACAACCACCCTAGGAATGTCCAAATTCCATCTTCCCTGAAGAGCTCTGTGGTTGCTATTCACTGTAGTCCAGATGTTACTGTAGGAACTGTAGTAATGGAATTAGAATGCTTAAACTTTATGGGGATGATTGGGTCTTGGTCTGGTAAAAGTCAAATATCTGCAGTTAATTGCCAAAGACAAGGTCGGCATTACTACCACAATGAAAGACAGACTTAAAGCAGCACTGAAAATATTCTGAGTTACATAGAGTTATATCATTGGATAATAGAACATTGGTTACCTAGAAGTGAAATAGATAGGTAGTCTACTACATTTCTTCTGGAACTGTATAAGCAGAAGAGTTCTATTTCGAGTGAACAAGCCCTTACTCAAATTGCAAATGCAGAGAATCTCAGCCCCTTTAATAAATTCCCTGACTTGAGACAGTTTACAGACCCAAAGCCCCTTGAATGAGGAGAAGGCCATATATCCTTGGGGAAGGATCCTGTTACACTGCCAAAAATTTATACTGTTACTATTCCTCCCTGCTTTTCCCAAGGAGACTTAGTGCCTATTACCAGAGTAACTGTGCATTTGGGAAGAGGAAATAATCAGATATTTGGGGGGTTATTAGACACTGGCTCAGAAGTGAAATTAATCCCAAGGGACCCAAAACATCACTGTGGTCCACCAAGTAGAGTAGGGGTTTATGAAGATCAGGAGAATGATGGAATTTTAGCTCAGATCTGTTTCATTGTGGGTCCAGTTGGTCCCCAGAACCATTCTGTGGTTATTTCCCCAGTTCCAGAATGCACGATTGTAATAGATACACTCAGTAATTGGAAGAATGTCCACATTGGATCCCTGAATTGTCTAGTGGGGACTATTATGGTAGGAAAGGCCAAGTGGAGGCCACAAGAACCCACCTCTACCTAGCAAAATAGTAAATCAAAAGCAATACTGGATTCCTGGAGGGACTGCAGAGATTAGTGTCATCATTAAGGATTTGAAGGATGCAGGGGTGGTGAATACCTCCATATCCCCATCCAACTCTCCTTTTTGGTCTGTGCAGAAAACAGATAGATCTTGGAGGATGACAGTGGATTATTGTAACCTTGAACTAGTGGTGACTCCAATGACAGCTGATTTTCTGAATGTGGTATCCTTGTTTGAACAAATCACAATAGCCCTTGGTACCTGTTATGCAGATATGAACCTGGAAAATGGTTTTTCTCAATTGTAATTAGTAAGGGCCACCAGAGACAGCTTGCTTTCAGCTGGCAAGGTCAGTAATGTACCATTACACTCTTGACTCAGAAGGAAAGCTCTCCACCCTATGTCATAATATTGTGTGCAGGGAACTTGATCATCCCTCCCTTCCAAAAGGTATTATGCTGGTCCACTACATTGATGTCATGTTGATAGGACCTAGTGAGAAAGAAGTAGCAATAACTCTAGATTTATTGGTAAGACATTTGTATGAGAGTGGAAGGGAGTTACATCCAAGAACAATACAGGGGCCTTCCACCTCAGCGAAGTTTCTAGGTGTTCAGTGGTCTGGTCCATGTTGAGATAACCATTCTAATGTGAAGGATGAGCTGCTGCATCTGACCCCTCCAATGCCCAAAGAGGAGGCTCAATGCTTCATTGGTCTCTTTGGGTTTTATAGACAACATATTCCTCATTTGGATATGCTACACTGACTCTCCTACTGAGTGGCCAGAAAAGCTGATCGTTTATCAGAAAAATAGGAGGCTCTGCAACAGGTCCAGATTGTTGTGCAAGCTGCACTAACATGTGGGTCATTTGATACAGCAGAAAAAATGGTGCTGAGAGTGTTAGTGGCAAATAGAGATGCCATTTGGAGCCTTTTACAGGCCCCTATAAGAGAACCATAATGCAGATTCTTAGGATTTGGACTCAAAACCTTGCCATCCTCTATTGATAACTACTTTTATTTTGAGAAAGAACTTTTGGCTTGCTATTGGGCATTAGTAGACACTGAACATTTAACTATGGGCTATCAAGTTACCATGAGACCTGAGTTTTCTATCATGTTAGGTATTGTCTTACCCAACAAACCATAAAGTTGGCATGCACAGCAGCACTCCATAATAAAGTGGCAGCGGTATATAGGAGATATGGCTCCAGCAGGTCCAGAAGACACAACAAGTTACATGAGGAAATAGCCCAAAGGTCCATGGTCACCACCCCCGCCATGTTACCATGTCTTTCCCAGACCACAGCTTTGGCCTCTGGTGGAGTCCCTTTCCATTAGTTGATTGATTAACAGAAAACTAGGGCCAAGATTACAGATATTTATGCATGATATGCATGTACCACCTGAAAGTGGACAGCTGCAGCTCTGCAGTCTCTTTCTTGGTAGCCCCTGAATGATCGTGGTGAGCGCAAATCGCCCCAGGGGGCAGATCTTTGAGCACTGCACCTTGTTGTTCATTTTAGTTGGAAGAAGAAATGCAAATGATGTGTTTGTACACTGATTCATGGGCCATTGCCAGTGATTTGGCTGGTTGGTCGGGGATTTGTGAGGAACAGGATTGGAAAATTGGTGTCAAAGAGGTCTGGGGAAGAGGTATGTAGATAGAACTTTCTGAGTGGGAAAAAACATGAAAATATTTGCGTCCCATGTGAATGCTCAACAGCAGGTGACTTCAGCAGAGGATGATTTTAATAATCAAATGGATAAGGTGTTCCATTCTGTGGCTAATGCTCAGTCTCTTTCCCCAGCCACTCCTGTCATTGCTCAATGAACTCATGAAGAAAGTTGCCATGGAGGCAGGGATAGAGTTATGCATGTGTCAGCAACATGGACTTCCCCCTTGCCATGGTTGACTTAGCTATAGCCAGTGCTTAGTGCTCAATAAGAAAATAGCAGAGACTCTCACTCAGTCTCTATTATGGCACCGTTCTCTGAGGTGATCACCCTGCTACTTGGTGGCAGGTTGATTACATTGGATTACTTCCATCATGGAAAGGACAGTGATTTGTTTTAGCTGGAATAGAAATGTACTCTGGATATGGATTTGATTCCCTTCATGTAATGCCTCTTCCAAAACTTTCATCTGTGGAATTATTTCCTATCTCATCCACTACCATGGCATTCCACACAGCATGGCTTCAGAACATGAATCCAGAAAGTGTAGCAGTGCACCAAAATGTATTCACCAAAAGCAATGAAGGTGCCACAATGCTGAAAGAGGTTTTTGATGGGGGGGGGAGTGGGTGTGGGGTGTGGGGTATGTGGGAACCTCTTATATTTTTTAATGTAACATTTTTTGTGATCTAAGTATTTTTAAAAAGACAATTTAATAAAAAATTAAAATAAAAAAACCATTTAACAGCAAATGATATGCAGAAATGGACACATGCTTATGGAATTAACTGGTGTTACCATGTTTGCATCATCCTGAAAGATCTGGTTTGATAGAATGGTGGAAGGGCCATTTGACCACACAATTACAACACCAACCAGGAGGCAATATTTTGCAGGATTGGTGCAAGTTTCTTCAGGAGACTGTGTATGCTCTAAATCAGCATCTCTTCTTTGGTGCTGTTTCTCCAATAAACAGGATTCATAGGTCCAGGAATCCCGGAATGGAAATGCGAGTGACACAACCCCTAGTGTTCCACTAGGAAAATTTTTACTCCATGTCACTCCAACATCAACCATTGCTGGTCTACAGGTCTTAGTTCCAAAAGGAGGAATGCTGACCCCAGGGAACACATCAATCATTTTATTAAACTAGAAGTTAAGGCTTCCACCTGACCACTTTGTTATCCTCTTACCTAAAAATTAACAGGCAAAGAAGTGAATTATTGTACATGAAGGGATAATTGATCCTGATTATTAAGGGCCCATAGCACTGCATCTTTATAATGGAGGTAACTACCATTTTGCATGAAATATAGGAGATTCTCTAGGACATCTCTTAGTACTGCTATGCCCTGTGATTAAAGTCAGTGGAAAATTGCTACAACGCAATCCAAGCAGAAATAACAATGGCCCAGAAACTTTAAGAATGAATGTTTTGGCCAGCCGACAAGACAAAGAAACACAGCCAACTGAAGTGCTTATTGAGGGTGATGGTAACAAGGAATAGGTAATGGAAGAAGGTAGTTATAAATATGAACTTAGACCACTAAACCAATTACAGAATCAAAGACTGTAATAGTCATGAAACTTTTTGGCTTGTTTTGTTATTAATATTATTGTATATATACATAAAATGATTATTTTCTTCCCTAACCTTTTCCTGTCATATGGCAAGCTGTATTAATTTCATATCATAATATTTAAAGATGTCAAGGTTAAAATGAAATATTACCCCAACGACTTGAACCCTATTCTGTAAGATTTTTTTACTTATTTATTTTATTGCATTTTTCTTTTTATTTATTTATTTATTTGTTTATTTGTAAATTGTATTTCTTTGAAGATACATAGATCACAAAAAAAATATTATGTTACAAATATAAGAGGTCCCCATATACTACATATTCACCCCACCCCACTCCTCCCACATGAACAACCTCTTCCCTCATTTTGGCACCTTCATTGCATTTGGTGAATACATTTTGGAGCACTGTTGCACTGTCTGGTTAGTAGTTTATATTGTAGTTTACATTGTCCCCCAGTACATTCAGTGGTTTATGGCAGGATAATGTACAACATCTGTTCCTGCAATGTCACTTAGGGCAACTCCAAGTCCCAAAATGCACCCACAACACATCACTTCTTCCTTCTACCTGCCCTCAGCAAAAACCGAGGCCACTTTCTTGACGTCCGTGCTACAATTTCTTCCATTACTAATCACAATAGTTCTATTGTAGAATACCACTAAGTCCACTCTAATCCATACTTTATCCCTCCATCCTATGGACCCTGGGAAGGTGAAGTCCATTCCACCTCTATATTGAGAGAGGGCTTATACCCCACATGGTTGATGTACGTGATTCTCTTGCTTGCAGTTGTAGGCACTCTCTTACCATGTATGCTGGATGACCATCTTCACCTCCCTCTTAGCTCCTCTGGGTAAGTCCAACTAACTGAAATAAAGGTGTGGCAATTCTGCTGAGGGTCAGGGCACATCTGCCACATGGACAGTCAAGAGATTCCAGTCTCCTGAATATAAACCAACCCCAGCACCAACCACAGGTTCAGTAAAAGTTAGAGAAGAGTCATGTGTAGAAAGGTCACATTTGAGTCCTACTCCTTCACACTCAGGAACACAGATTCCAAAGTAGGGCCAACTGACAATGCACTGATATCCAGAGTCATCTCTATGAGTTTCGAACCTGTGTGTCTCCATAGCCCTCAGGAGCACCAGTGCCTGGGGTTGTATCTACTTTGGCTGTCTCTTGGATCCTACTGGGATGTGCATAAACATGACCCCTCTGATGACATCCAGAGTAATTTTTGAAGATTTTTAATCAAATAAATTCATTTTACTTTACCATTTCCCCCTTTTATTCAAGATCTTTTTCCAGTTGCATCACCAGTTAGTGATTGGTAGTAATCCCTCAATGCCAAGGAGGTTCATCCCCAGGAGTCATGTCTTATACTGGGTTAAATGTAATGTATTTACATGCTGAGTTTGACTTAGAGAGTGGCCACATTTGAGCAACATGGAGGTTCCCAGAAGGAAACTCTTAGGAACCCTGCAGTTCTCAGCATAGTTCAAGTTCCAGGCACACAGGAGCATAATCATAGTCATCAGTATCAAGGGCTCATCATTGGACCATCCTTCTTCATTGGTCTTTGCCTTTGCACTTGGGAGACTGTTGCTGTTCCTTTGGGGAATGTGACAGATTTCCCCTGGCTAGGAAGTCAGCACTCCCTCTGATGTCATTTGTAAAAGTGACTACTATGGATCCTCCCATGGCCCACTGGATGGCACGTGGGAGAGTATGGGCTATGATGTGGACCATTGACCATGAGGTGCAGTGATGCCCAGAGATGTACTCACCAAATGCAATGGATGTGTCATGATGATGGAGGAAAGTGTTGCTGTGGGGGGAGTGGTGGGGTGGAGGTGGTGGGGATTAATGGGGACCTCATTTTGAATGTAATATTTTAAAAAAATGAATTTATAAAAAAATTAACTACTATGAAATTACACAAAGAATATCTGAACGATTTTTTCCATATCAGCTTTTGCAGAATTGCTCCATTTCTTTTAATGAGCTACATAGTATATCAATCATTTTGCTACAGTTTTACTATACAGTTCACAATTATTATTAAAACAATTTAAAATAAACAAGCAATGAAATACACACAAAATATTCTAAATTGAATATGTATATTCATAGATGATTTCACACTTGCTTTAGTTGCATCTGTAGAATAAATTTCTGGAATCAGAATTGCTTTAGAATAAATTTCTTTTCTTCTTATGAATGAATGCACTATATTAAAATTTTCTGTTAATAATCTGATAAAGGTTGTTACTTTTTATTTCTTGTTTTATTATTTTTTACTATTTAATCTTGGGTTTTTTTATGTGTTTCTTTGAAGATACATAGCTCGCAAAAAATATTATAACTGTTTATATATCCTATATATATGCCCTGGTTAACTCCATCCCAATCATGTGTCTCCCATCAATAACATCCCACACCAGTGCTCCTCCCTTGATATATTTGAACTCCTCTGTCAATCAAAACTTCTTCAAAAATGAAAACAATTATTTTAAAATTCAATTAGTAGGAAAAAGAAATAGTAATGATAGGTTTAAAGATTAGAAATAGAATATATACTAATTTAGAAAAAATAAAGTAAAAAATAAATTGGGGTATTAAAAAATGAAAAATATCATGAAACTTTGTTTTGGACATTTTTCCTTTCATCACTGTAATAGGAGTTGCCCTGTATGTACAGTGGCAATGCAATTTCTTTCATTACTTCTTCAGTGTCTACATACTTTTTTTTTATTTTTTATTTTGCCTTCAAAAAAGTTTTAGATCTCAGTAAAGTCACATATACAATATAGAGGCTCCCATATATTCAACACCAAACCGTTTTCCCCCTTCCCTTACAATGATCTTTTTATATCTTCTTGTTAAATTTGCTGTAACTGATGTATAGATATTGAAGCAAAGCTACAAAACATGGCTCCATTTCAGTTTACCTTATGGTTTATATTTTAGGATGTACAATTTTCAAAAATTTTAGTTACATTATGGTTTACATTTTAGCATATAGACTTTTATACATTTTGGGTGAAACTTAACATGTCCTATATCCATCATTGCACAATCTTGTGGAATACTTCCATTGCCCCCAGTTTCTCTGCTTCCTTCTATTCCTATCTCCCACTCCCCTCAGCGCCTGAAGTTTAAACCAAGCTTCACTGATTGAAGGACAAGATTCATAGATACTTGCAACAATGCTGAGGGCTTGACACACTAGACTGTCCTACCACATTGGGAGACACCAATTCTCTTGAGAGACACAATTCCCTATGTTTGAGAACATAGGCCTTCCAGGATGGGGGCACACCTTCCCACACATTGTATGGGTCTCCACTCAAAGATGCAACAATTCTATGACAAGACAACCTTTCACACACTTCCAAGAAGCCTGCCTCTGTGCCAGATGACCCCCCATTAAGTACCTTAAACAGGAAACCCTTCCTAAAGTTTCTAAAGAGTTTTATCAACATTGTAGTTTCGACCACATATCTGACAATCTCCCATGTTTATCTGTTCCTCTCAACCCTTCCTGAATTCCTTGGGCCACCTGACCCAGCCTTCCAACCCTAGCACTCCTTAACCTGTGAAGTTTCACCCAATAGTATCCTTATGCACCCATCTTATCCTTTCCCTGTACAACTACTTAACTCCACTTTATCATAAATTTCAACCATGTAGGCATCAGCTCATAGTCTTCCTCTACACCCCAGTTTCCTGTAAGCCTATCATCTAGTCTCTAGCTCTCTGAGGTAGCTTGGTTTGCTTGTTTCATATCAGAAAGTTCATGTATTATTTATTCTTCAATGCCTGGCTTGCTTCACTCAACCTAAGGTCCTTAAGATTCATCCATGTAATCCCAAGTGTTTGTACTGTATTTCTTCTTGTAGCTGAGTAGTATTCTATTATTTGTGTATACCACATTTTATTTATCCATTCATCTGTTGATGGACATTTGGGTTGATTCCAACTTTTAGCAATAGGGAATAATGACACTATGAACATTGTTGTGCATATATCTGTGTCCTTGTTTTCAGTTCTTCTGGTTCTATCATCAGCTATAGAATTGCTGGGTCACATGGAAAATCCATACCTAGTTTTTGAGAAATCACCAAACTGCCCTCGCTAACTCAGTTGGTAGAGTACAAGACTCTGAAATATATATTTTTTTGAAGATTCAAAATTCACAAAAGATGTTACATTAAAAAATATAAGAGGTTCTCATATACCCCATATCCCATCCTACCCACTCTTCCCACCTCAGCAACCTCTTTCATCATTGTGGCACATTCATTGCATTTGGCGAAGACATTTTGGAGCACTGCTGCACCACATGGATTATAGTTTACATTGTAGGTTACATTCTCCCCCAGTTCACTCTGTGGGTTATGGCAGGATATACAATGTTCAACATCAGTCCCCACAATATTATTTAGGACAACTCTAAGTCCTGAAGATGCCCACACATCACATCTCTTCTTCCCTCTCTCTGCCCTCAGCAACTACCATGGTCACTTTCTCCAGATCAGTGCTACAGTTTCTTCCATTACTATTCACAACAGCTTGAAAGTAGAATAAAAGTAATTCCTCTCTCATCCATTTGTTATTTCTCCATCCTGTGGACCCTGGGATGGTGATGTCCATTCCACCTCTATATTGACCTCTATATTAGACCCACATGGTTGATGGATGTGATGTGATTCTCCTGCTTGGAGTTCTACACTACCTCAATTCCCCAGTGTGGTGGTTGACCATATCTTTAAAAACATAGAAAAATTTTTTTAAAAATATCAGAATGCTTGGAAAAATTGACTCCTGGTTTTAGATGGAATGAAGGATTTGAAAATGATGAACGTGTGTACTTAGCTGAGGAGATTTCCAAATTAAATATGGAAAGTGCAGCCTAGCTTCTCCTTTCAGCTAATGGCAAAATTTTAGAAGAAATAAATAAACTGAGAACTTAATTGTTGGGCACAAAGTAAGCTTTGGTGATTTGTTCTTAGGAAGCTTGAGATTTAACAAACTGACCTCCCCACTCTTTTTTGGAGACTCAGCCATTTAAATTCTTTTGTCCTTTCAATTTCCTCCTTTTATCCAAAATCATAAAGCAGTTTTTAACTACTGATATTACATGTAGGCTGAGATATTATTCTGGTCTGAGTAGACCCTTTTATTTAAGGTATTTTTCTAGTTGCATCATAAGCTCTTCTTGGTAATAATCCCTCAGCACCAGGGAGGCTCATCTCCAGGAGTCATGTTTCACACTCCAGGGGAGGTAATGCATTTACATTCTGAGTTTGGTTTAGAGAGTGGCCCTATTTGAGCAACATGGAGGCTCTCAGGAGGTAAACCTTATGAAATCTGCAGCTTTAGGCCTCGTTCATATTTCAAGTGCACAGGCTCATAATCATAGCAATCAGTATCAAGGGCTCATTGTTGGACCATCTGTCTTCATTGGTCTTTGCCATTGCACTTGGGGGATTGCTGCTGGTCCATTGGGGAATTTGATAGAACTCCCCTGGCTAGGAACTCAGCAATCTCTCAGTTGTTATTTTTAACTGAAACCACTATCAAAATATTCAAACATTTTATGTGCCCTGTACACATGCCCTACAGAACTCCCTCCCAACCATGTGCCCCCTATCAATAACACCCCACACCCCTGTTCCTACCCTGCCATAGTTGAACATCTCTGTTGTCTGAAAATTCTTTAAAAATGGAGCCTAATATATTGCCAGGTTGCATTGCTAGTAATATGGAATGTAGTGATGGGTTTAAGGTTAGTTATAGAATTCATTCTAATTTAGAAAAATTAAATATAGGAAAAATAAATTGGGGTATCAAAAATTGAAAAAATGAAAAAGTTTTATTTTTGATGTTTTGCCTTTCATCACTGCTATAGGTGTTGCCCTGTATGTACAGTGGCAAGGCAATTTCTTCCATTTCTTCCTCAGTGTCTTCATTCGTTTTTTTCCAATTATTAAGTTTGTCTTCACAAAATTTTAAGATCACATTAATTCACATATACAACATATGGTACACCCACATATTCAAAATCAAACCCTTTGTCCCTTCCCCAGTAATGATCTTTATATATGCCCATATTATATTTGCTGCAGTTGATGTATAGATATTGAAACAATAGTTTTCAAACATGGCTCCATTTGGGTTTACATTATGGTTTATATTTTAGACTACACAATTTTCAAAATTTTTAGTATCTTATGTTTTACATTATAGTTTACATTTTCGATTAAAAACTTTTATACATTTTTGGTGTAATTTAACATGTCCTATATCCATCATTGCATGATCTTGTTTTGATCCTGTCATGTGACATAAAGTAGGGGCTCAGGAGCTGAGGTCCTAGGAAGGGGTGAACTTTATGGCTGATGGTTTTCAGATAAAATTGGGAAAAAATATGGAACAGATGAGCCTGAGAGAGGAAGCCCAGAGTTGAAAGTAGAGACCAGAAAGAGATCACCCACTACCTTCCTTCAACATGTGGCAGCTAACTTCGGTGAGAAAACACCTCTTATGTCTCCTTGAGTTGGACTTTTCATGTGTTTGGAAGTATAAAATTTTACCCCAAATAAGTACGCTTTATATATATTTCTGGTTATTGCATCAACAACCATTTTGGCAAATTAAAACACAAGATAAGATTCTACAGCATTATTGTATACTGGAACTTTTTGTTATGATAGCAATATAGCTTGTCTAACAAAGAAACTGAGTTTTCAATTTTATTGACTTCAATTAATTTTAAATTAAATATCTACATGTGCCTAATAGCTATTATATTTCACAGTGCATTTCTAGAATTGATGGTGCACCAAAAAGAGGGAAAGAGAATTAGAAATGGGAAGCAATAAGATGGGCTTCAAAGACCTTCCCAGAGTGCTCACAGGTTCAGTTCTGATTCAAGGACAATTTGAATTGGAGGATACATGACCAAAACCTAGTCAGAAATGAACCAAAGAGGGAAGCAGACTTGACCCAGTGGTTAGGGCATCTGTCTACTTATGGGAGGTCCGCAGTTCAAACCCCAGGCCTTCTTGACCCATGTGGAGCTGGCCCATGCACAGTGCTGATGCATGCAAAGAGTGCCGTGCCACGCTGCCACGCAGGGGTGTCCCCGCATAGGGGAGCCCCCATGCGCAAGGAGTGCACCCTATAAGGAGGGCCGCCCAGCGTGAAAGAAAATGCAGCCTGCCCAAGAATAGTGCTGCACACATGGAGAGCTGACACAACAAGATGATGCAACAAAAAGAAACACCGATTCCTGTGCTGCTGGCAACAACAGAAGCAGATGAAGAACACGCAGCAGACAGACACAAAGAACAGACAACTGGGGTGTGGGGGGGGAGGGGATAGAAATAAAATAAATTAATTAACTTTAAAAAAAATGAAAAGAAACAAAGACCTGATATTTAGATAAGCCACAATGCATGTAACTTGCATTGTAAATGGGTAATATTATCATTACAACATCCCCATAGTCAGGAAGTCATAAAGATTGGCCACATCTAGAAAGAATCACTAATTTTTTTTCTCATGGACAGGAACCTTACAATAATGTAATTAAACCCCAATATTTTCATGTCATTTGATTTAACATAATTAAAATTAGAATCTCAAAATTACTATAATATTTTCCTTTTAATTTAATTCATCTTTATACTCACCCTTGTTTTCAGCATTTTAAATGTTGAATCATAGCATGATGATATTTTCCATAATGCTTAAAGGCACATGATAACTTTGATAATAGAAACTCAAATAATTTAGGAGACCTTTAATGAAAGGAAAAGATACTAGAATCAATAAATGTATTGGTTCATTCCTATATTTAAGATAAGTCTTTCATGCATGCAAATAACTGATTTACTCTTTTACTTTTTACTATTGGTGCTGAGATTTCAGATAAATATGCAAATTGTTTTCTTTGTCTTTCTGTAATTTGGCATCATTACATGTGTTTAATGCCCATAATTTATGAATTAGTAAATGTTCATAAAATACTGAATCTCTGTTGGATGCTGAATGTATGTTTGAAAAATGTAAACTTATAGTAGTTAAAAATGGTAATTAATTCAAATGAACTGAAACAAGGACCATTTCTACACTGACACATTTAAGGATCAACTTTTAGCATATATCCATTTGCTTCTGATATATACTCTTTTTAGATAAGTAGCAGGGAAATTCGTCTACTCTACCCAGATAATTATTACAGATTGTCTTCATCCAATGTCAAATAGACAAAGTGATTTATTGACATCAAATAGCCAGTCTGTTCAGTTGATGAAAGAAAACATCATCAAACCAATAGTTGGACTGTAATGATTCTTTGAATTTACTGAATAATTGAGTTAAAGCTGTTGCTTCAGAAGCCACATATCAGGTATATTTTGTGTCATTTCTTCTGATAAAGAGAACAATGTTGAAATGGAATATTTTCTGACATGATACATTGCGTGTATGCCTGCATGTGTATGTTTGATTCATAAAAATGACATTTAAAGCTGACTTAAATTGAGGCCACACCAAGAGTGTGTGAGAATGAAAGGAATTCTATGAAGATAAAACTGTGACTGTTCATGGACCAACAAAGGATCTTAGATTTGGGAATTTTGACCATATCATTTTGTCAAATCAATCAATATGGCCTGTCTTCTCAGTGGCAAGACAAGCTGAAAACCCAGAAATATTTTCTTTTCCTGTCATGTTAATATGATAGGAAACTGAACAGCCTGAACAGTTTGGAAAATATTTCAGTTCCTTCTTTGTCTCTGGGATCATATAGATTAGCCTAAATTCAGATAGGCTGATTTAACAGATGCAAATGGGCTTCTATTTCAGTCTAAGTAGTGATTCACTGGACAATCAGTAATTTGTCAGGTTCCAGACACCATTAACCATCACCATCATCTGAAAGTATAGTAAAGTTTACTTTTACAGGTTTACATTAGGTTATTAAGCATCTTCTAGTGAAGCAAGGAAATGATATACTGACCATGGATTTTTCAATTACTATATAAACCATGTAAACTGCAAATAAAAATGATGGTGCATTCAAAGGAACAATTTGCACATAGCTTATGCCAATAAGATGGTTCAGGAATTCCCTAGTAATGAAACAATGACCTAAATTACAGCCTGACCTTAAATCTCATGCCCAGTCAATAGCTGTATGATTTTGTCAAGTTACTGAACTTCATTTATAAGAAAATGTGGGGGAGCATTTTGGGAGAGATCATGACATGACAATCTCACGATACTCTAGAGAAGAGTAAATGAGGTGATTATGTACATATGAAAACCCTGAAGAGCCCAGAAGATGGAACACTGTGTCACAGAATTATTCTTAGGCTGTGAAATCTAATGGAATTTTTCCTGCTGGATTTCAGACCGGCTTGGGATCCATAAGCTTTCTTTTCCTTCCAATTTCTTCCTTTCTCTCTTGGAGTGGAAATATCTGTCCCTTGCCAGCCCCACCATTGAATTTTGGCAACAGACACTTGTTTTAGAGGTTTCTCAGGCCCACAGATAGAGAGGAATTTTGCTACAGGTTGGACCATGCCCAGAGTCTCACCATTTCCTCAAACAAATGATCTAGAAGATGACTTTTTGGACTTTTTGGTTGATTACATTTAGATGAGCTTGATTCTGGACTTAGAGTTGATGATGGAATGAGTTAAGACTTTTGGAATATTAGATTGAGGTGAATGTATTTCACATGTGGGAAGAATATGAATTTGGAGAGGCCAGAGGAAAGACTCTTGTGGGTTGATTTGTGTGCCCCAATAAGATATGTTGAAGTTTTAACCCCATGGTCTTTGCAAATGTTATCAAGATGAGATCTTACAAATTTAGAGTGATCCTTAATCCAATATGATTGTTGTCCTTATAAAAAGAGAAGATACATAGACACAGACTGAGAGTAGAACACCATGTAAAGATGGAGACACACAGGGAGAAGACAGCCATTTGAAGACAGAACTAGAGATTGGTGTTCTGTTGTCACAAGGTAAGGAATACCTGGGTTCATCAGAAGTTAGAAAGGGTTGAGAGAGAGCATGTCTTGCTAACACCTTGAATTTGGACTTCCAGTCTCCAAAATTGCAAGAGAATAAATTTATATTGCCTCAAGCCACATAATTAGTGGCATTTTGTTTAAGCAGCCTTAGAAAATTAATACTGATTTTAGTACAACATATGAAAATAGTTTTCATAACACCTTAGAGTTCTTAGTCCTCTTGGCTTTCTATATATCTGCTGCAACTATCCTAAACCTTGGATAATCCCTGATGTCTTTCTCCACTCTTGTAGACAGGTGGCTAAGCAATACTAAAGTAATTCAAGAAACAATATTAGTTGTATTTAACTTCACACAAGAGAGTGATGTGTAATTCTTCTAATGTGCTTTAGGATTTCATTTGCAAGTGTTATGTTGAGGATATTTGCATCTGTATTCATTAGAGAAATTGGTGTGTCATTTTCTTTTATTTTGGTATCTATATCTGATTTTCATTTTAGTGTGATGTTGGCTTCGTAGAATGAGTTTGGCGGCATTCCTTCCAGTTCAAGTTTTTGGAAGAGCTTGAGCAAGATTCATAGTAGAAAATTTTTGAATTGTTGGTAAAATCCACCTGAAAAGCCATCTGGTCCTGGGCTTTTCATTTAGGAGAGAATTTTGATTACTGTTTCAATTTCTTTACTCGTGATTGGTTTTTAAGGTCTACTATTTCTTCATTAGTCAGAGATCATTGCTCTTGTGTTTTAGGAATTCTTGATTTCATCCACATTTACTGGTTTGTTGGCATAGAAATTTTCACAGTATTCTCTTGTGGCTTATTTTATTTCTGCCTGGACAGTGGTAATGGCCCTCCTCTCATTTATGATTTTATTGATTTGCATCCTCTCTATTTTTTTCATTCTCACTCTACCTAAGAAATTGTCAAATTTGTGGATCATCTCAAAGAATGAATTTTTGTCCTATTGGTTTTCCCTTTTATTTGTGTTTTAAATTTCATTTATTTCTACTGTAGTATTTCTTTCCTTTGTCTTGGTTTGGGATCACTTTGATGTTCTTTTTCTAGTTCCTCCAAGTGGGCTGTTAGGTCTTTGATTTTAGCTCTTTCTTCTTTTTAATGTAAGTTTTGAGGGTTATAAATTGCCTTCTCAGCACTTCTTTTGCTGAATCTCATAAAATTTGATATGTTGTTGTATTAGCCAGGTTCTCTAGAGAAAGAGAACCAACAGGAGATATCTGTAAATAGCACAAGATTTTATAAAATTGTTTATGCAACTGTGGGCATGCTCAATCCCAAATTCAGTAAGAAGGATTGCAAACGAGGGACTGAGGAGAAGTTCCTTATTGAATTCCCCAGGAGATGCTGGCTATCTGAAGTGGAAATGGGGATTCTCTTTCTGAATGCTGAAACAATTCTTTTAAGGTCTCCAACTGTTTGCCTGAGACATCACTCCTTGCTGATATCAATTTCAACAATCAATTATAGATAGAACCAGCCATGTGCGCAATCAACTCACTGATGATTAAAGCCCATGAAATGTCCATGTATTACAATTAGCCCAGTGCTTCCTTGGACAAACACCTGGCACCATTACCTGGCTGACTGGACACATTAGCCTAATGATCACAATCCCTCATTTGTCAACTTGGCAGCCAAACACATCCCTTAACACACACACACACACACACACACACATATAACTAAAACAACTAATGCCATATGATGATAATAAAAGATAAGGGAGAAAACAAATCATTACTATTATGTTCATATACAAATATACTCATAACAAAACATTTTTTAAAATTCATGACCATTACAGTCCTTATTTTTCTAACTGGTCATGTGGTTGAAGTTCTTATTTCTCATGACCTTCATACACTACTCATTTCATCTTCCCTATACCATCAACAAGTAATTCAGCTTATTTGCTTGGTAGGGTGACCCAAACTTTCATTCCTGAATATTCTGGAATATTATTGCCGCCTGAATTGGGTTGTTACAATTTTCCATCCACTTTAATGGCAGGGCATGTTAGTACTAAGAGATACCTAAGGGATCTCCCGTATTCCACACACACACAAAAACTGTTATTTACCTTCATTATATAGTTGCAATCTTATTTCCCTCTGATAGAATCAATTATGACAATCATTACACTTATTCCCTTCTTTTCCTGTTGATTCAGAAACATGGGGAGTCCAAAGTAGACAGGTTGCAATCTTAACTTCTAGTATGTGGAAGTTTGATATTTAATATTACATAAAAATTTTTTAAAAAGATATTGATTATATTTGTAAACTGGTTTGTTTCTCTGGGCATGATACACTTTGATTGTGTTAAATTCAAACGCTTTATGTTTACATGATTAAATCAAGATTAGGCTTCTCTATTCAACCAAATTAAGGAATGCAGGGATGAGTCCTTGCCCACTTTATGGGTTATAAATGAACATTCAATCAAGAATATGGAATTAGATACAATGAGAAAAACACAGAGAGAGAGACAGCTCCAACTATGGAGGGGGGCCTGATACAGGGATGGGGGCCTGATATTGGGGTGGCTTAATCCTGGGGGTGAGGGTCTGATCCTGGGCTGGGGCCCTAATCTCAAGGTGGGGCCCAACCCTGGGGGGGCCTGATCATGGGGTGGGGTCTGATCCCAAGGTGAGGGCCTGATTTTGGGGTGGGGGCCTGACTTTTGCAGGGCTTGATACTGGGGTAGGGACCTGATCCCAAGGTGGGGGCCTGACCCTGTGGGGGGCCTGATCCTGGGGGTGGCCTGATCCCAGGGTGGGGGTCTGATGCTGGGGTGAGGGCCTGACCCTGGGGTGGCTGATCCAGATCCAGGGAGGGTGCTGATCCTGGGGTATCTATGGCAGAAGCACTGGGAAGTTCGATGAGCCTGATTGTCTACAGCTGACCTTGTGAAGAAAACAGTGCAGTGGAGACCAGAAAGGGAGGAGCCCTCTAGCTTACAGCTGAGAACAAAAGAAGCAGAACCCACAGAGCCTTAAAAAGAAGAGGAAGGGTGAGTCCTCAGACATCACCTGCCATTTTGCTTCAACATGTGGCTACAGAATTTCCAGAGGAAGTAGCTCTTATGGTATCATGAGTTAGACATTTTAGGGCCTTGTAACTAAGCTTCTAACCCAAATATATATACTTTATAAAAGCCAACAGATTTCAAGTACTTTGCATCAAAACACCTTTGGCTGACTAATACACAATTCAATAGAATCATTTTTGTGTTCTCTGTTTGAAGTACACCTCCTTTTGGAACTAAAACCTATAGACCAGCAGAGCTTATGTTTTCAGGGATGGGAAGAAAAAATTATACAAGTGGATAACTAGGGATAGTAGTGAGTGGTGCCACTCCAATTTCCATCCCTTGATTCCTTTACCCATGAATTATGGCTATGGGAGGAAAAGGACCATAGAATGAACATTGAATTTAGAGCACACACAGTCTGCTGGAGAACATTGATCCCTGCAAGTTATTGCCTCTTATTTAGCATTGAAATTGAGTCTTCAAAAAACCATTCCCCCATTCTAACAACTTAGCTCTTTCAGGATGAAGGGGGACATAGTGAGACCAGCAAATTCTATGAGGATGTGCCTGTTCCTGCACATCATTTGCTGTGAAGTACCTTCCATGATCAGAAGCAATGCTGTGTGTAATACAATGACAGTTTCCTAAGACATTTGGAAAATCCAGGGATGGTAGTTTTGGAAGAAGTATTGCATGCATGGAAGGCAAAGCCATATCTGGAGTAGGTTTCTCTTTTAGTTAGAACAAATTGTTGCTCCTTCCATGATGGAAATGCTCAAAGGTAAACAACTTGCCAATGGGTAACAGGCTGATCATCACAGGGAAGGCTCCTTATCAGGGCTGAATGTGGGTCTCCACTGCTAGCAATGGTTGTAGCCACGTTGGCCTTGGGGAGAGAAAGTCCATGCTGCTGAGCCTATGCATAGCCTCCATCTTTACCACCATGGCCATATTGTTCAAGAGTGCATTAGGATGTGGCAGGAGTGGCTGTCCTGCTCAAGAGTCCATTAGGCTATGACAGGAGTGACACAATACACCATCTTATCCATTTGATTATTAAAATATTTCTGCTGAAGTCACTCTGTGGTGAGCATTCACATTGGACACAAATATTTTCATGTTTTTCACTCACTCAGAAAGCTCTATCCACAAGCCTTTTCCACAGAACACTTCATCACCAATTTTCCAATCGAGTTCTTTCTGATTCCTTGACTATCCAGTCAAGCCATTGACAACAGCTCATGAGTCAGTGTACAAATCCTTCTCTGGCCATTTCTCTTTCCAAGCAAAGTGATCAAGCAACTGCACTGATCAAAATTTCTGCCAAGGGAAAGGATTAATCTTCATCACTGTCCTTCAGGGACCTCCCAGAAAGGGGTTGAAGTACTATAGCTGTCCACATTATGGTGGTACCTGCATATCATGCAGAACGATCTGCAAATCAAGTCCAAGTTCCCCAAGGAGCCATGCGTGTTGCCTGGGAAAAGAAGAGATTGTGGCAGAAGTGGTGAGCCTGGGCATTTGGACCACTTTCTCATGTAGTTTACTTGTAACTACCGGACCTATTTGAGTCCTGTCTCATATACTCCACTTCCACTTTAAGACAGAGTGCTGCTGTGTATGCTCAAATTTCTGCTTTCCTGGGTCAGACAATATCAATTTCATTATAACCAACTCTGGTCTCATGGTAACTTTGTGGCCCATGGTTGAGAATTCAATCTCTACTAAGGTCCAGTATCAGGCTAAAAGCTGTTTCTCAGGAGGAGAGCAGATATTTGCAGAGGATGGCAGGGCTTTGCTCCAAAATCCTAAGGGTCTGCATTGTGATTCTCTTATAGTGAACTGACAAATGGCATCTCTATTTGCCACTAACACTTCCACCACCATTGGATCTTCTGAATCATATACCCCAAGTGGAAGTGTAACTAGCACAGCAGCCTGGATCTGTCATAGAGCTTCCATTTTTCCAGTCTGCTCTCAAAAGAAGCAGTTATTATGATCACTCAGTAATTGGGCCAGAATGTAGAACAATGTGTCTGCAAAATTTGAAGAGGACAACTAAGTTTTGTGCCTCCTTTTGGTCACATGAGGGGCCACATGTGGCAGCTTATCCTTCCCTTTAGAAGTGATTTCTCCACAAATCCCACATCACTGGACACTGATAAATTTCACTGAGGTGTTAGACCCCTGTAGTTTTTTCTCTCCCATCCTCTCTCATGTAAATACCTTACCAATATGTCTAGAGTAATTGCTACTTCTTGCTCACTATGTCCAGTCAGTATGATACCATCAATATAATGGGTCAAAGTGATATCTTGTGGAGGGAGAGATGAAGGTATCTTCAGACAATATTATAACATAGGCCTAGAGAGTTGATATACCCTTGAGGTAAGACAGTGAAGGTATATTGCTGGCCTCATCAGCTGAAAGAAAACTTTCTGTTGGCCCTTACTAGTAGCAATTGCAAAAAAAGAATTTGCCAGATTAATAGCTGCATACCAGTTACCAGGGAATGTTTTGATTTGCTCAAGCTGTGATACCACAACTGGAACAGTAGCCATGATTGGAGCCACCACCAGTTTAAGGTTACAATTATCCACTCTCATCCTCCTGGATCCACCTGTTTTCTGCTCAGAGCAAATAGGAGAGTTGAATGGGTATGTTGTGGGTATGACCACCCTTGCACTGATTCCTACAATCTCTCTAGGAATCTGGCATTGCCTTTAAAAATTTTATTGAAGTTTAACATTCATAAAAGAATGCCCATAATCAATTAGTGTATAGTATAAGCTGTGAACTTACAGAATAAACACGCATATCATCATACAGGAATTTGGTATTGCTTTTATTTTATTATTTTGCTCAGAAGGTGCAGTTCTAGCAGCTTACTTTTCACTTTTCCTACTGTAGCAGTTTGACGTGGTTATGAATTCCAAAAATAGATATTGAATTATGTTTGTAATCTGGTCTGTACCTGGGCATGATCAAGTTATGATTAGGGTTGTGATTGGGCCATGTCAATAGGGCACTGAGTACCCACCCACCAAGAAGTGGAAACTTACATAAAAGAAATGGCAAAGGACAGAGTTGAGGGTTCTTGATGTTGGAGTTTTGATGTTGGAGTATGATGCTGAAGTCTAAAGCTGGAGTCCTGACAAAACAGACAGAGCTATTCACCTGATAGTACATAGCTAAAATTGTGGAAAGAGGCAAAGCCTATAGAGCCACATAGTCTACAACTGACCATATGGAGAAAACAGAGAAGCTGAACCCAGAGGAACCAGGAAGCCTGAACCCTCACAGATATTGGCAGCAATCTTGCTCCAACATGTGATAATAGACCTTGGTGAGGAAAGTAATTATGGTTTGTGGTCTGGTATCTGTAAGTTCCTATCCCAAATAAATACACTTTCTAAAAGCCAACCAAATTCTGGCATTTTGCATCAACACCCCTTTGGCTTACTAGTACAGAGTTTGGTACCGAGGAGTGGGGAATTGCTTTTGCAATTACTGAAATGCTGGAATGGTTTTATAAATGGGTAAGGGGTATTTTTTGGAGGAATTATGAGATGCTTGAAGGAAAAGACCTATATTGCTTTGAAGAGACTGTCGATATTAATATGGATGCTAAAGAGACTTTTTATTATGCCTTAGAAGTAAATGATGAAACTATTATTGGAAACTGGAGGAAAGGTGATCCGTGTTTTAAACTTGCAGAGACCTTAGCAAGATTAGCTCCTGCTGTTTTATGGAAGGCAGAATTTGAAAATGGTGAGCCTGGGCATTTAGCTGAAGAAATTTCCAAAGTAAACCAGGAGAATGTGCTGGCAACCTGAAGAGTGAACTGGTCACATACAAAGAAAACAGAAACTGATTCTGGAAATTCCAAGCTTCTGGAAATCAAGATCCCAGATGAAAGTGTCCCATTGGAGGAGTTAACTTAAATTAGCACTTGTAAACCAGGATTGAAGATGCCGTTATCTCATAAAGTCTTACTGTTTGATGTCTTGGAACCCTGCTTCTTGCATGCTAAACCAACAAGTTTTATTGAGAGAGATGTATGAACAAAACCACTGACAGCCTGGAATAAATAGGACATGGAAAGGAGAGACTGAAGGAGAAACAGCTTTAAGAGGAAAATCATGGAAAGTTGGATCTGGAATTAAGACATCACCTTGGGCAAAGAGAGGAACCCCACCCATTTGCACAGAGAGGTTAAGTTTGCCCCAGTAGTTGATGACGGTGGGTATTCCCATCTGATTTTTGGAAAGTTTTGTCACCCTAGGTTACAGAGTGGATGGAGAATATTCCCTGAGGATTAGAGTGGTTAAGGTCAGCACCCCACTTATCTGAGAGGGTTGGACCTGTCCCCCCATGGATTAGGGAAGACCAGGTGGTCAACTCAATGCTCTGAGAGGTTTGAGCCTGTATGCCAAAGTTAGGGAAGTCCAGGTAGTCAACTCATTGTTCTGAGAAGGTTGAGCATGTATGCCAGAATATAAGAAGAATGTTGGCTTGACATTACTGTACTGGGGGGTGTGGGTTAAGACTCTAACCAAAACATTGGGTAAGGTGTGGCAATCACCCCAACACTCTTGGAGGGTGAGGTCTGGAGCTTGGTCAACACACGGATGCTTTATGAGGGTATATCCAAGAAAATGGCCATTGGACAAGCATGTGGAAAGGGTGGGTTCCCATAAGGCACTAAGGAGAAGAAACCATCACCTTAAGAAAGTGGCCATGGTGGCAGCTGGGGGTAGGGAGTGTGAGGAAGAGATGTGATGTGGGGGCATCTTTGGGACTTGGAGTTGTCCTGGGTGGTGCTGCAAGGACAGTTACTGGACATTGTATGTCCTCCCATGGTCCACTCGATGGAACATGGGAGAGTGTCGGCTATGATGTGGACCACTAACCATGAGGTGCAGCGGTGCTCCGAGATGTATTCACCAAATGCAATGAATGTCTCATGATGATGGTGAAGGGTGTTGTTATGGGGGGAATACTGGGGTGAGGTGGGTGGGGGTTATATGGAGACCTCATATTTTTTAATGTAACATTAAAAATATAAATAAAGACAAAAATGAAAAAAAAAAAAGAGTGATTGTCAGACTGAAATTGAATGAGGGATGCCGTGCATGTTTACTGAACTGTAGAGGAGCAGTGACTCCTTTTTCCCTCCCAGTTTCTCCTTATTGTAGTGAAAATGTTTATCCTTTGTTGTCCATTTGTGTATTGAAAACAGATGAATTGTTTTGTAAGTTTCAGAGATTTATGGCAGACAAAAATTTGCCCCAAGACAAACAGTATTTCTTGAAATTGATTGTGATATGATTTATTACTTGCACTGTTACTCATTTAAGATTTTTTTTTGAACACTCTAAATCTTTTTGGAAATCAGAGGTTGGAGTGTAGCAGTTTTACATGGTTATGAATTCCAAAAATAGATGTTGTATTATGGTTGTTATCTGTTCTGTACCTGGGCATGCAATTCTAGTTGTAGGATGCAATTCTCCAGCTTGGAGTTGTAGGAACTATTAGTTTCCTGGTGTAGTGGTTGACCATCTTCACCTTCATGTTAGCTAACCTCGGTAAGTCCAACAAACTGGAGATTAGGAGTTGCACCTCTGCTGGGTCTCAGGACTCAGCTGGCACAGAGAGAGTCCAGAGATTCAGTCTCCTGAGCATACACCAAGCCCATTGCCAACCACAGATTCAGTAAAAGTAATAGAAGAGGCATGTATAGAAAGGTCACCTCTGAGTCCATCTCCCTCATGCTCAGAAGCACAAGTTTCAAAGTAGGGCCCACTGGCAGACACTGAACTCCAGAGACATCTCTCATGACTGTATGACCTTGGTGTCTCTGTAGGCCTCAGGAGCACCACTATATGGGGTTGTATCTACTTTGGCTGTCTCTGAGATCCTGCTGAGATGTGCATAAGCACTACCCCTCTCATGATTTCCCAACTCACTTTCCAGTCTCTTAGCCATATAAACTCATTGTCTTTACCATTTCCTAGTTGCATCACCAGCTGCTTCTTGGTAGTAATCCCTCAGCACCAGAGAGGCTCATTCTCAGAAATCATATCCCATGCTGGGGGGAGGTAATGCATTTACATGCTGAGTTTGGCTTCAAGATCAGCCACATTTGAGCAATAAGAAGGCTCTCAACACATAACTCTTAGGCACTCTGCAGCTCTAGGCCTAGTTGAAATTTCAAGCACATTGGCTCCTAAGCATAGTCATCATTGGACCATCCTCCTTCACTGGTCTTTGCCCTTGCACTTGGGCAATTATTGCTGTTCCACTCTAGAATGTGACAGAGCTCCCCAGGGTGGGAACTCAGCTCTCTCTCAGTTGTCATGTGACACTCTACCTATTATGTCAGTACACAACAAACATTTGACCATATATATATACCCCATGTGCATGCTCTGGGATATTCCCTCCCACCCATTCATCCCCCATCAATGACATCATGCATCAGTGTTCTTCCCCTGCCATTGTTGAACCTTTTGTGATCCAAAACTTCTTAAAAAATGAAGTTTAATATAATGCTGGATTCAATTGATAGGAAAATGAAATAGTAATGAAAGTTTTAAAATTTAGAAATAGAACACATAAAATTTAGAAAACCTAAAGTAAAAAACAAATTAGGATATTAAAAATGAAAAATATCATAACATAGATCACACAAAATGCTACATTAATCAATATAAGAGGTTCCCACATTCTGCACTTCCTACCCCACCCCCCACCCCCACTCCTCCCACGTCAACAACATCTTTCATCATTTTGGCACATTCATTGCATTTGATGAACACATTTTGGAGCACTTCCACACCACATAGATTATAGTTGACTTCACAGTTTACCCTCTCCCCGATTCCATTCAGTGGGTTATGGCAGGGTATACAATGTCCTGCATCTGTCCCTGCAATATTATTCAGGATAACTCCAAGTCCCCAGAATATCCCCATATCACACCTCTTTTTCCCTCTCCCTACCCTGAGCAACTCCTGTGGACAATATCTCCACATCAATGATACAGTGGAAAAAATTTTACCAAATTTCTTGGATCTTGGAATGGCTTTTCACTCCATCTTTCAACCCTGGGCCTGCCTGATCTTCAGTTTCCCCTTTTTGTGGTGATTTTCTGTCTCCAGTTACTTCCCTATTAGGGAATCATGACCACAGAGCCATTGTTTAAAACACCTGACTTTTTTTGTTTTGGTGCACCAGCAATTAGGGACCAGGCCGAGAGTGTGCAAGATTGCCAATATTTCCACCAAAATTGCTCTGGTTCTGGGGGGGTGCATTTTATTTGCACACACATACTGTCTCCTGGGGCTCTACTGTGGGTCTATGTGGTTTGGAGTCCTTTTGCTTGAATGTGTTTGGCACTATAAGTTACTGCTATGTTTGACTCTGTGATCTGCATCCCAGAAAGAGTTACCAAGGACACTATTTTGTTTGTGTGTCTCTTAAACCCTATGGGACTGAGTGTGTGGGAAGTGTCTGGACTGGCAACTTCATACTGCTTTCTTACTTTTTGGAATTTTTTTTTCCTAGATTCAGCATAGATTTTAGTATTTGATATAGGTATATATATATATAATTTCCAACTAACAGCATTCAACTCTCCTGTGTACATTTGGCAATGCCTTAATTCATACAGAATAGGGTGCAAGTTTTTGGGTAATATTCACTCAAACTTGACATCCTCAAATATTATAACATGAAAATGATATAACTTGATATATGATAAGGGAAAACTTTGGGGAAGAAGACAAGGAAATTCATTTTGTGTACATAATCATCATAATAATGAAACAAGGAAGATTCATGACCATTATAGTCCTCATTTCTGTAACAGGTCACATGGTCAAAGTTCATATTTATCACTACCTTCTTCCCCTACCCATTCCTTGTTTCATTCCCTTCAACAAGCGTGCCAACTGGCTGTGGTTCTTTGCAAATTGGGCATCTCAAACTCAAACATGCTAGGCCATCTTTTTATCCATGTTTCAGTTAGCTGCCCAAACAAATTGTTAGAACCTTTTCTAACACCTTTATTTACAGTGCTGAATCCAGAATTTCTGCTTAAGATCCATACAATAAATTCAGCCTGATACAACTTTATAATCCTTCCTCAATTATCCCACAACCCTAGTATCCATTCTCACACATATTCCTCTGATTTCAGTCTATTTAAGTTGGAAAATTCATGCAGTTTTTCTGAGTATATCTTACTTCCTCATGGGTCACATTTTGTATTTCACCTTTGGGGCCTTGTTTGATTTTAGCCTAGTAATAGGTCTCACAGTCAAGAGAGATGGTGAGGGTGGTAAGGAAAAGGATTAGAAATATCTTTCAAGTATAGCTTACTAGGAGATAAGATACAGGCTGAGAAAGGGTACTGATGATTAACGTGTATATAATATTTAATTAGCTTTATTGTAAATGTGTAAAAATGGTTAGAGTTGATGGTAACACATTATAGTGAGTATAACTAACACTGTTAACTTATAAATGTGATTGTGAATGAAATTGGTATTTGTCTAAGGAGATAAATATCAGTTGAAAGAAAGGTAGAAAATAATCTAAGGACTATATAAATAGTGAACTCAGTGGTAGATAAAGGTTGTGGTTAACAGCTCAAATGTTCCTCTTTGAACTAGAGCAAATATATGTCACTATTACAAGGTGGTAAGGATATGGTGATACATGGGAAAAATACAATTAAATTCAAGTATGTTATGAACTGCAGTTAATAGCAATATTGGAATATTCTTGCATCCCTGACCAAGAAGGTATTATATCAATGATAAGGTTCTATAATAGAGTATATGGAACTTTTCCTACTGGACTAAGGAAAACATTCCAAAATTTACTGAGGTGATGACAGCACAATTATCTGATGAAACTGAGAGCAACTGACTGTACCCTTTGGATAGAATGTACACAGCATGGGACTGTATAACATAGTGAACCATGTGGTGGATGATGGTCTGTGGTTAGCAGATAAATATGAGTTTCTCTCATGAACTATAACAAATGCTAAAACATGGTGTTAATAATAGGGAAGTTATGGAAAAATACATCAAATATAAGATATGGACCTTATTTAGCAGTACTTATTGATGATATTTTTTCATAATCTGTAACAAATATTCCAGAAAAAATGTGAAGTGTTATTGGAGGCATCATGTATGGGAATTATGCACATTATGCATGATTGTTTTGTAAGCTTACATCTTCTCTAATAAAATAAATAAATGAATAATCCTCAACAAGAACAAAAAAAAAAAAAAGAAATGTCTTTTAAGCAACTGACCACAGAGCAATCCCTTGCATTTTCCTTTGGTGAGACAGGATTAATCTCTTCAGGCAGGAGTTGGAAGGCAGTTTCCATGGGGTAGACTGAAAGCTAGGCAATGCATACTGTAGTTTGGCTGGTTTATGCCTCAGCGCTAGAAGGAGGTCCAGACTCAGTGGGGCATGCCACAGGCTGGGCAGAGCAGGTTTCAGTTTGGCTGGTACCCACCTTAGGGATGGAAGTTTTTTCAGACTTCCTGACACAGACTGGAATCTGAATGACACAAAGTTAACAAGGTGTGATATGGACAGGGCAGGCCATCTCAGGCTTATCTTATTAATTCTCAGCAGAATACAGAGTTCCAATGTCTCCACTAATATTATCATTATCCCAAAGGTCTCCATTCCAATTCTCTGGATTCCAGTCATTCCCAATGAATGCCTTCACTTTAACTGCAGAAACCCTGTAGATTGAGATTTTAGTTTCCTCTGTAACTCCACTACTTATACAATGAGAATCTGAGTTTGGTTCTCAGATATTTTGAGCCTCTGGCTACAGGAGACAAGATTTTCTTTCAGAGCAGATATAGAAATTTATATTTTCTTTATTTTCTTTCTATTTTTTCTAAATGTTACATTAAAAAAAAATAAATAAAGACAAAAATAAGAGACCCTCACCTACTACAAGCCATTACACATTTTGTCAAAACCTATAAAATTGTGTTGGGCAGAGTGCAAACTGTAAGGTAAACTATAAACCATAGTTAATAGCATTACTTCAGTATGTACTCATCAATTGTAATAAATGTACCACACTAATGAAAGACGTTAATGCAGGAAGTGTGGGAGGTATAGGGGCTAGGGAATTTTTGATGTAACATTTATGCAGTTTAAAATAAAGGAAAAAAAATATGAGGTCCCCATATACTCCCTACCCCCTTCACCCCACTCCTCCCACATCAACAACCTCTTTCATTATCATGGCACATTCACTGCATTTGGTGAATACATTTGGGAGCACTGCTGCACCACATGGACAATGGTTTACATTGTAGTTTAAACTCTCCCCCAGTCCACTCAGTGGGCCATGACAGGGCGTAAAGTGTCCAGCATCTGTCCCTTGCAGTACAAATAATGACAATTCCAAGTCCTGAAATTCCCCCACATCATATCTTTTCTTCCCTCTCCCTACCCTCAGCAGCTACTGTGGCCACTTTCTCTACATCAATGCTATAATTTCTTCCATTACTGATCACAATAGTTCCACAGTAGATTACGAGTAAGTCCACACTAATTCATACTCTATTACTCTATCCTGTGGAGCCTGGGATGGTTATGTCCACTCCACCTCATTATTGAGAAGGGGCTTCGATTCCACATGGATGATGGATGCAATTCTCCTGCTTGCAGTTGTAGGCACTCTTGGCTCCCTGGTGGGGTTGTTAAACTTCAACTCCCTGTTAGCTGCCTGGGATAAGTCCAATGAACCAGAGGGTAGGAGTTGCAAGTCTGATGAGCCTCAAGACATAGCTGTCACAGGGACAGTCCAGAGATTCAGGTCTCCTGAGTATACACCAACCCCAGTGCCAACAGCAGTTTCAGTAAAAGTGACAGAAGAAGCATGTGTAGAAAGTTCACATCTGAGTCCAACTCCATCACACTCAGGAATGCAAACTCCAAAGTTGGGCCAACTGACATGGCACTGGACTCCAGAGCCATAACCATAGAACCTGTGGGTCTCTGTAGCCCGCAGGAGAAACAGTACTTGGGTTTTATCTACTTTGGTCATTTCTGGGATCCTGTTGAGGTGTGCATAAGTGTGACCCCTCTGATGACCTCCTGACTCTTTTTTGGAGACTCATATCCATATAAACCATTTGTCCTTTCCATTTCCCCCTTTTATTGGAGGCCAAAAAGCACTTTGTAACACCTGATCCTACATGTAGGCTGAGATATTTTGCTGGTCTGAGTTGACCCTTTTATTCAAAGTCTTCTTCTAGTTACATCACCAGCTGGTGCTTGGTAGTAATCCCTCAACACCAGGAAGGCTTATCCCCGGGAGTCATGTCCCACACTGAGGGGAGGTTAATGTGTTTACATGCTGAGTTTGGCTTAGAGAGTGGCCAGATATGAACAACATGGAGGCTTTCAGGAGGTAACTCTTAAACACCCTGAAACTCTTGGACTAGTTCCGTTGATACTGAAGACTGTGCTTATGCACCTGTGCACCTGAAATATGAACACAGAAACTTTTGTATCAGTCATGCCGTGTTTACTTTTCAAATTTGAAGACTTTAACTCATCTGTGTCTTTGTAACAGTATCCAGAGAATCTAGGAGGATCCAGTCAACATCATTATACTGTTCAACTTGGCAAAACTCTGTTAAGGTGTTGAAAACACTCTCTTCTATACCCTTGCTTCTTATCAGCATGGAAGTAGGGGAATCCAGTGATGATATTTTGCATATCTTTGATTGTCAACTCTCACCATGCTGTGTTAGCAGACTTTTCCTTATTGGAAAGGGAGTCATCAGCACTCTTGAGTCCAACTAGAGCAGAGATCCAATTGAAAAACTCCTAGAACCACCTCCTTATACATGCATATTTAAGAGTCTGTTCCTCAAGAACCAGTCCTGGTACCAAGCTGTACTAGTCAGGGTTCTCTAGGGAAACAGAATCAGCAAGAGATACCTGTTGATAGTGTATGATTTTTATCAGGTTATCTCGCATGTCTGTGTGTATGCACAAATCCAGGTTCTACAGGCAGGCTACAACCAGGGGTTCCAATGGAAGTCCGAATGAAGGTTCTTGATGAGTTCTGGGAGATGTTGGCTGTCCAAAACAAACTGGGAAATCTTCATTCAATGCTGGAATCATTTTCCTTTTTAAGGCCTTCAAGTGATTGGATAAAGCATCACTCATTGCTGATGGCAATCTCCCTGATTGATGTAATTGTAATCAGCTCTCTATGATTTACCACTGCAGTAAAGTGAATGGTGATTCAAGTCCATAAATGTCCTTTTATTACAGTGAGCCCAGTGCTTGCTTGACCAAACAACTGGGCACAATTACCTGGCAGAATTTTCCCAATAGCCTAACCATCACAACAGGTTTGCTTTAAATTTTCCTTTCTCACTCAAAGTCCACATGTGAAATCCTGTGAAAGTTACAAGATAATCCACCATCCCACCTCCAACACACAGTCCCAAATGCATTATTGGATGTAATTTGTATACAATTTCAGGAAATTCATGGACCTTTTAAAATCTCACATTTTAACTCCAGTATATGAGCCTCAGTATTACAAACATGATCACATATCCAAATCTATTTCTAAAATATTTAAACAAAACATTCAGTTAGTTTTTTTTAAATTAGTTTGTTGACTATTTATACCTACCTAGGAAATAATTACAAGGGTCTGTTTGGTTTAAAAGGATATAGGAAACAATAAGACAGTCGCCAAATCTGTAGCGTCCTAGTCCTGCTAAAAACAACAGAAATTCATTCTTTCAGAGTTCTGTAGAATAGAAATCCCAAGTAAATTTATAGGCAAGGCTGTGTTCCCTCTGAAAACTCTAGGCAAATATCCTTCCACATCTTTCATAACTTCTTGTGGTTGCTGGAAGTCCTTGGTGTTCCTTGGCTAATGGATTCATAACTCCATTCCCTTCCTCTTTAGTTATGTGGCTTTCTTTTCTGTGTGTATATATTTTCAAATATTCCTCTACTTGTAGTGAAACAAGTAATTGAATTTAATCCATTGTGACCTCATATTAATTGTTTGCACCTCCAAACAACCTATTTCCACTTAAAGTCACTTTCACAGGACCCACATGGACATAAATTTTGAGGAGACACTTGAACCAGGTAAATTCATGAGCTCTATGCTGAAATGATTTTTTGTCCTTCAACATTGAGGACAAGGATATTGCATAAATGGTCATTTACCCAGGTTGTTCAATTTAATATGAGATATGTAATGATTAAAGATTTGTCAGTGGTCATGTTAAAAACTAGTTGAACTTGGAATCACTGTTGAGTCATCTCACATGCCACCTTCTGTTGGGTCTCTTACTCTTCTCTGATGCCTAATAACACCACTAGGGAAAAACCTGGCCTTGGAATTTCTGTGGCTCAGGGACTGATATCTGGGCCATCATTTGGCTTTTTTCCTAACTTGCTATAGCTCTCACGTAGGTACTCAAATATGTGCCGGCAGTTTGTACTGGCATTGCTTTATAATCACATTCCTCAATGTGGGTTCTTCAATGACTTACACAACAATCATCTTACCATCATATTCACAGTCACTTGAAATCAGTCTCATAACAGATTCTTTCAGACTTGTATCCTTATGAATTTTCTCATTATAGTATATCATTATAATTGTATCATAATTGGGTTCCTGCAGACTTTCTGAGGTTATGATGAGGTAGTTAACATCATGGTAGCTTCAGATTAAATTGCACAGGTAATCAGCATAGTAAAAGGAAACTTATGTAAAATCCTGATAAATAATTACTGCATATGCTTAGGGGTTATTTTCTTTAAACATTGCTTTCTCTTAATTCAGAGTGCCCCTGCAAAGACAGCATTCCACATTAACCAAAAATAACTACATTGCACTAAGAAAATCAGATTTTTAAGTGAGCCAATTTACAGTAGAATTTTGACAAAAGATTCAAGGGAGTAGAGTTTTATTTTGCCAGAGGGGTGCCAATGAAAATATGAGAAATGTGTTGGCTTTTATAACGGGTATTTATTTGGGGTGAAAGCTTACATTTCCAAAGTTGTGAAAAATTCAACTGAAGAAACTGTAAGAGGTGCCTACTAATGATTGTGGGTGATCTCTGCCTGGTATATATCTTCCCTTCAGGCTTGCACACTCAGACTTAGCTTCTGCTTTTGTCCTCATTTCACCTGCAAGCTGTCATTGGGCTTTTCTCTTATGGCTTCACTCTTTGCATCTTAGTTGTGGGCAAAATTGACGTCTGTTCTCTCACATAGCAGAATAAAATATTGTAATTCCCTTTTTTCTCTGTATCTGCCCATGCAAGTCCATTTATATCAGACCCAGCAAGGAGGCAGGGATTCAACCTGGATCATGCTTCTCTGATGCAGTCCACTGAAAAGTCCTAAAGAAATATTATCAAGTAATCTAATCAAAGGTCTCTCACTTGAATTTAATGCAAATAGTATCACACCTAGAGGAAGAGACTAGTTTAAAAAATAATATTTCTGTTTTTGAGATTCATAAAAAAATAATTTCAAACTGCCACATTCCACCTTCTGTATCCCAAAAAGTCTTCACAATAATCCACAAAAAATTTTATATCATTTCAATAGCAATGCTAAAACCAAATCCACATCAAAATCAGTTATAGGAATACAGTTTATCTTGCATCAAAAGACCTGTCTGGCTGTAGACCTGTGAAATTTACAAAACAAGTTTTCTGCTTCCAATATACAAAAGAGGCACAGGCATAGGATAAACATGTACAAAACCATAAGGAAAAATTTGAAGGGAAACAGTCATGGGTCCCCAACAGTTCTGAAAACCTGCATGGCATATTCCATTAGATTGTAAATCTGTGAATCATCCTTAATATGATGGTTTCTTCTCCTGGGGCCTCATGGGGGCATACATTTTTCCACAGGTGTACCCAATGGCCATTTTTTGGTTCCTCCTTCATCAAGCATTTGGGTGGGAGCTGTGCTCCACATCTCACCTTCCTAGAACATTGGGATGGTGGTCACACTTTCCCCGAACTGTAGAGGACAATCTCAAGCCCTTAATAAAGTGAGGTAGAAACAACTTCTCCCTAATTTTTGGCATACAAGTCTAATCCCTTTGGGATTGTGATGTGGTAACTTGACCCTCCCTAATCTATGGGAGCAAGGCCCCACCCTCTCAAAGCAATGGAATGGTGACCTAATACTCCCCAATTTATGGGGAATAAGTCAAACCCTCTCAAAGCAGTGGGTTGGTGGCCCAAAATACTCAAACTATGGGGTAACAGGCACATTCTTCAGAGAAGTGGGATGATGACCTAATTCTCCCCAACCACCATGGAATGCACTCCATCCTATGTGTAGCCTGGGGCATCTAAACTCTCCCTGAACAATGGACTGTAATCCCCACCCTCTTCAATGGATGGGGCAAACTCAAACTACATGGGAAGGTTCCCTCTCTTGGCCTGAGGAGATGTCTTAATTCCAGACCTTGGCTCCCATAGTTTTGCTTTTCAAGCCACTTTTTCATTCATTCTCTACCCTCCCTGTCCCTTTCAGTTCAGGCTGGCAGTGGTTTAATTCATACAGCTCTTCCACAAATCTTGATGGCTTAACATGGGCAATAGGTGTCCAAGCCATCAGAATTTCTTCCTGAGAACTAATGGCATTTCCAATCCTGATATACCAGTTCCAAGTTTATTTAAGTGTTGGCATTGGTCACTTTATTCTGAGAGCTTGTTTTTTGGAAAGTGGGAATTTCTTAAATCAGTCTCTGTTTTTTATTGTGCCCAACAATTCAGTTCTCAATTTATCTCTTTCCTCCTGCATTTTGCTATAAGCTGCAAGGAGAAGCCAGACTGTATTTTCCACATATACTTTTAAATCTGCTCAACTAAATGTTCAAGTTCAACATTTTTAATTTCTACCTTCCTTCTAACATCAAGAGTCAATTTTGTCAAGTTCTCTGCAAAATTAAAACAAGGATCGCCTTTCCTCTAGTTTCAAGTAATAGTTTCAGCATATTACCCATCCTCCCATCCCTAGACACCCTCAAGCCTGCAAAGCACCACCCAAAGGTAGCCCTATTCCTACCCCACTCATCTAACATGGAGGTGAAGAAGATCAACCACCACACCAGGGAGCCAAGAGTTCCTGCAACTGAAAGCAGGAGAATTGCATCCAGCGTCCATCTGGAATCTAAGCCCCCTCTTGATATAGATGTGGAGTGGACACAACCATTCTAAGGTCCACAAGATGAAGGAATAGAGTATGGATTAGAGTGGACTTACTGATATTTTATTCATGAACTATTGTGATTAGTAATCAAAGAAAATATGGCATTGGTGTGGAGGAAGTGGCCATGGTGGCTGCTGGGGGTAGGGAGTGTGAGGAAGAGATGTGATGTGGGGACATCTTTGGGACTTGGAGTTGTCCTGGGTGGTGCTGCAGGGACAGTTACCGGACATTGTATGTCCTCCTATGGCCCACTAGGTGGAATGTGGGAGAGTGTGGGCTATGATGTGGACCATTGACCATGAGGTGCAGCAGTGCTCAAAGATGTATTCACCAAATGCAATGAATGTCTCATGATGATGGAGGAGATTGTTGTTATGGTGGGACGAGTGGGGTGAGAGGGGTGAGGGGTATATGGGGACCTCATATTTTTTTAATGTAATATTTTAGAAAAGTAAATAAAGACAAAAAAAGAAGATACCTTAAAAAAAGTAATAGTTTCATCATTCCTTCTAAGTCCTCACTGGAAACAATTTTAAGGCCCATATTCCTACTAAGAATTTCTTCCAAGCAATTTATGCCTTGTTCACCAAGCGTCCCACAATTCCTCCAAAAATTACCCTTTACCCATTTATAAAACCATACTAGGATTTTTTTGTGATTACAGCAATATAACCCGACTCTCCTAGTACCAATTTCTGTTTTACTTGTGTATGAATCAGGGTTCTCTAAGGAAAGAGAAACAAGAGAAGATATACATAAATTGTATGATATTTTATAAAATTTTCTCATCCAACCATGGGGATGCACTAGTCCTAATTCTGCAGGCAAACCAGGGACTCTGATGAATGTTGTTGATGAGTCAAAGATGATGGCTGCCTTAAGTAAGATCAGAATTCCTTATCTGAATTCTGAAATAACTTTCCGTTTTAAGGCTTTTAACTGATTTGATGAGTTGTCTTTAATTGTTAAAGACATTCTACTTAGTTGATTATAGATACAAAAATTCATCTATGCAATTAACTCAGTGATCATTAAAATCCATGAAATGACTCTGTATTACAATTATCCCATTGCTTGATTGACAAAGCAACTGGGCACCGCTACCTGGCTGAGCTGACTCCTTTGCCAATCATGACAGTCCACAACTTGTCAACTTGGTAGCCATAAACGAACTTAAACCACACTTAGTATCTAAATAAAAACAATAGAAGACATATATATTTCCAACTAACAATGTGCAACTGCCCTATGTACAAGAAGAAATCCAACAATTCCCTCCAGAATAGGGTGCAAATATTTGGGTAAAATTTACTCTTATAGTTAATATCCTTAAATACTGTGGCAATAAAGTAATAGAACTTATATCATATGATAAGCAAAAAGGTTAGGGAAGAAAACAAAGGCATTTGTTTTATACACATATAATATATATTCATCTCTTCTTCCCTCTCCCTGCCCTCAGCAATTACTGTGGTCATTGTCTCCACATTAATGATACAATTTCTTTAAAATCTAGAGTCACAATTGCAGAGATGTGATGTGGGGGTATTGTCCGGTCTTGGAGTTGTCCTAAAATATATTGTAGGGTCAGATGCTGGACACTATTTCCCTGCCATAACCCACTGAATGAACTGAGGGAGAGTGTAAACTACAATGTAAACTATTAACCATGCAGCACAGCAGTGCTCCAAAATGTATTCACCAAGTGCAAAGAATGTGCCACAATGAAGAAAGAGGTTGTTGATATGGGAGGAGTGGGGTTGTGAGGTGTGGGTTATATAGGATCCTCATATTTTTAAGGTAACTTTTTTTGTGTGTGACCTATGTATCTTTTTTAAAAAGACAATTAAAAGTAAACATAAAAATACAAAAATATTCATAACAAAACATGGAAGAAATATTTATGACAATTACCATCCTCATTTCTGATCCTGGTCGCATGTTTGAACTTCATATTTACAGCTACCCATTCCTTTTCCATTTACCCTTAGCAAACACCTGAATTGGCTTTGGATCTTTGCCTGGTGGCATGACCCTAACTTTCATTCCTGAAGTTTCTGGGCTATTGTTAGCTCTGCCACGATTGCATTGTTGCAATTTTTCATTGACTTTTTTTCACAGTGCATGGTAGTATTATGAGATGCCCTCGGGAATCACCTGTATTTCAGGCAAACTCTTATTTACCTCCCTTGTGTAGGAGCAGTCCTATTTCCCCATGATAGCCATAAAAATCACAACAGCCCCCACTGTAATTTCATTTTATGCCTATAGATTCAGAGGCACAAGGAACCCGAGGAAGACAGGTGGCAGTTTTAACATCAGTTCAATAGAATCACTGATGTCTTCCCTGCTGGAATTACTCCTGTTTGTGAAATTAAGACTTGTAGACCAGCACAGCTTATTGTTGCAGGGATAGAAAACAAAAAAATTTCCAAAAGATCATTAACAGTGTTAGTGAGTGGTGCTACTCCCTTTACTACCACTTGATTTCTGGACCCAAGAATCCTGGTTATAGGAGAAACAACACAATAGAATGAGTGCTGATTTAGAGCATACACAGAATCCCAGAGAACATTACCTCAGCCATGCAAGGCATTGCCCCCTACTTGGCACTGTAATTGAATATTCAAAAGGCCATTGCAGGAAAACAGATGTGGCTCAATTGATAAGCATCAGCCTACCCTATGGGAGGACCTAGGTTCAATCCCAGGGGCCTCATGTTGAAAATGAGGAAGGGAAAGCATGCACAAGATGTGAGCCATTGCCTGCATGGCAAGCCTAGTGGCCCACGTGGTGAGCCAAGAGTCCACATGTTGAGCTGAGTGCCCATGTGCTGAACCAAGTGCCCATGTGGGTGGCTGCCTGGTGAGTCAAGTGCCTGTGTAGCAAGCCAAGTACCTACACAGTGAGCCAAATGCCCTTGTGAGTGCCTGCATGGTGAGACAAGTACCCACATGTGTGCCCATGTGATGAGCCAAGTGCCCACATGAGTGCCCATGTGTTGAGTCAGTGCCCATGTGATGAGCCAGTGCCTGCATGGAAAGCCAAGTGTCCATGAAGCAAGCCAAGTGCTTGTGAGGTGAGCAAGTGCCTGGGAAAGTGAGTCACTCAGCAAGATGATGATGCAACAAAAGAGAGATGAAGGAAGGGGAGAGTCAAGTTGAAGTATAGCAGAGACCAAGAACTGAGGTGACACAATTGACAGGCAACCTCTATTCATGTCAGAGATCCCCAGGACCGAATTCTTGTGAATTGTGGAGGAGAAAGACAAAAAGTGGAGACAAAAAATAGAAAAAGACTCTGAAGATCACACAGCGAATGGACACAGACAGCAAAAACTGCAGGATGAGGGAGGGGGAGGGGAAGAAATAAAAAGGCCTTGGCAGTATTCTATCAATCCAGCTGCTTCAGTATGATGGGGAACATGGTAAGACCAGTGAATTCCACCAGAATGTGCCCATTCCTGCACATCATTTACTTGACCAGAAGCAATGCTGTGTGGAATATAGTGGAAGTTGTTAAGATATTTGTTAAGTCCGTGAAGAGTAGTTTTGGAAGAAGCAATGCATGCAAAGAAGTCTAACCCATATCTGAAGTATTTGTCTATTCATTTCAATTAGAAAAATCACTGTCCCTTCCATGAAGGAAGTTGTCCAATATAATCAACCTGCTACCAGGTGGCAGGCTGATCATGTCAGGGAATAGTGCCATATCGGGAGATGAGGGTGAGTTTCTGCTGTTGGCAGATTGGGAATTCAGCAGTGGCTATAGCCAATCAGCCTGGGTGAGGTGAATTCCATGTTGCTGAGCCCATGCATGACCTCCATCCCTACCACCATGTTCACATTGTTCATGAGACCATTGAGCTATGACAGGAGTGGCTAGGGAAAGAGCTTGAGTGCTAGCCCCAGAGGGGGGTCATCTTATCCACTTAATTATTAAGATCTTCCTCTGCTGACATTGGTATCTGGTGAGCATTCAGGTGGAAAACAGATATTTTCATGTTTTTTGCCCATTCAGAAAGTTCTATCCACAGACTTTTTCCGTGGACATCTTTGTCAACAATTTTCCAATCATGTTCTTCCCAATTCCCTGACAATCCAGCCAAACCATTGTCACCAACCCATGAATCAGTGTACAAATGCATTACTGGCCATTTCTCCTTCCAAGTCACTTAGTAAATAAACCAGAATAGCACACCCCAATGAGAACTGTGCTGTCTCAAAAATCCAAAGAGACCAACTAAGCATTGTGCTTCTTTTTTTTATTTTAAAGATTTATTTATTTATTTAATCACACCCCCCCCCCCCAGTTGTCTGTTCTCTGTGTCTATTTGCTGTGTCTTGTTTCTTTGTCCACTTCTGTTGTCGTCAGCAGCACGGGAAGTGTGGGCGGCACCATTCCTGGGCAGGCTGCACTTTCTTTCGCGCTGGGTGGCTCTCTTACAGGCGCACTCCTTGCGCGTGGGGCTCCCCTACGCGGAGGACACCCCTACGCGGGGGACAGCCCTGCATGGCAGGGCACTCCTTGCACACATCAGCACTGCACATGCGCCAGCTCCAAACGGGTCAAGGAGGCCCGGGGTTTGAACCGCGGACCTCCCATGTGGTAGACGGATGCCCTAACCACTGGGCCAAGTCCATTTCCCTGTTTCTTTTTAATCATAAGAACAGCCTGATGCAACAGCTTTTCCTTGACTTGAAAGGGATAACTTGCAATGACCCACATCAGAGGAAACTAAAAAAATTTATTAGATGTGGAAGGCCTCTGTATTTTGTTGGATTTCTCTATCATCCTCTCTTATGGAAAGGATTAGCCAATAAGTCTAGTGTAATTGCTACGTCTTGCTCACTAGGTCCTATCAACTTGATTTCATCAATATAATGGACCTCCCACAAGTGTGATGTCTTGTGGGAGGGAGACATGGTCAAGATCCCTGTGGACAATATTATGACATAGGGTTGGAGAGTTGATATACCCCTCATAAAGGACTGTGAAGGTATATTGCTGACCTTGCCAGCTGAAAGAAAACTGTGTCTGGTGGTCCTCAATGATGGGAATTGAAAAGAAGAGAATTTGTCAGTTCAATAGCTACATACTAGTTAACAGGGGGTGTGTTCATTTGCTCAAGCAATGATATCACATCTGGTAAAGCACCTGCAATTGGAGTCACAAAGTAATTTGGTTTACAATGATCTGTCATACTCCAAGATCCATCTGCTTTCTGTGCAGGTCAATTAAGAGATGTGAATAAGGACATGGTAGGAATCACCACCCCCACATCCTTCAAATCACTGATGGAGACATTGATCCCTGAAATCCCTCCATGAATTCAGTATTGCTTTTGATTTACAATTTTGGTAGGTAGGGGCAGTACTAGTTGCTTCCATTTGGCCTTTTTCTATCATAATCACCCTCATTCCACAAGTCAGAAATCCAATATGGGGATTTTGCCAGTTACTGAGTATGTCTATTCCAATTATGTATTCTGGAACTGAGGAAATATCGCCAGAGATGGTCGAGGTATCAACTAGACCTACTGTGAGAGGGGCCTGAGCTAAAAAGTCATTGATAATCTTACCTCCATTAGCCACTACTCTGACTGGTGATCCAGAGTGATTTTGTGGGTCCCTTTGGAATAAAGATCATTTTGGAGCTAGTGTCTAGTAATTCCCAAAATGTCTGATCATTTCCTTCTCCAAATGCACAGTTACCCTGGTAAAAGATGTAGGTTTCTCTGGGGAAATCTTGAGGGAAGATTAACAATATATATTTTTGGCAGTGTAACAAGATCCCTCCTCAAGGGGAAATGGTCTTCCATTCATTCCCATGGTTCTGTGTCTGTAAACTGTCTCAAGTCTAGAAATTGATTAAGGGGCCATGACTCTTTGTTTTTATAATTCAAGTTAAAGTTTTGTTCACCTGACCTAGAACACTTTTGTTTATACAGATCAAGTAGGAATTTAGTCGACTGTCCATTTATTTTACTTTTAGGTACCCTATGATCTATTAGTCAATGCCACAGGTCTATGCAACTCAAATTCTTTTGATTGCTGTTTTGAGCCTGCCTTTCACTGTGCTAGCCACACCCACCTAGGCTTTGGCCATTAAGAATTGCCACTTGGCTTCACTCAACCTTTGGATCTGGTCATCCCCACAGTGCTTAGGGATTCTAGTTCCATGACAGCAGTTCCCATGCAATATTGGACTTAGCCAAGAAGAGCAATCACAGAGGTCTTCAGGGAAGATGTAGATAATCTCACAAATTTATTCCTCATATTCCTAGTGAAAGGTGTGTCCTCTACATTCCTGGCATATGTTGGCAGGCCTTAAAATGTAAATCCATTCTAACATTTTATTATCTCTAAGCCTTTGTATCCCTTCATCTACAGTATATCAGGTTATACTGGGCATCTCTACCTCCAACTTCTAGGCTATCTTTTGGTCCATGTTTCAGTCAGCCACCTAAACAAATTTTTAGAGTGCTTTCTAACCCAAGCTACAACATTTGATTCAGAATTCATGCTTAGTGGGTCCACATCTTTAAATTTAGCCTGATCCAGCTTTATATTATTTCCACCATTATCCCATAACCTTTATATACATTCCCAATTATATCACCTGATTTCTGTCTATATAATTTGGAAATCTCTTGCAGTTCTTTCAGTGTATATTGTACTTTCTCTTGGGTCACACTTCGTACTTCACCTGTAGGGGCTTATTGTGATAAATCTGGAAGAACACTGGTGTTGGGAGTGAGTAAGAAGAATTAGAAATCTCTTACAAGTTACTGACCTCAGGGTATTCTTTGCAATTTCGTCAAGTGGGATGTGATTAATCTTTTCTTGTGCATGTTGTATGACAGAGGCTTTGGGACAGGGAGGAGACTCCTTGGGGCAAGCTGTAAATTACCATAATGTAGGCTTGAAGTTAGGTCATAACAATCCTAGGGGCTGTGAGTAGATCAGATCTCCTTGGGGCAGGTTGGAGTTTGGACAATGAAGTCTTGAGATTGTGTGGTACCACCTCAGGGCATGGAGGAGGTCCAGAATCCCTAAGGAGGCCTGGAGACTGGGTAATGAAAACTGGGTGGTTTCCATAGGAAAGACCATTACAACTTTACCTGGAAGACATCTCACCAATCCTTAAAGTTTCAATGTCCCCATTGATATTATCATCATGCCATATTTCCCTATTCCAATCCTCAGGATTCTGCTCTTTTCTAATCAATGCCCTCACTTTAACAGCAGACTCCCTGCAAGGTTGAGATTTTAATTATCATTTAACTCTGCTACCAGTACAATGAGACTCTGTGTTTGATTTTGAGAGATCTCAAGTTTATAGGTGCATGAAACAAGATTTACTTTCAGAGCACATATAGAAACGTTCATACCCTTCATTAGGCACTTAAGCTGCAAATGTTAAGCCTTCACCACATCACTTGTCTTTTGTAACTTTATCCAGTGAGTGTATTTAGGAACAGACAGACAATATTATTGTACATTTTAACTCCACAAAACTCTGTTAAAGTGTTCAAAACACTCTCCCTCAGATCCTTGCCTCTTATAAGCATGGTAGTAGTCATCCAGTAGTGATATTTTACATATATATATAGACAACTCATTCCATTGACTGTCAGTGCCCTTTGATTACTGGAACTGGAAACATTAATAGCCTTGGATGTAATCAGAGTATACAGCTTGTTGTAAAAATGTCTTGCCAATTCAGAAATTCCATTTTTATGAATCTGTTTTTCAGGAACACCCCCAGTACCAAGTTGTATGTATCGGATTCTCTAAGGAAACAGAACCAATAGGATATATCTGTAACTAGTAGAGATTTTATAAAATTCTTTCACATTAACTTTGGGATCCACAAGTCCAAGTAGGCTGCAAGCCAGGGGCTGAATTGAAGGTCTTTGATGAGTTCCCAGGAGATGCTGGCTGTGTGAAGTAGAGACCAGAATTATTTTTCTGAATTCTGAAATAACTTCCCCTTTTATGACCTTTAACTGATGGATCAGACATCATTCATTGCTGAAGGCAATTTACTTAGTTGATTGTAGATGTGACCAGCCACCCATGTAATCTGCTCAACACTGATTAAAGTTCAAGAAATGATCTTATATTACAATTAGTCCAGTGCTTACTTAACCAAACAAATGAGCATCACTACTTGACCGAGTAGACACATTAGTCTAGACATCACTGCTTGCCAATAGGTTGCTGTTGAAATGTACCAGAAATGTGTTGCCTTTTACTTTTTTCTTTTTGATTTTAAAAAGATTTTAATTCTGTTACTATATATACAATGTAATAGTTCCCATTTTAACCACATTCAGACATGTATTTCAGTGCTGTTAATCACATTCACAAAGCTGTTCTACCATCACCACCATGCATAACCAAAATATTTCCATCATTCCAAATAGGAACCATGTACATTTTTTCCTTTATTAGAGAAGTTGTGGATTTGCAGAAAAATGATGCATAAAATACAGGATTCCCATATACCATCGTTCCATCAACACTTTGCATTTGTGTTGAATGCTTGTTACACTTGATGACAGCATACTTTCATAATTGTACTAGTAATTCAAATCCATGCTTTAACTTAAGGTTAACTGTGTAGTCTTGTTCCATGGATTAAAAAAAAATTCTGTCATCATATGTACAATCCAATATTTTCCCTTTTAATCATTTTCAGATATATATTTCAGTGTTGTTAGTTACAGTCACAATGTTGTGCTACCATCACCACTATCCATTACCAAAATATTTCCATCATTCCAAATAGAAACTCTATATATATTTTTAATGTAATGGTTCATTTAGATTTCACACCACACCAAAAAGGGGCTTGATTTTGATGACATGTTTACATATAATGCAATAAAAAAGCATGATACATAGTAAAATAAGGGGAACTTGACAACAAATTTTGAAAAATATATGTAGCCTGCAGTAAAGACGGTCCATAAGCAAATGACAGGACCATACAATAAATTTTTCTATGGAATTATTACGAATTGTTGAATTTTATAATGTGCATTTATTTGGGGTAAATATTATAGTTCCAAGGCCATGAAAATTCAGATCAAGACCCCATAAGAGGTACTTTCTCACCAAAGTCAACTACCACATTTTGAAACAAGATGGCAGGTGATCTCTGCCTGGTCTCTGCCTTCCCCTCATTGCCTCTCTATGGCTCAACTGCTACTTTTTTCCTAATGTTAGCAGAAAGCTGGCCTGGGTCTTGTCTCTTAGAGCTTCTCTTCTGGCAGTTCAGCTGGGGGTAAAACTGGAGATGTTTTCTCTCAGATGGCAGAATAAAACATTGGGGTTCCTTTTTTTCTCCTGTGTCTGTCCAAGTGAGTCCATTTATATCAGACCCAGCAAGTGGTCAGGGGCTCATACTGAATCTGGCCTCACTGGTGTAGTTGAATCAAAAGCCCTAAAGCAATCTTACAAATATATCTAATCGAAGTATCCTCAACTTAATTTATACAATCAAAGGGTATCACATCCTGAGGTGTAGATTAGTTCACAAACATAATCTTTCTCTCTTTTTGGTATTCATGTAATAATTTCATACTACCACAAGATGCTTATGCTTTAATACTTGGAAAGTTAGCTTATTTTATTCAATTTATGTTGATTTTTAAAATACATGGTCTCCATTAAAGTTCTGTAAAAAAAGAAACGGTAAGTATCACCTTTCTGCCTGAAACCAGCAACTCAAAAAATGGAGAGTATTCTCCTGTCTAGATATAGAAAGAGTGGAGAGTCATCAGTACTATTATAACCTTTCATACCACCTAGTAATTGAGATGTGAGAGTGAACACCAAACTCTGTTTAATTCTGAGGTTCTCTTCAATAATATTAGTGTAGTAGATATTTGAAACACAGAATTTGGGGGTGGCATCCCTAACCTGAAGTCTGGCTTTGCTAGTAGTAGCTGTGTAACTCTGGGTAATTCACATAACCCACCTGGGCCTTGCTTCCCTCATCCTTAAAACAGTGATAAAAATATTATCATGAAGGTTAAAATAGACAATGAATTTAAGTGTTT